>NC_088618.1:12643646-13256760 GCF_036013475.1 Columba livia
GGGTTAGGGGATGCTGGGTGCTGCGGGGCGCCAGGAGTTGGAAGGAGGGGGATTTAACTTTCCGAATGTCTCACTGAGAGCCCCCAAGGGGCTCAGCTCTCACTCACAGAGATGAGCGTGCTGGGGTGACCCTGCAGCCCCACCAGAGTCCCAAGGGCTTCAGTGACCAGAGACACTGCAGGGGTGACAACCACCAGCCCCCCCAGCCCCCAAGCACAGGACACGGGGGTTATTCGGGGGGTTTTTTGGCTGCAGGGTGGTTATCAGAGCCCCCAGCAGCGCCCAGTCCTGCCCTCACAAAGCCACCCCGAGCTCCTTATTCACTCCCAGGCAGACAGACCGACAAGGAAGATGCCACATGGCTTTTCTCCACATTAATTCCTTGCTCTGGAAAGTGCTTAAGTCCAACTCCCCGAGCACTTCTGTCCCAGTGTGGGGGAGCTCGGTGGGGGGCAGTGTCCTGCAGCCTCTCCTGAGCTGCTAAAGCCGATCACCCAGCTGCCACCAGCACTGGCTGGGCACAGGGGGCTGGTGACAAGCCCAGAAGCCACCCTGGCTGTGTCAGAGCATCCTGCACAGGATGAGGGCTCTCCCATAGGAATTGCCACCTCTTCCACTTTCCAACAGCACGGACAGCGCCCCCCAACTGGCTTACAGCACTGCAAGAGAGCAGGAGAAACGGTGCGAGCAGGAAAAACGGTGGGAGGCTCCATCTGCCTCCCCCTTACCTTTCTTCGTGGTGGTGAAGTACTTGGAGTCCGTCATGGTGGTCTCCAGCTGGCGGCAAGTCCCTGGCAGGGGAGGCAGAGCAGAGAGGGTAAAGGTGACAATTCCCTCACCAAGGTCGCTACAGAATGCTTGGGAAGGAAAGGGCAGGGGTGGGAAAGAGCTTGGGATGTCACAGGAAGAGCCCCAGGGAGATGAAGCGCCCAGGGAAGCCCTCAGCGCCCACTGCCCCGGGGAGGGTGAGTGCCTCGCGGCCACCCCGACACAACGTGGGCTCTGCCGACGAGGGAGCGATCGGCTGGGTCGCTAACGAGGGTGAGAAGGAGGAGGAAGGCGCTGAACATGCCAGCGTCCACCCCTGCTCAGACTCCAGCCCCAACCTGCTCCTCTCACCAGCAGCAGCCACTTTGCTCACTCCATCCCACAGGCGCTGTACCCACAGCAAGTGAGTTCCCCTGGGTCTGTGAGTCCTCCTCCACAAAACACTTTTCCAGGAAAAATTCACCCCCAGCCTTGTCTCACACCTACACAGGGAACAGCCTGGGGATGAGAAGAGGAACCGAGCAAAACCCGAAGCTCAGACCAACACTGGAGCGAGGGGACAGTGTGGATGAGGGGACACGACTGCCAGCACCCCAGCAAGATCAAAAGGAGCCTCTTCCAGAAACCAGCCCTGCTCCAGCAGCGCGGCTTTAAATTCAAAGGGCACGAGGTTTCCGCCCAGCACTCGGGGTGATATTATATAATTCAGGCAGTTTGAGGCAGATTTACAGCTTGGCGAGGCTGAGGAAGCCCGTGCAAGCAGCAGATAGTCCCTAAAGGTCAGCGGGGATTTGTCTTTACAGCGGTTTCACCCGTTTTTCCTTCAACGGTAAAGAAACCAGAGGCTTGTCCTTGAGATCCTGCAGTGGCCTTGCTGCTTGGGAGGGGCAGGAGCAGGGGAAGCAAAGCCAAGTGGAAACAAAAAGAGCTTGCAAATGGTTTTAAAATGTAAATGAGCATCAGTGAAAGCCAAATGCAGCAATCTCCTGTGAGCACTGAGAAACCAAGCACAGAGAAACCGTGTCCTCTGTTCCCCGGCCAGGCTGGAGAGGGATCCCCAACGGGGATCAAAAAGAAAATCTGGATAAAATGTGGGGGCTGAGCCCGCGGGGCAGAGCAACTTGGCACGCAGGGAAAGAAAAAGGGTTTGCACGGGTTTGGAGCTCCCTTCGGGTGCTGGCAGCCGGTCCTGAACTGTTACAGAGGGGGCGAAGCGCTTCCCGAGCAGCCCGTGCGAGCACAGCGCTCCTCCCTGCCTCGGTTACCTGCGATTTACTCAGAGCCTGGTTTTGCCCGCCGGGTCCCGGCTCTCCAGCGAACAGCGGGAGCTCCCGGCTGTGCCGCAGCAGCTCTCTGCGCCTCACTGCAGCTCCCGGCCTGCAGACAGGGAGGAAGGAGCATTTACCGCAGTCCCGCCGATGTCGCCGGCCTGGCGCGCAGTCAGCCCGGCTCTGCAGAAAGTGCCTGGAAAGCAAAACTCGAAGCCCTACCGGGGAATTTCTGCAGCCGGCTCGGAGACGTGAATCACCCCCGCTGCTTTCCTGCGGCTTCCCAGAGCCGCCGGGTACCGCAGCGCGTTTTCACCACCCAAAACCCCCCGAATTTCTGAGAGGGAGTCGACCACCCATCTCCCCCATTCCTTTAAGCCCTGCAGAGCTACCAGCAGCCCCCAAAGACCAAACTGCCGCCTCCTCCTCCAGCCTGAGCACCAAAATTCAGGCTCCTCACACCAACCCCTCCATCTCTCCGGCGCCAGAACCAGACTTGAAGCGACCCAGTGCTTGGATGAGGGGCCAAGTGAGGCTCCCAACACCCAAAGCTGGGTGCTCAGCACCCTGCACCGGGTCTGTCCCCCCAAGCGATGAGGCAGCGCTGCTGTAGGTGGATTCTCGGAGCTCAGCCCCTGGGCTGGAGCCAACACCACTGCCTGGCTCTGGTTTTAAGAAGTGCAAACAAAACAGTCTGGGGACTGCAGAGCAGCTCAGCGCTACCCCCCACACTGTTGTGCAGCTGGAATCGGGCACGGGGACACATGGGGCAGAGTCCCCGTTCCGCAGCTGGAGCCCAACAGTAAATAAAACAGGTTTCTGGTACACAGCAGCAGGGGGTGTCAGACCCAGAGCCAACAGCTGTGATCATCTCGTTTGGACAGAGCTGATTGTTTAGTCATTACGGTGAGTTGCAAATATTCTGCCCTTGCTACACCCGCTGAGCAAAAACAGGTGGCGGCAGCTCATCTGCAGACGGGGAGGTGACAGCAGCACCCGCCGCACAACACAGAGCCAGGCACAGGCTTGTGCTCCTCCAGCTCCAGCAATTCCCACCGAGCTCCTTTCCAGGCTGGGAAAAACATCCCGGCACTCAGCGATGTCCCAGCGAGCGGCTGAGCAGAGCTGGGACCTTCCCCTTAGAGTCACAGAATCATTTTGGTTGGAAAAGCCCCTCAAGATCATCGAGTCCATCCATAACCCACCCCTGGCACTGCCCCATGTCCTGAGAACCTCATGTCTGTCTGTCCAACCCTCCAGGGATGGTGACTCCAGCACTGCCCTGGGCAGCCTGTTCCAATGCCCCACAGCCCTTTGGGGAAGAAATTGTTCCCCACGTCCAACCTCAATCTCCACTTGAGGCCGTTTCCTCTGCTCCTGGAAGAAGCCCCAAGACCTGGAGTGTCTAATTTCCTGCTGCTCATGAGGCACTTTGATTCGGGGCCAAAGGAGAACCCAGCGCTCCTGCGGCTGAGCTCCCACGTCCCAGAGCTACAGGCGATGTGTCCATATGGGCACAACGTGGTGCCGGCCCCCCCTCGATCTCACGCCCCCTTCCTCCCCACTGCCGTGCCAGCGGGTCCCGAATCACCCATCACGCCTGAATAAGAAGCTCCTAAACCCAAAATACAGCAACAAAGGCAGCATGGTGGGTGTTTCTCACCAAGGCAGACAACAATGCTGAATAAGCCATCACTGGTGCCACTCAGTTCCTCTTACAGAAAGAAAACTCATTAGTGACCCCCAGCTACTTTTACCACCCTGTTTCAGGCCAGTTCCTCCATCCCTGAAGGTTCAGATGCTGCTGACGGGAGATTTTCACCTTCTAGCAACACAGACCAGGGAAGGGATGAGGGGAAAGCGCTGCCGCTCTTCCCGCAGAACGAGCCGTCTCAGCACCATACGAGCATTTAAACTGTGCCCAGGACAAGAGGGTCCCAGGTTATTCCAGCACAAGGGTTCACTATGGCCCTGCTGACCTTCCCACAGACCCCATGCCAGGACTTTACCGCCTGACAGTAAGTTTGGATCTACCCAGCCTGACACGTGGCCTCAGAGGGGCTGACGAGGCAGGCAGGAAGGAAACGCAGGGAGATATGTCAGCTCCAGCCCGGCACAAACACGCGTCCCCTGCGCATGGGGTGGGTGTTGGCACCTAAATCATAGAATAATTTCAGTTGGAAGAGACTCTCAAGATCATTGAGTCCAAAAAAGCAGCGGGAGAGGTGAAGAGGAGCGGGAACTCCAGGGACGAGCTCTGGGGAACAGCTCACGTAGAAAACAGGGGGTGAGCTGAAGGTGAGCAGGGCAAGAAAACTTCTGCGAGCAACAAACGCTCCCTCGCACAGCTGCAAATAAAGCACTTGCAGTGGATCAGTAAAACCCGGTAAGCTGGCGTAATTAAAGACAAATTAAGGCAGACTAAAAACCTTAAACATCGTGACAGGTCACCGAAGCCGTGGGGACTTTGCACAGCTGTTCTTTGCTGATATGAAGCAACCTGAGGCCAACACAAAAGGTCAGAGACGCGTGAGGCCGTGACGGCCCCCACACCACACGGCTGGTGAATAAACCCCCAGACCGGGCACAGACACCAGTGGGGGACAATAAAACCCAGACGGGGAAAAGGAGAACAAGCAGCTGAGGATACGAGAGCCAGCAGCTAAAAAACCTCATGCTGAACCCAATTCTTTTTCCTCCTTACAGCAGGGAGGTTCTGTGGTGTATCCATCCTGCTCCCATCCCCACCTCTGCCCCACGCCTCCCCCCACAGCCAGCACAAAGCCCCACGGGCTCACACCAGCCCCTATGAAGATATTTTCCCAAGGACTGGTATAATTTGAGCCAGTCTTAGCTCACGCTCAGCCCTGCAGCAACATGAGGCTGCGAGCTGGTTCTTGCGTCCCCAGCTTGGCTCAAACCTTCACATCTCCCTGAAGGGACCGGGACCGTCCCACCCACACTGTCACAGCACGGTCACCCTGCCCCATGCCACCAAACCGCGTGGCTGGCAACACCCCACGGCTCTCACTAAAGTTGTAAATACACCCGCAGTGTCCCCCACGAAGGAGCTGCCCAAAGCCCGTGAGCACCACAAATTATTCTGCGCTTTCTAGAAAAGGAGCCGCTGATTGATGGCAGCGCCGAGTGCAGACGGTGGTTGGTGAACCCCGCGGGCCGCCACCTGCGCGTCCCCTCGCAAACCTGTCACTGAGCCACCCGCGCGCTGTCACAGGGGCTCCGTGTCCCCTCAGCCCAGGGGCTCGGGTGCCCCTCTGTGCAATTCCTGGGGTACAGCCTTGCCGAACTCACCGCGGCCTTTGCAAAGGGCTCAAAATCATGGCAGGTCAATTCAACTGCTGAGCTGCCGCTTGAGTGATACGAAACCCCGAAGCGCCGGCATCTGGCTCCTAATTAATAACCCAGATGGCAGAAGAGCGTCTGTATGCAGAAGAGTTGCAATTGGTCCAGCCCATCAATCAATAATCGGGGAATAAAACCCAGAAATGGGCAAAGGAAAAGCCTGAGGTGTCCCCTGCGCTGCACACAGGGATCCCACCACGCATCGTGAGCCGGAGAGATGCGGGGATTTTAAGCAGCAAAGCCCCAAACATCACCTTGAGTGGGGACAACACCTCTGGTGTCCCCACAGCACCAGGTGAGCACCCTCAGAGAGGCTGAGGACCTTGTTCCAGGGGTGTCTGGACACACAAACGAGCTCTGCCCCACAGCAGCAGCCCCACCAGCAGCTTCCCGAGGCAGAGGGGACGTTCTCCTCCTGGGGAAGCCAAACACCACCACAGAGCTCCCAGCCTGGCTCAGTCCCGGCAAGACCAATGCCCCTGGGAAGCCCCTCGGGTCCCAAAGCGCCAGGTCCAGCGGGTCCGGCAGCCCCTGATCCACAGCCAGGTCTGGGGACAGCAAAGCAGATCCAACCAACTGCCCAGCCCAGGCACCTACTCAACCTCTTCCTTAACCTAAAGTTGTTTCACAGACTATTTTTAATTAAGTCTGGGGTTTTTTCCCCACTAGAACCTTCACGGAGGAGGCAGCAAACATGGGATATCAGAGCAGGTACATCTCTGTGTGATCCGTGCCCAGTTTCCAGCTTATTCCACGTCTCAGCAGACCCGGTACTGACCGTTTCGCACAGATCTGCCATAGGTAGCAACAGCTTTCAGTCCCCACAGCCACCCCAGCCCAGGAACTGGTTCCTCCTCCACCCAAACGCGGCAGCAGGAGGGGACTGGGGGCGGGTTCCCCGTTTCCCCATGTCCCCTTCGGCTCTCCTGCCTGTTCCCCCCTGCCCCAGAGCCCCAGCCTCCACAATGCCAGCCGGGTGCAGGGGTTCCAGCTGTTCCCCTCCTGTCACATCAAGAAGCAGTGAAGGGGACACCCCGTGCCCTGAGCCACGGGCAGGTACCCGGCGCTGCCGGGGGCTCTGCCCGGTGGGGACACACGGTCCCGGGGGAGCGGACTCGGGGTGACCCCGTGTGCCCACCCGGGCCGGACCACGGAGCGACAGTAGGGTCCGGGCGGGACGCGGCGCTGGGGCTGTGCTGGGGCACCCTGGGGACAGCCCGGGGCTCCCGGCTGGGGTGCCCGGTGGGAGCCGCGCCTGGGCAGGACCGGGGAGACGGGGAGGGCCCAGGCCCGGGGGTTGGCCCGGCCCGGAGCAGAGCCCGCCAGCGGGGTGGCCGGCCCGGGGTGCGCACGGCCGGAGCAGAGCCCGCCAGCAGCCGCCGGGGGAGCCGAGCAGCGGGACCCGGGACAGCGAGACCGCCGGGATCCCCGGCCGGGCCGTACCTGCTGCTACTGCCGCCGCCGCTGCCACCGGCCCCGCGGAAGTGAGTGACGAGCGGGGGAGCGCTTCCGGGGCGGGGCCAGGGCGGGGTGGGCGGAGCCGTGAGAGGGATGGGCGTGGCTAGGGCGGGAGGGGCGGGAAATGAAAGCGAGGACGCGGCGTGGGGACAGAGGATGGGACACAGGGGACAGGGGATGGGACACGAGACACCACAGGGCATGGGGACAGCGGACGGGATAGGGGACAGTGGACACTACAAGGGGTGGGACAGAGCGTGGGAACACGGGACGGGGACAGGGGAGCGGGCAGGGGACAGCACAGAGCACGGGGACAGGAGGGTAGACCGGGATAGGTGACACGGGATGGGACCGGGGTGGAGACGGGGAACAGAGGGTGGGACAGGACAGTAGATGGAACGGGGGGCAGCGGGTGGGACAAGGGACACCACAGGGCATGGGGACAGGGTCACACCCTGTCACCCGCCAGAGCCGCGTCCCCCCTTTCCGAGCCGGATGTCCCCGGGTGCAGGGGGCACTCCCGAACCCCCGGGGCTGTGAACCCCTGGGCAGAACCGAGGGCCGGGGGCGGGCGGGAGCTGGAGGGACCCCTGCGGTGGCACCGGGGACAGCGGGGGTCCCCCTCCATCCCGGCATGCACCGGGACGCACCGGGGGACCGCGGCCGGGACCGCCGCCAGCAGCATGCTGATTGGCTGAGCTGCAGGTACCTGGCTGCCGATTGGCTGAGCTCTGTGGAGCTGGCTGCGGATGACTGTACCTGCTGACTGGCTGAGCTCTATGCGTGCTGATTGGCGGGCTGCATCTGTGCTGATTGGCCAGCTGCTCTGGATGCGCTGACCGGCCAGGCTACCTGCCAGTTCTGATTGGCTGGGCTGGGCCCCCCTCCAAGGGCAGGTGGAGGGGGGCGAGGTGACCCCACTGCCCGGAGCCCCCGGGACCCTGCGGGGTGTCCAGGACCCCCAGCCAGCGGGACCCCCGGGGGGCCACCAAGTGGGGGGTCTGGGGACTGAGCCCCTCCAGGGTCCCCGCCCTGGCATCCCGCCCGGGGAGGGGGTGTCTGTGTCCCCCCGGGGGGCTCCCACCCTCCTTCACGCCGGGACGAGCCCCGCTCTGCCCCGGGTGGTCCCGTTCCCTGTTCCCTAGGGGTCTCGTTCCCTTCCCAGGAGTCCTGTTCTTTATTCCTGGGTGTCCCGTCCTTTCTTCCGGGGGGGTCCCCGCTCTCTTCCCGGGGGTGCCCGTTCTCTGTTCTCCGGGGGTCTTGTTGCCTTCCCGGGGATGCCGTTCTTTATTCCTGAGGGTTCCGGCTCCCCTCCCGAGGGTCCCGTTCTCTGTTCCCCGGGGGTCTCGTCCTCTTCCAGAGGCTCCCGTTCCCTTCCCGGGAGTCCTGTTCTTTCTTCCCGGGGTCCCCTCTCCCTTCCCAGGGGTCCCGTTCCCTTCACGGGCGTCCAGCCCTCTATTCCCGGGGGTCCCGTTCTTTATTCCTTAGGGTCCAGTTCCCTTCCCGAGGGTCCCCTTCTTCTATTCCCGGGGTTCCCGCTCTCTTCTCGAAGGGTCCCCACGCCCTTCTCGGATGTTCCCCGCTCCCCATCAAAGGTCCCCGCTCCCCACCCGGGGAGTGGCCGTGGGGTTCCCCCCCACCCCGACGCTGCGGCGCAGGGCGGTGCCGGCACCGGTGCCCATCCCCGTGGCCGGTGTCGGGGCGGAGCGGCCGCACCGAGCCCTATAAAGCGGGCGGAGGCGGCGTTGCCGCAGCGAGGGTGGGGGTCACCATGAGCCTGATGCTGGAGACGCTGCTGGGGCCCCCGGGGGGGCTCCGCAAGGAGCCGGGCCGCGTTGCCCCGCGCTCCGCCGCCTCCAGCGGCTTCTACTCGTGGCCGGGCCCGGTGGTGGGGCGGGCTCGGGGCGCGGGGGCTGGCGGAGGTAGCGCGGCCGCGTCCTCCACCGAGAGCCTGGACTCGCTGAACGGCGAACCGCGGGCGCGGAACGAGAAGGAGCTGCTGCAGGTGCTGAACGATCGTTTCGCCGGCTACATCGAGCGGGTGCGGGCGCTGGAGCAGCAGAACCGGGCGCTGGCGGCGGAGGCGGCGGCGCTGCGGCAGCAGCAGGCGGGACGCTCGGCCATGGGCGAGCTGTACGCGCGGGAGCTGCGCGACATGCGGGCGACCGTCCTGCGGCTGGGCGCCGAGAAGGGGCAGCTGCGGCTGGAGCGATCCCGCCTGGCCGAGGACGTGGCCGCGCTCCGGGGGCGGCTGGAGGAGGAAGCCCGGCAGCGAAGCGAGCTGGAGGCGGCGGCCCGCGGGCTGGCCCAGCGCTCCGCGCAGGAGGAACGGGCGCGGGGGCCGCTGGAGGAGCGAGCCCGAGCCCTGCGGGAGGAGGCGGAGCTGCTGCGGCGGCAGCACCGGGCAGAGGTGGGAGCGCTGCTGCGGGGAGCCCGCCCCGAGGCGCCCGCCGAGCCTCCCTCCGCCCTGCGCCCCGGTGTCACCGCCGCCCTCCGCGACCTGCGCGCCCAGCTGGAGGGCACGGCGGCCCGCAGCACACTCCAGGCTGAGGAGTGGTTCCGCGGTGAGTCCTCTTCCCCCCGCACCCCGCGGAGGGCTCTGCCGGCAGGACCCCCACCCCTCCCCGGGGCTGCCGCGCTCCGGGAGGGCGTTAGAGCGGCCGCGCAGCGGGGCGTGCAGAGAACCCCCCATATATACTGTGCTCTGGGAGAGCGTTAAGGGTAACTTCACCCCGGGGGGGGAACAGGGACCCCATTCTTCTATACTGTAGTCTGGGAGAGCGTTAGGGTATCCTGCCCATGGGGAGCAGGGAAGCAGGGTCCCCCCCATATATACCGTGCTCCGGGAGGACATTTCAGCAACCACACCCCTGCTACCAGCTCTCGGTGTTTCTGGGTGTACTGATGAGTCCCCCCGCGCCCCGCAATGCGTTTTGGCATGGTCACTGCCCCGGAACCCATCAACTTTTCGGCGTGTCGGACCCCCCTAACTCCGCAGGGTGTCCCGCCCGTCCCTCCCCACTGCAGCGAGGCCAGGAGGGTTTGCGGTACGCTGCGGGGGGAGTACAGCAGAGGGGGGAGTGCCGCAGCCATGACGCGGGAGGGGGGAGCAGGAGTGTCCGTGCTGCGCTGCTGGGTGGGGCACTACCGTACCGGGGGGGGGAATCGGCCCCGCGGGGCTCAGCACACGGCGGAGTTCAGCACCGTGGACAGCGGCGGTGCAGCACCGTGGACAGCGCCGGGCGCCGCCCCACGGCCGCGCTGTCCCGGGGGCACCGGGAGCCGCGGGGTTTGTCCCCAGTGCCCACCCTGTCCCCTCTGGTCCCCCGGGGGTCTGCCTCAAATTCCACACCCCCCCCCAGCTCGGGAAGGTGCGTCCGGCCGCAGCTGGGCGTGGCAAGGCAGTGGCGGGGGGGGGAGCGGGAGCTCTGGAGGTCATGGGCGTTGTGGCAGGGGAGAGGGGGGCTTGCAGTGGGGGTTTGCACTGGAAAAACGCCAGGATGGGGAAAACACCCACCCAGCCCATCCTGCCCGGGCACCTTCACCTTCCTGGCACAGGCAGAGTGAGGGCAGGTGAAGCTGGTGCAGCCAGGGAGCCCCCACCAGGCTGGCTCTGCAGAGGACACGCAGGATGAGCAGTCTTGAAGGACAGGAGGTTCCCCGAGAAGGGGAGGCTGCAGCATCCCCCCTCCCTGCAACTTCTCCTCTCTCTCATTGCAGTGAGGCTGGACAAGCTCTCGGAGGTTGCCAAGGTGAACACAGATGCCATCCGCTTGGCCCAGGAGGAGATCAGTGAGTACCGGCGCCAACTCCAGGCCAAGACCACGGAGCTCGAGGCCCTCAAAGGGACACAGGAGTCACTGGAGAGGCAGAGGCAGGACTCGGAGGAGCGCCATCATGCAGATGTCCTGTCCTACCAGGTAAGATGATGCAGTGGGCAGCATTCCAGCTAGCATCTGCTGGGGAGGGACCATCCAGCTGCTGGGGAGGAGCAGAGCTGGTGCTTTGGCTTCAGAGGTGGTGACGACCAGTGGCAAATACTCAGAGTTGTGTCTAGACCCAGCCTTCCCCAGCTCCTGGTGATCAGGTACATAGAGCCTGAGGTTGCATTGGGGCTGTTGTGTCCCCCACCCATGATCGAGCTGTCCCACCTCTCTGCCTGGCTTAGAGCTGCCCATGACATTGGTCACAACCGCCACCAAACTGTGCCCATGGTTCAGGCTGTGGCTTGTGTCCCAGAGCTGGGAACTGCTGCACCGAGTGGTGGCCAGGGGCTGAAACCCTGTCCCCTGGGTGATGCCCCATCAGCCTCAGGGTGGGGTTTGGTGGCCACCAGAGTCATCCAAGTCCTAGAACTTCTCCACAGCTTGTCCCTGCTGGAAGGAGCTCAGCTGACAGGAGGGCAGCTCTCGTCTGAGGAACTCCTGCAGGTCCTCTCACTGAAATGGACACGCTGAAACAGCTCCTGGATGTGTCCTCTTCCCTCTGTGTCTGCAGACCACTCTCTGAGGACACCACAGTTTTCCTCCTCTGGTGACCAGGGGACTGTTTAGGGGTGTCTCAGTGTCCCTCTGTCCCTTGGGACTGGATCCTCACATCACCAGTTGCTCTGTTCACTGCAGGAAACCATCCAGCAGCTTGACAGTGAGCTGAGGAACACCAAGTGGGAGATGGCAGCTCAGCTCCGGGAGTACCAGGATCTGCTCAATGTCAAAATGGCCCTGCACATCGAGATTGCTGCCTATAGGTAGGGGGGAAACGAGTGGAAGGGGGGAGGGTCTCAACCAGGTCCCAGTGCTGGTGTCTCAGTGGATGCTCCTTGATGGAGATGGAGCTGCAGGGCATGGCTGGCAGCTCCAGGCTGTAGGAGGAGGCCTGAGCTGGGTGAGAAGCAGTGATTGATTGTCCTGCTCTGGTCTCTTCCTGGTAGGAAGCTCTTGGAAGGAGAGGAATATCGGATTGAGACTGGCATTGGGATGCTCTCCTTCCCTGAGGTGGTCCCCAAGGCTCCCAGTATCACCACCAACATCAAGGTGAAGAGTGAGGAGAAGATCAAAGTGGTGGAAAAATCTGAGAAGGAGACGGTGATTGTGGAGGAACAGACAGAGGAAATCCAGGTGACTGAGGAGGTCACAGAGGAGGATGAGGCTGAGAAAGAAACTGAAGAGGAGAAAGCTGAAGCAGAGGGTGAAGAAGAGGAGAAAGTTGAAGCAGAGGGTGAAGAAGAGGAGGCCAAGTCTCCTGCAAAAGAGGAGGTCAAGTCCCCAGAGAAACCCAAGTCCCCCTCAAAGGAGGAGGCCAAGACCCCAGGCGTGAAGTCCCCAGAGAAACCTGCAACCCCCTCAAAGGAGGAGGCCAAGAGCCCAGCTGCGAAGTCCCCAGAGAAACCTGCAACCCCCTCAAAGGAGGAGGCCAAGAGCCCAGCTGCAAAGTCCCCAGAGAAACCTGCAACCCCCTCAAAGGAGGAGGCCAAGAGCCCAGCTGCAAAGTCTCCAGAGAAACCCCCAACTCCCTCAAAAGAAGAGGCAAAGACTCCAGCTGTCAAATCCCCAGAAAAGCTCCCAGTTCCCTCAAAGGAGGAGGCCAGAACCCCAACGGTGAAGTCCCCAGAGAAACCTGCAACACCCTCAAAAGAGGAGGTCAAAACTCCATCTGTCAAATCCCCAGAGAGACCCCCAACCCCCTCTAAAGAAGAGGCCAAGACCCCAGCTGTGAAGTCCCCTGAAAAACCTCCAACCCCCTCTAAAGAGGAGGCCAAGACCCCAGCTGTGAAGTCCCCTGAGAAACCTCCAACCCCCTCTAAAGAGGAGGCCAAGACCCCAGCTGTGAAGTCTCCTGAGAAACCTCCAACCCCCTCTAAAGAGGAGGCCAAGACCCCAGCTGTGAAGTCCCCTGAGAAACCTCCAACCCCCTCTAAAGAGGAGGCCAAGACTCCAACTGTGAAGTCCCCTGAGAAAGTCAAATCTCCTCTGAAGGAGGAGGCCAAGTCCCCACAGAAGGAAGTGGCCCCGGCCAAGGAGCCCACTCCCTCCCCTCCAAAAGAGCCGAAAGCCCCTGCGAAGGAAGAGCAGCCCAAGGAGGTGAAGGCTCCCTCCAAGCCTGGAGCAGAGGAGGGCAGGAAAGAGGAAGCTCCCAAGAAGGACGTCCCGGTCAAGGTGGTGGAGAAGCCCAAGGAGAAGGTGGCTGCTGTGCCAGAGCCTCCAGCCCCGCAGGTGAAGGAGCCCACCAAGCCAGGCCCCAAACCTGTGGAAGAAGGAAAGGCTGATAAGGAGGTTCCACCAAAACCTCAGCAGGAGGTTGGCAAAGTGGCTGCAAAGGAGGCTGAGAAGCCAAAAGCTGAGGAGAAGGCGGAGGAGCCCAAGAAGGAGAAGGCGGAGGAGCCCAAGAAGGAGAAGGCGGAGGAGCCCAAGAAGGAGAAGGCGGAGGAGCCCAAGAAGGAGAAGGCGGAGGAGCCCAAAGCTAAAGCAAAACCCAAAGATGAGCCCAAAGCCAGTAAAGAGCCCCCCAAGGCTGAGCCCCCCAGCAAGGAGAGCAAAGCCCCAGAGCCAGGGAAGAAGTGAGTGGAGCCCCTCTGGGTGCAGGGGCTGCTCCGGTACCCCCAGGGTGGGGACAACCCCCCAGGCTGGGCTTTCCCTTAGCAATATGTCTGTGAGACGCAGCCCTCCCAGCCCGGCTCCCCCCGCAGAACGTGATTTCCACACCTCAACACTTGAATTCTAACCCAGGAGAAGAGCCCCCAGGGGAACCCAGCGCCCTTCTCCTCTAAGTGCATTTATTTAATGTATGTGCAATCGATGGATTGACGCAGAGCTCTAGCTGCTTGGGACGGGGGCTGGCGGGGTCCTGGGGGTGACGATTGTCCCCCCGAGTAGTGACCCAGGCTGCAGCCAGCCCGGGTGCTGTGGGGACCTTCACACACACGGAGCACCAGGAACCTCAGCCCACTGTTACTTGCTTTCTGTGCAAATAACCAAATAAAGTGCTTATGGAGACACCCTGGATCCGCTTCTGCTGCTCTGCGGGGGGGAGAGATGGTGCAGGGGGGCAGGAAAGCTGGGCGGGGGGGGTACTGGGAGGTGTCACCAGCACTGGGGTGTGACACAGGGTTTTCCAACCCACTGGGCAGGCACAATGGAGCTGATTCCTTGTGTCCTGCCTGCACGGGGGCTGGGAACAGGCCCAGCTCCCCCTGCGCCACCATGCAAAACATTTTAGTGGATTGGCTTTTTTCCCTTCCTTCCCTGGATAAGCGTGGCTCCCCAGGGGCCGGCAGGGCCCGGACTAACCCGAGTGCTGCGACACAGCCCTGAGCTGCAGCATCATGGCCAAAAAACTGGGGAGAGGGACTGTCAGCAAGCCCCCAGGGAGAAATCGTCCCTGGGGGAGAAGCAGCTGGTGGTGACCAGAAGGGATGATGATTTTGAGAGTGGGGACGGAGTCCCAGCTCTGTCACCCTGGCTATGGGACAGGACCTGCTGTGGGGCACCCTGGCTATGGGACAGGACCTACTGTGGGGCACTGCTGGAGAGGGGGCACTTCCCCCAGGGTTCCCCCTGCAAACACCGAGCCCTGGCACAGAACACGGCCCTGCTCCCCCCGCCAGCCCTGGATGTGGCAAAGTTCTCCCCCTTTCTGCGTGGTTTGTGCTGAGTCAGCGGCCAGCACGGGCTGGGCCTGCAGTGCGGGCTCTGGAACAGGGCTATTTTTAGGTATTTCGGTTTTGAGCTATTTCAGTTTTTAGCCATCTCAGCTCCACAGTCCCGAGGGCCTGGGGGGGCGGGCAGGAGGCAGCAGCACCCCGGGCAAGGAGACGGGTCCTCTCAGCAACAAGATGCTGCCAGAGCCCAGAGAGGGGGAACCAGGGCTGCCCTGGTCATAGAATCACAGAAGGGTTTGTGTTGAAGGGCCCTTCCCAGCTCCCCCAGTGCCCCCCTGCCATGAGCAGGGACATCTTCACCAGCTCAGGTTGCTCAGAGCCCCATCCAGCCTGGCCTGGGATGTCTCCAGGGATGGTTCATCCACCACCTCTCTGGCCAACCTGGGCCAGGCTCTCACCACCCTCAGGGCAACAATTTCTTCCACATGTCCAGCCTGAATCTCCCTCCTTTAGTTTAAAACCATCACCCCTTGTCCTACCCTGTCCCACCATCGCAACCCCTACACAGATGGGGCACCACAGGCTTTTCCATCAATTCAATATTTAATCCAAAGCCAAAGTGGCTACAAAAACTTCAAATGAAACACAAAAACTCAGAAAAAGAACTGAAATGGTGGGATGGGGACACTCCTCCACACGGACAAGACAATGCTCAGCGATGGCTGAAGAAGCCCTGAGGGTAGTTGAACTTGAAGGGCTTCAGGCGCATCGGGCCCCTGGAAAGGGAGAATCACAGAACCATTTTGGTTGGAAAAGACCCTCAAAACCATCGAGTCCAACCATAACCCACCCCTGGCATTGCCCCACGTCCTGAGAACCTCATGTCCGCCTGTCCTACCCTCCAGGGATGGTGACTCTAGCACTGCCCTGGGCAGCCTGTTCCAATGCCCCACAGCCCTTTGGGGAAGAAATTGTTCCCACATCCAACCTCAACCTCCCCTGGTGCAACTTGAGGCCGTTTCCTCTGCTCCTGGCACTTGTTCCTGGGGAGCAGAGCCCGACCCCCCTGGCTCCAAGCTCCTTTCAGGCAGGTCAGAGATCAGAAGGTCTCCCCTCAGCTCCTGTTCTCCAGCTGAACCCCCAGGTCCCTCAGCCGCTCCATCACACTTGTGCTCCAGCCCCTCACCAGCTCCGTTCCCTTCTCTCAACTCGCTCCAGCACCTCAAGGCCTTTCTTGGCATGGGGGGCTAAGCCAGGGGGCAGGAAGCCCCTGGCACCCACACAAAGGGCCTGGTCCTGGGGTACAATCCCACTGTAGGGGGCAGAGCCCCTTAGGCAGCTAAAGAAGAGGCACTAGGGCAGGCAGTGCCATGTTCTAGGGGACAGTAGTGCCACCAGGGTCCCTGACAGCACTCTCACACCCCACATCCCCCCTCACACCGCCCCCGGGTTTCCCCAGGCTCTCACTTGACGAGGCGCAGACACATCTTCTCCTGGGGAAACTCCTTGGGCCCCTCCACGCTGGGGTCGTGCGGCTCGGTCTCCAGGTAGACGTCCAGCACCATACACAGGCGCTGCAGCTGGTTGGTGAGGAGCTGGTACCCCGGCTTGGGCCCCCACAGCTCCTTGTAGTTGACATTGACCTCACTCTCCATGGCCTGCCAGAGGAATTGGCAGGTTTAGGTCTGTGCTCTGCCCGCCCAGGACCCGCTGCTGCCTTTGGCAGGTGGCCTGGCCACCAGCTCACCCCAACAGCTCATTTATTACGGATTCTGAACCACTAGGGACACCCCCAAAAGCCAGTGGTCCTCCAGCCTCCTCTCCCGGCACCCTGGGTTACCCGAATGTTGTCATCATTGCTGCTGTTCCGCTCTCCTTTCCAGTTGAGGCATAGGCTGAAGACGGGCGGCAGCGTGGCATAGCCAGGGTTGAGCACCACGGCGGCCTGGAGCTTGGCTGAGCAGAGATGGGGAGAATCACAGAGTCATTCTGGTTGGAAAAGACCCTCAAAACCATCGAGTCCAACCATTAACCCAGCCTTGGCACTGCCCCATGTCCCTGAGAACCTCATCTCTGTCTGTCCAACCCTCCAGGGATGGTGACCTCCAGCACTGCCCTGGGCAGCCTGTTCCAATGCCCCACAGCCCTTTGGGGAAGAAATTGTTCCCCACATCCAACCTCAACCTCCCCTGGCGCAACTTGAGGCCGTTTCCTCTGCTCCTGGCGCTTGTTCCTGGGGAGCAGAGCCCGACCCCCCTGGCTCCAAGCTCCTTTCAGGCAGTTCAGAGATCAGAAGGTCTCCCCTCAGCTCCTGTTCTCCAGCTGAACCCCCAGGTCCCTCAGCCGCTCCATCACACTTGTGCTCCAGCCCCTCACCAGCTCCATTCCCTTCTCTCAACTTGCTCTAGCACCTCAAGGTCTGTCTTGTCATGAGGAAAACATCACCCACAGCCCATGGGGCCTCCAAACAAAGAGATGATCCATGAAGACCCCCAGAAGCTGCCCTGGAGGTGTCCAGTGTGGAAATCAGTGACTGCCAGGGGAAGGAATCACACTTACCTGTTCCCCTTTCGATCAGAGCCATGTAGTAGAGGTGAGTGTCTTCAGCCAAGCCAGCCTCAATCACGTCTTTAGTGTAGGGCAGCTCCTGCCAGGAGGGATGAGAGGACGAGTGAGCAGCCACCAGCACCACGCGGGAGCTGTAAGGGATATGGTCTCGCGCTCGGCACCTACCGCGTAGTCCTCATAGGTGATGGCAGTCCACTTCACCAGGCGCGAGACGATCTTGGTGGGGAAGAGATGCTGGCACTCGCTGGAGACCGGCACAACACCGTGCTCTGAAAACAAGGACAAGGGGAAGGCTGGGGACAGAGCTTGTCACTGGCCCATAGGCGGGGATGCTCCAAAAAGCAGAACCTGGGGACATCGTTATCCTCTCGACACCTCCATTAGGTGCCCACAGAGGAGCAGCGGTGGCCTCAGCTGCGATTCCACTGGAGCCTGCAGCCTCGGCAGCGTGCGCCTGGCCCTCTTGACGGGCGCATGACATGCCTGGTTGTGTGGTTCACCTCACAACACAGCCTAAATCAATTCCCGGGGGGGTGCTAGCAACCAGGGGGGGGCCAGCCTTCCCCTCCCACCCAAAACTGGGCAGCCCTCACAGCCCCGCGCCTGCTAAGGACAGAGGGAACAAATGGGAACACTGCGGGTGGCACCACAGATCTGCGGCACCCCACTAAAGGTGACACCGGTCAGCTCCTGCACCAGAGGACCCTGTCACCGCACGCCCTGTCCCCAGGCACTCACCGAGCGACGCAAACTGCTTGTGCAGAGCCAGGCGGGACTGCAGCCTCGAGCGCAGCAGCTTCACCGTCAGCTCCATGTGGCTGGCGCTCAGCGCGTTGTCCGCAGCGACTGCGTGCTGTGGGCAGGAGGGACCATCACCATTTCAACAGCCTCTAGGCTCTTGCTGGGGACCCCACGCTCCCAGAGCCACCCCAGCCAGCCACAGAGACAGGGACACGCTCTGGTGGCTGCTCAGTGCCCGTGACAGGGCTCAGACTACCACACATGGGAGAGAAAATATGCTGGAGTGGCCCCGCTGCACAGTTCACCCCAGCTGAACCTGTCCCAGCCAAGGGTGCATCGTGGTTTGGGGGTAGCTGGTGCCACCAGGAGCTCTGGGGGGGATGGGACAGGACACAACTGTCCCCAAAACCTCCCCAAACCCCAGCTCGACATCTAGGGGAGTGGGGAGGGGTGAGACATGCCTGAGGCTGATCCTTGGGGAAATGGAGGCCGCCCAGCTTCTGCACCCACACGTAGGGGTGCCCCAGCTCTGTCACGTAGTCGCTCAAGGTCAGGATACTGTGGGGACAATGAAGAATAGTCACATCTCCCCAGAGTGTCCCCCTGTCTCCTCACCAGCCAGCCAGAGTGAGCAGGCGCTTTGTCTGCACCCCAAGCCATGCCCGGTGAGCCCAGCTGCTGCTGATGGGCAGGACAGCAGCTCCCCGAGCCCTCCCCAACAAGGACAAAGCCACCCCAGATGTGGGGAGACAGCCCCACTCACCCCACTTTATCAAACTGGAACTGGTTGGCCGGGTTGGGCGTTTTCCTCCCGTGGTCTCCTGGATAGAGGCAGTTGAGGACGGAATCCGGGGAGAGCAGGTCACTGGAAGGAGGAGGGGAAAGACCAATTAATCAACTAATCAGCAGCCTGGGCTCCATGTCTCTCTGGGGTGGCCACTACCAGGCTCTGAGCCCAGAGAAGTGGATTATGAGCTCCATGAGTTGGGTTTTGAGACCAGAAACACTCCAGCATGTGAACTCCAAAACCTGCAGGTATGGATGGAGAGGACATCGCCAGCACATGACCTGATGGCTGTGTGCCACCCAACAAGCTTAAGCAGAGGAATTCTGCTTAATGAAATAGAATTCCTCGTGTCTGATTGTACTCACAAGCTCAATCAAGCTGTAGGGCTGGGGGATCTGGGGTTTGGCTCAAACCAGAGCTTCACGGGTTTGGGGAAATGCAGCCAAGGGAGCTGTGAGGGAGGGAGCACCTTGCGCAGGAACGCTGGGGACACTCCAGCTGCTCTCATGGAGGGTTTGGGACAGCTAGGGGGAAAAGGGAACCCCAAGGGGACTGGGAGGCCTCAAATGGGCCAGGCTGGGAGGCAGCACTAGCCTGAAGGTGGCCCAGGCACAGTCTCTCCCACCTCCCTCTGCCTCAGGCAGCTCCTCATGGCTGAGGAATTGCGACCAGAGAGCTGGCAGCTGACGGGAGCTCCCTGGGCAGGCGCCCGCAGCTGCCAGTTCAGCGATTCCTCACATCAACCAGGCTCCAGCGGCCCCTGGGGAGCTCACGGAGAGGCAGCTGCAGCGCTCAGGACAAGGTGACCTGCAGAGCGAGCGGGTGAAGGGAGCTGCCAGGCACGGGCTGCGGGTGGGATGAGGCAGTTTGGTCACTGAAGGTGACAAGAGGAGAGGTTCTGTCCCAGCTCCCAACCAGTCCAGGACCGCTCCCCTGAGAGGTTCCCAACCTCCCGGCCCCTGGCTTGTCACAACAAAGGGAGAGGAGGAGGAATCATAGAATCGTTTTGGTTGGAGGCACCCTGAAGACCATCAAGTCAAACCATTCCCCCACCCCTGGCAATGCCTCACGTCCCCGACAACCTCATCTCCATCTGTCCAGCCCTCCAGGGATGGTGACTCCAGCACTGCCCTGGGCAGCCTGTTCCAATGCCCCACAGCCCTTTGGGGAAGAAATTGTTCCCAACGTCCAACCTCAGCCTCTCCTGGGGAAACTTGAGGCTGTTTCCCTCTCATCCTAAGGAGGAGGGTGCTGCCTGGGTGGGCTCCTGGCACAGCCCTGGGGCTGAGGGGGAGGATTCTGCAGGGTCGAGGATGCACCAGGTAAAGCCCTCCCAGAAGCAGAGATGGAGCTGTGCTCTCCAGGGTCTCCTTTAGCCACCAAAGGGCAAGTCAGGACAGTGTTGTGACACTGCGGCTCTGCATCAAGGCCCCCAAGTGCATCACAGTGAGGAACTGAGGTTAAAACCTCACCCACCAGGAGCTGGGCCTGGAGTGCCCCAGCTCACTGGGCGCAGGGGTACATTGTCACCATGTGCTGCCCTTGGCACTACATCACTCTGCCAGCAGGTCACTTTGAGCAGAGGATGGGGGACACCAGGGGATGGTGTTCCTGGCACGCAAAGGGGTCGGTGCCCAGCGAGCTCTGCGCTCAGTGCCCACGGGTCTCTCCTCACCCAGCGCTGACGGCTGTTGTCATCTCAACGGCAGTGGTCACCTTGGCTTTCACTGTCATGACGTTGAGGTTCATCAGGTAATAGAAAGTCAGGTGAAGGACGTTGTCATCTGCACCAATAGAGGAGAGACAACATTGCTATCCGCTCTCTGCAGAGGGAGATATACACGTCCCTCTGCTTCGACAACAAAAGATGGGGCAGAGAGGAACTGGCAATCCATGTCCTATAACCTCTTACACTGTCCCACCAGCATTTGCCAGGCTGGATCTGTCAGGCCCAAGACCCCAGCACAAAAGAGAAAAGCTCTCAAGTAGACGGAAGAAGCTTCAGAGCAAGGTCACCCCACTCACGGGGGCGAGAGGAGCTCCAGGAGCCAGAGCTGCTGTTCAGTGTCCCCTGGAAGTCACGCTCCTCCCTGCCGGTGCAGCTGGGCCGAGGGCAGGAAAGCCCCTCCGCACCCCAAGCTGTCTCCGTGGACCCCAAGCTGCTGCCAGGTTGCTCCCTGACCTGCTGTCACCCATCCTCACGTGCCATCTGCCACAGGCCACCAGGGCCCGCTTACCCTTGCACTTGAGGTCGATGGTGACGGACAAGGGGTGTCGCTTGAGCATCTCCTTGCGCTTGTCATCCAGCTGCACACCCAGGGTGGGTCTGCGCCGCTTCTGGGGGGAAAGACAGAGGGGTGAGACCCTTCTCCTGCTCCTTGGCAACCCACAGACCCCCAGTTCCTCCCACCGCTCTTTCAGTCCAGTTCCCCAGCACCATGACCACAGAGCAGCCCTGGGGAGGGGCAAGGACAAAGTCACTCCAGTTCTTATCGTTCCTTCAGCTCCCGGGAGCGTCCCCACCCCGTAAGATGAGGCCAAGCACCTGCTGCCCCCAAAAGCTTCCCCATGGCAAGGCGCAGAACCTGAGGCCCTTCCCTTTGCCCTTCCTCACAGCAACACCCGAAAACACCAGGTGCAGCTGCGGGGTGGTGGGGATTGGTGGCACAGACCTCGCCCCAGGTTTTGATGCTGGGGGCAGCCAGTGCCTAACGCTTCTCGCCAGTACACACAGCTTCTCCCCAGCACCCACAGTCTCTCCCCAGCATCCAAAGCTACAACCTGTAGGACTCAAACACTGCCCCGAGGGAGCACTGAGCAGCCCCATGTGCAGAGCCCAGCTTGAGGCTTTTGGCAGATGGGAGGGGGACAGACAAACATCCCTCCCTACCGGACACACAAATGTCCCTCCCCACCGGACACAGCCTCCAGCCCGAGGCTATTTATACAAAGTGGAACAGCTCCAGCTGGGGAGCTGGGAGGGATGTGAGTGCAGTGGGATGGGAGCAGGACAGATTGGTACTCTGGTTCTACTACATTTGGGACAGAAACTGAAAATGGCATCGCTCTGCTCCCAAGAAATATCTGGATTTAATTTCAGTGCACCCACAGACACGCTCACAGAGTGGAGGGACTAATGCTCAGACCTGCTCAGGCCCAGTTTCCCCAGCACCTCCCCCAGTTAGCAGGCACAGATTGTTTTGCCAACAATAAGGTGTTGGGAGAAAACTGCAGTGTCCCTTACCGTGGTCTGCTCCTCCTCCGCGTCCGAATCACTTTCGTCATCTGCTCAACAAGAGGGGTCTAAGTGGGGACTGCCCAGGGCTGTGCAGCTTCCCCAAACCCAGCAGGACCACCAGCCCCTTCCCCAAGGCCACAGCCCCCCAGACAGCACCATCCCCCCAAAAGCAGGGCCCTAGCAGGATGCAGATGCACAGGAACGTTCCCCCAGCACCAGGGGTCACTCCAACAGGCTGTGAACACCTCTCAGGAAGGAGGACTTGGGTACAGAGCAGACCAGCAGTGCAAACACCAGGCACTGTGCCATTTCCACCCCAGAACCCACCCGCTTCTCCCCCCAACTCGTCTGCCTGCAGTCGCAACGCTCCCCAGCTCACCCTGCGAGTCCTCAGGAGGCTTGTACAGCGCTTTGGCTTCCTCGACACTCCCCTCAATGGCCACTATGAGCTTCTTATCTACAGAGGAGACACGAAAACTAAGCTACAACCCCCACTTCTGTACCGGAGAGGAGTCAGAAGCAGCCCTGCCCCAGAAAACTCCCACTGCATGGCCGCATCAGGCAGAGCCCCGTGGCAGAGGAGGCTCAAACGAAGGGTCAGCGGGAAGGGGTGGTTGTCAAAAGGCTCCATGGGGGCACCGCAGGGCTGGATCTCCGGGTAGGACGGGCTTAGAGGAGGGAAAACACTGGGTTTGGAGGGACTGGCCCTGGAAACTGTAAAGGCCAAATCTTTATCAAGAGCCAAAAGGGGCTGGAGTCCGGCTGGCACAAACGGGGAGCAAGGAGCTGGGTCACCAGGGCTGTGGGTCATCAGCAGGGATTTGGTGTGGCCAGGTGGCACAGCGTGGTCCTTCCACACTCCCATCACCTGCCCCACTCCTGGAGCAACTTCAGAGCAGGTGGCACCGCAGCTCTCACCCTATGCTACAGTCCTCTCCACGCAGGAACTGCAAACAGCCCGGGAATCCCAAGCCACACCGGGAAATCCCTCCTGACTTGGGAGGGGCTTCAAAAAGCCTCTGGAATGGCAAAGGTTTTGGGTGAGGAGTGGGGAAAGGCCTCTGTGAGGGCAAACAGAGGTACTGCCTGCTCTGGAGCCACCACTGCCGTGGGTGGCACAGCGCAGCACCCACCCCATGGGTGACAGGTCTTGGGAGGCCGCGTCAGCACCAAGCCAGCTCGCAGCAATGTCCCTGCTGCCCTTGAGAAGGGTGGCAGAGCCAGGAAGCGAGCTTTCCAAGCAGTTTTTTCCCAGCAAGGGAGCTGAGCAAACACGGTTTCAAGTGCTGCTGCCTCACTGCGCTGGCCCTGAGGCCACCCCACTGCTCTGGGCTCAGCGGAATCCGGCAGCAAAGCAGCAGGGACAAAAAGGACCTCCCAAAGCGTCCCCAAAGCAGGGTTTTCTGCAAGCAGGAGTGAAATTTGGCCCAGGGGGAGCAATGAGTAATGACAGCCCCTCACGGGGTCACAGAGGACTGCGCTTACCACAGGCCTGCCCGTAGGCACTGGCTTGAACAAACAGAACGTAGAGCGGTGGTGGGAGATGCCGGGCTGTCTCGTACTGCTTGTGTGCCTGGTCGAAAGGCATGAAGAGATACTCCTGCACAGGCAGGGAGGCCTGACGGGACAAGAGGGAGAACGGTTATCACCAGGAACAGGATAATTCGTCCTCCACACCTTCTCCTTCACCCCAAGCTGGCAGGTGGGGGACTGGAAATCAGCCCCGCAGCATGGGGTGAAACGCTGCCACGGACACAGTGAGCCCCCCAGGAAGGGCTGGCAGTTCTCCTGTGCTAGGAAACTTCTGGATCTGCAGCTAACCCAGTTTCTTCACCTTTTCTTTCCTCCCAAGGCACTCGCAAGGGGCTGGAAGTGCGTATCGCTCCCCAGAGAAATGCCTGTTTAATGACTCCTCCATCCGCAGCGCTGCAGGAATTGCTGCATAAACAAGGAGACTCCAGAGGAGTCTTGGCACGAGGCTGAGGCAGATTTTACCTGCCATCCACACTCACTGGGAGCAAAATGTCTCCAAAGCAGAATCAGCCCAAGTGTTTCAAATCTCCAGTACCTCAGCTCAGTCCAAAAAACACCTCCCCTCCCTGCAGAGCTCAGGCACCTGCATGATGCTGTTGAGGCGAGGCTGGAGGCTGCTCAGATACTCCTTCTTCACCTCGATCTCCTTCAGGATCTTCTCCTTGCTGCTCAGGCATTCCTTGTACTTCTCTGCCAGCCTAGGGGAGGGAATTTGGTTACTGCCACACACCACAGCTACAAAGTCTGTGGGGGTCAGGGGCTCAGCTCTCCTGACCCAGCAAAAATCACTGCAGGAACCAGGGGAGCTCAGACATGGTGACACACAAAGAGCTCTGAACACCAAGGGCAAGCGGAGGCAGAAAGGAGACGATTAGAACTACAGAATCATTTCAGATGGAAGAGACCCTGAGGAGCATCGAGTCCAACTGCTACCCCAAGCCTGCACTAATCCATGCCCCTGAGAACCTCATGTCCGTCTGTCCAACCCTCCAGGGATGGTGACTCCAGCACTGCCCTGGGCAGCCTGTTCCAATGCCCCACAGCCCTTTGGGGAAGAAATTGTTCCCCACATCCAACCTCAACCTCCCCTGGCGCAACTTGAGGCCATTTCCTCTGCTCCTGGTGCTTGTTCCTGGGGAGCAGAGCCCGACCCCCCTGGCTCCAAGCTCCTTTCAGGCAGTTCAGAGATCAGAAGGTCTCCCCTCAGCTTCTGTTCTCCAGCTGAACCCCCAGGTCCCTCAGCCACTCCATCACACTTGTGCTCCAGCCCCTCACCAGCTCCGTTCCCTTCTCTCAACTCGCTCCAGCACCTCAAGGCCTTTCTTGGCATGACAGGCCCAAAACTGAGCACAGGACTCGAGGTTTGACCTCCCCAGTGCCCAGCACAAGGATGGTCACTGCCCTGGGCCTGCTGGCCAGTACTCCACAGTGTGACAGTTATGGACGGGCACTGACAACCCCACCAGCATCAGAAAGTGCTCAAGGCGCTACCAGCATCTGCTCCCAAGGCAGCTGAAGGGGATATTTCCCACCATGACAGCAGCAAGAGGTGAACCCTCGTGCTCCCCAGATAGCATGGGGTGAGTGAGAATCATGAGGCTTCTCAGCAATTCAACATGCAACTACAGGACAGGTTCAGCTTAGCTCATCTTCACCCTCTATGCAATTTGCAATAAACAACAATTTTTAAGGAGAACTCTCAAGAGATCTCCAGGTCGGATACTCCTCTGCAGCATGTGCTGCAGACAGAGCTGTCCGGGAACCTCGGCTGCTGCACAAAGGGGGACAGAAGGAGCTGGGTGTGTCGTGATGGGTCTGGGAGAGGCAGCGGAGCCAGGCAGCACCTCTCGCTGGTCTGCTCCGCTGCGCTGCCCTGCTCACGCAGGCAGATCTTTCCAGAGGCTGATCTTGGCTGCTGCCTGGCTGAAAAAGCCACTGGCTGTTATCAAACACAGGGATGCTGCATCGTGCTTGCTTTTCGCATGGGGCAAGAATGGGGGGAGTAGCTGAGCTGCCCACCCTGCCTGTGCCAGCCAAGGGACCATGGGGGCTGGAGCTGCACCGAGGTGGCTGCCAGCACTAGGACATCAGTGCCCGTCACAGCCCAGGGAGATCAGCGCCGCGCAGGCAGCTCCTCACCGTGGTGAGTGTCAGGAGCACAAGCAGGAACGGGAGCACTGGGCTGTGGCCCCAAGCCAGGCATGATTTTGCTCCTCACACCACAGCACAGTAGATAAAACAGGGATCACTTTGCCCTATGTGGCACATCTGCAGTACCAGGTTCTGGATCACATAATTGTTTTGGTTGGAAAAGACGCTCAAGAGCATTGAGTCCACTCATTAACCCACCTCTGGCACTAATCCATGTCCCTGAGAACCTCATGTCCATCTGTCCAACCCTCCAGGGATGGTGACTCCAGCACTGCCCTGGGCAGCCTGTTCCAATGCCCCACAGCCCTTTGGGGAAGAAATTGTTCCCCACATCCAACCTCAACCTCCCCTGGGCAACTTGAGGCCGTTTCCTCTGCTCCTGGCGCTTGTTCCTGGGGAGCAGAGCCCGACCCCCCTGGCTCCAAGCTCCTTTCAGGCAGTTCAGAGATCAGAAGGTCTCCCCTCAGCTCCTGTTCTCCAGGCTGAAACCCCCAGGTCCCTCAGCGTCTCCCCATAAGATGACAGCCCGTAACCTCATAAGACAGCAGCAGGGATACAAGTCATAATCACTCATCCTGCAGGATCACCCCTATGATGAGCAACACCGCTGTTTCCAGCTGCAGGAACCCCCAAGCAGATGCTGGGGAAACATGGAGCTATACAATTAATTTTCTTCTCTTGATATCCAAGAGCCAGCACCAACGTTCTCTTGCGCTGGTCTGGTGGTTGCTCTGCTCCCCAGGACTCTCCTTCACCAGGCACACAAATGAAAAACCCCTGATCTATGAAACAAGGATCCCACCAAGCCCAACTCCACACACACAACAATTCTCCACACCAAGGACTCAGTGAAACAATGAATCTGTCACTTGTTCCACACTGATTACTTCAAGAGGGTGTTAAACCTTTTTCACCCATGTTTGCTTCACCCAGCAGCTGCGCAGCTCGCTCCCGGGGGGCACAGAGAGCACAGCAGGCTGACGCAGAACCAAAACACTGCTGACCCACCTCTTGCGCTGCTCCAGCTCCCAGTCCAGGCGGGCCAGGGTCTGCTGGTGGGGCTCGGCCAGGGTGACAGCAGGCCGGCTGATTTCGGGGGGGGCCTCTTTGTAAAACTCCTCCAGACTCACCAGCTCAATCTCCTCATGTTTTGACCTGCAAGGACAGAAGGATCAGGGGCATCTGGAGCGGCCGCTCTCCTCCCGCAGCGGGCTCAGGTGATGCGGCAAAAGATCGCAAATTTTCATAGAGTCACAGAATCATAAATTGTTTAGGCTGGAAAAGACATTTAAGATCATCAAATCCAACTGCACAACTGGTCTCACTATTAAAGACTGAGGCAAAAAAGGAACTAAGCACCTTGGCCTTTTCCTCATTCTTTGTCACTGTGTTTTCCCTGCATCCAACAAAGGATGGAGATTCTCTTTAACTCTCCCTTTGCTGCTCGTGTAGTTGCAGAAACATTATTTTATTGTCTTTTATGGCAGTGAACAGATTAATTGTAGTTGGTCTTTGGCCCTTCTAATATTCTCCCTTTTGGAGCCCTCCATCGCATCCCAGACACACCATTGCTCCCTCTTCTCCCTGCCCAAACTCACTTGAACTCCAGGCACTTGGTGATCTCTTTCTGCAGGTGCATCACCTCATAGAGCAGGTTCTGGAGCTGCAGGTGATACGCATCCACCTTCTGCTTTGCCTGAAATACCGACACGGCCAGAGCAGGGGATGAAGCTCCGTCACCTTCCTCCCAGCAAACACCCCCCCACACTACACCAGCTAGCAACGGTGGGTTTTAGGGTACGCAACAATTTTTTGGGTGTAAAAAGACTTTTTCAAGGGCTGGGAGGGCAAATGCTCATCACATCAAACTGATTCTCTCCTGGAGGCAGCATATTTTGGGGACAAGGCACAGAATGGGGCAGAGCTACTGAGGCACGCGGACTGAGCCCTCTCCCATCCCCGTGCCTCAGTTTCCTCAGCTGTACAAGGGCAATAATGTTGTCTGTAAACTGGGAAAAGCTCTCCAGGAACTCTGTTACTTTTGGGGCCAATTTTACACACATTTCTCAGGCCTGCTGCACATCAGACTCTTGAAACATAGCTTTCTGACTAGCTGTTATATTCAAGACAGAAGCAGATACCGCTCCGTCATTATTCGTTATAATTACAGCTTCCACTGCCCCGCAATAGAGTGTCTGATAAACCTCTAATTCAAAAATCATGACCTGGCTGCTGTTTAATTCCTCCCACACATCCAAACATAAACCAGGCGGAAATGGCACCATCTCCAATCCACCTAAATCCCACCCTGTATCCCTCGCCCCCCAGCCCCTCTGCACCTCGTGAGTTTGGTCTCTCCCTTTCTTCAGCCGAATATGAGCCAGGCGGTTCAGCTTCTTCAGGGTCATGAAGTGGACGCAGCTCTGAATCCGCCGCTCGTCGATCTCGGACGCCTGAGTGGCACGAGAGAGGGGTTTGAAGCCGGAGAGAAGGGTTTGAAGTGGGAGAGACAACTCTCACCACAAGCTCCTCTGGCTGCAGGCACCTCCTGCAAGTCCTGTCACAAAGGGGGCTCCACGCTTCGCTAAGGAGCCAAAATTTATGTCACCGGGGCTTCCGAGGGAGCTTCCCGCTGCCAGACTCACAGGTTACTCATTGGAAATAGCCTGCAGGGGTTTCCAGGCTCACTATAGTTATTTTTCTAGCGTGTTTGAGCCTGATCGCACACTCTGCCATGCAGAGGATAGTGTGGGCAGTGAGAGCACGAGCCTTCCCCAGCCACAGCTGAGGCTGCTGGGTCTCCATGGGACAGCGAGAGCTCTCCCACAGGAGCCACCAACCCGTCAGGAGCCTAGACATGCTTTAGAAGAACTCAGTCTGCACAACATCTGCTCAGTCCAGACCAACACCTCAGCTAAATCATATTTTACTTTATTTAATGGAGGCTGTTCCATTTTCCTGACTCTCCCCAGAAGACAGCGCCCATTTCCCTCAGATTAATAGGAAAAATGTCAAAGAACAGAACACATTAAGTCAAGAACTGAGGGTTTTCCTTACATTGTCCTTGATGCCCCTGCTCTTCAGCTCCTGGATTTCTGCCATCAGTCTCTGGAGCTCCTGGCAGGTGTCTCTGTAGAGCTCATAGTCTTTGATGGGGTCACGCAGATCCACCTCGCACTCCTCGCTGTAGTACCGAACATCCTGTGAAGGCAGAAAGCACCTTCTAAGGCTCCTTCCTTCCACCTGCTCTGGAAAGGGCACTGGGACACAAACTGCTGGGTCTTGATTCCTCACTCTGTCTGTTAGTCCCACGCCCAAGACTCTACACAGGGGAGAGGACTCGCTTAACAATCCCAAACACAAACACCACCAGGTGTTAAAATGCCTGAGAAATTCAGGTTGTCTTTTATATAGCTGTTATAAATTTAAACTGGTTTCCATCCTGCACCCGTGAATCTACATGACTACAGAGGATAAGATGGGAAATGGAATTACTGCTTCAATCCTTGTCCCTGCTTTGGCTGAACCCAAGTTACGCTGCTGCTTGTGGGAGTGTTTTAAGGCAACCTGCAAACCCGAGGGGCACCCTTCAGCCTCATGTTCGCTCTCCCTGTGTCCCCAGAGGAGCTTTTGGCTTCTTGAGCACTGTGTTTCCTGAAGGAGATGGAAGCAGGTTCAGAAACTCAGAGTGCTCACTGGGGAAATGGTCTCACACCTTTCTGAGGGGGAGAACAAGTCCAGCAAGGAGCAGGTGTGAGAACAGCCCTTGGGAAAGCAAAGAAGCTGAGGGGAGATCTTGCTCTCTGACCTGCCTGAAAGGAGCTTGGAGCCAGGGGGGTTCGGGCTCTGCTCCCCAGGAACAAGCGCCAGGAGCAGAGGAAACGGCCTCAAGTTGCGCCAGGGGAGGTTGAGGTTGGATGTGGGAACAATTTCTTCCCCAAAGGGCTGTGGGGCATTGGAACAGGCTGCCCAGGGAGTGCTGGAGTCACCATCCCTGGAGGGCTGGACAGACGGACATGAGGTTCTCAGGACATGGGGCAGTGCCAGGGGTGGGGGAACAGTTGGACTCAATGATCTTGAGAGGCTTTTCCAGACAATATGATTCTCTTTGATTTTATGATTCTAACACAGGACACCAGCGCTGTGCCCATGCGCAGCCCCCGGTCCTACCTGGTCGCCATCGCCCCTGCCCCGCTTGGGCTCCTGTGGGCCCCCATCTGTGCGGATCACTTTGGGTTTCCTCTTCTTGCTGGACTCTGACGACATAGCGCTGCCAGGCAAGGACTGGGGGACAAGAGGCAAAATCATCATCTATGTGGGGCCAGAGCTGCCCGGGCCGGGGGCTGTCCCGGGCTCCCTTCCTCAGGCCCCTGTGCCTCCCCCCTCCCAGACCCACCACAGACTCGCAGTACAACAGGCCCAGGGGCCTCGACCCCTTCAGAGCCCGGCGGCCCCCACCACACCGGGCTCAGGCCCCTCGGGAGACCATCAGACCCGTAGGCCCAGGGGCTTGTGCTCCCCGGGGCCCCGATCCCCAGCACACGGGGCGCAGGGCCGCGTCCTCCCCTCAGCTCAGCCCCGGGCGCTCCCGGTGCTGTTCCCCCGGCCCCGCTCACCGCACCGCCCGCCTCGGCGCCGCCCGGAAATGACGCCAAGGAAGCAATAAAAGCGGAACAGAACGGCAACCGCTGCAGGCGCCCCCTAGCGGACACACCAACAGGCGGACCGCGAACAAGGGGGCGGGGAAAGGGGCGCGGCTTCGGTAAAAGGGGCGTGGTCATAGACCCATTGACAAACCCTGCTGGGGCGGGGTCAGACCTGAGGGGCGGGGCCACGGCTCCATTGACAGTCCTGTTCGGGGCGGGGTCACAGCGCCATTGACCAGCCCTGTTTGGGGGCGGTTTCCTCCGCGGCGGTGACACGCGTGGCCGTGGGGCCTCCTGGTGCAAAGGGCACCTGCAGGAATCGGGGAGTCCCTTGGCTGGAGGTCCCCAGTGGCACTGCGGGATTCATGGGCTTGGGAGGGGGGGGCACAAAATAGGGTGCCAAATGGTGCTATGGGCACACAGGAGGGAGCTTGGTTTCTCACAGTACCCACGAGTGGAGGGCTTTCAGTGCAGGGTTGGCCCCTTGGGCAAGACCAGTTTGGGGGAGGTCTGCTCCCCCTGCGTGGGGCCCGAGCACCCCCAACCCCCCGCCAAGAGGGCCAGGCTTTGGCATATTAAATATTTAATTGGCAGGAAAGGCACCCATTGGGCCCATCAGGAATAATTAAGACAGTTCCCCCACCTCTGCAGCCTGCCCAACCCCCCCAGGCAGCACCATTCTCTGCCACATTTGGGGACCCACTGCAGAAGGGGGGCTCCCGCCCTTCCCCTCCCCGCTCACAGCCCCCACAGGGCAGCCCAAAATAGCAGGGTTTGGGGGAAAGGAGGGCTGGGAGCTGCATGGGAGCAGAGACCCCAACCCTTCCCCAGCAGGGGTGCAGGCGGGGGGAACCCCCCATGCACAGGCAGACGTCCCAGTGCAGCCCCCGCTCACTGCAGGGGGGAGATCTTCAGGGGAATCATAATCCGTGACTCCATGGTCCGGATCAGCGGCACTGGAAAAGGAAACGAAAGAGAAGTGAGGGCAGGGGGCCCCCAGGGCAGGCAGGGGGGCTGAGGGCAGGGAGGGGTCCTCGACAGGGGCCAGGGTTCCACACTCACTCGTGTAGTACACGTTCTCGTCCCAGCCCCTCTTACTCCAGGCAGCGTTCCTCGTCTCCGCCCGGGACTGCAGGTCCCTGTAGGCTGCGGACAGGGCTGGCACCCAGAACCCCCCAGCCCCTAGGGTGGGTACCCAGGGGTTGACATGGGCTGGGGGGACTCACCCCAGAGGTGATGCACAACGTACAGCTCCCCGATCTGCGAGAAGAACCCGCCGACCGCCTCCTGGTTCTCCTGCCGGTACTTAATGGCGCGAGCCCTGGCACACAGCGGGAGAAACGCAGTGGGGGGGGAGCTGCCCAAGGGACCCCCCCTGCTCCAGGGGGACCTTTCCCCACCTTAGCTGCCTTCATGCTGGGAAAGTTTTGGGCCTCTCATCGTAAGAAGGACATTGAGGTACTAGAGAGAGTGCAGAGGAGGTGACAAAACTGGTCAGGGGCTGGAGCACAAGTGTGATGGGAGCGGCTGAGGGACCTGGGGGTTCAGCTGGAGAACAGGAGCTGAGGGGAGACCTTCTGATCTCTGAACTGCCTGAAAGGAGCTTGGAGCCAGGGGGGTCGGGCCCTGCTCCCCAGGAACAAGCGCCAGGAGCAGAGGAAACGGCCTCAAGTTGCACCAGGGGAGGGTGAGGTTGGATGTGGGGAACAATTTCTTCCCCAAGGGGCTGTGGGGCATTGGAACAGGCTGCCCAGGGCAGTGCGGGAGTCACCATCCCTGGAGGGGTTTAAAAGGCACTTAGACAAGGTTCTCAGGGACATGGTTTAGTGCTAGAGTTGCATTATGGTTGGACCCGATGACCCTGAGGGTCTCTTCCAACTGAAACAATTCTATGATTCTATGAAACAGTCACTTACCAGTTGTTGCCCCATTCAATCATGGTCCCTGGCTGATAATAGAGAGGAAGAAAAACAGAGTGAGCAGCCAGATACCAACCGCTCCCTCCTGCTTGAGGTTCCCTCACCAAGGAGGCAGGAATTTGGGGAGCTTCCCCCAAACACAACAGACAGGACCCCCACCCTGGGGGTATATTGACCCAAGGGGTACCCCAAGGCATGGGCTGACTCCACAGCCACTCACCTTCAGCTTGTACGTCCTGAGCTCATAGATGTTGGGTCCCTGGCGGGGCAGGGGCTCATTCCAGAAGCTGAACTCCAGGAGCAGCTGGTTCCTGCGGGACAGCAGCATCCGGCTCCTCTCCTTGCGGAACTCCAGGTACTCCTGGGGACGGCCCCAGATGGGGGGTTTGGGTTGGGGGTGAGTGCAACCTGGGTCGGGGGGTCAGGCAGAGGCAAGGGGCACCCCAACCTCAGCAGTACCTTGTTCTGTTTGAGCTTGTTCATGCAGTCCATGAGGGCCGGGTACCCGCCCGAGAAGCGCCAGAGGTGCACTGCCAGGAGAGTTTGGGGCTGGGAAGGGGGGGCAGCACCCAAAATCTCACCCGGCAGCTCCCCCCACGTGACAGCCAGTATGAGCTGAGGTCTTTGCCTGCCCGTTCTCACCTGCCTGGTCCTGCTCGCCATACCACGTGTTCCAGTTGCCCACCAGGTCGCAGGGGTAGTCGGCATCTGAGTGCAGCTTGGGCAGCACCTGCTCTCTGTGAGGACACGTTCTGTGAGGGGTTGTTGGGGGGGGAGCAGCTACCCAAACCACTTCCCATACCCCCATTTTCCTTCCCAGCCCAGGGCATGGACAGCCCTGCCCTAACCGCACCTGGAGCGGCCCTGTGCAGGGGTTTCATTTCACAGGGAGGGAAACTGAGGCAAGGAGCAGGGGCGCAGACCCACACAGGGTCCTAAGAAGCAATGCTCAAGCCTGCCCAACCCCTGGCTCCAGAGCAGCACCCCAAAACCCCGCCGGGACACTGGGCAGCCCTCACGACGCGCAGCGGGGCTCACGTCAGGCTGTTGTAGGCATCCAGGCACTCCGGCTTCACATTGTGAACTGCAGGGAGAGGAGAGAGGGGCTGCCAGGGCAAGAGCCCCACACAGCAGGGTGCACCCTCTCTGTGCTCTCCCCCAGCCCCGTCCTCCCCACCAGGCCACTCACACTGGATCTTGTAGAGGTTGCTGGTCTCCTTCTTGGAGAGGAGGTTGGAATGGGCATCCTTGCGGGCATCGACCTTGTGTACAAAGAGGGAGCGGAACCAGCTGCCCTCAGCGTCCCGCGAGTACCCCCTGCGGGACAGTGGGTCAGTGTGGGGGTCCTGCCGACACCCCCTCGCTGCAGAAAACACTGGCAGCTCTGCCCAGGGGGGCAAACGGGAACCAAATGCCGCTGGTTCCCACAGGCAGCCGCCTCCATCGTCTGTCTCGGGGGTGTCATTCAGTTCATCTCGGGGGGGCTGGACCACAGCAGCCCTTGGCCCAGTTTTGTAGGTGGCATGTGGGGAAAGCAAAGGCCGCAGTTTCCCCCATCCCAGGCTGGAGAGGGGTGTGGTTTTTTACCCTGCACCAGCTTCCCCATCTCTGAGGGATCCCCCCAGCCCCGGGGACTGCTCCAGCTGGTCGTCACCCTCTCCACGGTGGGGCAGACCCGCTGCCCCACAGCACCGGTCCAGCCCCGCCGGTGACCCCCGGGAGGACGTTGGGGCCGGAGGCTGCAGGGTTCCCCCCAGGGAGGCTCGGGAGGGTCATGGCGCCTCCGCCCCCTCCCCCGCCCCGGGGCCCCGCTGCCGGCCGGACCTTTGTCCCTCCTGGTGAGGCATTAACAGCGGGGCCGCTGCCCGCCCGGCACCGCGCCAGAGCCCGAGGCCCGCCCGTGAGTCCGCTGGGGGGAACCGGGGAGGGGGGATGCGCGGGGAAGCGGGTCCTGGGGGGGAATTAGGGGCGTGAGTCGGGCCGGGAGTAGCCGAACCGGGGCTGTCGGAGGCCACCGGCCCCGCTCACCGCGCTCCGCCGGGGATGCCGCCCCGCAGCTGCCGCAGCGCCGCGCTCCCACCGTTCCGCGCCACCGCCATCTTCCCCGCAGCGGGGCGGGGCCTGGCGGGGCGGGGGCGTGGTCAATCAAGCCCCGCCCCTCAGTCCGACCACGCCCTCCAGGGGCGTGGCGCCCCGCCCTTCCCTCAGAAGCTGGCCTGGAGAAGGGTGATTCTGATTGGCCGCCGCGCCCCGCGGCCGGCCACACCTTCTCGCTCCAAGCTCCGCCCACTCGCCCGCCGCCAGAGCGAGGTCTCATTGGCTGGCGGCAGGGAGGCGGTGCCCGGGGAGGGCGGAGCCCCATCTATGGCCTCGTATGCCAGCAGCCAATCAGAAAAGCCAGTTGCAGAAGTCAGTGTCTGATTGGCCACGATGTCTTGCTCCGCCGCATCCGAAGAGGGCGGTTCGTTGGTCTGTGCTCCAGGGGGGCGGAGCTCCCGCGGGCTTCTCCCTATGGGGGCGGAGTCAAGGTGGGGCGGAGTCAAGGTGGGGCGGAGTCAAGGTGGGGCGGAGTCAAGGTGGGGCGGAGTCAAGGTGGGGCGGAGTCAAGGTGGGGCGGAGTCAGGAATTCCCGCGGGCGGAGGCGCTCCGGGCTGGGACCGGGACCCGGACCCACCTGCTGCGGCGGCACCGTCGCACACGGGGGACTCCCCGCGGGTGTCCTTCGTCCTGCAGGACTCCCGCTGGGCCGGGGCCTCCTCCTTGCTGAGGGGCAGTGGAGGGACCAGGGGACGGCGAGGAGGTGACATGAGGGGGCCTCCTAGCTCCTCACCGGCGGGGCACAGGGAGCACCAGCCAGGAGGGTGGGCAGGCAATAGGGGGAAGAGGGGACCCGCACTGCGGGGTTCCGGGGGAGTCTGCAGGGAGAGGGAGCCGGGGGAGCTGAGGGAGGCAGACAAGAGTGGTTAAAGGGTTAAGCGTCCCTAGACCCTCCCCAAACCCTCTGTGACCCGCCCCCCCCCCAGACCCCACAAACCCTCTCTGAACCCCCCAAAGCTCCCAGTCACCTCTTGTCCCTGGGATCCCCGAAATTAACCCCTATCCCCCACTACCCATGCCACTTATACCCCCATGGACCCAACTCCCCGTTGCTCCCTGTGCCCCCCAGTGGCCCCAGTTGCCCCAGTGCCCCCCTCACCCGGACAGGGGAGACGCGCCCTGGCGCAGGGCACAGACCCAGGCGTTCAGCTCCTCGGCGGTCTCGGCCCCCAGGCAGTACGTTCGCATCCCAGGGTGCTCAGCCTGGGGATGTGGGGACTCATGGTGGAGGGGACCCAGGCGTCCAGACCCTGTCCCCCTACCCACTCATCCACCCAGGGCACCCCCAGATCCGGGGAGCCCAGGGGCTGAGACTGACCGTGAAGAGGAATCGGGGAGTACGCAGGGCGGGGGGCAGGACGCGGATCTCGTAGCCGGGCAGGGGGAGACCCCCGCGCACTTGCTGCTCGCTGCTGTCTGGGGGGCAGAGGGGCCTCGGTGGGGGAAGAACCCCTAGGAACCCCATTGGCACCCCAAGACCCTCAGCACCATTGGGGGGTTGTTGGGCACCCCCTCTGAGTCCCACTGGCTGCCCCCAAACCTCCCAGAGACCCCAAAACCTTTAGCCCTCCCACCCTGAGACCCCCTCAGCACCTCAGGTACCCTCAGCCATCCCAGGACCCTCGATTCCCCCGGGGTTCCTGCACCTCCAGGAACCCCCAACCCTCCAGGGACCCCATATATCCCGGGATCCCTGATCCCCCCAGGGACCCCCAATCCTCTCCTAGGGATTCCTTACCCACCCCAAGGATCCCAATACCCCAGGTACCCCACATCCTTCCGGGTTCCCTGACCCCTCCCAGGGACCCCCAACTGCCCCAGGGACCCCAGGTGACCCAAGTCCCTCCCCCCTGGTCCCAATGCCCCAGGGTGTCCTGCCGCCCCCAGCCCCCTCACCCCGGTAGTAGTAGAGGCAGAGATCAACCAGCACAAACCAGCGGCGCTTCCAGAGCCGCAGCCCCGAGCTGTCCTGGGGGAACAGGAGGGGGGCTGAGACACCCCCCTGCCCATCACCCCCCAGACCCCTCTGCTTCCCCAAATCCCCCAAACTCCAGAACCCCCCTGCCACGCCCTGACAACCCAGACCCCCCCCAAACCCTGTAACAACTCTCACTGCCCCAGACCACCCAACTCTGATCTCTCAAACCCATGATGCCCCCAACCCCATAACCCCACCATCCCAGACTCCTCCAAGAGTCTCCCCACCTCAGATCCCCCAAAACCCATAAGCTCCTCAGGACCCCCAACACCCCAGACTCCCTCAAACCCCATAACCCTCCCAGCACCCCCACACTTCAGACCCCCCTAAACTTCACACTTCCCAGCACCCGCCACCACCCCAGAACCGCTCAAACCCCCCATTCCTCACCACCTCAGAACCCCCCCGATCCCCCAAACCCCATACCCCCCAACACCCCCAGCAGCCCAGACCCCCACCCTCCTCTGATCCCCCAAACCCCATAACCCCGTAACAGCACCTCCCACCTCAGGACACCCCAAGCCCTATGCACTCCCCTGGACCCCCCACGCCAGCCCCTCGCGAGTCCCCCCAGCCTCACCTGTTTGTGCAGCCAGCCCCGCATGGTGGGGGGGGTGCGGGGGTCCCTGCGCAGCGCCTGCCCCCCCTTCCCGAAGGCGTGGACCCGCCGCACGGCCCGGCAGGGCTGGGCAGGGGCTTGACCCAGAGCGGGGGCTCCGAGGGGGGGGCCCTCCGACCCGCCCGGGCTACCAGCCCCGGCTGGGGGGCCCGTGCCAGCCCCCCTAGCCCAATTCACCTGCACACTCCACATTGCACCCCCAGATGCCCAAGCCTCCCCTGCCGGGGCTCCCCTGCCCCCCCGCCTTGTCTCTCATATCTCTCCATGGCCCCCATGACTCCCCAGGGCTCCTCTGCAATCCCCCCATGGGCCTTTGCCCCCCATGGCCCCCTTAGCTCCCTTGGGTCCCCCACGGTCCCTCTTGTCCCCCATAGCTCCCCATGGGCCGCCAGCCCCCCCTGAGCTCCCTTAGGCGACCCATACCCCTCATAGCTCCCCATGAACCCCCCCAGTTCCTGTAGCCCCCCCATAGCTCCCCAGGCCCCCCCCCAGCTCCCCTGGTAACCCTTGGGCCTCCCACACCCCTTCCTAGCTCCCCATACCCCCCAAGACCGTATGGCCCCCATAGCTCCCCATGCAGCACCCCCGGGCTCCTTTGGGCCCCTATATCTCCCCATGCCCCGCCCCCAGTTCCTCCCCAGGTCCCCCCATATGTCCTCCCCTTCTCCCCACTCCTCTGTCCCCACCTGGGTGCCGGGGCCGTGGGTGCCCGCGGGGGTGGGGGCCCTGCGTGGGGGCTGGTCGCCGTCTGCCATGGGGGGGTCCTGCGGGGGCAGCGCGGGAGGAACCCGTCAATGTCCCCATTGTCCCCGCGGGGACAGAGGGCTCGTTCTTCCCGCTGCGGGGGTGCCTGGGCTGACGAAGTCGGCGGGGGCGGGGGTTGCTCCCCGGACGCCTGGGTCCCCCCGAGGAGGGGGGCTGATCTACTCACCTGCCAGCTGGGGGGGCCCAGGGGGGCTTCCTGCCTCCTGCTGGTCCCCAGTCCTGGTCCTGCTGGGGTTCAGGTCCGTCCGCTTCCCCCGTAATGGTCCCAGTTCCTGTCCCGTTATCCCAGTCCCAACCCGTTATCCCTGAGCTGGCCCCAGTTCCCGTCCCATTAGCCCATTAGCCCAGTCCCATCCCATTATTCCTGTGTTTGTCCTGGTCCTTGGTCCGTTACCCCCAGGCTGGTCCCAGTCCCATTCTGTTACCCCCATGCTGTTCCCAGTCCCTGTTCCATGACCCCAGTGCTGGTCGCATTCCCATCCTGTTACCCCCACGCTGGTCTGAGCCCCAGTTCTGTTCTTATCCTGGCACGTCCCAGTCTCCACCCCACTATCCCAGTGCCGCTCCGCATCCCCTGGTCCCAGTTCCACTGTCTGCTCCCAGTCCTATCATCTGCTCCCAGCCCCATCCCATTATCCAGCGCTAGTCCCTGTCCCAGTTCCAATCCCATTCCCAGTTTCAATCCCAGTCCCGTACTGCTAACCCAGAGCTGGTTCTGGCACCCTGGTCCCAGTCCTGTCCTGTTATCCCAGTGCCGATCGTGGTCCCGTTATCCGGTACTGGTCCCAGTCCCGTCCCGTTGTCCCGGTGCCGGCCCCACTTCTGTCCCGTTATCCCATTATTTGTCCCAGACCCGTCCCGCTCTCCCCGCGCCGGTCCCGCCCCGTGTCCCCGCCCCGGGCGCTGGTCCCAGTCTCTGCCCCCACCCGCCGAACTGGTCAGCGCCTGCCCAGGGCGGGACGAGCCCGGACGCCTGGGTCCCCACCCCGGAACGCCGGGGTCCCCCTGGCCGGGCACCCCCCGACCCCCGGGAGTGAACCCACCCCGGGCGGGGGAAGCACCGTGTCCCCGCGGCACCCAGGGACAGCTCGTCCTGCGGGGTGGCCCACGGCAGGGGTGCCACCCCACGATCACGGACACTCCACGACACCGGGAACACCTCACGGTCACGGACACTCCGTGGGGCACGGACACCCCGTCCCGTCAGCGCGGCGGGTCCCAGAGCGCCCTGGCACTGCTGGGTCCTAGTGCCCGTCCCCGCCCCCACCTCCTCCTGCGCATGCGCCTGACTTCCCCGAGCACGTCACGGCGCCCTGTGCCGCCAACTCTACCGGCCGCCAGGGGGCGTCACCGCCCCGCCCCACTCTTTCCTTCCACCTCGCAGAGACGTGGCCCCGCCTTACCACGCCCCCTTCCCTTGAGCGGCGTTCCCTTTCCCCAATCGCAGCTTCTTCTGCGCCCTCTCCTCCCTCACAGGCCTTCCCGTTGGCTGCGGCACAGCGCAGCCCACCTGGCGGAGGCGGGAGCAGCGCGGCGCGGGACCAATGGCGTGGCGGCGGGGGCGGGCGCAGCGCGGCGGGCCCGGGGCTCTCCCCGCCGTCATGGCGCTGCCGCCGCGCTGAGCCGCCTCCGCCGCCATGGCCGGGGCCATCGCGTCCCGCATGAGCTTCAGCTCGCTGAAGCGGAAACAGCCCAAGACGTTCACCGTGCGCATCGCCACCATGGACGCCGAGATGGAGTTCAGCTGCGAGGTGACGGCGGCGACGGGACGGGGCTTCCCCGGGGCCGGGCCGCCGGGGAGGCCGGGGTTCGAGGCTCGGGGGCGGTAGGGGCGGGCGCTGGGGAGTCCCAGCCCCCCGGCCGGGGACACGGTCACGGAGAGACCCTGGGGGCTGCGCGGGGGGGACAGCGGGCCTGTGCCATTCCACCTTTTTCTGGTTATAATTCACTTTATTCTGGTTGTAATTCCCTTTATTCTGGTTATAATTCCACTTTATTGTGGTTATAATTCGCTTTATTGTGGTTATAATTCTGCTTTATTCTGCCTATAGTTCGCCTTTTTTCTTTTTGTCTTTCTAACCCCGCTTTATTTCATATATAATTCCACTTTGTGTCTCCAGCTGTCCCGAGGAGGTCGGGGCTCGTGGTGTCCCAGGTGTTGAGTCTGCGAGGGTCCGACCCAAAGCACTCGACAAACACAAAACAACGGGGTTTTCAGGAGTTGCGAGGCTGTTCCTGGGGCCGTGTCCTGCCGCCCGCTCCCCTCGCGTCTGGTTTTGCTCCAAAACTTTCCTTTTTTGGGCCCTTGGTGATTCTTAAACGCTCTCCCCGGGCGGTCGCTGTCAGGCCCCAGAGTCTGGTTTGTTCTTGCTGCGTTTTCCGCTGATCTAGAAAGATGGGACACGCAAACATTGGGAGCGATCTCTGCCCAGTTTAACTTTTTAATGTAATACTTCATAGTTCCTTAATCTCACCCAAATCTTGATGGAATTCCAGTGCCCATGAGCCGAGGGGCGTTTGTCGGGAATTGTCTTGCTCTTGGAATCTGGTGTCAGCTCTGAAGAACTTTGTGCCTTTCCCAGGGAATCCAGATTTATTTTAGACAGTAGTCGTGCGAGCTTCCCCCTATTGCGCTGCCAGGGGAGTTGAAGTGTCCTGGCTCCATTCTCGTGTGTTTTTCCAGGGCTGCCAGTAATAACATATGATGAAAACTAAATAATTCTCTTTTTTTGTAATGGTGCAGCTGCTTGTTGTTTCATGTCAGGACTTGGGTGTTTGTGCAGCGATAAGGCAGCGCTCTCGGGTGGGATGTGACCCTGCAACTTGTCCATCTTCAGGTGACGTTCCGGGAAGGTTCCTGCCAAAAGAGCTTGTGGCTGCAGGTAGAACTTCTCCAGCCCTTCTGCAAGCACAAGAAGGAGCTCGCGAGCCGCGTGTATGGTCCTGCTCGGGTCTCCTGGGTCTCGTCAGAGCTGGCGCACGGGGGAATTCAGGTGTTGTCCTTCAGCACAGAGCGAGGGGGATGGTTGGATGCAGGTGGGCGATGGGGCTGTGTCAAGCCATGCTCAGCACAGGCGAGGTGTGTTTTATTCAAGCACAGGGCAGCCCAGCTTGAGGTGTGAGTTTTCTTCAGGGTTTATTCGTGCAGTCCAGCTCCCTGGCTGGGTTTTGGTCCTGTCTTTGTCTCACTGGGGGCTTTGGGGGAGCTCCTTGCTTTGCTGGCTCTGCAGAACCGCACCAAGCCCAGCGCCTGATGTTGTGGATGGATCAGACACACCTGTGGCCTCAAGTTGCTGGGGCTGAGGTGAGGGATGGGCTTATAGAATCATTTTGGTCGGAGAAGACTCTCAAGATAATTGAGTCCAACCATAACCCAACCCTGGCACTGCCCCATGTCCTGAGAACCTCATGTCCGTCTGTCCAGCCCTCCAGGGATGGTGACTCCAGCACTGCCCTGGGCAGCCTGTTCCAATGCCCCACAGCCCTTTGGGGAAGAAATTGTTCCCCACATCCAACCTCAACCTCCCCTGGGCAACTTGAGGCCATTTCCTCTGCTCCTGGCGCTTGTTCCTGGGGAGCAGAGCCCGACCCCCCTGGCTCCAAGCTCCTTTCAGGCAGTTCAGAGATCAGAAGGTCTCCCCTCAGCTCCTGTTCTCCAGCTGAACCCCCAGCTCCCTCAGCCGCTCCCATCAGACGTGTTTGCCGTATATCGACGTGTGTGTTTCTGCGCTGGGTTTCTCTGGGTGGGAAGGAGCTCTGTTGACCCAAGCAGAGGCTGCGGAGGTGAGAGCTCTGTGACACAAATGCCCCTTAGAGGATCGGTGGGAGGAGGTGCAGTGGGAATCTTGCCGTCATACTGTTCGAGGGGCCCTCGAGATGTGTTTTTGCAGCCTGTTGCTTGCACACACAGGGAGCTGGTGACTTGCAGGAGGTCTCATGCTGGGCACACGCTGCTGCCTGGTGGTTTCTCCTGCCTGTGCTGTCCCCTCCCTTTCTGCCACCACCAGCACCTCCTGACTCCACTGAGGGAACAAACTGGGGGTTCAGCAGTTCCTCTGCGAGGCTGGAAGTCCCAGGGTTGTACCTGTGGGTGCTGGAGTCAGGTCCTTGCTCGGGCTTCAAACTCCACGGAAAATCGCAGCGGAGGAAGGGTGAGAACATTTTGCTGCCTAATCCCCGCTGACCCCTCGGCTTCACCTCGAGTTTCCCACCTCAATGGCCTTGAGTGGTCCAGGGGGTGCGCGGATATTCTGGGGGTGCTACATGTGCTGGTTTTTAGCGTGGCTTAATCAGGGGCTTCCCGGACGGGCATCGATCGCATTGCAGATAAACACATCTGAGCGATAGCGCCTTGCTGTAGCAGTTTGTCCATGTGGGATTAATATAACTGATGTGTTTTAACTTTATTCCAGAGCTCTCGAGGCTCTGTGTTGTCACAGATTAGGCTGCCCAGCCCCTCCGTGTGGGACAGAGGTGACATCCTCACCTCAAGCAGTCACAGCGGATATCTGAGACCCCAAGGCTGGAAATGGCAGAGGCCCTGGGTGACGGTGACAGTGAGCTGGTGACGCTCTGCCCTGGTCCTCGAGGCGGGTGTGTGGGGCATCTGAGAGATCTGAACCCGTAACCTGCGCTGACACGACGGCCGGCGCTGCACTGAAGGTCCCTCTTCGTCTGCCCCTGTGACTGCGGGGACCTCGCTTTTCTGTGTTCATTTTCCAGCCTGCCCCGTAGAAATTCCCAGCTGTTTATTTGAACAGATTAAACCTGCTTCGCGTCTGGTTACTGTGCAAATGATGCCCCTAAATTGAGCCTAAATCTACAATAATTCATAGAAATGAGATCTTAATCTTTCAAACACAGTGATGAAGCTTAATAAGCACAGTTGGGTTTTCACTTTAAAGACTCATAATTTGTTTAAGGAAATCTTTAAGGCATAAAGTGAGTGTCTTCCTTTTTGTTACCAGCATCGCGGCTGTTCGAGCCTGGTACCTAATTAATTGACAGCATCTTGAGGAAGGATAGACATTTGCGTAGCTCTTAAATTCCACGTGTTAAACCCATCCCCACCTTCCTGAGGACACCCTCGAACAGTCCCTCACCTTTCCGTGCTTGGAGATCTTGTTGGAAGGTGTTTAATGTTGATGTTCCGCGATGAACACGGTGATGGGTGCAATGTGGGGGCTCGGGGAGCTCTTCTCTCTGTGGCAGTGACAGGACCCAGGGAATGGCAGAAGATGTGCCAGGGGAGGGTCAGTTGAACGTGAGGAAAAGGTTCTTCCCCCAGAGGTGCTGGACACTGAACAGGCTCCCCAGGGAAGTGTCACGGCCCCAACGTGACAGTGTTCAACAAGAGACTGGACAACGTCCTCAGACACACGGGGTGACCTGTGGGGTGTCCTGTGCAGGGACAGGAGTTGGAACCGATGATCTGTGTGGGTCCTTCCAACCCAGGACATTCTGTGATTCTAAAACCCCACAGTGTTTTTGGGTCTGTGTCTTCCAATGCATTGTTCGCCCCGTCTCTCCGGCGGGATGGTGATGGTACAGCCGGGTTGGTCTCTCACACTCCAATGTGCAGGTTTTTTTCCTCTAAGAACCAAGTTCCTCGGTCAATAGGAGAACCCATCGGTCTTTCTTTCGGTCCCACACATGGCTTTGCCTGTTTCTCCATCTCTCAGAGGTCAGTGGGGATGGCTGTTCTCCGTCCATGGAGCCGCAGCGCCTTTGCTGAAGGGTATGTTTTTCTTTACCCCTTTCTGTCGTGCCATGATCTTGGGCCTGAAGCTCCCACGAGGATGTTGATCCCTGTCTGCCCAGTCACATCCCACCTTAATCCCTGTACAGCAGCAGCTTCTGTGGGTCTGAAGTTTAAAATGAAGAGAAAAGCTTTACAGCCGACCTAGAGAACAGCTGAAGTGTTCCAGCAGCAAGGCAAATTTGGGCTGATGTATTCACTGTGTCCTGTTACTGCTTCAATTCTGCTGGACAGCAGGGTGACCATGAGCCAGCACTGGGCCCTTGTGGCCAGGAAGCCAATGGTATCTGGGGTGGGTTAGAAGGGGGTGGTCAGTAGGTCAGAGAGGTTCTCCTGCCCCTCTGCTCTGCCCTGGGGAGACCACACCTGGAATATTGTGTCCAGCTGTGGCCCCTCAGTTCCAGCAGGACAGGGAACTGCTGGAGAGAGTCCAGCGCAGCCACCAAGATGCTGAAGGGAGTGGAGCATCTCCCGTGTGAGGAAAGGCTGAGGGAGCTGGGGCTCTGGAGCTGGACAAGAGGAGACTGAGGGGGGACTCATTCCTGGGGATCAAGATGGAAAGGGGGAGTGTCAGGAGGATGGAGCCAGGCTCTTCTCAGTGACAACCAATGATAGGACAAGGGGCAATGGGTGCAAACTGGAATACAGGAGGTTCCACTTAAAGATGAGGAGAAATTTGTTTGGGGTGAGGGTGGCAGAGCCTGGCCCAGGCTGCCCAGGGGGGTTGTGGAGTCTCCTTCTGTGCAGACATTCCAACCCGCCTGGACACCTTCCTGTGTAACCTCATCTGGGTGTTCCTGCTCCATGGGGGGATTGCACTGGATGAGCTTTCCAGGGCCCTTCAACCCCTGACATTCTGGGATCCTGTGATTCTGTGTTCCTCAGTGTCCAGCAACTAATCAGAATCACCCTGCTTGGGAGGGATCTCGTTAGCCTGGTGCCCGCAGGGTGCAGGGCCACTCGGACGAGTTTGGCTGTAAAGCTTTTCTCTTCACTTGTAAGTAGCCGAGACCCGATTTCAGCAGAACGCGGCCGAGCGTCGGTCTCTTTGCTGTCGGACCTTGGGAGCTGTGTGGCTGAGCTACAAAAGCTCATCCCCTGAAACGGCAGCAAGCGGAGATTTGGTGGCGAAAATCTGGGGCTGAGCCAGTTTTTGAGTAAGAGCTGGTGCAGTAGATTTGAAGGTTTGAACCCTGTCCAGTCGCTGCACCAAAATAAAAAGCAAGAGGATAAACCACGGAGCCCAAGCTTCCCTCTGCTTCACCAAATACTTGGAAAGGGTTTTATAATAATCATTCTGTCCCTGGTTTGATGCTCAGTGGTGCTGGTAGGGGCAGCGACCTCTCTCGATGCTGCTTGGCTTCTGCAGCAGGCACAACATTAACTGGGAAAGATGAGTCTGTGGGCAGTAAGAGCTATTTTAAAAAGCTGAGAGAAATAATCCCCCTTCTCTATGGAATGATCTTCAGTGAGTTGTGGGGATACCGGCTGTCACGTCGATGTTCTGGATCCGTCGGCCCCGGTCCTGTGTCAGTTCCACGAGCGCTCGGGACTCTGTGCTGTTCATTTGTGGCCCGTACATCTTCAAATACAAGACGTGGCAGGTAAGGGCTGTTTTCTCCCTTCATGTCTTGAAGGGCCCCCAAAAATCAGAAATTCTGCTGATTCGCAACAGCATCATTTGGGAATTGATTTTTCAGAGGTGTCTCGCCTGGCGCGGTTCGGTCCTGCGTTCCCTTAAGCTGTGCGCAGGGCACGTGAGACTCATTGCAAACGCAGATCCTCGCTGGCTTCTCTCTGCACCCCGCATCCAAAACACTCTCTGGATCCTCGTGTCCCTTTGCAGCCTCTTCTGAGCCAGTTATGAAACCCCATGTTATCCAGTTCCCTCCAAAGATGGTTCAAAACCCCTGTCGGTCCTTGGTCTCCGTGGTTAATCCACAGGATGTGTGTTGATGCGACGGGGAAGGTGTTTGGGACGAATGCATCTTTCTCTTTGGTGTATGTACTCTGGTTTGGATGCCATTTAATACCCCTTTTTTTCCTTGTACAGTGGCTTTCAGGTGGGTGGTTTTGGAAATTGAAAGTACATGCGACGGCAGCACGGGGCCGGCTCCGTAAATCACGGTAAATCTGTGAGCCCTCGTCACGGGAAGGCCAGAGCTCCCTGCAGGAACTCAGTCCTTCTCTCCACCCCTTGCAGCATCTTTCCCTGCGCCGAGCTGCTGCTTGACCCTGTAACTCTTCAATTACAGTATCACGGTATCACAGTATCACAGTATGTTTGGGATTGGAAGGGACCTCAAAGGATCATCTAGTCCAATCCCCCTGCTGGAGCAGGAACACCCAGGTGAGGTCACACAGGAACATGTCCAGGTGGGTTTGAATGTCTGCAGAGAAGGAGACTCCACAACCCCCCTGGGCAGCCTGGGCCAGGCTCTGCCACCCTCACTGAGAAGAAGTTTCTTCTCAAATTTAAGTGGAACCTCTTGTGTTCCAGCTTGATCCCATTACCCCTTGTCCTATCATTGTTTGCCACCGAGAAGAGCCTGGCTACATCCTCATGGCACTCACCCTTTATATATTTATAAACATTAATGAGGTCCCCCCTTAGTCTCCTCTTCTCCAAACTAAAGAGACCCAGCTTCCTCAGCCTTTCTTCATAAGGGAGATGCTCCACTCCCTTCATCATCTTCGTTGCCCCAGCTCGTGGGGCTTGGGGACACGCTCGGTTGGTGTCCCCGACACCTCCCCCGCTGCTTTTGGTGCCGTTTGGCCGCAGCGGCAGCCGTTTGTTCCGCTGTGTCCCCTGTTCCGTCTCCGTCTCGGGCAGACACCACGAAACGCGCTCGGCTGCACCATCTGCATCGTTACGCCCGGGCGCGTTTTTTGGCCTCCTCGGCGCTTAACAGAAATAGATTTTAATTAAAAGCTCGTTATCGAGTTGTCGTGTAGCATTAGTAAATAAAAATAGCTTTTACAGCCCTGGCTTGTGGCTCCGTAAGCGGCAATTAGAAGTATTTGACATCACTTTCTTTTTAAAAAAATAGGAGAATATGGCATATTTGATTCCCCGTTTGCTCCGAATGGGCTTTAAATCCAAATAAATGGTTGTCTGTGGCGCTCTTGTTGTTACTCAGGTCCAGAAGGAGAAATAAATGTGGTCTCAAAATCATCTTGGTTGGAGATGTGAAGTGTTGCGGGTGGTTTTTTGGGCATCTCCTGCCCATTGGCTGTACCCCAGGTGTTGGTGGGGGATGCTCTGCCACCTCCTCCCTGTTTCAGTGTCACGTCCGCGTGTTAAAACTTCCTTCTCAATGGAAATAACGTCACGGGTGGGATCTAAATGCTTCTTCCAGGGCTCGCTCCCTTTTCCACGGGTTCTTTAGACCATCATCTCATCACAGGGGGGCTCCATGCTCCCTCCTCATCTCTGGCGCAGAACGAGCGCTTCATAAAACGATCCGCTAAGGTGAAAAGGCATCTTCTGCATTATTTAAGGATAAATTGGTGCAGTAAAATCTTTTATATGCCTTAGGAATTTCCTCAAGGTCGTGCTGTGGGGGGTGTGCTCTGGAGGCGGCGTGTCCAGGCTGTGAGCGCTGCCTTTGTCCCCTGCTGTCCCCTCTCTGTCCCCTTATTCCGCAGGGACGGCTGGAGCTCTGGTGTTTGGGACAAGGTGACATCTCCATCCCCAGACAGAGCCGGGTTCTGTCCCCTGCAGTTCGGGCACCTCTGTTGTCCCAGCAGAGCTGCTTGCGCGAGGAACCTTTATCTTAAATAGTTTAAAATGTCTCTTTTTTCCCCCCTTTCCGCATAGCTGTAGGAAACGCAGTTTGCCATCACTGGAAGAACAGCAGCACCCTGTGCCGGTGGGTTTTGGGAGTCGCTTTTCCCCACAACCCCCTCTCTCATCCCTCTCCATACACCCTCCTATCCCCATCTCTTACAGCACGTGACCTCCCCCTTGTCACCGGTGAAAAGGGGCTCTCATAACCCTCCCGCTCGATTTGGCGGCTGGTTCGTCGACTCGTTAGCCAAGGAGCAGTTGTGAAACTTGACAGAAGGGTTCCGCGCTGCAATAAATGTCGGGTTGCCTGCTAGTTGGAAGTGCCTCTCGGTGCAGGTTAATAAATAATGCAAACCCAGTTAATAGGTGCCAAATGCGACGGCTCTGCTGGAGAAAAAGATGACGCCAATAACCGGGACTGGAAGCGTTCTGTTCTAGCCACTGGCTGCCGAGGTTTAAGTGTTTAGTGCTGTTTACTTAAAAAGCTCCGCTGATAAATTGTAAGCGCTCTGGACTTAGTAAAGAACATAAATTCCAGCTCTGCGGAATAATGGCCTTGCAGCGCTTAATAAAGCAGTTCAGCCACGTATTCCTAATGCCGAATATTTCCGTTTCCCCGTGTTGCCGTCGTGTAAACGGGAGGATGCGGAGCCGCTGCGGTGACACGGTGGCGTTGGGCTCCCTGTCGCGTTCGGGTTGTCGCGATGGAGCTTTTTGTCGGGAGATGGAGCTTTGTTACAGCACCGTGTGGCCGAGAGGGGATGTTTCTGCTCTGAGCCTCTTTGCTTTGTTTCCAGGAGCTCCTTGTAAAATCCACTTTGTGCTTCGGGTGTCACTTCAGTGTGGAGCGAGGGAACAGCGTGACGGGATGGGGACATGCCAGCCTGTCCTCACCATCTCCCCATGCCCGGGGGGGCTCTTTATTATGTTTTATGGCTGGGAAATGTGGCAGTTAATGACACGAGGCCTATGGAGCCAGGGTGAGGAGGGCTGAGGTGCTGAGCATTTGTAAACCAGCCGGAGTTCAGCTGTCAAAAGGCGCCACTTGGATGCAGATGGTTGTTTTAAGTACCGAGGTGCGGAGTGAAATCATGTATGTTGAAAGGAACGTGGCTGCTGCTCCATTTATATATTTAATGAAGGTAATTCAGCACAGTCGAGGAGGACGTCTGCGTGCTGTTATGGTTGGTGACTTTAGCACCGCGCAGGCAGGAACGTTAAATATATGTTTCTGCCATAACAGTATAAAATCCAGCAGCAGAAGCCATCGCTTTAAATATTCCTGTTACTAAATTAAAATTGCAGGGGAGGGGAACACACAAATTTCTTGCTTTAATGCTCGCTGCTGGTCTTGGAAGTGTTTTTATGGGGGGGATGTTTGGGTTGTACCAGCTGATGCGATGCGGTGAATGAGGTTTGGGTGCCTGGGTGATGCTCCACAGGGGGGTTTGGTGGGGAAATCCTACCCGGGGAGCTGGGGGGGCACAGGCCATAGCAGCGCTGGAGCTCCAACACGTTGATCCCGTGGGACGTGGAGGGATCGCGCGGGATCCTGTCCCGGGAAGGTTTGGTGCAGGCACCGGCCGCTCCTCCAGAGCAATGGGCTGAAACGCGGTCTTTGCAGAAAGGAAATAAAAGCCCATAACGCTTTATGCGAAGCAGTTTATTCCCAGTTAAGAAATAGCCCTTGGACGGCAGCGTGGCTTTTTATGTGCCAACAGAAATGGGACAAAATAGCTTTCCGAACGTGTCTCGCTCTGTTTTGTCTGAACCCCCGAATTAAGCTCCCTGCGATCTGAGGCATCGTGTGCCGAGCCGGAGCTCATCACGGGGACTGCAGACCAGGTACATGTGTGAAATTAGGGGCTTATAATTACAACACTGCTAAAGTTGCTCCTCCTGGTGTTTTTGACCTGGAGGCATTGACGGTGCTTGATGTGAATTGTGGCCGAGCTGTCCCGGGGCGCTGGTTTTCGGAGGGTTGTGTTGGCTTTATTCTGTTCTGGGACTGTCAGCCCTGGGAGGGGGAGAAAATAGCGATACGCTCATTGAATCCAAAGCGGCGGAACGGCAATCAGCTTGTCCTGGGCGGCTGTGCCCACAAGGCGGCAGTGGGTGACAGCGAGCGGGTCGTCACCGTCCCCGCCGCGCGGAGCATTAATATTGATGCTGTCCAGGTGGCACCAAGATTGAGTTGTAGCGACAAGAGAATGTGCCGAGATCCTTCTGCCCTCGGGCTTCAGAGTAATGGCCATATGTCTCGGTCCAGCAATTGTTTCCACCGTGCAGATGGAAGAGCAAAGTGGCTCTGGCATATTAGATTAATCTGTTTTATGTCCCTCTTCACCTTTCCGCCTCCCAACGCCTTCTGTTTTTATGAGCAAACTTCAGTAACAACATCGGCGCAGCTGCAGGATTGCTCGAAGGACACGGTGGTTTGAGCAGGACCAATTTTCTCCGCTCCTGAGCTGCTTTTGTCAACGTTTTCAGCAGAAAATGCAGTTTGACTCTATCAAAATGTGCTGGGGGAGAACCGCTGACTTCAGTGATAATGTGGTTTTTTCTGAGCTCTTTTTTACCCGCGCAGGGTCGGTAGCTCTGGACGAACATGCTTCATACGTAGATTATTTCACTCTGATTTTCAGCATGTTGTCTACGAAACGCTGTTGCTGCCACTGGAGTTTGCACGGGGCTTCGTGGGGCTGTAGATAGAGATGCTAAAGCCATTAAGTTAAGGGTGATTTTTTTTGTTTCTTGCTGGAAACAGAGCTCAGAGCTCAAAAGGAACCTGAATGGGCCCTTCAGGTCCTGTCGAACGTCGGCGGGTCACCCAAGGAAGAAACGGGGGGTTTTACAGTGTTATTTTTGGGATGGGGACGTCACGTCTCCGTTTCCTGCTGATCTGCAGATGGGATCAGACAGAAGGATATAAAGTACGTTTTGTGAGCGTGTTTTCTTATCTCTAGCAGATGCCGTCTCCACGCTCTCAAAGACCTTGTGAGGTGAAAAAAGAGCGGATTTGTTTGGAGATGAAGCTCTGAAATGCATCTCTATAACTCCGTTTGCTTTCCTGCAGGTGAAGTGGAAAGGGAAGGACCTGTTTGATCTGGTGTGCAGGACGCTGGGACTCCGAGAAACCTGGTTCTTCGGGCTCCAGTACACGATCAAGGATACGGTGGCTTGGCTCAAAATGGACAAGAAGGTTGGAAGCGAATCTCCCTTGAGAGGTCGTGTGGGCTGACAAAGGAGGACGTGCTTTCCTCTTTCTTGGAATGCCCGAGGCTGTGTTATGTGTGCTATTGATGTGAAATGTATTTAAATCTCATCCCCATGACATCTGTAAGATACACCACCCACTCCAGGTCCTTCCGAGCTGTGTTGCCCACTGAATCCCCGTGAGGGATTTTGGGAGGCAGCTGTGCTGGGATGCTGGGCTTCCCGGTGATGGTAATGAAACCAAAAAGTCTCTTCTGTGTCCCTCAATGACAAAACCTTTAGCGGAAAAGTGAAGTGGCATCTTGGCTTCTTCTGTTGTTGAGATGTACAAAGAGCCAGGGGGGGAAAACCAGAGGAGTGAAAAGGAGATGGAGAGGAGGGAGGAAACACTTCCCAAATCTGCAGCCTCCGGGTGGCTGAGGGGTGGGTTAGAGAAGGGAAACGCGGTTCTGGTTGTGTCCAAAGGTTGTTACACTAAAACCAGACGGTAATTGAGACTGAGGGAGGTCTGGGTGTCTCGCATGTCATGCCAGGGTTTTAAACTAAGATGAGTCTGAACTGGACAGTGCCAGCACAATAGGAAGATGGCAAGGAAGGCTGGAACAGCTCTGCTGGGGACAGGCTGAGAGAGCTGGGGTGTTCAGCTGGAGAAGAGAAGCTCCGGGGAGACCTTAGTGTGGCCTTTCTGGACTTGAAAGGGGCTGATAAGAAAGATGGGGACAGACTTTTGAGCAGGGCCTGTTGCGATAGGACAAGGGACGATGGTTTTAAACTAAAGGAGGGAGATTCAGGCTGGACATGAGGAAGAAACTGTTGTCCCTGAGGGTGGTGAGAGCCTGGCCCAGGTTGGCCAGAGAGGTGGTGGATGAACCATCCCTGGAGACATCCCAGGCCAGGCTGGACGGGGCTCTGAGCAACCTGAGCTGGTGCAGATGTCCCTGCTCATGGCAGGGGGGCACTGGGGAGCTGGGGAGGTCCTTCAACACAAACCATCTGTGATTCTAAGGAACCACACTGAAATACAAGAGGAGGCAGCACAGGGAAACAACAAGAAAGTCAGATGGTGGCGTAGCAAGATGGATTATTGCTCTGCGAGGTTTGGAAGGGGCCACGTGTACACAGCAGATCAGGGTCAACCTGCGCTGGCTCATTTCGCATGCTCTTTGTTTCTGCCTTGTTTGTTTTCTTGCATCCTTAGGAGTGTCAGAGATGTTTGTTTGTTTTCTTTTTTTAATCCTGGTTTCTGAGCTACTTTGGTTGGTTTGTCTGTTCTAGATGTCTAAACTGCTTGACAAAAGATGTGCTGATCTGAACAGATCTCTTGGCTGCAGGAGGCGGTGCCGAAGGAGCTGGAAGGGGTAGCTGAATGGCTCTTGTATCCCACAGGTTCTGGATCATGATGTTCCAACAGAGGAGCCCGTCACCTTTCACTTCCTGGCCAAATTTTATCCTGAGAACGCAGAGGAGGAGCTGGTCCAGGAGATCACACAGCACTTGTTCTTCCTGCAGGTAGGAGCCCTGTACATGGGTTTCCAGCCCGAGGGAGAAGGAGCCGGGATGGGCAGAAGTGCCAGAAGGCTCCAGGGTCACAAAGTCGATCGGCAGAGTGTGAATCCTCACCCGCATGTTCACACCTCTCTGAAGGGAGCCGTCCTCAACAACAACAACTTCTTAAAATAGGTCGGTTTGTCTGGCTGTGGCAGTCACAGATGCCCAGACGTGCAGACCCGGCGAAGCGGCTGTCGGGAACGATGAGGTGATTTGTCATATTAGTGTGTGGTAGCCGGGGACAAGGAACCTGTCAGATGTGGCTGGAGCGACACGCAGAGCCCAGCTGTGCGGGGTGTGGGGTCAGCCGTGCCGAGGGCAGCGATCGCCTTCGGACGTGATCCCTTCGGTAGGTGGAACAGGGGAATTTCACCCTCCGGACAGAACACAGCCAACCTGTTCATGTTCAGGCTGCGCAGCAAGGTTCACCTCTCCGCAAAACAGATAACTGGGGCAGAAGAAAATCCCAGAAGCAGAGCAAACGCAGAGGAGAAGGGGAAACCTGACAGCCCCACCTGCCCCAGTGACTCGTGCCCTTATGTTGAGCATTTGGAAGCTGTGGCGAACGCATCTTCAGGCTTTTATTTAAAGTACGCTTCAAAACTTGGTGTCCTGAGAAATGAGCGGAGCTGGTGGCTGGTCACGAGGAGCCGCTGCCACAGGAGCTCTGCTTCAGACAGCATCGCTGTTCCCTATAACTGCTCGGCCAACTGCTGTTACAGGGACCATTAGAATAATAATACTAGTAATAGCGTAGTCCTAGTCAACCTCTAGGTACTTTTTGGGGTGTTTCAGCTGCTCTGCGGCTGTTAGCTTGAAGTTTCTAAAAGAAATACATTATCAAAATTGAAAAAAAAAAAAAAACATAATTATGCTTGTTACACCAAAGTAGGGGCAACCTGGATTTGGATGCTCTTGGAAGCACCACTGTAGACGTCAGCATGCCCGGCCCTGTCACATCGATACCAAAGCGAACTCACAGCTTCTTGGTGCTCCTCACTCTTCCAAAGCCCATCCTTGTTCTTCAGAGCTGATGGAGCCCTGAATGCAAAATATTGCTGTTAATTTCCAAGGTTTGTCTTCCTCGGGACTATTTTTAAATGTCCCATTTGCCATGCGCTTTATCCTTGACGAGGAAAAGTGCTGTTGGCGTCTTTGAAAAGGAAAATTGGGGAGGCAAAGCGGTTAAAGCTGCATTTTATAAATGCAGACTGTGCCTTTTCTGCCGAGATTTCTGATGGTGAGAGCAGCCCGCGCTCCTGCAATGCTTATGGGAAACGGGAACACACACAAGCTTGCGAGCTCTCCTGTTTTTTATCTCAATGCAGGAGAATATCTTCTGTGGCTATGTCGTAACCAACTTTGAGGCCTCAAAACATGTTACAAATTCAAATTGATGTTACCGCGTCTCTGTGACAACCCATTTAAGTCTCGCAGAAACAGTATGCTTTTTTTTTCCCTATCTGCGTTCAGGAAAATCAAGCGTGCAGAACCAAAAAGGTATCGAACATGACAGGTTTAATTATTTTTAATGCACAGCAGCCAGGAAATGCAAAGCCGTGGCTTTCGGGAGCTCTGTGTTGGTTCCGCAGGGCTTTGCTGCGGACGGCGCTGCCAGGGGTGACCCCCACTTGCCACTGGGGGATTTACCCTCTGGCACAGGTGAGCACTGACTCATAACACTGAATATCCCAGAGCAAAAGCTTTGTGCGCTGAGACTTGCTTCTTTTTTAACATAATGCTATGTATAGATGTCATATCAACCCGTATCTTGTGCCTTAAGAGGTTTTATCTCGGTGTATACACGCACGACTTTTCCCCCCCTCCTCTCCCTTTGCCTTTAGCAACGGGATGCGGGCTCTGTCGTTTTCCACATATAAATTTAGCTCTTCTCACAGACCTGTCTGAGAAAGGCGGCCTGTGAAAGCCTCAGCCCCTTCCGCGCCACCAGAGACTCCCCGGGCCTGAACTGTAATTAGTGTTAGGAAAATTGGGAACTGTGCGGTTGACAGCTCGAGTGAAAACAAACTGCAGCCATCTGCTGCGGCAGTCGCGCCTCGCACCGCTCCGCTAAACGCGCGTGTTCTGTGTCCTTTGCTGCTCCACGCAGGTGAAGAAGCAGATTTTGGATGAGAAGATCTACTGTCCTCCAGAAGCCTCTGTCCTGCTGGCCTCCTACGCCGTGCAAGCCAAGGTAGGACCTGCAGTCACCTGCTGACGCCGGGTTAACGTCGCTCCTGCTCAGCGAGGTGCTTTGCCATATATAATACCTGCTTCTTGTCGTGGGGGAGGAATTAGGGTTCTGCTTACTGCAGAAAAATGTTGAGATTTCTTAAAGAGAAGCATGACTTAAAGAGTTTGGTGGTGGGTTCGCTCTATTATGGGGGAGATGTGCCAAGCCGAATGCTGTGAGCTGCTCTCCAGGGCCTGCACCCGTTCCCCACGCGAACGTTCAGACGGGGCCGTGTCCGTCGCGGTGCAAACTTCAGGATCGTCCCCTCCCCGGTGACCGCTCACCCCGCAGTCTGTGTTCAGAGCTCCAGGGCAGCGCTGAGGCGCCTGTGCCGAATGCGGAGCAGATGGCAGGAGACCGAACCCTCGGGAAAGAGACAGGGATTTGAATGGAGCGGAACAGCGGGAGGGCCGGTTCGCGCTGGTACCTGTGCGGGGGTCCCACCCGAGCACAGCAACTACAAACTTTATATCTTTGCAGACATTCAGACCACGATTCAGTCCAATAACAATATTTCACTTTGGGGTCTTCTTGCTTCTCGTTGGATCTTTTCACTGATTCCACGTGGGCCTTTGTTTTGTTCAGCTGTGGACGTGGTTTGTTGTCCATGGCCTTGCAGATGCTGCTTTGAGTGAATAAATCCTTTCTGCTCAGCAAGTGCAGAACAGGCCCCGTGTTGCAGTTTCTGTAATGTCTCCGCATTAGCCCTGGGTCGCTGTTTCCCCAGTCAGCTCCATTTTTCCCAGCAAAGTGCAAACTGGACCTTATCTCACAAGTGTCCAGTGGAGTTTGTAGTTGCTTTTGGTAAATATGAGCAGAACTTTACAGCTTAAACTTTTAGCAAATCCAGCTTACCAAGTAACATGAAGCAAAGAGTACATTGAAAATCATACAACCTTATGTCTCTAAATAACTCATTACATTTAGCGTGCATCTACTTAAGCTAAATGATTAACATTGGACTTGAATTGGGCTCATCCGCTGGGCTGTGAGCAGTAAGCCCATTGCCATACAGGTCACTCATTCAGCAGGGGAGCTCACAGCGGCTCCTCCAGGCCGTCGTGTTGACAGGACGGAGCGGTTGCCCCGTGGTCCGTTGCGGACGGTGGGAAAGGTCTGCACGAGACTCCTGCGCCCGCTCGGCACCGCGGTTCCGTCCCGCTCGCCTTCCCCTGGGGCTCCTGGAGGGAGGTCTGCAGTTCTGGCCTTTCCCTCCTCTGGAGCCTGAACTTGGAATTTGTGGGACTATGCTCACAATATTGCCTTCTCCGCACTGCTGGCTCCTGGCTGCTTTCAGACTTTGGATGGATTTTCGCTTTCTCTTTCCAGGGCTCTGTAGCAAGTGCTGGGCTCCCGAGCTGCGGCGCCTGCTCCAGTGTGTCTTACTGGAGCAGGTGAACTCCCCCAGCCCAGGGTTTTTTGGATCTCCTCCCTGCTCTTGGTGTTGTAGCCAGAGGCAAACCAGCCGTGGGACTCGCAGCTCTGCTGCTTCCCCAGAATCCTTGCCATCATAATACCTACTTTATTTTGAGTGCCGCAGCTTGTCACATCAATTGCAGCATTAAAGGGCTCTTCCTGGCTTCTCCTTTATCTTGGGTTTGATCTTGGGTGTTTGGCCTCACTAGACAGATGAAAAACTCAGTGGTCATTTAGTTCCCCTCCTTCCTTGGCTGAATTCTGCTCTAGAGCCAGAGCCGATGTGTTTTGCTGAGGGCTTATTTCGCATAACGCTCTTTTCCAGGCTGGAGCTCACAGCCTTGAACACGTGCAGCAGCAGAGGGAGCAGCCCAAGGCTCAGAAATTTGCATGTTCTTGCGGGAGATAAGTGATTTATCCCTGTATACACATACCATGTGCTGCTGCTCAGTTAACAAGTCTCCTTGCTAATCTCTAGTTTATGTGTGTGAAGATAAGGTGTTTGGGAAAGAAGAGGAGGGACTGGAGTCTGATTGCAGCGCAGCCTCGCGGTCGGTTCTGACTCTGGATGTGATCTGGGGACCCCAGGCAGGTGGCTCCTCTGTCCCCAGTGAGTATGACTGAGAAACAGGGCAGCTCCTGGTTGTGAGATCACCCTGGGTGACAGTGCAGGATGGGATGTGGCTCTGTCCCCTGAAGTCCTGGTCCAGGCCGTCTGGAAATCCAGAGTCCTCTGAGCCTCACCGTGACTTCTTCTGGGTTGCCTGATAATCATACAATGATAGAATGTCCTGAGTTGGAAGGGACCGCCAAGGATCATCCAGTCCAACGCCTGTCCCTGCACATGACAACCCCAAAATTTATACCATGTGTCTGAGGGCCTTGGCCAATTGCTTCTTGAATATTGTCAGGCTTGGGGCCGTGATCTTCTTCCTAAAGCCTCAGCCCCTGTTGCGGTTTGGCTGAGTACACAGCGATGTGCTGCGATGATGAGCGTTTGAATTGACTATTAATAGGAAAAGATGTTTTCTCCTCATAGTCAGAATACTGATGAAACTGCGTTTCACTTGAGAGACTCACCAGCCGGGGAAAGACGAGTTGCTTTTAGAAATGCTTCTATCGGTGTGAAACATTCGTCACCCTTATTAGAGTGCACGAGTAGACACTCACTCGGCTTTTTCTCCGTTGACCCTGCTGAGCTGAGGATATGTAGGGGATGACTTTCCCTGTTGCCGAAATGAATAAACTGTTGGGTAAATATTGAGTGCTGGTGACTCTCGGCCCTGACAGCTTGTGCTGGGGAACAGGCTGTGATTTGACACAGGACGGTCACAGAATCCCAGAATGTCAGAGGTTGGAAGGGCCCTGGAAAGCTCATCCAGTGCAATCCCCCCATGGAGCAGGAACACCCAGATGAGGTTACACAGGAAGGTGTCCAGGCGGGTTGGAATGTCTGCAGAGAAGGAGACTCCACAACCCCCTGGGCAGCCTGGGCCAGGCTCTGACACCCTCACCAGGAAGAAGTTTCTTCTCATATTTAAGTGGAACCCCCTGTGTTCCAGTTTGCACCCATTGCCCCTTGTCCTATCACTGGTTGTCACCAGAAGAGCCTGGCTCCATCCTCCTGACACTCCCCCTTTCCATATTGATCCCCAGGAATGAGTCCCCCCTCAGTCTCCTCTTGTCCAGCTCCAGAGCCCCAGCTCCCTCAGCCTTTCCTCACACAGGAGATGCTCCACTCCCTTCAGCATCTTGGTGGCTGCGCTGGACTCTCTCCAGCAGTTCCCTGTCCTGCTGGAACTGAGGGGCCACAGCTGGACACAATATTCCAGGTGTGGTCTCCCCAGGGCAGAGCAGAGGGGCAGGAGAACCTCTCTGACCTACTGACCACCCCCTTCTAACCCACCCCAGGTACCATTGGCTTCCTGGCCACAAGGGCCCAGTGCTGGCTCATGGTCACCCTGCTGCCCCCAGGACCCCCAGGTCCCTTTCCCCTACGCTGCTCTCTAATAGGTCATTCCCCAACTTATACTGGAACCTGGCCACGCTGTCCCCTTTCCCTTCCCTGCCCTCCATGCACTCAGCGGGAGCTCAGACGTGCGGTTCTGACCTTGCACATCCTGATTCTGCACACAGATTGTGAGAAGGTGGAGGAGGAACGTCTCTGCTGATCTTTGCTTTTGTGTCCGCATCAGACATCACTCCTCACTTCCCCTCTGGGCAGGGTTTCCCCTTCTGCTTTTTTTGGGCTTTTTTTCAGCAAAGGAGAAAGCAGAAAGCACGCCTGTGTTACAGAACTGGGAAGAAAGATGTTGCAGGTCATCTCCTTCCAGTTAAACAGGGTAATGATGTCCGTTCTGGACAAGAAAGCAGCCACCAAACGTAGTAATTTCACTAATAACGAGCTGATTTGCATGATTAAGGGCATAATAGCCTGACATAGCGGGGTGTTTGCAGCCATTTGATTGACAGCCAGGTTGGTTTGTACCGCTGTTGCACACCTACCTGCAATAACAAAGTAAGCCCGCGGGTCATAAAAGTAAAAGCCTATTTATTTCTGTATTGTTGTATCCATTTGGGGAATTACTCTGTGTTTTCCCCTCCAGCCCTGCATTCAAACCACCCACACCGCTTGCTGATGTTGGAGGCGGTTCAGGTTTTAAATAGCCGGGAGAGACGGGGAATCTACTGAAAAACAAGTCCTGGCAGCAAATAGTAATAAAATAGTAATGTCGAGGAGGTGCTTCCATTTCTTGCCCTTTAAATGCAGATCGCTGCGCGCTCAGCTCTTCAGATCTTCCAGCACCAGCAAAGAGCTCTTTTATGATTGTTTTTTTCCCCCAAAACAAGCAACACTTGGTGTTAATAGTTAGAGGCTGAACGTGCCTGTGTTTACCCACACAGGTGCATGAGTGAGGTAAAGGCAGCTTCCACATGTAACAATGAATGTTAATGGCATAGTTCAATTAGCAGGAGCTGAAATTCCATGGCAGTTTTGAAGTAATGATTTAATTGAAAAGGTCTTTACAGTATGTTTGGTGAATTGTTTGAGCCACCATATGCTGCAATACATAAGCCATTGGTTGATTTCTGACTTGTGAATAATTAATGTTCTCATACATACTCTCAGTACAATTATTCCTTTGGGACAGGGCAATATTTCTCACCACGTGAAAATCCCATAATCCGTACTTAGTCTTGGATCTCCACAGTAGATCACAACAAAAAATAATTGCATTAATCCTATTTGCTGTTATTTTCTTCACCTAAAAGTGGTTTATTTTGTGCCTCTCCAAGGTTATTGGAGTTGTTTGCTTTGCTGTTTCTATTGCTGTTCCCTTTCTCCTCTCCGAGGAGCTCCCAGCAACCATAGACCTTTGAAGACAGAGATTTGCCGCTGCTCAGCACCTTCCCTCTTGAAATCCGTGGTGGATTTGTTCTATTAATTGAAATCCGAGTCAGTGCTGATGGTTCCGTGCTTTCTTTGCATCTGCATTGGCTCCAGATCAATATTTGCGTCTTTAATCCCCGCTTGTCATCTACGAAACATTGCTCACTGGGCCATGGAGAGGATGTGTGTTTAGATTTGATGCTAAGCTCTGGTTTTAGTGTACAGCGTGATGGTTTTGGTATTAAAAGGAGCCTGATATGGAAAGTTTCCCGACTTATTACGTGACCGCCATGTGTGACTCGGTCTGGCTTTAGGAATCGTCACCGTTTTGTACTTTCAGAGCTCGGGTCCCTCAGCAAAGCGGGAGGGAAGGGCCGTCCCCTTACAAAATGAGTGACTTGAGCAAACATCGTCAGGTCCCGTGTCACCGGGTAATGTCACCGCACGAGTCCTGTTTGCCAGGTGAATGAATATCGCAGCATTTCGTCTCCGTGCCTCACATCCATCGGCCTCTTCTCTTGAACTCGCTCGGCTATTCGAAGTGCCGTTTTCTGGCTGTTTCCTGCCCTCCTAAGCTGTACAAGAGGCAAATTCATTTTCGCATGCACTGCAGGGACACTTGGCTTTTCAATCTGTTAATAAGAACTTTTATTTCTCAATCACTTTATGTGCTGCTCAAAAAGATGTAAATCTAAACAAATACAAGTAATTACTGGAGGCACTTAACAAGTCTGAATTGCATTCCTTGACACCGTTGAGCAACAGACCCTCCGGCACAAAAGCCAACACCTGCCCGAGAGGAGTCTGTCGGACTCCTGAAATTGTTATTATATTTGATTGTCAGGGTGGAGAGTAGCAGCAGAGGAACTGCTGTCTTCCTCAGCCGAGTGACTGGTGTCGATCAATCTTTGGGGACAATTCTTCGTTCATATCTTGGTCTGTCCCACTACCATTGGGACAGCAAGGACCGCTCAGCTGTACAGTCTTTCCCTGCACTGGAGGAAGTGATTTCTGGGCATGGTAATTAAAGGAGAATAAAATCGTTCAGGAGGAAGGGACCTACAACAGTCATCAGGTCCGACTGGTGGATGGATGGATGTCAGCTGGTGGTGTGAAGTTTTGTTCTGCTCCCATCTCTGATGCATGAGCAGGAGGAGGATGTTTCCATTTGCAATCAAATGACACAGAATCACAGAATCCCAGAATGTCAGGGGTTGAAGGGCCCTGGAAAGCTCATCCAGTGCAATCCCCCCATGGAGCAGGAACACCCAGATGAGGTTACACAGGAAGGTGTCCAGGCGGGTTGGAATGTCTGCACAGAAGGAGACTCCACAACCCCCCTGGGCAGCCTGGGCCAGTGTTCTGTCACCCTTACTGAGAAGTTTCTTCTCATATTTAAGTAGAACCTCCTGTGTTCCAGTTTGCACCCATTGCCCCTTGTCCTATCACTGGTTGTCACCCAGAAGAGCCTGGCTCCATCCTCCTGACACTCCCCCTTTCCATATTGATCCCCAGGAATGAGTCCCCCCTCAGTCTCCTCTTGTCCAGCTCCAGAGCCCCAGCTCCCTCAGCCTTTCCTCACACGGGAGATGCTCCACTCCCTCCAGCATCTTGGTGGCTGCGCTGGACTCTCTCCAGCAGTTCCCTGTCCTGCTGGAACTGAGGGGCCACAACTGGACACAATATTCCAGGTGTGGTCTCCCCAGGGCAGAGCAGAGGGGCAGGAGAACCTCTCTGACCTACTGACCACCCCCTTCTAACCCACCCCAGGTACCATTGGCTTCCTGGCCACAAGGGCCCAGTGCTGGCTCATGGTCACCCTGCTGTCCCCAGGACCCCCAGGTCCCTTTCCCCTACACTGCTCTCTAATAGGTCATTCCCCAACTTACACTGGATCCTGGGGTTGTTCCTGCCCAGATTCAAGACTCTACACTTGCTCATGTTCTGTTTCATTAAATGTTTCCCTGCCCAGCTCTCCAGCCTGTCCAGGTCTCTGATGGCAGCACAGCTTCCAGTGTCACCACTCCTCCCAGCTTGGACAAAATACAGTTATTGAATGTGCTGAGCAGTGTTTGTTCTCTGCCAGGGCTGTGATGTGAAGGGTGTGAGCACTCTGTGGTTGTTTTCTCCCCAAGGGGTGGCTGTGTAAGGGTGAAGAGTTTTACTTGCCCATCTTGCTAAAGGTGTTTGCACTTCTTTCCAGTACGGCGATTACGATCCCAACGTGCACAAGCGAGGCTTCTTGGCGCAAGAGGAGCTGCTTCCCAAGCGGGTAAGGAGCTTGGCCGAGTGGAGGAATGGGTTCCGAAGCCTGGAGGTGTTTTATTTAGTGCTAGAGTCAGGTTATGGTTGGACTTGATGATCCTGAGGGTCTCTTCCAACTGAAAGGATTCTATGATTCTATTAATAACAGAGCCCTTTGCAGCGAGCGGCCGTGTGGGGCGCACCCTGCTTCACCTTCCTTGGCTTTCCTTACCAAGGCAAACAATCCAAACAGATGGATTGAGAGAGGAGAATTCAATTTTTTTCTGACGTATTTGAATAAAACCAGAAGTAAACGTTTTCTTTCTTTTCATGGTTTCATCCTGGGGATGGGGGGTATGCTGTGTTTTTGGGAGGGTTGAGCGTGTCCTGCTGAGAGTCACCTGTCCTGAGGTCAGACATGGGACCAGGGGTTTTTTTTTGGGACTTGGGTGTGTTTCTGGCTTGTTCGCTGGCTGAGGAGGCTGTGACTAGAGCCGCAGTGTGACCTGGTCTTTGTTTCCCCACGTATCGCAGGTAATAAACCTGTACCAGATGACTCCGGAGATGTGGGAGGAGAGGATCACGGCCTGGTACGCGGAGCACCGCGGCAGAGCCAGGTCAGCGTGGCTGGAGCGGCGGGTTGGGCTCGGTGCCCTCGCCTGCAGAGTCCCCGGGGTCTGGGGAGCGATGGGCTCTGGGGACAGCAGGGTTAATCCCGCACGCCTGTGAGCGCTCTGCGTGTGTCCTGCTGTCCCCTGGTCACTGGCAGGGTCCTCCAGAGAATTTGGGACTGATGCTCGGTAAGGGACAACCCACAGAGGGGAGCCCAGACGGTCAGGGTGCTTTTTGGACCAGGAAAATACATGGGAATTCAGACTAATGAGGCATATTGCTGCCTCAGGTGGTAAAAAGCTCTTTGTGGGGAATAAGCTTAAAGTCAGACAGATCTGAACCATCAGCTTCTCAGTCAGGGATTTTCTCTGTATGCTTAAGGGATTGGGAGCTGTACAAAGTGAGGCTCCAAGTGCCGCGTCTCGCTGGGCAGGCGGCCGCGGCCACTCAGATGCCACAAGCTGCAGAGTGGGATTTGCTCTTGGGCTTTATTGATCCTGGCAGCAAAGACAGACTTGACCTGTGCGGCAGAGACAGTCCAGGCTTTAAAACCCTGTGTGTGCTTAGGATCAGAAAGAGCCGCTGTCCCCCTCACTGAGCTCCTGCCAAACACCGTAATGCTGGCCTTTTTGTGTCTGACAGAGATGAAGCAGAGATGGAGTATCTGAAGATAGCTCAGGACTTGGAGATGTACGGAGTCAACTATTTTGCGATTAGGGTGAGTGCAGGTTGTGGGTCGCGTTTTCTTGCCAGTGTAGCTCTTGTGTTAACCCTGGTGGGTCAATGCTCAGCGCCGCTTGATGAATGTAACGATAGTTCATGTCAGACCCTCCAAGTGGAATAAAGGGGTTTTCTGCTCTTTCCTCCCGTAGAATAAAAAGGGCACCGAACTGCTCCTTGGAGTCGACGCCTTGGGTCTTCACATTTATGACCCAGACAACAGGTTGACCCCGAAAATCTCCTTCCCGTGGAACGAGATCCGGAATATCTCGTACAGCGATAAAGAGGTATGAATGCATCTCCCGTATTCCCTGAGAGCACTGAGAACACGGTTGCCGTTTAAAATGATTTCTCTTGGCCTCTCTGTTGTGTTTGCTATCGCCAGCTTAGCTAAGGGCAGCTCAGCTTCTCCAGTGGAAACCTTAATTCCAAGCCTTCCTGAAACCTTCCAGGAGTGGGCATATGTGGGGTCAGCTGGGAGCTCTCCTTTGCTTTGGTTTTAGAGTATGTTCAGAACATAATATTACTGCTGATGTGCTCAGCCCAAATATCAAAGCTCAGAAGTCGAGATCTGTGCTTTACTGGATATATTACAGTGTAATTCATTACTGTGTATATATCCTGTAGTATGAAATACAGTGAGATGTATTCCTGGTGAGAAAAGCTCTTGCGTCTTGCCATATCTTTACATCATCTTGAGTTTTCAAGCTGCTGGGTTTGGCATAACAGCTGGCACCTTTTTAGGAAGCTGAGTAATGTATAAGCCCACTATTGAATAGATATTTATTAAATCCAGAGCATAAATATGAATCTTTGCCCACCAAACCAAGTTGAGAATAACTGTGAAATGGGCCATGAAGGGGGGACTGATCTGCTCAATTTTCAGGCTGTGTGAGCTGCTCAGAGAAAACCAGCTGCCTTCATGTTAAGGAAGAAAATTAACTTCTTAATTAACATTTGTTTTCCCGTCTAAACATGATATTGATCAGGGTGAAAGATAAAGGTTTCTCATCAGCTGCATTTATCGCATGTCTTCTGAAGTTCAGGCGTAGTGCTGGAATTCTCTGCACTTGTTTGACTCCTCAAAAATGAGGAGCTTCACAACTCTGCACAAGCGCCCAGCACTTAGTGGCTGCCGAAGGCTTTTTGGAGCACAGGGGAAGCTGCTGAGCAGGCGTTGCCTCAGAAATCGGGATGGAAACCTCTGTAACCAGACAGTGACACCAGGCTGTGACAGAGCTCTCTCGTGGGGGAAGAGCTGCCACCTTCCATCAGGTCAATCAGTGCAGTAGGATGACAACAAGCGGACCTGATGTGGCAGTAAACAGGCATAATAGCTGGGTGACAGTGATGTCTGCACCACGGAGGGGTTTAATCCGTCCTAACAAAGCCTGACTTTACAGGGAACTGCAGTTCTTCTCCTGGTGCAATTCTGCTCTTGCTTTCAGTGACTTGTGGGGTTCTGCCAGAGCCCAAATCCAGGGACGTTCACGCACGTCTGCCTGGGAGAGAGTCTGGAAAGATTGGCTCTTAAACTGACAAAACGACACACTGCCAGGCCGAGCCCTTCCCAGGCAGTGCGATATATTGACAAATAGACCTGCTCTAATGGACACAGACTGTCTGCTCGAGCGCCGGCTCGCCAGCTGGTTATTTTTGTGGGGAGTGATGGAATATATGCATGCCTCCTAAAAAATGTGGTGTCGCAGAGCACTCCATCTCTGCAAGTGTCCTGTCGGTATGGATGGAGCCAGGCTCTTTTCGGTGACAACCAGTGACAGGACAAGGGGCAATGGGTTCAAACTGGAACACAGGAGGTTCCACTTGAATTTGAGAAGAAACTTGTTGGGGGTGAGGGTGTCAGAGCCTGGCCCAGGCGGCCCAGGGAGGTTGTGGAGTCTCCTTCTGTGCAGACATTCCAACCCGCCTGGACACCTTCCTGTGTAACCTCATCTGGGTGTTCCTGCTCCATGGGGGGATTGCACTGGATGAGCTTTCCAGGGCCCTGACATTCTGGGATTCTGTGATTCTGGTAGCTCAGAATCTTCTGTCAATCCTGGGGCTGTTTTACCAAAACTCTTGAGTCTGGTGATGCCACCTGTGTCCTTTTGAAACACCCACTGTGGGAAGCTCTTTGGAGAGGCCGTGGTTAGAGCTGTTCGCTGGGCAAGTGGAACATATTTATGAGTTAGAACGAGGGAACAGTATTATATTTTGAATTGTGGAGCGGTCTTGTGACACAGCTGACTTCTGGAGGACAAAATGCATGGAAAATCCTTTTGGGGACCCCTTATAAGTGGGGGTGTCAGCAGCTCTCGGGCATTGCGGTCTGTCAGGTCCAGCACTCTCATCGCTTCCGTGTGGCACTCACATCTTTCTGACCAGAGGAACAGTTGTCTCCTTGGTTGCTTTTGCCATTAGTTCTCTTGCTTGGCTGACAGCCATGGGGGCAGCTCTCAGCTGTGCTTGTCTGACACTGCCGGCCTCTGGGCCAAAGTTTCCAGTAAGACTTTGATAGCTGCATTTTTATTAAATGCGCCGCTCTCTGATAACTCTCCCTCTGTATCTTTTTCCTTTTCAGTTTACGATTAAGCCGTTGGACAAAAAGATTGATGTTTTTAAATTCAATTCGTCAAAGCTGCGTGTGAATAAGTTGGTAAGTCTACAGACAGAGTCATTTTTATTGCCTGCAGCAGTGGTTTGTGCCAGCAGTACAAGACGATGTTCTTTTGGGGCTTCTCCTTTGAGCGGCCGGGGGGAACGTGCTGACCTGGCTGGACCGTAGATGTGGTTTGGTGTACTAGTTACTGCTTGGTCCTGGCCTCTAGAAGAGAAGGGGGAGGCTCAAGTCAAGCTCCTTCACAGCCCCTCCTCCCCTTCTCCTGTTTTTGTGCTCCCTTCCCGAGCTCTGGGGTCACAGCTGAACCAGCGTGGCAGAAGCTCTTAGTGAGTAAAACTTTGTTGTCACCCCCATCTTTGCCCCAGATCCTGGATTCTGTGACGTAGATCTCCCTGTTTTGGGCTGCACCCTCATCGAGTGGCAGCCCTGTTTTCTCCTAGGCTGATGCCCTCTGAGCACACTCTCCTTGTACAGGATGGAGGGGGTTACGTTGGGCTGTTCTGTTCAGTGTCGAGTAACAGACCAACTGCTGTTCTGGATTTGGCATCTGGAGGAGCTTTCATCCAAATTCTGTAGCAGCTCTGCACCACATTAATTTGCACAAGGGACCTGCAGAAGGCAGAGAGGGATATTTTTCCCATCCTTATAAGCGAGGGAGGGGAACTTTGCTCTCCTGGTTGTAGGTTGTACTTCACGTGCCCTAGGGACATGGGGCTGCCTGACAAAGGCCTCGGTCGCTGCATTCCTCAGATTGTGCTGTGGCTCCTCTGACTCCAGAGAAGTTATTCGTGACTTGTGAAATAGAAGATGGGCATGTGAATCAGGCCTATAGAAAAGAATTTATAAACCTGCATTTATTGCTGGGAAGAGCTTTCATGCTTCTGTGTGCCCACCCCTTTGCTACCCCTCCTCTAGTATTGCCGCCTGCCTTTTCTTGCTCCTTGAGTACCAAAGGAAACCTCGTTGGTGCTCAGAACCCTTCAGCGCAGGTATCTGGAGATGCCCAGGGAAGTTTGTGATAAGACTTCTGTTTGTGTGGAGTCTCATCCAGCATGGAAAGTGGGCTTCCATCTTCTTTTTAATCTCAATACTTTCAATGTGCAGTTGGGAGAAGGTTCATCTTGAACCTAAAGAAAGGGAGCGCTGAGAACCAGGGAACTGACCAGAGCTGTAGAAGTCTTTGTTTGATTTTTTTAGCCTGATGCCTTTTTAGGGCTGGTGTAAAACTTGTCAGAACTGTGCAGTGCTGGACGCACAGAAAATTGGTCTGTGCAAGAGCTGCTGGCCAAGGAGCTGGTGTATGGGCTGGGACGTGGCTCTGTGCCCCTCCACTGGGTCTGAGAGCTCCCGGGGTTTGCCATCGGTGGGTGGAAGTGCTTACAAGCACCAAACCAAAGCAGTTCTAGTGGGTTTTGTGTGTCAAGAATCCAACCCGCCCCATTGTCACCACGTGTACAGCTGTTTCTCTCCGCTCTTCACCCTTGACTGTAACAGATTCTTCAGCTGTGTATCGGAAACCACGACCTCTTCATGAGGAGGAGGAAGGCAGACTCCTTGGAGGTCCAGCAGATGAAGGCACAGGCCAGGGAAGAGAAAGCCAGGAAGCAGGTGAGAGACATCTATAACTAGACCGTGAGCCCAAATCCAAAATGCAGATGAACTTGGGGAGGAACAGTCTCCAGAATGATACCGAGCACATGGAGCAGCTTTGAGGGGTGGTCCAGCTGAACGCCTCTTTTTAGTAGCCTGTTCCCACCTCACCAGGTGTCCTAACTTGGCTCTGGGGTTGATGGCAGCCTGGCAACCCCAATCTGGGCCCACACACAGGAACAAAACTGGGAGGACGGGAGGGAAGAGCTGATCTGGGTGTCCCGCAAGCGCGTCTGCATCTTCCCCGCCTCGGTCACTGGAAAGATGGAGCGTGTTGGGGTAGTTGCTTGTAATTAAAGCAGGGGCTGTGAGGGGGAGCTGTGCTTTGCCGTAGTTCTTCGCCTCATTTTCTAATTACGCGGTGATGGAATGCACGCCGACGTTTCGGGGCGTGCAGCCTGCATGCTAATTTGGCGCTGGCCTCCTTTATCTGCAGCAGGTCAGCCCAGGCGGCACAAACGGCTCTTTGGAGGCAGCGGGGTGTAGCCAATGAGCATATATCAGCAAATTGGATTGTATGAATCATTGTTTTCTGCTCGTAGACCTTTTCTACTCACTGAAACCCGCACAGCTAATCTGACTACTGGTGCTTAGAATATCAATGTCCTTTTTGCAATGAAGCCACTAGATAGCAGCAGAAGAAACCCAAGCAGTCGTTTGCACCAGGAGGGCCTTCTGCTCCAGGGATGAAGTTAATGGACTCAAGCGTGTCCGTGTGGTGCTGGCATTGGAGTTGAGGTGCTCAGCTCAGGGATGTGATATGCTTTGTCTTCAGGCACCTCCTGAAGCTGTTCTCCTTCCCGGAGCTTGTGGCGTGGCAGGAGGGGACAAGAATCCTTGTAACGGTGGCCAGGCCAGCTCCTCTGGGGACAAAGGGCTTTTTGTGTCCCCCAGGGGTTGCTCTGCTCCGTGAGGAGTTGACATTAGTGGAGCAAAAGGTTCTCCTTGGAAGAAGCAGCGTAGTGTCCAAGTGCTTGTGGCTTCAGACGCAAGTTTTGCAATTTTCTGAGGTTTTGCTGTGTTTGAATAAGAGCAGGAAGAGCTGAGATGCTGTGCTTAGGTGAGGGAGGTGACCCACGGGCACTGAGACCAAGTGGCAGCTTATCACTCCAATCCAGAGCGCTCATGCTCTCTGGGAAAGGTTGGGCTGCTCATGTGCTGTCTCGCCTGCTCGCTCCAGGATTCACCATTGTTAACCGATTCCAGATCGTCCTTTTATATCGGGATTTCTCGTTAATGGAAGCCCTGAGTGAGATGCAGATAGTGATGATAATTAACGAGGGGAACCTTTAATAGAAGGGAAGCAGAGCTGTTAGAGCAGCGGGCATCCTGCTTGCAGAACACAGCTTGTGTCCGAGGAGCGGAGAAATGTGTCGCACTCGCTTCCCTTATTAAACCCGCGGGTGGGCTGTGCAGTGCTGAGTCCTTGCTGTAGCGTGGAGATTTATCACGCATCCATCTCTGCTGCTGGAGCACTTGAACTTGGCGTGTTAATTAATTAGCCCGACGGCTCCCTTTGGGACCTTGGCTAGCGGGGAGGCGGCTGTTGGGCACGTTCAGTCTGCACAAGGCTCTCAGCATCTCTGGGAAGGGGTGACAGGGCCTGCTGGGCTGTTCCCCCCCAGGAGAAGTGTCGCTGTTCCCTGCACACCGAGCTGGAGGGGGAGAGTTTGTCTTGTCTAGGAACTGATATAGGGGTGGTCGTGCTCTTTGTGACCATCCCTATAAATGAGTGGAAGTGAAGTTTCCCGCATGCTGGGGGAGATGTAACAGCCATCCATGTCCTTCAGCCTCCTGCCGTGCAGTGCATCAATATTATAGAATCATAGACTCATAGAATCATTTTGGTTGGAAGAGACCCTTAAGGTCATCAAGCCAACCATAACATAACTCTAGCACTAAACCATATCCCTAAGAGTCGCATTGATTTAGTGACCATCCCCTGTGCTGGGACCTGGGGAGGCCAAACCGCGAATCCTGGGGTCAGTTCTGGGCCCCTCAAGCCAAGAAAGGCCTTGAAGTGCTGGAGCGAGTTGAGAGAAGGGAACGGAGCTGGTGAGGGGCTGGAGCACAAGTGTGATGGAGCGGCTGAGGGACCTGGGGGTTCAGCTGGAGAACAGGAGCTGAGGGGAGACCTTCTGATCTCTGAACTGCCTGAAAGGAGCTTGGAGCCAGGGGGGTCGGGCTCTGCTCCCCAGGAACAAGCGCCAGGAGCAGAGGAAACGGCCTCAAGTTGCGCCAGGGGAGGTTGAGGTTGGATGTGGGAACAATTTCTTCCCCAAAGGGCTGTGGGGCATTGGAACAGGCTGCCCAGGGCAGTGCTGGAGTCACCATCCCTGGAGGGCTGGACAGACGGACATGAGGTTCTCAGGACATGGGGCAGTGCCAGGGGTGGGGGAACAGTTGAGACTCGATCTTGAGTGTCTCTTCCAACCAAAATGATTCTATTTGATGTTTTGAAGATGCCCTCTTGCCATCTGTTCAACTTGCTGTAACTCCAGGCACAGCTGGAGCTCTTGGGACCCTCCTTGCCTGGATCAGCATAGGAGGGGCTGTCTGGGGACATGATCACCTGCAGGGCAGCTTGTGGGGCAGTGCTGTGGGTAGCAGCCTGATCAGAAGGCAGGGGGCTGTCTCAGGAATGACACTTGTCATTGCAGGAGCTGGGTGTGTCAGGTCACCCCTGTTTAGTGAAGTTCCCCATGTTAATCAGCAGAGAGGAGGCAGCCGTGCAATCCTCTGCTCTAACCCCTCATACTGACCCTTTCTCACCTTGTGGAAAGCCTCCTAATGTGCGTTATTCCTCCTTGCTTTCCCCTATCCCTTTTTCACAGATGGAACGGCAGCGCCTGGCCCGAGAGAAGCAAATGAGAGAAGAGGCTGAGAGGACGAGGGATGAGCTGGAGAGGAGGTTGATGCAGTTAAAGGAAGAGGCAACGATGGCCAACGAGGCTCTGGTGAGTCTCCGGAAGGTTGTTCCTCCCTCTTTCCATTGCTCAAGCGTTTTAGGGAGACACTAAGTGTCCTATGGCAGTTCTCAAACTGCTGCTGTGGATGGTGATCAAGAGGCCAGATGGATTTGATTTCATCCTGCTGTGGGAGCAGCACAAGAGGAGGTTTTGGTCCAGAGCCTGGGCACATCCATGTCTTGGCTGCGGAAGGCTGGAAGGGAGGGACGCTGGGCCACGCTCCGGGGGTTGGGAGCACTTAGGGGGAGACATTCAGTACACTCGATGGCTTAACGTGCCTTATTTCTCAGATGAGGTCTGAAGAGACAGCAGACTTGCTGGCTGAGAAGGCTCAGATCACGGAGGAGGAGGCCAAGCTCCTGGCTCAGAAAGCGGCCGAGGCCGAACAGGAGATGCAGCGAATCAAAGCCACGGCCATCCGGACGGAGGAGGAGAAGCGGCTGATGGAACAGAAGGTGCTAGAGGCAGAGATGTTGGCACTGAAAATGGCGGAGGAGTCGGAGAGGAGGTCAGAGGGTACAACCTTGCAGCTGCCTCTGCTTTGCTTTCCAGCCCCTTTCTGGCTCAGCCTCGCGTTGTCCGTCCAGCGGTTTGCACTGAGCCCTTGGCCTCCCGTGCGCGTTCAGCGGCAAACAACCCTGTGGCTCAGCTGGTTTCTCTCTCCATCTCGCTGTTTGTCACAGCCGGGTTGTCTCCGGCTGGGAAATGGTGCTGGCAGAGCAGTGGTGGCCCTGAGCTTTCCCTGGAACGGAGCTGGAGACCCTTCTCCAAAGCCTTTATTTTATTCTTTATTCTGGATGGTACATCAACATTCCCTGCTCTCTCTTTACTCCTCTGTTTACCTCTCAGGTGTTCAGTTCTCCTCACCGGTTGTGAGGTCCCTGTTTCAGGTTAGCCTGAAGGTCTCCATTGCTTCCGGAGTCCTTATTTCCCATTAAAACTGGTGTTTCCAGCCTCTTGATCCCCGAGCCCAGGTCCCACGCTGCATTTGGTAGTGAGCAAGTAAAAGATCATTCTTGTTTCCTTCCAAGCGATTACTCCTTTCCGTGTGAGAGCTTGCTTGGTGTCAGCCCTTCTGCTTGGATAGACACTGCCCTTGTCCTTCTCTTCTTGCCTTGGTCTCTATCTTGTGAAGTCTTCACTCAAATTTTAATCCAGCTTTCTTCCCACCTTCGGCTTTCTCCTTGTAGGGGGTGGTCCTTGAGCTTCAGGGGTGAATACTAGTTCTGGAATAGTTGGGCCCTGTGAGCAGGCAAAGCTGTGCCATCTTGGGTGCTTTTTCCTTTTTGAATGTAGGGAATAATCTTTATTAGAGACTTACTTGTCAGAAAACTGCCTCTCCTGCTGTAAGGCTGAGCTTAACTCTTGAAGTCATTCTCCCCATCCTGGCATCTCAGCACGCTTCTCCAGCCCTCCGCCTCGCTCATTAATTCTCCAGAGCCCATGTCAGAGCTGCCCTTCTGTGGCTTGGAATTTTGTGCTAATTAAAACGTCCCACCTGAGAGAGGCTCTGGCGTTGCCCTTGCTCACACAGTTTCCTAGTTTACGTCTTGTTGTGGGACAAATCTCAGCCTGTTCTGCACCTACACTGTAACCCTGCTTCTCCATCATCTCATTCCTCTCGACTCCAATCTGATGGTTGCCTTTCGCTGTGTTTCTTGCAGGGCGAAGGAAGCTGATCAGCTAAAGCAAGACCTGCAGGAGGCTCGCGAGTCTGAGCGGAGAGCAAAGCAGAAGCTTTTGGAGATCACCAGCAAGTCGTCTTACACAGTAAGCATCATCTGTATTGTCGTTCCCCATTCCCAGCCTGTAAATGTCCCCTCTGCTATAGCCAGAGGAGTCCCTTGTCTCCATCCCATCGAGGACAGGTACGAGCCATCTCATCGCATTGATGCTCAGAAACCCTTGACAGTGTTGTCCTGTTCATCCAGGCACCACATCATGAGAACATCACTTGGCTCTTTTATTTGTTTCCACCCCTACCTACCCTTCTCGTGCTACCAGAACAGGGGAGCTGCTGGGGAAATTAAAGGCAGCAAACTTTAAACCAATTTAACAGCCATGTCAGATACACGCTTTAATAGCACATGTGGAGTGTACCAGCTCGTAATAGCCTTTAAAATAGGGTTAAATACTTACAGAACGGAGGATGTCCTTATTCTTATTAGGTGGGATAAACTTTGTTCAGAACCTGTAAATTCATTATTTGGGCATAAACCAGACACCGCACCTCTGTGTGCTGGGAAAAAACTTCTTGAAGGGAGATTATTCCATAATTACCCATTAAGAGGATTTCACACCTTCCTCTGAAGCATCTGGTCCCGGTTGCTGACGGGGACTGGAATGCCGGAGTAAATGATCATCGCTTCGATCTGTCTGGTGGTTCCTGCCCTCTGCTTCTCTAATTGTGCTGCCAGGGGGACAAAACCCATCAAGTGTCCCCTCCGCGCAGCTCACACCTGCTCTGGCTGCCGTGCGGTCCTGCGGGGAGATGGGGAAGAGCTCGGCAGCTTCAGGAATAAACTCACCAGACGTACGTGGGAGTTATTGACTCGTCTAGTAGTGAAGTTTTAATTGGAACCTGCAGGCTCCTTCCCCCCTCCTCTGGAAACTTTAAAGGAGCAGATGAAGAGGGCTTGAGATGGAGTAATTTTTCAGCCCCATACTCTCAAGTTCCCTGCAAAAGTGCGCAGAAGCTTTTAAAGCCATCAGCCATGGAAAATAGTTGGGTGCTCTTAGCTACAGGATGCTCGGTCAGGTGCCAGATAAAGCTTAGCCTTGGAGTGTTCTGTATTTGACAAGACACTGGGATTCTGGGATCCACTGGTTCTTTAGTACTGGGTTTAACTTGTGCACAGGGTGAAGTGTCCTCATTGAAACCCTCCTGTGTGGCTCCATCAGCCATGAGGCGGCTGCCGGTGCCGGGAGGGGAGGGGATGTGCTTTTTTGGCAGATTCCCCCCACGCGGCTGCCGCTCCTCCTGCCCCTGCACAGGCTCGGTCGCTGTTGTTTCCCAAGGTCAGGAGGATGCGAGTGTGACCGTTGTGCCTGTATCCGGGTGACAGCACCTTGCTGGGCTCTTCCAGCGCTCAGCACAGAACAGACATGGAGCTGCTGGAGAGGGGCCAGAGGAGCCCCAGGAATGATCCGAGGCTGGAACAGCTCTGCTGGGGACAGGCTGAGAGAGCTGGGGTGTTCAGCTGGAGAAGAGAAGCTCCGGGAGACCTTAGTGCGGCCTTTCTGGACTTAAAAGGGGCCGATAAGAAAGATGGGGACAGACTTTTGAGCAGGGCCTGTTGTGACAGGACAAGGGGTGATGGTTTTAAACTAAAGGAGGGAGATTCAGGCTGGACATGAGGAACAAATTGTTTGTGCTGAGGGTGGTGAGAACCTGGCCCAGGTTGGCCAGAGAGGTGGTGGATGAACCATCCCTGGAGACATCCCAGGCCAGGCTGGACGGGGCTCTGGTGCAGATGTCCCTGCTCATGGCAGGGGGGGCACTGGGGGAGCTGGGAAGGGCCCTTCAACCCAAACTGTTCTGTGGTCCCCTGTTCACCTGCCTCGCTCCTCCTGTCTCCTGTGGCCTCTATTCTGGCTCTGCTGTGTGTGTGTTTGGGGAAGACACGTGAGATGTGCTGAGATCCCGGTCCTGAGCACCGCTTCAAAGAGCTGGATTTGTGCAGCCCGAGAGGGAACGAGTCCAGGTGGCCTGAGGGATGAAGCAGCTTTGAAAGCTGCTCTTGGGCGGCTCGTGTCCCTCAGGTGAGTGGCGGCTCTGCCATTCCAGCTCCTTAATGAGGGTGTGATGCTGAGTTTGCCCTTTTCTGAGGTCCCAGTGCTTATGCTGATTGTCCCTGGGCGCTGAGAGCTTGACAGGACTTCACTTGGGGGGACGAGCAGGAGAGGGAGGGAGTGGATGGATATAGAGGCACAGAGTCCTTTAGGTTGGAAAAGACCCTTAAGATCATTAAGTCCAACCATTAATGTCTGTGTTGCAGAAAAGGCAAGAAACGGTTAAATATATAATTTTTCTTTAACTTTCCAGTTTCCAATCCTGGTTCTTTAAAGCTCATTTCAGTGCCTTTTTAGTCCTTGAAGCCCAAGCTGCTTCTGTGATGTGACTGGTAGGTGGTGCATGAGAAACAAGACATGAATCTGAGTCTCGGGCCGTCAGGGCTAGGAGGACAATTCATTCTTTACCAGCTTGGCAGCGGCTCTTTCCCTCCTTCGTTGCCCTTCAGGTCCCGCTCACAGCAAGACCAGAGGCAGTTGTCCCTTCTCTGCTCCTCTTCACGTAGCAGGTGGTTGTTTTGGGCTCGCCCAAATTCTCGAGCAGCACCAGGAGGAGCAATCCCCATGGGGGAAGCCTCACGACACGACTTGTGCCTCCTCCGTCGTCGCCCGTCTCGCTGGCTCCGTGATCCCGTCAGCCTGCTGCTTGCCGCTAGTAATGGCAGAAAATTGCTTTAATGCCCTGACGGGGTTATGCAGTTTGTCCCAGGTGAGGAAGCACATAAGGGAAAAGGTCTGTGTCCCCTTCGTCACCCTGCATCACCTGGATTAAAGATCTCTGTGCCTTCTGCAAGATTTGCCTGTCATTATTGCAAACAGCAGGGAAATGCTTTGCTCCAGATATTAAGCCTGTGCCATCGCAGGCTCTATGCTCTTTCCTTGCTCTTCCTCAATGCTACTGCTCTCTGACCACCGATTTTTTCATTGCTTCATGAAAGAGTGATGCTGAGGACGGGCAATGAAGTGGCTGTAGTGACCCTGACAAACTGGCACCTGTATTTAGTGATTGCAGCACCTGAAATCCCTGCTCAACTCTTGCTGCTCTTGTTCAGGTTTGTTGTTTTTTTTTTTTTAAACCCTAACAAGCTTGTGCTGAAGGAAAACAAACTAAAGCTAAAGGTTGTTTGAAGGCCAGCAGGGCGGTTCTGCTGGCTCCCCGCACGGCGCAGACCGCACAACCTGCGCTGGGAAGGGCTTTGCCAACACCCGTGTGCCTCACGGGGACGGGACCTGCATGTCAATGGGATGCCGGGGTTGAAATCAGTTAAGTGCCTTGGCAGAGCTGTCCCTTCGCCTTCGAGGCTGGAATTTAGGTACTCGGCTGTCCCTTGCAGCGCCCGCTCCAGAATTAATGCGGCTGCATTCTGCGCTCCAGCCATCGTGAAGGGGAGTGAGAAATCGCCTTTCCTTCTTGTGCCAGTCTGACTTACCTGGAGCGCTCCAGGCGGCTTGAGGTGCTGCCTTGTTCGTGCTCCTACAAGGTGTTTGCATTCTGGCTTCGCCTCCGCAGGGTGAATGAAATGTCGTCCCTCTCGAGTGGGGGACGAGCCCCAGCTGTTTGTGCATTCCAGGCTGGCGGCGAGGCCAGAGGCAGGTTATTGTGCAGAGTAAATCTGCCAGCGCCCCGGCGCTAGCGGTTCTTGTTGAAGCGGAGCTCGCTGCAAACAGTCACAGTCTCACAATATCACAGTATGGTTGGGATTGGAAGGGACCTCAAAAGCTCATCCAGTCCAGTCCCCCTGCTGGAGCAGGAACACCCAGGTGAGGTCACACAGGAACATGTCCAGGCGGGTTGGAATGTCTGCACAGAAGGAGACTCCACAACCCCCCTGGGCAGCCTGTTCCAGGCTCTGCCACCCTCACCGGGAAGAAGGTTTTTCTCAAATTTAAGTGGAACCTCCTGTGTTCCAGCTTGATCCCATTACCCCTTGTCCTATCATTATTTGCCACCGAGAAGAGCCTGGCTCCGTCCTCGTGGCACTCACCCTTTATATATTTATAAGCATTAATAAGGTCACCCCTTAGTCTCCTCTTCTCCAAACTAAAGAGCCCCAGCTCCCTCAGCCTTTCTTCATAAGGGAGGTGCTCCACTCCCTTAATCATCTTTGTTGGCGTGCGCTGGACTCTCTCCAGCAGTTCCCTGTCCTGCTGGAACTGAGGGGCCACAACTGGACACAATATTCCAGATGGGGTCTCACCAGGGCAGAGCAGAGGGAGTGTCCCAAATAGGAGAAAGGAGAGAAAGAAACAACCAGCTGGAGTACAAGATCTGGTTTCTTGGGTCAAGTGCCCTAGAACCATCCACCAGATCAGAGCAGCACCGTCTCCTGCCATCCCCCAGTCCAGCCTGCTCTGGGCTCATTGGTTTTGTTCCAGAAATCCCTTAAAGCAGGAAGGAGCATCTGCCAGAGAGGTGGGTGAGCTTTTGGATGCCGGGCGGGATTTCTTGTATCCAAAACAGGGGCTGGGCAGCAGTTCCGACTCTGACCCACGAGCGCGGTCGGAAGCCGCTGTGCCATCCTAGCCCTGTGTCGCCGCTTCGACCTCGTCTAACGCATCAGCCGGGCGATGATTGGAGTCGGGATGCTTTTTCTCTGCTGGTAATGAGCCCATTTAGTAGAGCTGTGACAATTTTTGACTGAGAAGGGTCATTTCTTTAGGGGAAAATAAAAATCGGAGGGCCTGGCAGCGTTTTGCAGGAGGATGAAAGTCCCAAATCCGTGCTCAGGTGCGATGCGAGTGATTCCTGATGTTATCTCTGCATTTCCAGCTCAATCTAGCACTGGTTCCTAAACACTTGGTACTATAAGTTACAGTGAAGATAAAAATGAACATTAAATAGCTGTCAGAGGCCTCCCGAGAGGCAGCTTGTGTCCAGCCCTGTTTTAAGTGGCACAGTGGTGATAAAAGCTGAACTTTGTGAAGTTTTGTCAGTAGGTTTTGAAGGCACGCGGTGTTTTGTCTCCTATTTACTCCTGTGAAGAGCAGGATCCCAGCAAAGCAATAGCTCTGAGTTGAAGAGCCTATTGTGAATGGAGCAAGAGGATCCTGAGGCTGCTCTGGTGCTTGGGATGCTGGGCTTGTTTGCTGCTCTACCCTGCAGTGCCTTGGGGTGTTTGCCATCTTCTGCGTTAAACGATCCCCAGCTGAAAAAGAGCTGAGTAATGTGCTCTCTGGAAAGTCTGGGGCTGGTTTGGACAAATGAGGTTGTGAGTAGTGTTGTGTCAGGTGTACAGGTGCCCCTTCCCTTTCCCTGTGCAAATTATAGAATCATTTTGGTTGAAAAAGCCCCTCAAGATCATCAAGTTCAGCCCTAACCTGACTCTAGCACTACCCCATGTCCTGAGAACCTCATGTCCGTCTGTCCAGCCCGCCAGGGCTGGTGACTGCAGCACTGCCCTGGGCAGCCTGTTCCAATGCCCCACAGCCCTTTGGGGAAGAAATTGTTCCCACATCCAACCTCAACCTCCCCTGGCGCAACTTGAGGCCGTTTCCTCTCGTCCTCATTGCATTGTTAGTACGTAGCACCTTGTTCTCAGCGTTGCTCTGATTGCACCTCCGTGTTACAGAATGTTTGCTATAGGAACACTTGTGTGGCCAAAGTGGTTAATTTGTGCTCTGCCTCTTTAGCAGTCCATGAACTCGAGTACGACGGCGCTGCCGACCGACCTGCCCAGCTTCAACCTCATCAGCGAGAGCCTGTCCTTCGACTTCAAGGATACGGACATGAAGAGGCTTTCCATGGAAATCGAGAAAGAGAAGTACGTGTGTCCAGTGCTGGGCTGTGTGCCTGGATAGCGGTGGGAGGAGAAATTGTACCGGGGCTGAATGTGACTTTTATGTTCCAGACAAGCAGGTGAAAGGGGGAGAAATCCTTTGGGTTTGCATTTACCTGGTCGTAAATTAATAGCTCTGCCCAGAACATGATCTAACTAGTGAATGACCAGGTGGGGACCTGGTGTCACAGATGTGTCTCTAATACCTGCCTAAGGGTGAGTTTAAGCACACTGAGCCTTGCACCACTCAATTCCTCTCTGTATGATTAACCTGGCTCTTGCTTAGGCTTGAATTATCCGTGTCGGTAGGAAGAGTTCTCAGTCTGCTGGTGTGCTGAGCTATTGCAGGCTGGTGCTTATGCATTTACATCGTGTCCAGAGAATGTAAAGACAGCAGGATTCTGCGCTAAGGTCCTGCATTAGAGCTTTAACCCCTTTTTCTTGGAATCTGTGTCATTTTTATATATAAAAAGTGCGCGCAAGCAAGTTGGGATGCGATTACGAGCTTTGATCTTGTGTTTTCCTGAGGGTGCGAGTGTAGCCCTCAAAATTACAATTTTAGCAGAAATCAAAGCAGATCAGATTTTAATCTCTGTAGTAATAATGAGCTTTGTTCATCGATGGGGTGGTAGATCAAAGCTAGGAGGGCTCTGCCACAGCACCCCGGCCAAAACTTCCCGGGGCGGGGATGAAACACCCCTGGGTCCCAGAGGGTGGATTATTTTGCCTCAGTTCAGAACCGTCTCCTGTGTATGAAACAACAGACCATGCGCTTGAGACGGAGGTTAGAAACTTCTCCTAAAGCCAGAAGGAAAAAGACAGAAGCTGCAAATCGCAGGATAATTCCCAGTTCTGTACCCAGGTTGCTAACTAGGTCAACCCGCTCTCCTAAGCAGGAAGAGCTTGGCGCTGCCAAACGCTGAGAGCAATAGCGAACATACTTTTGCCGACTTCTCCGGGACTCTTCGGCTTCCTTGTGTGCTGAGATAAACCCCCTACAAATGTTGGCACCCCAAATAGGTTCTTGTTAGTCCGCTGGTGCTGGGACCTGGGTCTGGGTGTTTAATCACAAGTACGAGGCTGGCAGGGTGTGATTTTTCTGCAGTTGATGCATCGAGTCCTGGGGATGGTTTGTGGGGTTTTTTGATTTCTTTTTGTTTGTTCTTTCTTTATCTGGGAGACCTTCTCCTCTGCTGGGCATGCTGTGTGCCTAAAAAATACCCGTATTTTGGGGGCGGTGCTTGCTCCCACACATTCTCAAGCTCAATCTCTCTAAAACGTGGGAAGTCGGTACATCGGGGTCCTGCCTCGCTGGGAGGATTCGTGCCTTTGATTTTCAGAGCTGGCTTTGCAGAGTAGGGCAGCGCCGCTTAAATCGCTGCCTTGTAGACTGAAACTGTGACATTAACCCGTGTGACACTGCAGCTTCGCTCGGAAATGGGGGGACTTACAGACACCATCCAGCAGCTGTGTTTTGGCTTTATTTTTTATATAGCGTAACTTAGAGTTTTGTTCTTGGGTCAGCTGCCTGGGTCTTCTTTTTAATAACAAGCAAATTGCTCAGAGTAGTTTACCACGTGCTGTAAATTAACATTGTCGGTTCCACACACTATAAATGATGAAGAGAAGGTTTTTCTGTTCTAATTCCCTTATGGGCCGCCACGATATAAAGTCGGTGCTAACCCAGGACTCTTGTGTGTGTGCCAGGGTGGAGTACATGGAGAAAAGCAAACACCTGCAGGAGCAGTTGAACGAGCTGAAGACGGAGATTGAGGCGCTGAAGCTCAAGGAGAGAGAGACGGCGCTGGATATATTGCACAATGAGAACGCCAGCCGGGGCAACAGCAAGCACAACACTATTAAAAAGGTATCAGACGGCTCCAGTTTGTATCTCGCCTGATGAAATCCTTTAAAAGCAACACCAAAATAACCCTTCCGTTCGGTTTAGCTTTTGCACAAGTTGTTATAATAAAATTGTTTGGTCTAGGCTCTCTTCCCCGGCTGCTTAGCTTTGAACCAGGGTGCAGAAGATTGAGCTTCTGGTGGCCCTGGCTTGTGGTTGCCCCAGCCGAGCCTTGTCCCTCGGCGCTGTGGGAAGGGATGCAAAGGCTTTGAGGTTTCAAGGTCTTGCTGAACCTTAACCAAAGCTGCACAGGGGTGTGTTAGGAGAGATCTGCCACTCCAGCGACCCCAGGAACGGGAAATACCCTCCCTGCCTATTGCAACCGTTCCCTCCAGGCATTGCAAAGCCGCAGCACTGAGCTTCTCTGGTGAATAATAAGGGCAAAAATCCTCCTGATTTACAAACTCTCGGTAGAAAAAGCCGAACACATCCTCCTCTCTTTTAATCTCGAGTAACCTATAGTGCAGCTTCAAATACTAACAGCAAAACCTTTCGCTAGTGGGGTGTGTGTGAGCTCTCTGCTCCCTGTGCTCGGGGCCTGGGAACCACTTGCCTCTAGAAATGCGGTTCAGATGAGTAGTTTAGCCCCAAAGTGAGGACGGCCGGGTCTGCTCGCCCCGGGCTCACACCTGAAAGGCCACAACCTTCTTTATTTTCCCTTTTTCTTAGTAGCTCTGCTGTTGTCCCAGCTGGGCTCAGCGCAAGGAGAGGCCGGGGCCACATCCAGAATTGGTATGGTGGGTTATCGTGATCAGTCCCGGTCACCTGCAAAGGGTTTTGTCCTGCAAAGGCTTTTACCCTGCAAAAGGTTTTACCCTGCAGAGGCTTTTAGCCTGGACAGTCAGTTACCCGGCTCTGCTCGCAGCCTTGGACAGGATTCAAATACCTGTACGGCATGGGCTGTGGGCTGCGGTAACAACTCCGGGTTGTAAAAACAAGTCCTTCTTTCTTTCCCCTTCCCAGCTGACAGGTCCAAAAGGATTTGAAAATATCAGTTCGTGTCAACTTTCATGGCTGGGAGTCGCTAATCACTGAATTGGGGCAGGAAAATGAATCCAGCGGGTCTCACTTTCCCATGTCCCCGTGCTAGCCCGGGGCTGTTCGGGCTCCTGTCCCACCAGAGCAGAGAAGCTGAAAATCTTCACAGGCCCTTTTGTCATCGTAGAATCGGAGCGCATTTCTGCTCCCAGCGGGTTTCGTCAGGTTTTGTCTCTGTGCTTACAGTCCTCAGTTTAAACAGAAAATGCTACATTTTCACATCTGACAGAGACAAGTTCATAGAGAGCTGATGGCCCCATTTGTCTCACTTAAAGAAGGTGGCTGGGCGATCATTTCGCCGCCTGTCAGCGCTTGTCGCTGTCATCGCGACTGTGTGGTCCATCCTGCTGCCTCGGGAGCTGGAGCCTTGTCCTGTCCGCTCCCTTCAGGAGGGACCCGAGCCCGCCCAGCTCCTGCGTCTCAGGCTTTTAAATAAGTCTGTAAGCGGAGCACATCAGAATAAAATCACAGGCTGCTTGTGTTCCTGTCACCGGGAGGTCAGGAGGCCTTTTGTCTTTGCAGTTGTGATGGAAAGGAAAACTCCAGACGCTCAGAATGGGGTGATGCTGGCAGTTTAGCAATACTTCAGCAATACCAGCCCTCTGCCCCACCTGGAAGCCGCTGCTCACTTCAGCGCTCCAGGCAAACCGTACCGATTGCACGGGTGCCCTGACATTGCTCGTATCACAGAGGATTCTTTTGTTTTCTGTTGTCGTTGTTCATTTTATTTTGCTGGTTTAGCCTCAAGCCCAGGGCAGAAGACCTATCTGCATTTGAGACCCCCGAGTCGGTTGTTGGAGGTACTCTGCGTGGGCGCTGGGCTCGCTGGCTGCCGCACTAACCCTGCATGAGCTTCCCCGCCGGTGCTGCCACCCCCGCGCCGCTCCGGTGATGGTGACAGTGACACTGGGGTCCCCGCGGCACAGCCCCCTGCATGTCGCAGGCCCTGCCCGGCTCTCGCTCCCTCGGCAGCGTTCGCAGCCTCCCCAGGGCCGTTCTTTGGCCGATCCTCCGCGCTGGGAAGCGTCTTTCTTGGCAGAGCTGAGCTGGCAGTGTCAGCGGGGGAGCGCAGGCGTAGACGCGTAAATAATTAAACGCGCCTGTTTGCGCTCTGCTCCCGGTGGCTGGGAATCTATCGGAGGTGCGGGGTGGCCTTTGAAGATTTCTTTAATGAAGTAAACCAGGACCTTGTTTGCTGCAGAAAGAAATTCAGGATTTTAAAAAAAAAAAGCAACAAACACCAAACAAACCCCATCAGCTCTTCGCTGCCAAAACTGTCATAACAGCCTCAAAATGCTCCGTCTTGGAGCAGAGCAGCACGTGGATGCGTTTGAGAGGTGTCACAGGAGCACGAAGCGGATGGCTGAGGATGGTTCTTGGGCATGGCTGTGGCTGGGGGTGGCCCAGGGGGACGGTGCTTGGTCACCGTCACACCCAGGGACACCGGCTCTCTTAACGTCGTGTCTCTTTTTACCAGTGCCTGCTTTCCTCCCAGGATTTGCCCTCAATCGGTGTGCGTGCGGAGCATCGCCTCCCTCCTTCGGGAGGATGACTTTGGGGAGGCTTTTGCGCTCTTTCCTCTTGCACACCCGCAGGGTTTAGCGAGCGTCGAGGGGTAGCGCTAAGGGAAGAGATGACACGGATGCTGCAGTAGCAGCGCTCGCCGAGGCAGGTGGTGGCAAAGCTGGTGATTAAGCGTCTTTGGAAAAGGCTTTTGTTCCAAGTTCCTGCATGGTGGGCACGTACAGCGGTTCCCAGCACCTCTGGAGCTGTGTGACGGAGGCAGGAGGATGCTGGAGCTGCAGACGTCTCCCTGGCCGGTACCCAGGAGCGATCAGCGCAGGTTTGTGCTGTTCTCGAATGGTCCAGCCCTCCCAGAGCTGCAGGCAGCGCTGTAAATCACCCCAGTTCGGGTTTTGTGCTGGGCGGCTGCTGTCAGCCACTCTGTTGGGGCTACGGGTGTTCCCAAGACCCGTCATTCGGTGTTTCTTTGGGAAGAGGAACAAAGCGACTAAAATAAAGGTGAACCTGCGGGTCCCGGTTGCCTCGGGGGAGGCAATGGATCTTTCTGGGGCAGGCTGGTTGTGCTTGAAACGCGCCGTCCCATCCCGGCTGGCTCGAGGAGCTCCGTAGCAGGTGAAATTGGGGCGAAATCCACTTGTGGCCACAGCACGAGGTGGAGAAACGAAGCCCTGGCGGTTTGTGCAGAGACTAATCCAGCAACTGGGAGCGATTTGGAGCCAGGGAGGAGCCCCCGTAATTAATCCAGATTCGCAGCAAGTGCTGCAGTGTGACCTCTGGGTTTTGCTGCCTGCCTTTGAAGACGCCCGCGAAGTTTTTCATGTTTAATTACGTGGTTAACATGCTAATCCTTTTTTATGAGATCTGTGGGCACAGCACAAGCGTCTCATCTGGAAACCGATTTCCCTTCTCCGTAGCGCTCTCTGCCGCGGGCCGGCGCTGCCGATTCCGTCTGCCTCGGCTTCGGAAGGGTTTGCCGCTTCGAGAAGATGAAAAACCCACTTCTTCCTCGCGTCCTTCGGTGTAGGAATGCTCCCAGGACAGGCTGCAGCTCTAAAACACAACCAGGTCTTTCATTCCAGTTGCTTTCTTCTGGCAGAGTCATGCTTATTTACTGTGATTTAAGCCCTTTGAAGTCTCCAGGCAAGGAGCAAATCTCCACGCCTGTTCCCAGACAAGCGGCTTTGTCCTTGAGCAGAGCTCTGGTCCTTCGAGGATGGGCTTGGCCTTTCCCTTCCAGGCTGTCTTTTTCTGGGTCATAGCGTTGCTCCGGGGCTCACGGTGCGGTGGGATGCAGTGAGCTCTTGCTGATGATGCTCTTGCCAGCTGATCCTGGTTGCAGTGCAGTGCTGGCATCAACTCAGGTTTTTCCCGTCATCGAGGCACTTGAGGTTTGGATAAGCTACTTCAAATCTGCTTGTTTGTCAGCAGTAGACTGGTGGGGCTTGCTCCATCATTGGGCCATGAGTGGTCATGTTCTGCCAGGTTCCTACAGATGCAGCATCGTCTCCTGCGGGTTTAGGCAACGAGCAGCTGCCGAGCACAGAGGGGCAAACAGGGCAGAGCAAAATGGACTGTGTGGGTTTGTCTTCAGTCCTCTCACCTTCAAGACATAGAACCACAGAATCATTTTGGCTGGAGAGATGCTGAAGACCATCAAGTCTAACCATTCCCTCACCCCCAGCACTGGCCAATATCCTGAGAACCTCGTCTCTGTCTGTCCAGCCCTCCAGGGATGGTGACTCCAGCACTGCCCTGGGCAGCCTGTTCCAATGCCCCACAGCCCTTTGGGGAAGAAATTGTTCCCCACATCCAACCTCAACCTCCCCTGGCGCAACTTGAGGCCGTTTCCTCTGCTCCTGGTGCTTGTTCCTGGGGAGCAGAGCCCGACCCCCCTGGCTCCAAGCTCCTTTCAGGCAGTTCAGAGATCAGAAGGTCTCCCCTCAGCTCCTGTTCTCCAGCTGAACCCCCAGGTCCCTCAGCCGCTCCCATCACACTTGTGCTCCAGCCCCTCACCAGCTCCGTTCCCTTCTCTCAACTCGCTCCAGCACCTCAAGGGCTTTCTTGGGTGAGCTCTGGGGTGTCCCCTGCAGCCATGTGGGGACACTGGTGGGTTAGCAATGGGCGCTGCCATCCCAGGCTCTCGTGATGCTGATAGGAAGCTGCTGTGCCACCCCCAAATGTTGCTGGGGAGATGGAGAACTGTGACCATTTTGGGGCAGAAAGGGTGTTCATGTGCCTCTGGAGCTTCATCCTGCAGAGGGAGGTGACCAGCACAGCAAATACTTTGCTCTGGGAGGGCAGGAGGGATCCCGGGTGACACAGGTGGGTTCATCCATCCCCGTGGATCCTGTGGCATCCTGGACACGGGTGAGATGCAGAATTGCAGCTTTGCCCTGTCATCACTCTATAATCCGCCCTCTGGGACAGGAGAAGGCTACGACCACCAGGGACATCCCAGCAGGAGCTGCACCAGCGTTTCCATCCCCTGGGGAGCTGCGAGAGGAGAGAGAAAATCTCAGAACACCTTTTGTGAGCGCAGGAGGCGCGTCCCCCGTGGGTCTCACCCGCTCATCCCCGTGTCCCCTCCAGCTTTGTTTTCTTCCTGCCCCACTTCTCGGAGCTGGGAAGTGAAACTCCCTGGCAGCCAAACTGGGACACGGCAGCCGCCTTTCCTTGTTTACGAGGAGCGAGAGGAAACGTCAGGCCTATCAGCTATTTTTGTGGCATCCTTTGAAAAGCGTTTCCTTCAACCGGAGCGTCATCTTCTTTTCTTTTCACGGCGCTCATCAAAGCCTCGGAGGCTGGGGGGAGATGTTGTGCTGAGGAGAATAAACGGCGGCGTGGGAGGAAGAGAGAAATGGCCAGGGGTGGGGAGGGAAAATTCAGAAAGGTTTTGTTTTCAAAAGTCAGCGTGGGAATTGGAAGGTCCAGCTGGCCAGTGGGGACCAGGTGGGGATGGAGAAGGACGTTGAGGGGAGAATAAAGAGGATTTAATGGTTGCAACGCCAGATGCTGATTTATCAGAAGCTGTAGGTCTCCCAGCAGCAGCGGATGTCCCAGCATGACGTGGGGCGAGGTGATGGCATTGGGGGTGGCACAGGTCACCCACCCTCTGTCACCTCCAGCCTGGCTGGGCTGCAGGATAAACAACCTCTGCGTGTTCCTGGGGAGGATGGGGAAAGGCTTATGGGATTCCCATCCCCTTCTCCCCCTGTCCCATCCCGGTGTGAGGGGAGGACACAGCCCGGGGGGTTCTCGCTGCTCTCCTTGCCCTGCAGGAGCTCTGTGCCCGCGGTTATCGCGTTAGCCGCTCCAAAACACGTTTTCCTAGGAGGGACTGATTGGGTTGCTTTTGTTTGTTTTTCTTCAATCAAATCAGGCCTGGGAAGAAGCAGAGCTCAGTGGAACCCCAGCGCAGGAATGCAGGGAGCGGGACTCTTCCCTTCCTCGTTTCTTGATTCATTTGAGCTCTGGCCGCTTAATTGCGCTTCCCTCTCTCTCTCTCTAAATTTTCTTTGATGGCTCTGGTAGCGCATTGTGGAGCCCACCCTCCCTCCTGCAGGAAGCAGATTATCATAATACTGCTTGTAAATCAAGTTTTTTCCCCCCCCTCTCCGCACTGACGAGAATGTAACTCGCTCTTAATCACCCTGCCTGGCCTGCGCGGCGCTGCGCTTCGGGTACGTGTATTTATTTATCTCTCCTCGCCCGGCTGGGCAAAGGGGAGGTGCTGGGGCTTTCCCCCCTGGAGCTCACCCGCCCGCAATGGCTCACCAGCCAGGAAAACAGGAGGCAAAGAATGAAAAAGGGAAGGAAAGGGGGGAGTTTTCCCTCCAGGCACGGCGGAGGTGGTGGAGAGTCAGTGTGCAGTCAAGAGCAATTTAATTTCCTCCCTGTGTATTCATCTGCCTGCCTGTAATGGGATGGGAGAAGGCAGCTGCCCGCAAGCTGCCGGGTGTCCCTGGTGCCACGAGTGCCCAGTGCCAGCGGCTGCCGGAGGTGCCATCGCCCTGGGGACAGTGGGGGAATATCAGCCCCTTCCTCTGGCTGAGCCCCTGCTGAGGTTTTAGCTACAACCCAGCTCCTGGTGATGGGAAATGGGGCAACTGTGCCTGGATCCCGCTGGGGTGATGCTGTTGTAACGCCCTCGGGTGAATGGGGAGGAAGACAGATGGAGGCTCCTCTCTGGGAGCCGAAACGGGAAGAAATCCTCCTGCCCGGCCACCAGCGCTGCAGGAGCCTCTTGGCTTTTTGAGAAAGAGCCAGAGTGTAACGTGGGGGCGAGGAGAGATGGGGATGAGGAGAGATGGGGGATGCCTTGAGTGAGGGTGTCTGCTCTGTCACCAGTGAAATTCCTGCAGATATTGCCTTTCAGGTGGTGAAATATGTCGGGTGCCGAGCGCCAGGGAGCAGCAGGACGTGGCCCTCTTGGAAATGCAGCGCTCACCCCTCTCTGTGACACCCGGTCTCATCCAGACCCATCCTTGCTCTCGCTCCCCGTGCCCCCGCAGCTGGGCTGCGCTTCTCGTGCTTCGCTTTCCCTGGATAGGTAAAAAAAAGCAGCATTGAGCATCTCAGGAGCCTTTGAAGGTCACGGATGAAAGCCCCGGTGAGAGCGCAGGGCTGTATCTCTTCTCTCCCCGTGCCGGTGCGGGATGCCCCCGGAGCTCAGCCGGCGTCCCTGGCTCTGCCGCAGCATTTGCTCAGGACCGCGCGGCTCTGGGCACAGTGGTGTCTGCCCCCGGCATTGCTTTGGGGTTGCCCAGCCCTGCTTTGAGGCACCCCAGGGCTGCGACAGCACACGGGGGATGGATGGAGAGCTGAGTGTAGCTCCGGGCGGAGAGCAGGTTCAAAACAGTCGAATCTCCTTGGTAAGCCTGAGGGAAACATCATCCCTCTCTGCCTCAGCAGTGGCTGCAGTTGGCTCCTTTCTCTTCTCCGTCGGAGCGCTGGGTTTGCTGGGGGGGCCTGGAGGCATCTCCCCTTGTTGTGTTCTAATGGAGCAGAACCGGGAGCTGCTGTGGGCTGGTGGGGGGTGTGCGTGTCTTCTCCATCCAGCCTGCAGAACAGATCACTTTAGTGGCTGGGTGTTGGGCAATACATTGGTGGTGGGTAAATCATAGAATCATAGAATCGTTTTGGTTGGAAAAGCCCCTCAAGATCACAGAGTCCAACCATAACCCACCCCTGGCACTGCCCCATGTCCTGAGAACCTCATGTCCGTCTGTTCAACCCTCCAGGGATGGTGACTCCAGCACTGCCCTGGGCAGCCTGTTCCAATGCCCCACAGCCCTTTGGGGAAGAAACTGTTCCCAGATCCAACCTCAACCTCCCCTGGTGCAACTTGAGGCTGTTTCCTCTTGCTCTGTCTAAATGTCCCTCCCTGGGGTGTCTGGCCTACCAGAGGTCTCCGCTGGTGCGACGGGGAAGTGAAGCCACCCGGTTGGGCTGTGGTGGGTGGTGCAAACACGTGGGACACATCCCCAGCCCCCTGTGTCACCCACCACCCGTCTCTGCCGGGACTGGGAGGGCAGGACCAGCTGTGCTCATGATGTCCGCTCAGGTTTTATACGCCAGATTTTCTGGGCTGGGACCCAGCCAGGCGCCTGCGTGGGATCATGGGCGGGATCGCTGCTGCAAGAGCCGAAACGCAGCCGCCCCGGCGCTGTCCGTGGGGCTGGACCAGCCTGGGGCTGCTCGCCCCTTTTTTCTTCCCACCCCAGCCTTGAAAAAGAGTCGAAGATCTGCCCATGGCCACAGAACCCCTGTCCAATGTCATCCACCCCGCTCTGGGGGGCATGCTCAGGAGGACGAGATGGCCCCGGAGATGCTGCCAGCACACAGTATTAAGTCCCTGCAGAAATTTCCTCTGCAATACAGTTTTTTTCAGCCTGGCGCGAGAGCTGGGAAGGAATTACCGAGGCAAGGCCGTGGGAGGGGGAAGCTCTTGGCAGCTCCGTCGCGGGGCTTAACTCACTGTAACGGGATCCCAGGATCCCTGCTTCAGCAAAACCGGCGTCCCCGGCAGAAGGCACTGCCGCTTAATCCAGCTGAAACGAAGCCCTTGCAATTAGCCGGCTGGTTTGGCAAATGCCTGCGGTGATTTGGCAGCTGGTGGGAAGGTGGCACCTCTCCCACCACACTCCTTTGGGTGCTTATCTGTAAATCCAGTGATTTTTCCCTCGCCGCTGAGGATGTTTCTTTCATCTTGTTTGCCCTGCTAGGAAATGTGCTTGTGGTTCCTCCGTGGGGTGTTATTTTCTGGGTAGGTCTGCCAGAAGCTGTTCTGGGCTGGGTTTGCAGGTCCTGCAGCGAGGACTCTCCAGCTCCATCGTCCCATGGGGCTCGGGGGCAGGGGGACAGTGTCACTCCTGCGGGTGTGGGGACAGCGGTGACAAATGGACCATGCTCACCCCGTTGGGGCGATGTGCTGGGGTTGGACGTGAGGACAGGACAGAGGACGGTCACGAACTGGGGACAGAGTAACATGTACCCGGTTGGCCCAGGGGTGTTGGGGATGCTGTGGATTTAGAGCCGAGTGTGGTTCTGCCTCCCTCCTCAGCCCATGGAGATTGTTTCTCCCCCAGCTTTGCAAGAACCTCATGTGTCCCCCCACCATGTTTCTCCTCCAGCTTTGCCAGAGCCCCCCGTCTCCCCACCCTCAGGCCATGGGGAGGAAGGCGCAGCCGGACCCCAGGGGCGCAGTCTCACACCCAGGACTGTCACCTTTGCTCCTGGCTCCTCTGTATCCCACAGCCTGACAGCTGCAGCCACGCTAATTACATTGATTAGGTCTGTGGCCCCTCAGCAGCCTTTGCCTGGGGGGCAGATGCTCCCTGAGCCCCCCATTGCCTGCGCTTTGCCCTGGGTGCAGCCGGGAGCTCGCTGCACGACACCCCCGCTTCTGCCTGCCTGCCTGTGTTTGGAGGGGCTGGGGCTGGGCCAGGAGGGGGTACAGACACCAACTCCCTCCTGCTCAGCCCCGCCCGGGGGGGAAACCTTATGGGAAAGAGGGGGGTCAGCCCCATCCCCCTTCAGCCGCCCCCTCTGCTCTCTTGCAGCTCACCCTCCAGAGCACCAAGTCCCGCGTCGCCTTCTTCGAGGAGCTCTAGGATGCGCTGGCCGCCCCGCACGCTGCTCCGGAGCTGCTCCCCGGGACCGGGGTGCCCCAACCAGGGTGGGGGGGCCGGGCATCGCCCCCGGTCCCCTGCCAGCCTCCATATGCCGATGGACTCGGGCCCCGCTGCCCACGGACTGTGTGATGTTCTCTAGATTAGTGTCCCCTCATCCTCCTCCCTGCCCTTTTTTTCCAGCCTTCTTCTTATTTTTCTAGTGTAGTTTTTTGGCTCAGCCCTCTGGTTATTCCCCTGGTGCCGGGGTGGGGGCTGCAGCCGTGCCCCCCAGCCTGGCAGCCGGTGGAGCAGTGTGCCGGGGGTGTCCCTGGGCAGGGATGCTGTGCCCCCCAGGGAGCATGGGGCTGTCCCCAGAGCATCTTCTGGGGGAGTGTGGTAAATCACAGGGACCTCGGGCTGTGGGATTGGAGCTGCTGCTTCTCTGGGGAGAGGAGGTGGGGGGAGGACTCACAGAATAACGGCTTGTGCCGAAGGGCCCTTCCCAGCCCCCCAGTGCCCCCCCTGCCATGAGCAGGGACATCTTCACCAGCTCAGATTGCTCAGAGCCCCGTCCAGCCTGGCCTGGGATGTCTCCAGGGATGGTTCATCCACCACCTCTCTGGGCAAGGAAGGTTTCTTCTTCCTCTTCTTTCTCCTCCTCCTCTATGCAGGGACGAGGAGCAGAACAGCTAGTGCCAACCAAATGAAACCTTTGCTTTTCTTCATTTGCCTGCAAACTGTGACAAACCTGGGCAGCTTGAGGCCAGGGGGGCTCTGGGCTGGGCTTTCACTGGGTGCCTAGGTCTGGCACCCCTGAATGTGCTGTGGGGCCACCCCAGCTCCTCCAAGCCCCCCGGGGGTGCTGCTGTCCCCGGGTGAGCCATCCTGCTCCTGCCTGCCGTACGCGGGTGCCTTTGCTCCAGCTCTGACCCCCCTGGGGGACGGTGATGCCCTGACCTTTCCTTTGTGTCCCAAATCCCTCGCTCGGGGGAAAACCTCCCTCCTAGCTGAGATTTACCATTTAATGGAGCCGGTGCTGCCCGGGCATCCCCCGCAGCCTCTCGGGACCCCCAGTGCCCCCTCCCGCCCCATCCCCGGACCCACAGCCACCCCGGCGGCTCAGCCCAGGGCTCGGTGTGTTGGAAATCGTGTCCTGAACCCTTTCTATTTAAAACCGCGCTGCCTCGGATCGACTCCCCGCGCGTGGCTGCGATTCGGCGGCCGCGGCCCGGCACAGCTGCTTCCCCATCCCCCCGGACCGTTGGAAGAAATCACCGTTTTCTCCTTTGTTTTAATAAAAATTCAAAGCACTAGGAGGGGGAGCTGGGACTTGTTCGCTCTTTTTTCTTTGGGAAAACCTCTCGCTGCCGCAGTTCATGGTTTATGGGAAGCGCAGCTGCAGCCCTGGGACCCCTCTGGCAGCTCTAGGGGGGTGGGATGGTCTCCCCTCCCCATTGCTCCGGGATCCCTCTTGGGGACCTCGTCCCCCTCCGTCCCCACTTGCAGCAGGCGCCCTTTTCCCTCCCAGGTTTTGGGGTGCCCAGGGGGGCTGAGCCCCGTGGTTTTTCTCCCCCGGCTCTGCCCGACACTGCCTGATCTCAGCCTGCCTGGAATAAATAAACGATGCGCTGCATTGACCTCATTTTTAAAATTAATTACTGATAAAACCCCTTTGGTGATGTGGGGACCCGCCTGAGCTGCCGGCCCTGAGCCGGTGCTGCCGGGGGGGTTCACCAAAGCGTTGTTGGTGTGAACACTCCAAGCCTGGGCAGGACCCAGCCTGGGGAGCTGCTCCCGGCCCCCAGCCCCACTGCAGCCTGATGCACTCAGCGATGGATGCGCTTGTTTATCTGCCCACAGGCACCAAAACACAGCGATGTTAAACACAGCTCCCGGCCCTCTGGTCCCATCTGAGAGGCAAGTGGCAGTGGGGGTGGGTATTTTTTCCCCTTTTTTGTTGTTTTGTGCAGGGCTGGTGCAGGTGGGATGGGGGATTTTGGCCAAGGGTGCTGGTGGGGGAGCAGGGGATGTTTGGGGGTTGCTGGGAGGCAGCAGGTGAGGGAAGTGGGGGGTGACCTGATTTCCTGCGTGTGCCCGAAGCCACCGGTGCCGATAATAGAATCACAGAATCATTTTGGTTGGAAAAGCCCCTCAAGATCATCGAGTCCAACCATAACCCACCCCTGGCACTGCCCCATGTCCTGAGAACCTCATGTCCGTCTGTCCAGCCCTCCAGGGATGGTGACTCCAGCACTGCCCTGGGCAGCCTGTTCAGTGCACACTCAGCCTTGCACACTCGGCATTGCACACACAGCACTGCACTCCTGCAGCACCACCTGCAGCACCATGCGCTTGCACCATCGCACACTCACGACGTTGCACACTCACTCGCCGCGTGTCCCCTGCCCACGCTGCAGCCCCGCAGCCCCGTGCCCGCTCCCTGCCGCCCTCCCGCACCGCAGGCTGGGCCATTCCTGCGCTCTCAAAGGAAATTTCATTCTGATTTTTTGCCCTTTTAGCACAATGAAGCTCATCAGAGCCGAGGTGGCGGCAGAGCGGGTGTGGGTTGGCTGGAGATGACTTTGCCCAAGGATGAAAATCCCATTAAACAGCGATTCCATGTCCCGCTCCCAGCGCTCTCCTCCTGCCACGGATTCCTTGGGAAGGAAATCAGGGGTTTTGCAAACCCAGGACAGCGCTGAGCATTTGGGCAGTGGTTCTCCACGCGATTTAACTGTGGGGGTGGCTTTGGCGTTGGCCTGGGGACAATTCCTTGCTCACATGAATGTCTCTGTCCCTGGACCCTGACTTGTAGCAGGGAGCCAGGGCCAGACCGGGGGTAGATGGGGAAACTGAGGCAGGGATGGGGAAACCGAGGCAGGGATGGTGCCGGTGAGGCTGTCTGGCTCCAGGGCTGCCGATCGGTGTGCTGGCCTTGTCCTGCGGTGCCAGGGGCCAGAGTAAAAGAGAAGAAAATGAAATGAGGAGGGAGAGGGAGGGGGAGGGGACAGGCAGCCTCACCTGGTCCTGTTGGAGACCAGCCCAGCTCGGTGCATGTGCCCCTGCCCAGCACCTCTCCTGGGGGAGCCACCACAGAGCTGTAATTAAAAAGCCCATGTGTGTCTTGTTGTCTTAATAGCGGGTTTAACAGGTGAAGAGGAAGGATTTGCTGGTGGGGAAGCCACAGCTCTGGAGCCAAAACCTCTGGGTGGTAGCAGAGGTGCCCACTCAGCCATGGAGGTGGAGCACGGGGAGGGGAAACACAGGGATGGTAGAAAATAAAAAGCACGTGGAGATGCTCCGGGCAGCACGGTTCCCTGCGAGCGGAGGATGAATCGCTGCAGCAGGGAGGTGCTGGGCAATGTGTGTCGGGGTGCGGGGCCAAGTGATGGGGTGCAGGATGGTGTGATGGGGTGCAGAACTGCATGGTGGGATGCAGGACCATGCAGTTGGATGCAGAACCATGTGGTAGGGTGCAAGATCATACCATGAGTTATAAGACCGCATGGTGGAGTGCAGGATCACACAATGGGGTGCCTGACCATGTGGTGGGGTGCAGGACCACGCTGTGGGCTGTGGAACCACATGTTGGGATGCAGGACCATATGATGAGGTGCAGGAGCACAGAGGGGGTGCAGGGTGACGTGTTTGGGTGCAGGACCATTCAGCAGGGTGTCCAACCATGCAGTGGGGTGCAGGACCATGCCATGGGCTGTGGAATGACATGATGGGATGCAGGACCATGTGATGGGGTGCAGGACCATATGATGGGTTGCAGGACCACAGAGGGGGTGCAGGATGACGTGGTTTGGTGCAGGACCATTCAGCAGGGTGTGCAACCATGCGGTGGGGTGCAGGACCTTGTGGTGGGGTGCAGGACCGTATGGTTTGGTGTAGAACCATATGGTTTGATGTAGGACCATACAAGACGGTCAGGACCAGCAGTTGTCCAGGAGAGCTTGGGAGCCGCTACCCTGAGAGCACAAGGGCTGATGTTTGTCTGGGTGCAGAGAACGACCTGGTGCTGCCAACCAGCACCCAGCCAGTCCTGATGGGGACACGGCCCTGGGGAAGGAGACACTGCCCTGGCCAGGATCCCAGCAGTCTGGATCACACCCCTTCTCCCCTGCTGTTAATTTTCCCTTTCCCAGGAACCACTCTGGGCAGCATCATCCCTCCTGTTCTCCCTCAGCATCTGCTGCCACCGCTGCTCAGGGAGCCCTGGGGCCAGAGCCGGAACAGGAATACCTGAGTCCTGCTCCCACCACCTCCTCCCATCACACACTGTGTCACCTGCTGTGGGGACACTGGGCAAAGTCACAGCCCTGCCAGGGTGCTGCCTGCTGCTGGTCAAGGCATCGTGGCGCCAGGTACTGCCTGGCCTGGGCATCATGGCACTGGGTACCACAGGATCCTGGCATCATGGCACTGGGTACCACAGGATCCCGGCATCATGGCACTGGGTACCACAGGGTCCTGGCATCATGGTGCTGGGCACCCCAGGACAGCAGCTCACAGCATCCTGGACAGACGGAGCTGGTGTCCCTACCTGAGGTCACCGTGCCGGCTGATTGCTGGTGTACCCTGGTGAGCATCACTTGGGAGCAGAGCCTGGCCCGGCACAGCTGGGTGCTGAAGGCAAATGTCATTGCAAGGAGATTTGTTGGGGTGATGCGTACAGAGAGGGAAAGGCCGTAGGGATGCTGTGAGGGCAGAGTGGAAGCTCTTTTCATACAGTTTTAATGTTCACCCGAGGGTTTTGTTTTGGAGTCTGACTTATATTGGCTGTAGCAAAGAAAAGCTGCTCAGTGACCTGCCCGGTACCAGCGCCCACCCGTGTCACAGATGCACAGGCTCTGTAACGTGGATTTGGTTGCATTTATTGCTCTTCATGCTGCAGTCGCTGAGGGGATGGGCTGCAGATCAGGTTGGTGCGGTCAGGGATGGCTCCAGCCTTGCCTGGTGCCTCTGGGGCCAAGGCTTTGACAGAGCCACCACATTTGCTCCCCTCTTGTGCCCCTTTGGAAAAGCCGGATCCCACCCTGTGCTCCCACACTCTTCCAGGCAGGCTGTGCTTCCCACCCACCTCTTTTTCACGCTGTTAATGAGTGTAAGAAGGTCCTTGACTGAGGTCTCTGGGTGTTGTCTCCTCCCCGGCAGGAGCAAGTGGAATCACCACTGCTTTCAGCATTCCGGCTGCATCCCCTCGGAGGGATGCTGAGAACACGCTCATTTCCATCTTTCCCGATTTTCATACAGAATTTCTCTGAAGCAGAAGTCTCGCCTCCCCCCACAGATGGACTATTTTCCCCCTTGTGAACCCAAATTCAATGGAGCTCTCAAAACCTTTCCCATTCTCCTTTCTCTCCCCACCTGCACCAGCAGCCGGGAGCTTTGCCCGGTGTTTCCCCCATGAGGAGTGTGATTTGCTCTGAAATCCACCCTGGTGTGGGAATGGCCACAGTCAAGCCAGCAGCGGCTCCCGAAACCTCCCGGGGGGTTATCACGGCCGCCTGCCCGGGTTTGACAGCAGGTGCTGGGACTGGCAGCCGGCGCGGCCGCCGGGATAACCTTGTGGCTCGGTACGCTGCAGCCATCCCTCTTCTTCCATCAAGCGTTCATTTAAGAAACATTGCACTAAATACCCAGCTGACAGCAATGGCCCCGGGAGATTGATGCCTCCGTCGCCTCCCAGGGCCCAGTGCCAGCAGGTGACTTTAAAATGACACAGCAGCCACCCTGGGCCTCTCACGTCCCCCTCCCTGTGCTCAGCGTGAGCAATGTGGGATCCCAGAATCCTCCCGCTGCCCTGGGGTGAGTTGTCCGTGGGGTTGTTCTGGTGGATTTGAGGGCACCCAGCTCAGGTTTGCACCATCCCATCCCCATCTCAGCCAGTTTTCCCTGTCCCTGTGAGGGATCCCCATCCCATCCCCATGTCATCCCCATCCCATCTCCAACCCCATCCCATCTCCAACCCCATCCCATCCTTTCTCCATCCCTTCCCATCTCCACCCCTATGAGGGATCCCCATCCCGTTGCTATCTTCATGCTCCTCCTCATCGCATCCATCCCATCCATCTCAATCTCATCATCACATCTCAACATCCCATCTCATTCCATCCCATCCCATCCCATTCATCTCATAATCTCATCTCATCATCTCATCCCATCCCACCCATCTCATCCCACCCGCAACCCCATCCCCATGCCAATCCCAATCCCAGTTCTCATCCTCATGCTCATCCCCATCCTATCCACATCCTCATCCCATTCCCATCCCCATCCTAGTCCTTGTTCTCATCCAATGCTCCATCCCCATCCTCATCCATCCCCATCCCTGCCGGGTTCCCTCTCTCCTCCACAAGGACAACTGTGAATTTCAACTAGGTGACGTGTCTGAGCCCAGACTTGCAGCCACGCTGACAGAAGGAGCTGGCGGGACACGCTCTGGGCAGGAGAGGATCCAGCACAAGGTCTCCATGGGGGCGTGGGGGCATGTGGCTTTACGTCTGTTAATTCCACCAGCCGCCCCTGCAAATCTTCCTGGGAGAAATAAAGACGATGATGTTGGGATGCGAACCTGGAGCTCTTAAGAGCAAGGTTATTGCAATGCTGCAAATAGGACATGAAACACTGGGCCTGGATCAGGCTTCTCCTGCCTCGTTAGTGGGATCGGCTAATTAGGGGATCACCAGCATGTGTTGGGAAGGTGCTACCATCACAGGAGGGATGAAGGGATGGAGGGGAGAGGCGGCATTGACCCGCTGGCAAAGCTGGTCCCAGCCCCTCATGAAATGAAGGGAGAAGTGTGAAGAGGAACTGCTAACAAAATATGGGAGGAATTGCAAAGAGGGACATTTGCAACGTCCCGACATTGTGAAAATGTATAAATCACCTGGCTGTAGCTGGATTTTAAGCTGAAATCCCTGGGGTCTGGGGACGCTGCTGCCTCCACCCCATCATCTCAGTGAGCCCTGATGGACCGAGATCCCAGAAATGAATTCAGAGCTTCTCACCTCAAAATAAGTGAGGAAATTGAAGAAAAAGGGCCATGGAGCAGAGTGGTGGGAGATGGCACAGAGGTACTGGGAGGTACTGGGAGGTACTGGGAGGAGGGCCGTGGGTCCCAGCCTTCATCCCATGAGGAAGAGGGTGGTGCAGCCAAGCAGGATGGGGCTCTCCAGCCGGGCTCAGGAGAAATGCTGAGATGGCTCTGCTGATGATCTCTAACGGATAAAAAACCCAATCACGACTTCAAATGCAATTAAGCTGCTGTTTAATTCTCATTTTCCCCCCGTGCCGCCGCGTGCTCACGCCCTCCATCCCGAGGGATGCGGCAGCGGGGGCGGATGGACCGGCTGCCCCCATCCACGGGGACGATGCTCCGGCAGGTCCCCGCTGCTGCCCAGTGCAACATCTCCAGGGAGGATTTTGTGGGGAAAACCCCAGAAATTTGTCATATTATTCCTGATGGAGTTTGGATGGTGAAAAATTAATGAGTTTCCACCCCGGGGCCTCCAGTGGGCAAACAGAGAATTAATTGGGAGGGTGACTTCATTAATATTGAGGAGCAAATGGATCTGCTAAAGAAAGGAGGAGATTTTCAATTAGGCTACTTTACCATTTTGGGTTTCATCCTCCCCAAAAGTCCTTTATTATAATCAAGCACCCCCATGGCTGTGCTGTGAGCCCAACCACAGTATCAGACACCGGAGACTCCCCGTGGGATGCGTGTCCATGTGCCCCAACACCACTCCGAGCTCTGGCGGAGGATGAAGTTTTATCAGCACAGGAAAAATCCACCCCCGAGCCGTGACACCCCGGGAGGACAAATCCTGCCCGGAGCAGCGACAGGGGTTTGCTCAGCCCCGAAATTCCCCAGCTCCGAGCGTGGCCACCGTGGTTTTCCCGCTGCCAGAGAAGGAAATTTCTCCCAACTAAAAAATAGCTTAAAGGGGACCCCAGCTGGTGGCTGCACAGGCAGCGCTGCCGGGAGGTGGCCAGGGAAGGGCGATGGGTTTTGGGGAGCCCTGGCGTGGGGTCCCCCTGCAGAGGGAAGGGTTAGCGCGGGGGCAGGTTTGAGCCGCCGTCTGCCCAAAAATTGCCGGCAGTGTTGAGCTGCATGAGGCAACGGCTGGGGCTGAGCACGTGGCCGGGGTGGCTGCGGGATGCCAGGGGGATTTTAATGAAGGGGTTGGAGCTGCAGGAATCCGGTTCTGAAATTTTGGGGGTTCTTGTGACAGTCCCAACACAAGAAGTGCATCTGGAGCCTGTTCAGCCGTGCCTTAGTTTCCCCCATCGCTCCTGAGCATCCTTGGCGTTCGGATGAGCATCCGAGAGGTACTGACTGTCCCTCTTTCTCTCTCCCACGCTGTTGCTGCTCTGGGGACGCATTCCCTCTTGTCCCCAACCACCTCCCACCACAGCACTTCCAAAGGCAGCCCCTGGCAGGGACCAGGGCCAGCAAGAGAGATATCACCAAGGCACGGGGGACACTGTGACCCCCATCTCCCCATGGGCCACGTTCTCCTGGGGCCACCCCCATGCAGGGATCAAGCCAGACAAGGCAGATGGCGGCACTTGGGAGGAGAGAGATCCCAGGTCCGGGGCAGCATCCCTGCCTGGGTACCAAGACACAGACCGATGCCACGAGGACACAGATGCCGTGGGGACGTGGCACAGCAGGAAGCCACCCCAGCATGTGAGCCCAACTGTGATTAATCAATGACAAAGTGAGAAATAAGGTGAAAAATGTGACCGAGACTTGGGGGAAAGCCAGGAGGGGGTTAGAAGCGGGGATGGAGGGCTTTGCTCCCAGCCCCAGCTCACTCCTCTTCCACGACTCATTTTTGCCATGGTGTGGCAGCAGGAGGTTCGGTTGTGGTGTCCCTGTCACCCCACAGCACCCTGGGGACCTGGGGTGACAGCTGCACTGGCCCAGGGTGCTGTGTGCAGGGATCCCAGCGTGATAATGGGGTGGTAACTGCCCAGTCATGGGGTGCTGCATGTGGGGACGTCGGGGTAGTGACAGCCTGGGGTGCCAAGTACAGGGACCCTGGAGTGATGGCTGTCCCAGGCATGGGGTGCCATGTGTGGGGACCTTGTGGTGACAGCTGCCCTGGTCCAGGGTGCTGCGTGCAGGGACTTTGGGGTGATCATAGCCTGGGCTGCTGTGTGTGGAGACCTCAGGGGGGTGACAACTCCCTGGGCATGAGGTGCTGTGTGTGGGGAACCTGGGGTGGTGGCAGCCTGGGGTGCCAAATATGGGGACCCCGGGGTGACGACTGCCCGAGCACAGGGTACTGCATTTGGGGACCCCAGGGTGACGACTGCCCGGGCACAGGGTGCCACAGGGACCCACCATCTCTGGCGCTGGCACCGGGGTCACCTCATCCTCTCCGGCAGCCCCGGGGCAGGATGCGGCCCGGGACGCTCCCGGGTGGCTGTCACAGCCTCTGCCGCAACTCCCCCCACCCTCAACCCCTCCCCGGGGGGGGGAAGCACCACCCCCCGTCCCCCCCCCCGCCCCCAGCCCCATTTGCCAGGCGGGACCATTCAAAACCCGCCCGGCCCCGCCGCTTCTCCCTGGATTCCGCCGCCGCTTCCCCGGGGCCGCGGCCGAGGATGCTCCGTTTGCCGCCGCCGGCGGGGGGGGAGCGTGTGCGCGGCGCCGGGGGCTGAGCCAGCGGCGGGGAACCGAGCCCCGGCCCTGCCCGGGACACTTACCGGCGAGGAAGAAGAGGAGGAGGAGGAGGGAGGAGGAAGAAGAAGAGGCCGCCCTCGGCCTTGGCCCCGCCATGCCGGGCCCCGGCGGGGAGCGTGGCCGGGCGGCAGCGGCCCCCCGGGGGCTGTGAGCAGCCCCGGGGCTGGCGGAGGGGGGGCCCCGGAGCGGCATGGCCAGCGCCGTCCCCCCCACCGCCGCCGCCACCGGGATTTAGCCGGTGCCTGGATGCTTTCGCCTCCCGTTTCCACTTCGGGCGGGCATGTGCGCGGGGGCAGCGGGCCGCCCCCAGCCCCCCCCCGCGCCCTGACTCCCCGGTGAGGGGCTCCGCCGCCAACCCCGTCCCGACACCGGCCCCGGAGGACGGGGAGCGCCCGCCCGCCCTGGCCGCCCTGGCCGGTGGGTGCCGGGCGGGGGGCGGCGGGCACCGGGTAACTTGTTTTTAGCGTAACCCCGCTACCGGCTGGAGAACCATCCCCCCACATACCCCGAGGAGATTTGGGTTTAAACTTTGGCTTTTGGGAAGCCCCGAAGATGCCTTTCCACCCGGTGACGGCGGCTTTGATGTACCGGGGGATCTACACCATCCCCAACATCCTCGCCGAGCAGCACCCGGTGGAGATCCCCGAGGACGAGCTGGAGGGTGAGCGGACTTGGGGGGGAACTGGGGGAGGCTGCGGGGGCTCCATCCCATGTGGGGTGCGGGGGGGGGGGGGTTGGGGTGCGCTGTCCCCCCGGCCCGGCGGCGTGGGGAGGTTCAAAGCAAGCGGGATGCGGCTGGAGCGATGGGGAGGAGGAGGAGGGGAGGAAGGAACGCGTGGGAGAGAGTCGGGCAGCGGCGGGGGGGGGGTCCCGGCCCCGGTATCGCCGTTGTGACAATATGACACAGCAGGGACCGGCGGTCGCGGCGCAGGGCTGGACCCCCACGGCGTGGCGGGGCCACCCTCCCGGCTGTCATAATATGACAGTGGCTGGCGGTACGGGGGGCCCCGGGAGCGGCTGTCACCCGTGTCACCCCAGCCGGGTCACGGCAGCCCCACGCAGCCCCGGTGCCACCGGGCTCTGGCCGGGAGGAGCGGCTGCCGGGGCTCTGCCCACCCGTGTGACGAGCGGGGCCGGTCTCAGCTCGCTATCGCCAGAATGGCCTTTTCCACCCCAAAAGTTTGCCGGGGCAGTGGGGTGGGCTCTGCTGGTACCCCCAGACTGCTCCGGCTCGGGGTGTCCCCAGGGAGGCCTGGGCACGGGGGAAAAAGGGGCTGCAGCACCCCCAGCCCAAATCGCTGCCCCAGCACTGGCACCGCAGGGGAAACTGAGGCATGAGGTGGCCCCATGCACAGACCCATTGTGCCTTTGGGAGTGGATGGAGGGGGCTGTGCTTCAGGCCTGGAGCCCCTGGGGACTCCCCGTGGGGAAACTGAGGCAAAGAGCCCCAAGGCTGGGAGGCGAGGGGGTCCTGCCCCACAGCTGGGCCAGGACCCCTGAGTAAGCTGGGACATGGGTGCACAGCGGGTGTGTGAGCATGTGTGTGTGTGTGTGAGCTTATGTGCTACTTTACAGCCCCACTGCAGGGGTTGTGTGTGCACGAGTGGGTAACCACCCCCCTGTGGACAGCCCCACTGCACACTGTGCGTGTGTGCTCACGCCTTTTCATGTACACGCGTGGCCTCATCACAGGGTATCTGTGTGTGTGGACACTGCAGCGTGTGTGTGCACATGTCCGGCCTCGCTGCAGGGTGTGTGCACACGTACAGCGTCAGAGCGGGTCAGGTTCATGTGCACAGCCCTGCTGCAGAGAGAGCGTGTGTGTGTGTGCATGCACAAGTACGTCACTGCGCTGTGGCTCTGTGTGTGCCTGCATGTGTGCATGCACAAGTACATCACTGCAAGGTGTTTGTGTGTGCACACAAATACAGCATCGCTGCAACGTGCTTGTGCATGCGTGCACATGCATGCATGCACAAGCACAGGATTGCTGCAAGGGCTGTGCTTGCACAAGCACATCACTGCAAGGTGTTTGCGTGTGCGCACGCACAAGCACAGCATCGCTGCAAGGTGTGTGTGCACAGCCTCACTGCAGTGTGTGTGCATGCTCACCGCGTGTGCACACACGTGTGCCAGGGCGTTGTGTCGGTGCACCCAGCCTCCCACACCACCAATGGGTGCTGGTGAGCCTCAGGGTGCTCCCAGCCCAGCATTTCCCCCCAGCACCCCACCTGCGGCCATGGGGATCGATGGCAGTGGCGGGAGCCCCAAGGTGACCCCACGAAGCACCAGACACGCACTGCTGCAGGGGGCCGTGCTGCCACCCGCTCCATCTCTTCCTGGTCACCCTCTGGTTTGGGGGGATGTCTGTGACACCCAGTCACCCTCCCGAGCCTGCAGGCACCTTTTGGGGATCTGTGTTGGGGCTGAGAAGACATGGGGTGCTAACCAGGCTACGGTGCTGCTGGCTCAGCCAGGGACAGTCAGGGTGTCCTGGCTGGACGGGGGTGATACCCCCAATGGGACCCCAGTTTGGCCACCGTTGGGGCGTATTCTTGCTTTTCCCCAACACCCTGAGCCAGGCGATGGAACCACCTGGGATGAGCATCCTCGAATTCTGGGGGTGCTCAGACCAGTGTGGGGCTCCCCCCAAGCCCAGGAGGGGCTGGGAGCATCCCCGTGCCCCTGCAGGGATGTTAGCCATGGAGGAGCTTTACTTATCAGGCTGACAGGCCAAAAAGCCCAAAACTACCCCAAAACACCTCAAAAGATGTCACTGCTGGGCCATCATCCAGACAGGGACGTCCCCAAGTACTCAGGCTCGATTGCACAACCCTGTGTGGGTTTTTTCCCCCCAAAACCAAAGTTCTCAGCCCGTTTCTCCTGCCTGGTCCTCCAACACGAGCCCTGTGGCAGCTGGCGCAGACCTGCCCGTTGGCGCTGCCGGTGCCGGCAGCTTTGCTGCCCGGGGAAGGAAGAGGCACCGCCATCCCAACCCAGCTTCCCGGTGCTCCCGGTACGAGCCTGCCTGGTCCCGGTGTTCCCATCAGCCTGGTGTGAGCTCCGCACGTCGAGGAGCATCAGAAAGGCAAAACGACCCCAAAAAGGAGCAGAGACCCAAGGCAGCGGGAGGTGGGACGGAGCCAACAGGCACCACAAGGCTTTTGGGTGGGCGATAGCCACATGGTGCGGCAAGCACTGTGCCTCAGTTTCCTGGCTGCCCTCTGAGCTGCAACCCAGGGGCTGTTTTGAGGCAGAAACCCCAAACCTTCCCACTTTCTCCCCACCTCCCTCCCCTCCGCACAGGAGAGGGCCGGACACCGAAGTGACCCTGGCAACAGCTGCTATTTTTTTGGCCGAGTGTGGCACCGCTCCAGCACCCACCCTGTAACCCGGCTGGGCACACAGTCCCCGGGGAGGAGGTGGGTGCTGCAGCACCGGGGGTGTCCCCCCTGCAGCTCCCACCCCGAGCTCAGGCCTGTCCAAGGAAGGTGTTTTTGGGGCAGGATGTCAGGTTTTTGGGTGTGGAGTGCCGGGTGGTGCCAAGGGCAGAGTGGGTGCTGCGAGTGGGTGGCTGAAGTTGGCACAAAGCCCTTGGGGTCCCCTGGGGATGTCAGACCCTTCTTGGGGGATGTGCGCTGCTGGGGACACTGTGGCGGGATGAGTGGTTTGTGTGGGGCCACCAGTGCTGCACGTTGGGGATCTGAGGGGACGGGGACTCGGGGTGCCTGGGCTATTGGGGGGTGTGTGGACTGATCCTGCTCCCCCTGCAGAGATCCGTGAAGCCTTCAAGGTGTTTGACCGGGATGGCAATGGCTTCATCTCCAAGCAGGAGCTGGGCACGGCCATGCGCTCCCTGGGCTACATGCCCAACGAGGTGGAGCTGGAGGTCATCATCCAGCGCCTCGACATGGACGGTAGGACCTCGGACAGGGATGGGGACAGGGAGGAGACACCCCACTCCTCCCTTTGTTGAAACACCCCATTTGTCCCATTTCCACCCCACTGGCTGGTGGGTGCTGGACCCAACATGGGATGTGGGATTCAGGAGGGCCTGAGCCAGCTCTGCCTCATGCCTGGAGCCTCCTGCTCATCCTTCATCATCATCATCATCATCATCATCATCATCATCATCACTGCAGCTTTGTTGAGGAGGATTTAACAATCCTGAAGCACTTGTGGGCAGGACCAGAACCTCTCCTGGTGCAGTAAACCTGCTGGGACTGGATCCTGCACCCCAGATCGGGTCCTGCACCCTGGGTTGGATCCTGCACCCCAGGCCATGCCAAGCAAGCCAGGCTGGCCCTGCACCTCCAGCAGTCACCGCCACCATCAGTCTGTCCCCATTGCTCCCGCACTCATCGGGACCTTAAGGAGCTCGTTAATTTATTGGTTTCCTTTCCCCCCCATTTAAAAGCCTTTCCGGCAGCGCTGCCAAGCCACTGCTCCCGTCATTACTCATCATTAGCGCCAGCCTGACAGCTCCAGCCCAGCACCCTCTGCAGCCGCAGGACACGGCCAGCCCGGCACACCCTGTCCAGGTCCCTGCCCGGTGCCACCCTGGGTCACGGCCACCGTGGGGGTCCCCAACTGGCATCAGAGTGCCAGCTGGAATTGGGGTTCCAACTGGTGTTTGTGGTCGTGGGTGGTGTTGGGGGTCACCAGCCAGTACTGGGGGATCCCAGTCAACATCAGGGGTCCCCAGCCAGCATTGGGTGTCTCCAAATGGTATTGGGGGTCCTGCCTAGCACCGGGGACCCTAGCTGGTGTTAGGCATCCCAGCTGGTTTTGGGGGGACCTCAGACTTTGTTGGAGGTCCCCAGCCAGTGTTGGGGTGCTTGGTTGGTTTTGGGGGTCCCTAGGTGACATTAAGGTGCCAGCTGGCACTGAGGACCCCAGGCAGTGGTGGGTGTGCTGATCAGTGTCAGGGGACCCTTAGCTTTGCTGGAGGTCCCCAGCTGGTGTTGGGTTGCCGGGCTGGTGTTAGGGTCCCTGGCTGGTTTTGGGCCTCCCTGGTCAATAGTACCTCATTGGTACTGGGAGTCCCCAGCCAGTTTGGGGGTCCCTGGCTGCTGAAGTCTGAGTGTCCAAGGCCCCGTGACACCAGCTGCTGCTCCAGGCTGTTGTGGGTGGATGGACAAGATCGGGGGGCTCTGAGCCCCCCAAGTGCCCTGGAGCAAGGTCCCCACAGGCAGCCCTGGGGCAGAGTGTCCCCACAGTGATGTCCCCCAGAAGAACACTGAGGCTTGGAGCAGGGCCCCCCCAGGCTGCGCAGGGGTGTATGTCTGAGCATCACTGAGTCCAGAGTGTCCCCCCCAGACGCTCCCATGGGGACCCTTTGCAGGGCAGGGAAGTGGCACATGTCCATGAGCCCGGAGTGACGGTCGCCCCTGTGTCCCGCAGGTGATGGGCAGGTGGACTTTGAGGAGTTCGTGACGTTACTGGGGCCCAAGCTGTCCACCTCGGGCATCCCCGAGAAGTTCCACGGCACCGACTTCGACACCGTCTTCTGGAAGGTACGGACCCCCCATCAACCCCTGGGGGTCCAGCACCCCTGGCCCTGCCACCGAGTTTTGGGGGGTGGGTCAAGGGTGAGGTTGGGGCTAGAACTGAAATCAGGGTTAAAGTCAGGGTTGGGGTCAGGGTTACAGTCAGGGACATGGTTGGGGTTAACTTTAGGGTCAGGGTTAGGATTAGGGTCAGGGGTAGTGTTGAGATTAGGGTGAGGGTGAAGGTTAGGCTCAGGATCAGGCTCTGAGTTAGGGTCAGGGTTAGAGCTGGTGACAGGGTTAGGGTCAGAGCTGAGCTCAGGGTCACCATTAGGGTTGGGGACACAGATGAGTTTGCTTGAGGGTCAAGCTCAGGCTGCAGGTTAGGGTTAGTGGAAAGGTTAGGCTTAGGATCAGGGCTGGGGTCGGGGTTAGGATACACCAGCCTGAGGCTTTTCTGTCCCTGCCATGGTGCAGGGGGGGCGATGTTTTGAGTCTGGGGGGATCCAGCCAAAACACAGCACCCGTGGGTGCCAGGGAACCCCACAGCACCCCCCTGTGCCCCCAACCGCGGGGTCAGCCCCTCCCCAGCCCCCCGCCCGCTCCCCGCAGTGCGACATGCAGAAGCTGACGGTGGACGAGCTGAAGCGGCTGCTGTACGACACCTTCTGCGAGCACCTCTCCATGAAGGACATCGAGAACATCATCATGACGGAGGAGGAGAGCCACATGGGCACGGCCGAGGAGTGTCCCGTCGATGTGGAGAGTGAGTGCCCGGGGGTGCCGAACAACCCCCCCAGCCCCGACACCACTGGATAGAGCCTGGGCACAGGGTGGGCGATAACCACAGGGTACAGCAAGCCCTGTGCCTCAGTTTCCCCGCTGCCCTCCGAGCTCAGCACAGCCTCTCCCTGCCACCCCACAGGGATCTTCCCGCATGTCCCATGGGCTCATTTTGAGGCAAAATCCCAAATCTTCCCACTTTCTCCCCACCTCCCTCCCCTCCGCACAGGAGAGGGCCGGACACCGAAGTGACCCTGGCAACAGCTGCTATTTTTTTGTCTGAGCTTGGCACCGCTCCGGCACCCACCCCATAACCCGGCTGGGCACACAGTCCCCGGGGAGGAGGTGGGTGCTGCAGCACTGGGGGTGTCCCCCCTGCAGCTCCCACCCTGAGCTCAGACATGTCCAAGGAAGGTGTTTTTGGGGCAGGATGTCAGGTTTTTGGGTATGGAGTGCTGAGTGGTGCCAAGGGCAGAGTGGGTGCTGAGAGTGGGTGGCTGAAGTTGGCACAAAGCCCTTGGGGTCCCCCTGGGGATGTCAGACCCTTCTTGGGGGATGTGCGCTGCCGGGGACACTGCAGAGGGATGAGTGGTTTGTGTGGGGCCACCAGTGCTGCCAGTGGGGTGCTGCGAGTGGGTGGCTGGAGTTGTTCCATGGTGGGGGGTGTTGGGGTGACCCCCATGTCTCCCCCCCAGCCTGCTCCAGCCAGCAGATCCGGCAGACCTGCGTGCGGAAGAGCCTCATCTGCGCCTTCGCCATCGCCTTCATCATCAGCGTGATGCTCATCGCCGCCAACCAGGTGCTGCGCAGCGGCATGAAGTAACGGGGACCCCCTGAGCGCTGCCGCCGACGGGGACCCGCACCCGCAGCGAGGGGTATAGAGACACGTATACATCCATAGCCAGAGCAGACATGCAAAACCCACCCCGGGAATGGGGTGAACCTGGGGACCTGCGCCGCGTCCCCACTGTCACGGGGCGATGCACTCGCATGGCTGTTTGCAGAACGTGGGACCTTTGATACGGGACACAAACACACACAAAAACCCCTCGCTGGAAAAAAAAACACCCCGTAAGTGCATGTAACGTGCATGGAGCCCCGTGTGCTGCCCCCCCGCGCCGGGGTCGGACTGTCCCCCCCGGGCGCAGGATCCCGTCGGATGCACCGATACTCGTGTCTATAGCTCTATATTTATGATAAAAACCAAATCATCCCCTAAGCAATACACGGCTGAGACGGTTTCTGGAGACGGGAGCGTTTGCATGGACTTGGCTGCCAAGGGCTGGATTTCACCCCCTCCCCGCCCGGCCCCCCGCCCCAGCCCCGTGCCGTGCCTCAGTTTCCCCACCGCAGGGTGGGGGGACACCGCTGACCTCCTGCTTGATGCACTTTGAGCCGACCCCCCCTCCCGAAAAGAGCCGGAGCGACCCCGAGGCCGGGGAGCCTGCGCCGGCCAGGGCCTGCACCCCCGAGCCCCCCAGCCTGTATGTAGCACCCACCTGGGCACCGGACTGGTTCGGATTTGGGGCCGTTTCTCATTCTTTGGAGTTTGTTTTGGGTTTGGTTTTGGTTTGATTTTCTTTCTTCCTGGTTGGTTGTTTCCGATCTGAAATAAAACTGGGATTTTTGAAGCGCTCTGGGCTGCTGGGGCTCCTGGCGATGTGGGGGGCGCAACGGGGCAGGGCGATGGGTGCTGGGGGGTGTAGGGCCATGGGAGCACCCATGGGTGCTGCTGAGCGTGGTCGAGCCCTCCTGGCGATGTTGGGCAATCTGTGGTTCCCCAGCATCCTGGGGGGGCTGGAGCATCCCTGGACCCAGGGGCAGTGGGACCTGAGTCCCTCCCAGTAGCACTGGGGGTGTCACATCCCTGTGTCCCCCACCCCGCTCTGGCAGTGGATCCTGCCCTGTGGATCCTGGATTGGTGCAAGTGCCAAGTGAATTTATACCCCCCCGCCTTGTCCCCACGCCCTGATATTTCATGTTGGTCTTTGATGAATATTTTAGGGCCATTTGACTTAAAAGCGCCTGGATGGGGAGAACACGCAGCATAAGAACCTTCCCCAAAAAAGCACTTTCAGCCGGTTTAATGGGCAATCTGGGGGGAGCCAGGATCGGGCCCACAGCAGAGGTGGGTATGGGGGGGTCACTGTCCCCTGGCCAAGCTGGGGACGCCCTGGGGGGGCAGCACCCCCGTCACCCCGTCTGGTTCGGTGTAACTCCCCCGGCACTGCTGACAAACCGGCTCATCCCAACCACGGCGACTGTGTGAGCTGGGGGGGCCCTTCCCGCTAATGGGTCCCCGAGCCCCCAAGTGATGCATTTTTAATGGAAAATAGATTAAAATAATAAATAAAAGCAGGGGAAGCTCTCGGTGCCATGAGCGTATCTGACCCCACATGGGGAAAACACATGTCCTGGGATTTCCCACCCTCCAGAGGGACCACCCAGCACCGAGAGGGGGGACACCCCATTTTTGGGATGCCAGGAGGAGTCAGCTGCATTTTACTCTTTTTTTTTTTTTTAAATATTATTTTAATCTCCTCTAATTTATCAAACAAATTGAAGCGAACACCTGAATCAGAAATGAAAGTGGGAAGTGCTCCATGGCAATGAAATCATTTCGGCTGCCTCACAAAGTGGGGGAGGCTCTGGTACCCTAATGGAATTTCATCTGTCTCCATGCAGAAAGTTTTGATTTGTTATGAACTGGCACAGAATCCCAGAATGTCAGGGGTTGGAAGGGACCTGGAAAGCTCATGCAGTGCAATCCCCCCATGGAGCAGGAACACCCAGATGAGGTTACACAGGAAGGTGTCCAGGCGGGTTGGAATGTCTGCACAGAAGGAGACTCCACAACCCCCTGGGCAGCCTGGGCCAGGCTCTAGCACCCTCACCCCCAACAAGTTTCTTCTCAAATTTAAGTGGAACCTCCTGTGTTCCAGTTTGCACCCATTGCCCCTTGTCCTGTCACTGGTTGTCACCAGAAGAGCCTGGCTCCATCCTCCTGACACTCCCCCTTTCCATATTGATCCCCAGGAATGAGTCCCCCCTCAGTCTCCTCTTGTCCAGCTCCAGAGCCCCAGCTCCCTCAGCCTTTCCTCACACGGGAGATGCTCCACTCCCTCCAGCATCTTGGTGGCTGCGCTGGACTCTCTCCAGCAGTTCCCTGTCCTGCTGGAACTGAGGGGCCACAGCTGGACACAATATTCCAGGTGTGGTCTCCCCAGGGCAGAGCAGAGGGGCAGGAGAACCTCTCTGACCTACTGACCACCCCCTTCTAACCCACCCCAGGTACCATTGGCCTTCCTGGCCACAAGGGCCAGTGCTGGCTCATGGTCACCCTGCTGTCCCCAGGACCCCCAGGTCCCTTTCCCCTACACTGCTCTCTAATAGGTCATTCCCCAACTTATGCTGGAACCTGGGGTTGTTCCTGCCCAGATTCAAGACTCTACACTGCCCTTGTTCTATTTCATTTCTAAAGGAAGCCACATGGCCTCAGAGATGTGCACATATATATATATATATATAAATATATATAATTTTTTAAAAAAATAAGGTCTGTTGTAGATGCTGTGAATAAACATAAGGAGGCTCCCTCCCCCAAAAAGGAGGACAATTTAATTTGGTAGAAAATACAATAATGCAAAAGAAAAATTAGATTAAAGGAATAATGTGCTCCCCCCAAGCTCAGCTTTTCAAACCTGCTCAGTTAATTTTAATGAGAAGGGATTTCTTGGGGCAGCGTTGGCTGTTTCCTCAGGCAGGTCGGGGGGTCCCGGCCGCGGTCCCCACGTCACTCTGCCGGTGCTGCCAGCCCTGCTCCTCGCTCATTTAATTACATGCTTGTTAGGAAAGGCAAAGGAAAATAAATCTGGGAGCCCGAGTGCTGCAGTGGGACGAGGGAAGGGGCTGGGCTGGGGGACGTGGACCCTGTGCGGTGCTGCTGAAGGTTCATGGCAGACAGAGAAAACCGGCCCCAAAACCATGGGGTTTGCAGCGCTGAGATTGTCACAGCAATGAGAAGCGTTTTGGGCTGGGTAGGGGAGAAATGGGGAAAGGTGATTTCTCTGTCTAGTGTGGTGAGTAATGTGGGATGGTCACAGCGCCCTGTCCCCTCGCTCTGTCCCCATTCCCATCCCTGTCCCCATCCCCATCCCTGTCCCCATCCCCATCCCCGTATCAATCCCCACTCACATCCAGTCTCATTCCCAAGTCCTCCATCTCCATCTCCATCTCCATCTCCATCTCCATCCCCATTACCAACCTTGTCCTTATCCCTGTTTCTATCTCTATGCCCATCCTTGTCCCCATCCCTCTTCCTGTCTCCTCTCCCCATCCCCATCCCATCTTGTCCCCATCTCTATCCCCATCCTCATTCCCATTCCCATTCCCATTCCCATTCCCATTCCCATTCCCATCCATACTTCCATCCTTGTCCTCATCCCTGTTTCCATCCCCATCCCCGTCCCTGTCCCTGTCCCTGTCCCTTCCTCTCCCAGCAAGAGCTGCCAGAGGACACCGTGCAGAGCCCAGCGTGGCTGCACCTTGGCAGGGGCCCAGGAGCTGCTCATTTCCCTAAAAGCTTCCCGATAAATTACTCCCGCTCTCGCTCTATAAAAGGCACTTTGGCTCGTGCCGTCACGGAGGGGCCGCAGCTCCTCACCACCCACCCCGGGGCACCTGCTGGGGACACTGAGCCCTGTGGGGACATCCCTGCAGCACCCTGGGGGAGCTGGGTACCGTCCCCAGCGCCGTCCTGCTTCGGCATTTTCCTCCCTGTGCAGCTCGCTGCAAAGAGCCGTTCTCTGCGGGTTCACCCGTCCCTGGCGGTGATACACACCATCATTACCGCTCCTGACACCGCGCTGTAAAATACACCCCCATAAAAGCCTGGAATTTACAGGCTCCTGCAAGCACCTGGGAGTTACACGGCTCCATGAACACGACACCCTGCGAGTGACGCCTGGCCCAGCCTCGATGGCCGGAGATCACACCAGCTTTTGCAGGAAAACTCGGTTTTAACTAAACCCCCTCGGCAGCCCCTCTCAGCGCCCCCGGCCAGGCTGGTGCTGGGCAGGGAATGCTCCCGCTCTGGGCTTTCAGGCTTCACCGGGAATTTCTGCATCACGAGCAGCTCGTGTCTTGGGGAGCGAGGAAGAGCGCGGAGGGGCTGCAGCTGCGTTCGTGTTTTACACTGTAATTTTCATTTACAGTTTGGTTCTGCAGCTCGCCCGGGGAGCTGCCTGCTGCTCCAGCCTCCTCAGCCCCAGATGTGCTTCTCCACCAAATTTAAGCTGGATCTGGGGAGCGGGTTCGGAACCATAAAGCTCGTGGGTGTTGAGTAAAGCAAATCCTCCTGGAGCAGCTGCTCCTGCAGGGATGCTCCAAAACACGCACAGGGAGCGGGGCCAGGACGCGGGGCTGGTGAAGATGGGTCTCCCAACAGTGGTGAGGAGCTGTGGAGTATTTTGACGGCTGATTGCAAAACACATGCTTCTCTGTTGTCCCCAAAACGTCTGCAGGAGAGATGGGAGAAGCTGGTCTTTGATTCGCATCTGCCGGCAGCAGTGGTGGCAGCCGCAGTGTCATTTGGAAGGTGCTGGTGCCTGTGGTCTGGCTGTCATGTCAGGCTCACACTGAGGCCATTTGTCACCCTGTGAAGCCAGGGGAGCGGTGGGGCGATGGGCTGAGCCCCCCAGCGCCCCCCGGCTCCCCAGCGCTTTCCCCCCGCACTGTGCTGGGGACATGGCAATGCACATCAAAGCCAGTTGGGAACAGCAGCCAGAGCTGCTCCCATGACAGGGGAGTGGAGCCTGGCAGCCTGTGCCCCCTCTCCAGAGCATCCTGCAGCCCTTTCGGGGTTTTCCTCCCCCCGTTTGGCCTCCTGCAGCCATGCAAACCCTGCGCCCAGGGCAGAGGAATGCTGATTTGTCCCCAAATCGGTGCCACATGGGTGCTCTTGGTTACCCACACGTGGCAGCTCCTGTCATGGGAGGTGGGGACGAGACCTGGGGCTGAGGCCACATCCTCTGAGCCCAAGGCCTGGAGGAGCACAGGGCTCAGCAGCGCAACCGCAGAATCACCGCCAAGGGTAAAATCCTTTGATTTGGCTTAAAGCTCAACCAGCCCCAGGCTGAGGCTGGTTCCCCATCACACCCAGCCGTGCTGCGGTCACATCCAGCCCCTGCTCGTGTCACAGCAGCGTCCCAGGATGGAGGGTGCTCGGGCCGGTGGCTCCTGGTGACAATCTGCCCGCAGATCCGTGGCGGGGGCTCTGCCGAGCGCTGCCGCGGTCCAGGCGAGGTTTGGCGAAGGCAGTTGGCTCTTGCCCGCGCTCTTCATGAATCTGGAGCCGCCGCCGCTGCCTGAGGCCAAACCTGAAATGCACTGGCAGGGGGTGCAAGTGTCCTGGATGGACCCGCTGCTGGAGCCGCTCTCCGGCAGCATCCCCTGCGCAGCCCCAGCTCTGCCCTACGACTGAGCAGCCACTCGCCTGCCTGAGAGAGCTGGGGGCCTCGCTCATCCCCCCTTGTCTGGCGAGGAGGAGCGACTGTCAAACTCTCACTGTGGCGGCCACATTCCTGGGCTCAGCTTGTCTCTGCCTGGGCTGGGCTTGGCCACCATTCAAGCGAGCGCTTACAATTTTCACCCTGGAATTTCATTGGAGAGGGACTTTTTACAATGGCATGTGATGACAGAACAAGGGGTGATGGCTTTAAACTAAAAGAGGGGAGATTTAGATTAGATATTAGGAAGAAATTCTTCCTCACGAGGGTGGTGAGAGCCTGGCCCAGGTTGGCCAGAGAGGTGGTGGATGAACCATCCCTGGAGACATCCCAGGCCAGGCTGGACGGGGCTCTGAGCAACCTGAGCTGGTGAAGATGTCCCTGCTCATGGCAGGGGGGGCACTGGGGGAGCGGGGAAGGGCCCTTCAACACAAACCATCTGTGATTCTATAGCAAAGCTCTCAGGTCCCAGTGCAGCCCCACACTGAGCAGGGGGGCATGGAGCCCCCTCCTCGCCCCTTCCCTGCACACACACCTGGCCAGTCCCCCAGCGAGTCACGGAGGGGTGTGCCCCCCGGCACATGCTGTTTACTTGGTTTCCTGGAGGAGGAGAAACCTTGGAATGTTTTTTCCTCCTTGCTTCTCACCTTCAGCACCGCGGGAGCGGAGCAGAGGGCTTGCGGGAGCTCCCTGAGCGCTTCATTAGGAGCTCCGGCACCTGAACCGACGCAGTTTTACACACTGAATTGAACAGGAGCAAACGTAAGTTGTAAACAACTGGAGGAAATGTTTAAACAGTAATTTTAAAAGCTTGGTTACAGCTTCCATCCCCGTTCTGGTTCAGCCGCATGGGGCCCAGTGGTGGATCCGCACGGAGAGGGGACGGCTCCTGCCCTGGGAAATCTCGCCAGGCAAGAAGTAACATGAGACACGCAGGCTGCAAGGGGGGAAGGTTTTTATTGATATCAAAGTGTATATAAATAATTCTGTCCCTTTTATAAAGCGGGCGAGGAGATGTCCATCTCCAGTGCAGCCTCCGTGGGGTCCCGGCGCCTCAGCCCCACTGCAGGTTGGGGGGGACCGGCCACCCCCCGGGCGGGGGGGCCTGCAGGGACGGGGGCAGGTCCTGCACCGGTGGCCAGCCCGGTGGGTACTGGAAAGGCACTGGTTTCTCCGGCAGAGCACTGGGGAGGTGGGGAGAGGAAGGGATGTCTCAGTCTGCTAGCAAGGCACTGCTGAGGGGCTGAGCTTCCTCCGCTCACCCCAAAGGAGAGTTGGGGCAGCAGAGGGGGGTTTTGGTTCCCAGTGAACAGGTATCTTCATACACACCCCCCAAATCCAGCAGCAGGGGTGCTGCGTAACCACCCCCAGCCCATCCTGGCGGTTTTGGAACAGGCTGCCCAGGGCAGTGCTGAAGTCACCATCTCTGGAGGGTTGGACAGACGGACGTGAGGTTTTCAGGATATGGGGCAGTGCCAGGGGTGGGGGAACAGGTGGATTTGATGAGCTTCAGGGGCTTTTCCAACCAAAATGATTCTTAGTGCATGCTGCTGAGAAAGAAGGTGGGAGCAGAAAGGGAAGGGGGTTTGAGGGAGGGCCCAGCCCCTCGTGCCCCATCCCCTCCCAGCCCCGGCTGCTCCGCACTCTCCGCACAGCTGAGCTGGGAGAAGAACAAACAAACTAGCAGATGTTTCTTTCCCAGCACTGAATCCCGAGCCAGCTGTGCGCTTCCCAAAGGACAAGGACCCCTCGGAAATGGAGGCAGTGCCAACACACCGGGGTGTTTGCACAGAAGCACCCTTCAGCCTCCTCCTCCTCCTCCTGCGCACAGCCGGGAAACGCTGCTGCTCTGCCACTCTCCCTCCAGTTCACCAGTTGAGGCCACTGCAAACACCACAGCTGACTGAAGAAGTGCAAAAGCAAGAAGCATCTCACCTTGTCTCCAGCTGAAGAACGTGCTTGGCCAGGGCACGTTTAAATTCATGGGAAACACACCTTTTCCATTAATTCCTGAGTGCATGAAACACATTTGTTCTTCAACAGAAGCCCTCGCAGCAGCCTTCCAGCTTCTCAGGCCTCCACCTTCCATCCTGATGAATCTTTTTAATTGTTATGCCAGGAGAAATCTAATCAAACTCCTTTGCATAATGCTCTGGAGAAGCAGCACCCTCCTCTCCCTGCAGGGCTGATGCCGTGGCCCAAAGCCAGATAGAGCCGTTGAGAGCAGCGTTTTCATGCACACAGTCACCCGGTCGCTTGTCCCCTCAGTGGGGATTCTTCAGAGCCGGGGAGCAGGCAGGACTGCTGGGACACACACCAAGAGGGATATTTTTGGCTATGTCCAGGCAGGCAGTGGTTTGGTGGGCAGCAGGACGATGCCGCAGGGTGGAACAGCACAGCCAGCAACTAACGAGCTGTTCTGCGAGCAGCAAAACTAATCAATAGGGACGATGCTGTCTGGGTACCCTGTTCCCTGGGGTCTCATAAGATACAAGCGCTATCTGAGGTTTACTGACAGCTGGAGCATTCAGTGTGGCTGTCCCGTGGGGATTCTCCGCTGTCCAGCAAGGGTCAAGAACATTTCCTTTCCAAAGGCGTTAATGGGATTCTCCTCCTCTACCCACTTCCACGTTCATGAAACCTGTGGGATCTCACTCTCTCTGAGGTCTCAGCCCCTTTTCCGCAGGAAATCAGGGAGCAGGCTCCACGGCACATTCCCGTGCACCAACATGATCCGTTTCCTTTGGAAATCAGGTTAAAAATCAATCACGCCCTGGCAGAGCTCCACCGCTAAGAGAGCTCCGCAAACTCCGTCCAGCTCCAGCCCAGCTCTCCAGAAAGCAACGGCACAGCCTGGCTTTGAAAATACGCATCAGGCGGAGGCTTCCAAATGCAGACTGTCCCCGTGAGCCCGGCCAGGCCGGGAGAGCGGCCGCACGATGATGGGCGGAAGGCAGAGTGGCGATTCTCCATCCATGGGGCTAATTCAGGTGACAGGCAGGAACGGTGTTCGGGTCACTGCCTTGAAGAAAGTGCCACCCCTCAGTGGCCCACACGGCTGCTTTTAGTCCAGCATGATGGTTTCTTTGCACTGTGGTGTAGCTGGAGATCACCCAAGGCAGAATCGCCACCTGGGATCCCCTGCCAAGTATGAACAGCCCCAGCAGGGCAGAGACAAACTCAGCTGCGCTCACAGCAACAGCCTCCATCGCGCTTTGGGGATCACACGTCCCAGACCTCCTCCAGCCCAGCTCGAACCTTCCTGCTCGGTGCTGCCAAGGAGAGGCAGAGCTGGGGCTCCAGCATCTCCTTTTGGAGCCGATTGTCCCCGAGAGCATTTTCTCTGCCAGTTTGCACAGACTGATGGTCTTTACTGACAACACCAGCCACCGGGCACATTATCATCCCAAACAAATTCCCCAAAGCGGTGTTAGACCCTGCCAGAGGTTCTGCCGCATCTCAGGGACCTCAAGGACTGCAGGAGGGAGCTCTTTGTCCTTAGAAGCATTTTCAGGAGGAACACGGACTCCCCAGGCACCAGGGACCTGCCTAAACCTCTTGGCAGATGCAGAGCAACTTCTCTGGCAGCCAAAGTGAAACACACGGTTGCTCAGAAGGACAAGGCTGGGGCTGGAGAGCACAGGGGGAGAGGAGAAATGACAGGGCCAGGCATCGGTGAGGCCAGATGGAGGAAGAGAAGCTTTGAATAGCTGGCGTTTGGTTCCAAGAGATGGTTTTTGGGCCTTTGGGGGCAGAGGAGCTGGGCAGACAGCAACAACCCCACAAATCCCACGTCTTGGGGATGTTTGGATGCAGCGGGGACCAAATAGTTATGAATGTCTGGCAACTCCTCTAGCTATCTTCTGGAAGAGATGATCTACCCCAAAATCAAGGGATTCACAGGCAAGAGAAGCAAACCGGGGTGAATGAAGTGAGCAGGGGGTAGGAAAGTTACAGCCGTCAGCAAGCAGCGGGTGAAGAGCAGCCAGGCTGACGGATGGAGCGGACAGAAAGCAACAAGCCCAGACAAGCACCAGAAGGAAGATCCTGCCCAGGCCAAACACAGAGAGGAGGGGAGCAAATGGAAAAAGAACAAAAGAGAGATTTGGCACCTGCCCAAATGTCATCCAATTAAGCCTGCGGCACAGTCAGGTGAGGAAGGAAACAGCAGGCACCGGCAGGCACCCGAATCTGAATGAATGCTGCGAGGAGGAGCTAATTCCACCCTCTCGCTGGCAGGGACTGGCAGGGATGTGCAGACACAGGGCAGCAGAGGATGGAGGAGCTGTCAACAGATGAGACTAGGCTGCTGCCGCTGAGCTCCGGGCATTAGTAACTCAGCACCAACCTTCCAGACACGTCTGTGCACTCTGCAGGGAGCACAGGAGCTCTGCTCCGCCTGCCCGCCCTGGGGAAGCAGCCACAGGCGGCAAGGCCCAGCTTGTGCCCCTGCACATTGAATCACAGGGTCATTTTGGTTGGAAAAGTCCCTCAAGATCAAGAGTCCAACCATAACCCACTCCTGGTACTGCCCCGTGTCCTGAGAACCTCATGTCCGTCTGTCCAACCCTCCAGGGATGGTGACTCCAGCACTGCCCTGGGCAGCCTGTTCCAATGCCCCACAGCCCTTTGGGGAAGAAATTGTTCCCACATCCAACCTCAACCTCCCCTGGCGCAACTCGAGGCCGTTTCCTCTGCTCCTGGCGCTTGTTCCTGGGGAGCAGAGCCCGACCCCTCTGGCTCCAAGCTCCTTTCAGGCAGTTCAGAGATCAGAAGGTCTCCCCTCAGCTCCTGTTCTCCAGCTGAACCCCCCAGGTCCCTCAGCCGCTCCATCACACTTGTGCTCCAGCCCCTCACCAGCTCCGTTCCCTTCTCTCAACTCGCTCCAGCACCTCAAGCTCTTTCTTGGCATGAGGGAAAACACACGTCAAGTGTGCCAGACTGGATCTGTATGTGTATCTGTATCACGTGCCAAGAGCGCAGTGTTGAGAGGCTGAAATGACAGCTCAGGGTCCCATCAGGTGTCACCTCTGGTCACCTGCGCTTTCTCCTGCCCCACTCACACCCCTCTGGTGGGATCCCCAGCATCCCACGGGCCAGAAGCAGATCCAGCCCTTACGGATGCTCCCAGCCACCGGTACCTGTTGCTCTGAGCCATGCTCAGCCTCTTCGCCCTCCTCTCCAGCCAGTCCTCAATGGTGCCAGGCGGGACATCTGCTCCCTCCTGCCGCAGCTCCCTCGATCTCTGCTCCCCTGGTTCAGAGAGAGAAGGCCATCAGACATTCGCACTGCAGTCCTTTCACTCCATTAAACCCACTGCTCATTACCCTGCCTAGTTTCTTATGGCAGAGAGTTTGCAATTTGCCTGTGGCTGCCCCTCCTGCTCCTCCTCCACTGTCCCCACCTGCCATCTGATGCTTGGCCTCCTCTCTGGTGACAGCTCCAGCCAGCCAGAGCCAGGAACAAGGACCAAGCCAGCGAGCACGGCAGCAGTTTGGGCACTTGAGGGGAGTGTGACATCTTCCCCTGGGGCAGATCATCCTCATCCTCGCCTGAAACAACCTCCGCTGGCGCTGAGCCCTGAGCTGTTTCCAAAGACACATCCCCCCAGCTGGCAGGAGGGGACTCTGCCACCTCTGCCCGGCGAGGCAGGAGTGACAGGGACGTCTGTCCAGATCGATGCAGACCTGGCAGGCTGCGGGAGTCTGAGAGGTTCAGAGAGAGCGTACAGCCAGGAGACGGGACTTCAGAGACGCTGTCAGGTCTGGCTAAGGCACACGCTGTGTGATGGATCCCCAGCCCCTGCAGACGGGCGGGAGGATGTCACCTGGCCCCGCTCAGCCGAGGCGCAACACCAGAGCAGAGCACGGCCCAGGGAGAGGAACGCGTTCCTGCGTTTTCTCATGGAAGGTCAGAACAAACAAGGCAGTGCCAGCAGAAAACCTCTGGTGGCTACCCAGGGGCAGGGCAGCCTCATGTCCTTCCAAGGGTTCAACCTCACATGGGGCAGATGCCCCAGGCCCTGCAGCATGTCCTCCCCAGGCAGCAGGGCACAGAGCCAGTGGGGCAGCTCAGTGCTCACCAGTGGGCAGAAATCCACAGCTGCCCAGTTAGCAAAGCTCCCCAGTGCCCCCTCAGCACTGGTGACAAAGCAGGAAGGGACAGCTGGGAGAACAGGGTCCAGCATGAGTCCTTGACATGGATGACATGGTTGTGGTCCTGTCAGCACGTCAAGCACAGCAGGTGAAGAGATGCTGAGAGCTGCTACATCCCCAGCCCAGTGGAAAGTTCCCACCTAACAGCAAAGAGAACGTGCTACTCTGAAAAATAAACACTGAGATTAATGAAAAGGAAGCCGAGGCAGCTGTGTGTCATTCTGCTTTGTCCTGCTCATCAAAACTTCGGGGACAAGTGGTTTGGGGAACCCTGATCCCATTTAGAGACCAACCCGCCCACAGAGCCACCCGCAGCCGTGCCCACCAGGAGCCTCCTCCACACCTCCCCGCCATATGTCACACGTTTAAGGAAAATATTATACATTTCCAGACAGGGTGTGAAATTAATATCGCTTGGGCAGAGTGAAGGATCACTTCATCCTCATGGTGGCAACCAATTATTCATCTGCCTGTTGAATATTAATAAGGATGGCAGAAATGCGCTACACAATGAGCAGACGGAGACGGATAATTTGTCATCCGGCCTTTTCATCTGCCGCTGCTGGGAGGGGTGACGATGTGCTCGCTGCCACCACGAAGACAGGCTGCTGTGGTCCTGGTGCCGAGGTGCCGCTCTGCAACCCGCCAATAAGGACACGGCGGGAGACGGGACTGTTGGCGTCTCCTGCAGCTGTTCCCCAGGAGCAAAGCCCTGGCAGAGCTGTTTGGGGTCGAACCAGCAGCCTGGCCAGGTGAGGACACCGGGGAGGCCAGAAACTCCGTGTGGTGAGCTGGGCACTGCTGGGACTCAGGGTATCTGAATTCAGCTCCCAGGTAACCTTGAACCACGACCACCGTATTTCCCTTTGTTACAGGTTTCTCCATCTGGTAAGCCCCTGGGCACACCGCATCTCAACAAGGGGACAAGCACTGGTTGTGAGAGGCTTTAATGAGGCAAGGGAAAAAAAATCACAGAGGGATATCTCTCTCTTTTCTACCTACCACCGAAATCTCCTTTTCATCCCACTCCATGTCCCAACACAGACTAGACCAAAAACCACCAAAGTCTCTGGTTAGAGCAAGGAACCCCAAGGCCTAAAGTGCCCACGGAATCCAGCAGCCACAACTCGCTGTCTCGTCCAGAAAAGCTTCCTGGCTGCACTGGAACGGCTCCAGACTCAGGCTAAGCCCGCAACGTGCCCTTGTGGCCAAGAGGCCAATGGTACCTGGGGTGCATGAAGAAGAGTGTGACCAGCAGGTCGAGGGAGGTTCCTCCCCCTCTGCTCTGCCCTGGGGAGGCCACATCTGGAGTCTGTGTCCAGTTCTGAGCTCCCCAGTTCAAGAAGGACAAGGAATTACTGGAGAGAGTCCAGTGCAGGGACACAGAGATGCTGAGGGGTCTGGAGCATCTTTGTGATGAGGAGACACTGAGAGCTGGGGCTGTTGAGCTGGAGAAGAGAAGCTGAGAGGGATCTGATCAATGTTTATAAACATCTCCAGGGTGGATGTCAAGAGGACGGCTGTCCGCCTTGACTTCAGTAAGGTTGGAGGCCTGCAGTTCATGGGGTTCCCCAGGGGTCAGTATTGGGTCCAGTCCTGTTCACCCTGTCCATCAGTGACCTGGAAGAACAGACTGAGTGCACCCTCAGCCATTTTGCTGATGATACTAAACTGGGAGGAAGGCGGCAGCCCAGACCCCTCCCAAGCACACGAGCAGCGGCAGAGAGAGCCGAGGTCGATGGGGCCTGTGACACGAGCAGCTGAAGACGTTACCACCCCACGGCACAGCAGCTGGCTGCGAGAGCGCTCCTCCTCGTGCTTGTCGCTAACTTACACCAGCTGCCTACAGCCACCCCCAGCAGCGTCACTTGTACTCTATCAATCCCATGGACATACCGCAAACACTCGCCCAACCATGCCCTCCCTGTCCCCTCACAGCTCGGGCTCGCTGGGGCTCAGCGAAGAGGCTGCCTTGTGTCAATACTACCCGCAGAAGTGACGCCGATTAGCGGGGAGCCAATAACTTGAAGCGAGAAGATGGTAATTTGACAGTGACTTTTCCTGACATGACTCTACTTAAAATGACAGCCTGGCAGCGTCTCGCTGATGAATGATGCAGCAGATGCAGAGGGCTAATGCTTTGATGCGGGAACAGCTGGGAATATCCTCCCTCCCTGCTGAAGGTGGGAACTGTTGCTTCTTGATGAGTCTATTCTGTGGGGTGCAGAATTGCTGAAGCTGAACTAGGACACGCTCTGAGCTGTTACCAAACAGCGAATTGTCCAGAAATTTTCCTACTGAACCCACAAGACTAACACAAACAACCAGGTGAATTCCCTGCATCGGAAAGGCCGAGTGTTAAGAATAATGTAATGTTTCCTTTGGCTGTAATAAAAAAGCATCATTAGCAAAGGGAGCTCACTGACACTACCAACACCACTGAAGAGGGATTCAGGCACAGGTTCAATATTTACATGACAAAGAAGTGCCATCATGGTTTAGCAGTGTTGAAAAAAGTTGAGAAGGGCTTTGCTGTGGTTTAGGATGCAAGCCCACCCCTGACCATGGGTTAGCGAGCTACGGGATTTCTTCACACCTTTTTCTGTAGCACCTGGATAAGGGGAGACACGGGTGCAATGCAGCCTCACAGCTCCTCTGCTTCTGTGCCCGAGGAGAGCGGAGTTCAGCAGCCACCAAGAGACTGTCCGCTCCTACCCCGGCAGAGGCAGAGGTGCCCATCTCCAGCCCTGGCACACAAGGCTCTGCACAAAACACTGATTCACAGATTCACACAGAATCCCAGAATGTCAGGGGTTGAAGGGCCCTGGAAAGCTCATCCAGTGCAATCCCCCCATGGAGCAGGAACACCCAGATGAGGTTACACAGGAAGGTGTCCAGGCGGGTTGGAATGTCTGCACAGAAGGAGACTCCACAACCCCCTGGGCAGCCTGGGCCAGGCTCTGCCACCCTCACCCCCAACAAGTTTCTTCTCAAATTTAAGTGGAACCTCCTGTGTTCCAGTTTGCACCCATTGCCCCTTGTCCTGTCACTGGTTGTCACCAGAAGAGCCTGGCTCCATCCTCCTGACACTCCCCCTTTCCATATTGATCCCCAGGAATGAGTCCCCCCTCAGTCTCCTCTTGTCCAGCTCCAGAGCCCCAGCTCCCTCAGCCTTTCCTCACACGGGAGATGCTCCACTCCCTTCAGCATCTTGGTGGCTGCGCTGGACTCTCTCCAGCAGTTCCCTGTCCTGCTGGAACTGAGGGGCCACAACTGGACACAATATTCCAGGGCAGAATGGAGGGCTCTGGAGCTTCCAGGGCTCCCAGATCCCCAACCAGCCCAGGCTGCAGACCTGTCAGCAGCTCCCAGATGCTGCAGGTTCCGATGGGAAACCTCCAAAGACACTGACAACCCAGAGAGAGGCAGCAGGACCCAGACCCTGATCCATCCTGCACTCCATCACCTCACCCACAGCGGCTGCGATGCCTCATAGCACAAAAACACCAGGGCTGGGTGCTAAAGCACATGGGGACATTGACGGAGTGGCCTGACAGACAGGTGTGCTGGTTTAAATGGAAGCAAGTTAATTTTCTTCGTGCAGTTAGAAACCTTTTTCCTAGCTGGCACAGTCCTTGTTTGAACTTAGTGTGAGAACAAGAGATAAAACCCCAGGACAGAGTTAATGTTTTTAATTGCTCTGGTCTGAGAGCCATAAGAGGGAAGCACAGAGGAAGAGGGATGGATGGGGAAGAGCTTGACTGACATCCAGACTGACCAGCGAGAATATTCCAGCCCATTAGTGTCATGCTTCAGATTTAAGGCAAGTTGAGATCTTCTGTTTTTCTCTCTTTCTTCTCTGTCCTTGTTGGAGCTGGGACACAGGCCTGTTCAGGACTTTCTTTAGTCTGGCCTTTTGCTGTTTTTCAGAGGCCTCTGGGCCTTTCTGCCTTTTTCGCTTTTCTCAGCTGATAGGACTAAGTGCTGCTCCCTGGGACGGGCTGCTCGGTGCAGGCAGAGTTCATGCGGAATTGCATTGAGTATCTTTTATTTTATATCCTATTTCTATTATATTTATATATATTTACTAGTAGTGTATTAGCTGTCACAGCTCTAGCTCTGCCCAAGTCTCACCGTCTGCGACACGGGTGCTTTGGTACCCTCAGGAGCAGTGACATGTCCCCAGGTGTGGTTTTGGGTCCTCCCATCCAGGCCACTGTGTTATGGGCTGCGCCTCTTCTCCAGCACGTCCCGCTGAGCTCGTCCCTCCTGAAATCCCACCGAGCAACCTGAGGGCTCAGCAGATGACAATCATAGAATCATTCCAGTCGGAAGAGACCCTCAGGATCATCGAGTCCAACCATAACCTGATTCTAGCACTAAACCATGTTCCTAAGAACCTTGTCTAAATGCCTTTTAAACCCCTCCAGGGATGGTGACTCCAGCACTGCCCTGGGCAGCCTGTTCCTATGCCCCACAGCCCTTTGGGGAAGAAATTGTTCCCCACATCCAACCTCAACCTCCCCTGGCACAACTTGAGGCCGTTTCCTCTGCTCCTGGCGCTTGTTCCTGGGGAGCAGAGCCCGACCCCCCTGGCTCCAAGCTCCTTTCAGGCAGTTCAGAGATCAGAAGGTCTCCCCTCAGCTCCTGTTCTCCAGCTGAACCCCCAGGTCCCTCAGCCGCTCCATCACACTTGTGCTCCAGCCCCTCACCAGCTTTGTCACCTCCTTTGCACTCTCTCTAGTACCTCAATGTCCTTCTGATGATGAGGGGCCCAAAACTGACCCCAGGATTTGAGGTGAGGCCTCACCAGCGCTGAGATTTCGAGGTCTGTGTGATGCTCAGCTCTGCTTGGCTCACTCGGGATTTCCAATGAGCAACACCATGAGAGAGGCGAGCAGGATTTAACTCCACAACCAGGCAGTGCAGCCAAGGACAAGGCACCCTGCCGGCCCTTGGCCATCACTCCTTGAAGCCTAATTGTTTAATTTAATGTTTGACTTGGTAAGACAAATGCAAGGTTTCCAGGTAATCTCCCAGGAATCGGCTCTTTTGCTAGCCAATTCCCCACTTACGCCTGACCCATTTGACAGAAGTCAATATTCAATAACAAGCGTAATTGGCAAAGAAACCCGCTCGAGCGCGGACGAGCTTGCCAGCCTGTCCCCGCGGCTCCGCGCTGCTCCAAAGAGCTTCCACTACCCTGCGATAAACGGCTTTCAATGACGGAAACAGGCTCCTGCGAACAGTCTGCTGTCCTCTGCCGCCTCTCGGGAGCCCGGCACATAAACCCCGCAGCACAGAAGGGTCGGGAGAGGTTCTGCGCTAGGAGCGAGGAAGAGGAGTGTGACCGCCAGCCGGCACTGCCGCCGCCAGAAGGACGAGCTGGGGAGCTCGGCTCCGCGCAGCCCAAGCAGATGGGTTTTATTGACTGTCAGCGTGGTTCAGCGATTGACTCACAGAGCTCGGGGACTCATGGACTGACTCAGCAACGGCGAGGACTGGGATAGCTCTGGAGTGGTGCCTTCCTCCCGCTCCCCAGAGCTCTGCCCGCCCAAACCCAATCCTCCAGAGGCCAGGACGGAGTCTCTACCCCACGCACACCCCAAATCTCATATGTATCTGTGTACACACACACTTTCAACACTTAAGCCTGGCTTAGCCAGACTATCGGCAAAACAGCTGGTGTGGGTGCAAGAGCTGCTCCGAATTTGGGCTGTGTCCGGAAAAGCATTGCAGCAGGTTGATCCTTCCTCTCTGCTCTGTCCGGGTGCTGTGTCCACTGCTGGGCTCCCCAGTGCCACAGAGACAGGGACATACTGGAGGGAGGCCAGCACAGGCAAGAGACAACGGGCACAAACCAAAATACAGGAATTTCCATTTAAATATTAAAAGAAAAATATGCATTTGTATTGCAAAAGTGGTCAAACACCAGAACAGGTTGCCCACAGGCGTTGTAGAGTCTCTACCCTGGAAGATATTCCAAACACAACCGGACATGGTCCTGAGCAGCCTGCTCGGGTTTACCCGGCTCTGAGCAAGGCGGGGTTGGGACTGGATGATCTCCAGCGGAGACCTCAACCCTTCCCTAAGCAAAGAAACCGATAGGGAAAACAGAGCTGCCGCCTCTTTTAGGGCAAGGAGGTGCTATTTCCAGAATGAAAAAGTTCCAAAGTGCTCCAGAGAGTCACAGCAGAGGAGCAGCTGCCCCTTATCTTCTGCCCAAACTTCAGTTCCACCCAAAGCCATGTGAGAAGGGGCCGTTTCTGGATTCAGGACCCCTGTCCTCTCCTCAGGATAACTCAGCTGACAGCAGGCGAGCTCTTCCCAGGAGTGGAACCAGCAGATCCCAGGTAATGTCAGAGAGGTGGGGGGAAATCAAAGCCATAAATTTAAGGGGAAGTGATGTACCAGTGCCCTCTGCTGCTGACAGTTTTTATTCCCTGACTGAACAAAACCCCGAGGGCTCAGAGAGCCCCCTCTGCTTCAGACACTGCTCAGCAGTGACAGCATTGCTCAGCTCCAGGTTTGTGCCTGTGCCAGGCGATCAAGAGCAGAAAGCATCTGAGAACCTGCAGCTCTCCAGCCACGCTACAGGCTCAGGAGCCAGGCAGGAGGGATCCACGGGCAGGACAGGACCGCAGGCTCTCGCTGCACAATCCCTCACGTGCCCCTGCACAGCCCGTGCTCCCCCTGCTCTGACACCCCCATTCTTTTTTGAGGACTCACCCTTCACCTGGGCGCTCAGTTTCTCCAGGTCCTGCTCTGTCATGTGGGAGAATCTGCAGCTGGATCCAAAATCACACTGGCCTGGAAGGAAAGCCAGAGAGCCCCGTGAGAGCCACGAACACGAGGTGCTCCCTTCTACATGTGCATGCAAACCCAAGATCACTAGGCCCACATGCTGGACACAAAGCTCCCTCCACCACAAACACGCATCCCAGGGCTCTCCAGAACAGCCTCGGGCTGGCTCACGAAGGAGCTGCTGGAGCTCAAGCCGTTATTTCTACCTCAGAAGAACTCACCCGTTAGCAGAAACTTCCGACAAGGTTTCTTAGTTTGCTCCTCTTGCAGGATAGCGGCAGCATCTGAAAGAGATAAAGGACAGACCACAGAACAGGTTAAAGATCTCTTGCACAGCTATAGTCCATCACATCATGGTCCCAAACAGGCCAGTTGACTAGTGGGAGGCCAAGAACTTAAGCCACTGATAAACTGACTATTAACAGTCCCTATTTGCACCCCTGGCTTCAGCTTTTCACCAGCTTGCAGATATCACCTTCTCTGCTTTCTGTTTCATGCTTTCTCCCCATCCCAGCTGGGGAAAAGCAGCGCGACAGAAAAGCAAGGACTCTGCAGCACTTCTGGGCAGCAAAGACCAGGCAGAGGCACAGAGCTCCCAGAGAAGCTGGACACTACTGAAATGGTCCTTCTGGTCCACCGCCTGGAGATGTCCTGGGCAAAGTGAGCCCAGACACAGCAGCTCCTGTGGAAGAACCAGCACTGGCTGATGCCAGGTCAGAGGGTCCGGAGACAAGAGGAGATGAACCCTCTCATCAGGGATGGGATGAGGAATTTTGTCAGTTAGAGGGAAATCAAAGGTTGCAGCCTGGTGAGAAGTGCTAGGTGACCTGTCACACCAGCACTGACCCAGCCAGAACTGGGCTGGGGCTGTTGGCCCCCACACTGAGAGCCTTTCCAACCCCCCTGTTGCGTTCAGCAGGGAGCAGAGTCACCCAGAGCTCTGCAGAGCCAGGACAGAACACAGCCCACAACTTCTGACCCTCAGGAACCAGGATGAAGCTGAGGAACACACAGGCAATGCTGTCACAACCAGTTTAACCCAAATTAAGCCTTTGCTACGGCCAAAATATACAGTCCTGCTCTCAGGACTCTGGACACATATTCCCACCATATTTTTTGGGCCAGCTGACCATGAGTCACCAGTGTGCCCTTGTGGCCAAGAAGCCAATGCTACCTGGGGTGTGTGAGGAAGGGTGTGACCAGCAGGTCAAGGGAGGTTCCTCCCCCTCTGCTCTGCCCTCGGGAGGCCACATCTGGAGTTTGTGTCCAGTTCTGGGCTCCCCAGTTCAAGAAGGACAAGGAATTACTGGAGAGAGTCCAGTACAGGGACACAGAGATGCTGAGTGGTCTGGAGCATCTTTGTGATGAGGAGACACTGAGAGAGCTGGGGCTGTTGAGCTGGAGAAGAGAAGCTGAGAGGGATCTGATCAATGGATCAATAGCTCAGGGTGGGTGTCAGAGGATGGACCAGACTCTGGTCAGTGGTGCCCAACGCCAGGGTGAGGGGCAACGGGCACAGACTGAAACACAGGAGGCTCCATGTGAACATGAGCAGAAACTTGTTTGCTGGGAGGTGCCAGAGCCTGGCCCAGGCTGCCCAGAGCGGGTGTGGAGTCTCCTTCTCTGAGACGTTCAAACCGCCTGGACCCCCCTGTGTGATCTGCTCTGTGACCCTGCGTGAGCAGGGCTGGGCTGGGGATCTGCAGAGCTCCTGCAACCCAGCCAGCCTGGGATCCTATGGTTCTAAACCACATGTAACTGCATGGTGAGCCAGGTCAGAGCACTGAGCTGGGTGAGAAGGCACCTGCTGAACAGGCAGAGGACACAGGACATTCCTCCAGCACATCCCAACACAGCCTCCAGCGCAGAACTCTGGTCCTTCCTCTGCCAAATCCCCAGCACATCCAGCCCTCCTCCTCTGCTCCTTGGCTGAGGCAGGTTTGAACATTTAGGGACATGGTTTAGTGCTAGATTTGAGTTATGGTTGGACTTGATGATCTTAAGGGTCTCTTCCAACCAAAAGGATTCTATGACTCTGTACCATGCTTTGTGCTGCTTCCCCAACCCTCTCACCCTTCTGGGATCTCCAGTCAAGTGGTCACATCCTCAGCCTTTCTCATGGCCACCCTCAGAACCCAGCGCAGGGCACCGCTGCCAAAAAGGGTGCACGGCCAGCCTTCTCCATCAGCACACACACACACACCCATTTCCATGCTCCTCGCAAGTCAGAAATCAACTCTGGTTTGCAGAAGCCATTAACTCACCTTCAGAAACCCCAACTCACTTTGTTCTCTCACGTCTCCTGTCTCGGATTTGCCCGTGATGCCAAGAGAGCTTTATATCCCACTCCTGTCCTCAGAAACAACCTTCCTATCTCTTCCACCTCATTTCAAGTCCCAGCTGACGTCTGCAGCTTCCCCTTCCCACATCCAGAGACACGAGGATTTTGCCTCTGAGACCGCTCGACAGCAACACCATCAAGTCCACAATTTACCGGCACAGACAATGTGAACACAAATCATCAGTGCAGATTTATTTTATCTATTCCCAATGCCCCCAGATCCCATCCATCAGCCCCCAGGCCCAGAAAGGGAGCGGCGGACGGTCGGTAGGACCCACCTCGGAATAAGTCATACCAGGCTCTCTTGGCCCTGAGATGCTGCACTCCATTGAGGTGTTTCTTCCTGTTGTGAAGGTTGTCCTGGAAGGACCTGTCACAGTAGTCGCAGAAGTATCTCTTCCCCATCTCTCTTCTGGCAGAGCAGCATCAGCGCGGCCTGGGAACCATCAGCCAGCTCCTCGGCACCCGGCGACGGATGATCCAAGATTTACAGCGCCTGCTTCCAAAGAAGAGGAACTCAAATCATTTAGGGCTGGCAGACAGAGGAAGAGGCGAGACCCAGCAGTAAATATTCTTGTCCATCAGGGACTGGCAAGGCAGTGTCTGCTGCATATACATGGGGGAGACGGCTCGGATCTTCATTTCTTACCATTGTTACCCAAAGCAACAACAGCTCTGCTGAAAGAAATTTCCTTCCCTGAGCTCAGAGCACCCAAAACAGAGACCGTGGAGAGCCAACAGCTCCCAGCACCACAGGAGATGCAGCAGAAACCATCCAACGTTCAAACAGAAGGAATTAGAGGTCAGAGCCTCCACCTGGGGCCCCAGGACCAGGAGCACGGGGCTCCCCGAGCTGCCATGCAACAGGGAGGAAATTCCCCCATGTCCATCTCTACAAGGTGAGGAAGAAACTCAGGAGCTCCTCAAAGATGCTAAACCAGCTGCTCTCACCTGTACTGCACGTAGGAAGCTGCAACGCAAACCTTGAAGGACACATCGCTTCGTTCAGTTCATCTATTCACTGCTGTGCATCAAGGACTGCCCTCCTCATCCTCATCCTCACCCTCCCCAGCCTGTGGCAGCGAGATGTGTCACCACCACTGAACACACTGCTTGCAAAAACTAAAACACAACAGCCTTACAGGCAGGAAAAAACAACCCCCAGCTCCACAGCCACTGAAATCAGCCTGGAGGTGCCAAATCCTTCTTCCCCAGGGCAGAGCGGCTTCTCACACAAGTATTTGTGGTCCGGAGGCTCTGTTGTGGGGGGCTCGAGAAGGACCAGGACAGAATTCAGGCGCTTTCATCTGTGCTGGGCCTGGAGTAGCTCCCGGTAGGGCAGATGGGGTGTGTGGTTCCGTGCAGTGCTGTCCCCACCTCGCTGGAGCTGGAAGTTCTCTCCTGAGTGGTGTAAAGGTGCCTGATAAACACTGAAGATGGATGCACCTGGAGATAAACTCCTAAAGCAATTCTCCAGTTTTTGACACCTTGACAGCCAAATGCTTTTAAAAAATGGCACAGAGACCAGCGCAAGAAGTCAAGACTTTTATAAATAAACCAGGGTCAGAATCAATCACGGCCTCCCTAATGATTCCTCGGAATTGGCAGGGAGAACAGCAACACTCGACCCCTCAGAGCCAAGCATGCTGAGCTCAGCCCTCCCGCCATCCATCCATCCCTCCATCCATCCATCCATCCCTCCATCCATCCATCCCTCCATCCATCCATCCCTCCATCCATCCATCCCTCCATCCATCCATCCCTCCCTCCATCCACCCATCCCTCCATCCATCCATCCCTCCATCCACCCATCCCTCCATCCATCCATCCCTCCATCCACCCATCCCTCCATCCATCCATCCCTCCATCCATCCATCCCTCCATCCATCCATCCATTCCTCCATCCATCCATTCCTCCATCCATCCATCCATCCCTCCATCCATCCATCCCTCCATCCATCCATCCCTCCATCCATCCATCCCTCCATCCATCCCCTCACGAGCAGCCGTGCCAAACTCCCTTCCTTCCTCCTCTCCCGAGAAACGCTGCTTCAAAACCAAACCCCTGCAAACCTTACAGGCCTCACACCACAGGTTCAGATGTAACCCCCTCCCTCCACATCCAGCAGCCTTCAATGGAAACATTTCCTCATTTTGCTTTTTTTGAGTCCGCTTGCAGACATTCACACTGAAAGTAAAAACATTCCGAGATTCAACTTAATTTCAAATCTCTTCATTTTAAGGTATTTTCATAGAGTCATAGAATCATTTCAGCTGGAAGAGACCCCCAGGATAATTGAGTCCAACCATAACCCAACTCTAGCACTAAAACCATGTCCCTGAGAACCTCGTCTATGAGCCTTTTCAACCCCTCCAGGGATGGTGACTCCAGCACTGCCCTGGGCAGCCTGTTCCAATGCCCCACAGCCCTTTCTGGGACGAGTTTTTTCCTAATATCCAATCCAATTTTTCCTAATATCCCATTTTTTCCTAATATCCAATCTAAACCTCCCCACACCCTTCCTCCTTCTCCAGGTGAAACCCCTCATTGACAGGCAGTGATCAGCCATCCCTCCCCAATGTGACCACAAACTGCATCTCCCACATCCACCACCGGCCCCAGCTCCTGCTCGGGAGGGAAACTCAGCTCTGCAGGGCTTGAGGTCTGAAATTGTCTCTCTCCAGCCCACAAAACCAACCCCAAGTGCTGCTTAACGAGCATTAAGCCGTAGTTTTCTCGCATCCTTCACTAGCTCATCCCAGGGTTTTGTGGCCGGCTCTGTGGTGGGGCTGCAGGAATCCCCAGGGAACGCTCGTACCCGGCGTCTGACCCACCAGCGGGCCCTGCTGCGGCTTTTCACTACGAACAACATCCCCTTTCCGCATCTTATGCCGCTGCCTCCCAAAGTTTCTGGTGACATAAAAGCTTCTCGTTTCAGCCGCCGGCTCCTGCGCCTCCATCTCTGCAGAAGCGGCTGCTGGGAACGGGGAACACAAATGAGATTCCGCAGCGGCCCCACACGCGTCCGCACAGCTCTCGATGGGAATTCTGCCCGCGGAAGCTCGGCAGCAGCCAGCCTTTGAAATCATCTTTCGAACTTTGCCTTTCATCACCCCACCGGCAATAACTGCAGAAGCTCCTTCCCCCTCCCTCCCCAACACCAAAAAGCTCCTACAGACTCCAGGCAGCCCCGAGGTGCCGGCTCCCAAATTCTCCCGGCAATTCCCATCGCAGGGGACGAACGGAGTTAAAAAAGGCAATTAGAGGAGCATCAGATTCTCCCAGAGATCGCCCCCTCCAAAGATTACACTGAAGACTTATTTCCATCTCTTTAAGAATTCAATTGCGTGGATTATCTTGGCTGGATTCTGACAACTCTGCGGTGCTTTGCACTGCACTGGTACGTAGGAATAAAAGGCACTTCTGAGCGGCGCTGGATAACCTATTTCCATCCTCCCAAAAGGCTCCAACAGTAAACAAAGAGCATTATTCAGCTGCAAACAGAGATGTTTTCTAATTAAATCCATGCTAGTCATTATGAAATACAGTAAATGTAGCTGCTCTAGAAAGAACTGCTTCAGCTTGGCCATTTCCTCTTAACATCTCTAGACCCTAATTTGCAATTGAATTCAGGCGAGCAGACCCCTGGACCCACGGGCAGCCAGAAATGGTTTCAGGCGGGTTTTGTACCAGCTTAAAAGTCTTTCTGCATAAATCGAACTACAAAATAAAATGAAACAAAAGCCAGGGCTTTGTCTTTATCTTGATGCTTAAAAGTATTAACAAAACACCTCCTCTGCTTTGAGCCTCTCGGAGCGATGTTTTACAAGAAATAGCACGTTCTGGGGCACGCGCAGGCGTCTGGCTCATCCAGCCGAGGTGTTTGGTTGAACTCCAGGCAAGATCTCCCGTGCACCAGCCCCTTTCCCTCCTCGAACTGCTGCCGAACGCCGCCCATCGCGCTCTGCCGGCCACACGTTTTATTTAGGACTCTCCGGGGGTCCTTCCACTGGTTTCCCTGAGTTGTGGCCAGAGGGATGGTGACCCAGAAACCAGCACACGACGGTTGTTGCCGAGGTGTGGGTGTTTTCCCCACGCCGACCCCTGAGAACCGCTGGGCCCTGACCCCGATTTCCTGCTGCCTCCAGCCCAGACCTGGGGCCGTTTCAGCCACTTCGGATACCCTGATGTGAACTCCATTAAATCCAAGTGTCAAGCTTATGATATTCAGCTGCCAATTTAAACGCGTTCATATCTCTACGGGAACACGCCAAACGCTGGCAGTTTGTCAGCACCTTCAGGACAGACGGACAGATGCTGATTTCCGTGATGCCCTGTGTAAATCCAGAGCCTCCAGCTTGGTTCAGGATTAAGATCAACCTGAGTATCACAAGCCCAGCCCAGCTGCAGCAGTTTATGGGCTACTGGGGAGATTTGTCTTAGAGACAAACCCGAACAGTTAATATTGAAAAATAATAATAATAGTAATAGAGTTTTTCAAAGGGAGAACACTATGCATAGGGCACAGGAATATGTCAGGCACCTTCCAGCCCCTGTCCAGGCTGCCAGCACACCCACAGGCTCTGCCCGACCCCAGAAACCCCACGGTAGCTGCATGCAGGGAATCAAACATAAATAAATTAAGAGAAATGACTGTGCAGCCAGACCGTGCACTCCTTCTGAGCAGTCGAGACAGATGACAAAGCGAGTGTCACTTGAGGATCTGTTCTGAAATTTAATGTAGATGCTGGTTTAACAACGACCATGCGGTGGGATGACTTCAAGATTCCCCTGCCCTGTCATCTGTTCTCCCTTTCTCAATCCAAAATGTATGTCACTCCCATCAGTGCTGGAGCCACCCCGGGACCCCTCTGACCTCACTAAGGTTAAACAGAAAGAAAAACACAAAGAGAAGGTGGTAAATGGGAACGTTTCTGCTTCAGTTATAGAATCACAGACGGTTTGTGTTGAAGGACCTTCCCAGCTCCCCCAGTGCCCCCCCTGCCATGAGCAGGGACATCTTCACCAGCTCAGGTTGCTCAGAGCCCCGTCCAGCCTGGCCTGGGATGTCTCCAGGGATGGTTCATCCACCACCTCTCTGGCCAACCTGGGCCAGGCTCTCACCACCCTCAGGGCAACAATTTCTTCCTCATGTCCAGCCTGAATCTCCCTCCTTTAGTTTAAAACCATCAGTCCTTGTCTTATCACAACAGACTGCGCTCAAAAGTCTGTCCCCATCTTTCTTATGGGCCCCTTTTAAGTCCAGAAAGGCCGCACTAAGGTCTCCCAGGAGTTTCTCTTCTCCAGCTGAACACCCCAGCTCTCCCATGTGTTCTGCCACAAGGGCCACATTGGGCTCATCGTGAGGTCCCTGGAGCTGCCACTCAGGCATCCTCTGCCTTTTATGGGCCACAACACCCAGCCCAGAGCACAACAGTGACACTCACTGCCCTGCATGAAAACACCCCAATTGCCTCCACCCCCCCCGAGGTGAGAGCAGGGGAGGACACTAATGCAAAACCTTCTTTCTTCTCTGCTTCACCCTCTGCAGGTCACCCTGGCAGGGGGGGCTCCTGCCCCAACAAGGCCCCTGTGGCTCCACAGCCAGGGCCCCCTCTCCCTGCCTTAATTTGCTGAAGCTGAAATGAGGCCAACTGTGTGGATTTCAGCTCAAAAAAAGCAGAAAATAAAGACGCAGGGTACCCAGTGGAAGCTGCTTCAGCACACGGGGCACAAGGAGAGAGTGGGGATTCAACCCATGGACCCAGCAGAGAATCACAGAATCATTTTGGTTGGAAAAGCCCCTCAAGATCATGGAGTCCAACCATAACCCACCCCTGGCACTGCCCCATGTCCTGAGAACCTCATGTCCGTCTGTCCAGCCCTCCAGGGATGGTGACTCCAGCACTGCCCTGGGCAGCCTGTTCCAATGCCCCACAGCCCTTTGGGGAAGAAATTGTTCCCCACATCCAACCTCACCCTCCCCTGGCGCAACTTGAGGCCGTTTCCTCTGCTCCTGGCGCTTGTTCCTGGGGAGCAGAGCCCGACCCCCCTGGCTCCAAGCTCCTTTCAGGCAGTTCAGAGATCAGAAGGTCTCCCCTCAGCTCCTGTTCTCCAGCTGAACCCCCAGGTCCCTCAGCCGCTCCATCACACTTGTGCTCCAGCCCCTCACCAGCTCCGTTCCCTTCTCTCAACTCGCTCCAGCACCTCAAGGCCTTTCTTGGTGTGAGGGGCCCAGAACTGCCCCCAGGATTGGCGGTTTGGCCTCCCCAGGGCCCAGCACAGGGACGGTCACTGCCCCGGGCCTGCTGGCCACACTGTTCCTGGTAGCAGCCAGGTGGCCTCTTGTCCCCTGTCCCACTGTTCCGTGTCCAGCCCGTCCCGCACTCACCGCCGGTCCCCGCTCCGCCGGCGCCGCCTCCATCCCCCGGCACCCCCCGCGCTGCCCGTGTCCGTGTCGCGGCCGCGCATGCGCAGAGCGCGCGGGAAGATGGCGCTGCTGCGGCAGGCGTACGCGGCGCTGTTCCGCCGCACCTCCACCTTCGCCCTCAGCATCGTGCTGGGCGCCGTCCTGTTCGAGCGCGCCTTCGACCAGGGCGCCGACGCCATCTTCGAGCACCTCAACGAGGGGGTAAGGAAGGGTGGGGACGCGCCGCGGGCCCGCCCGGGGCTTAGGCCTGGGCCTGGGCCTGAAGGTCAGCGCGGCCCCGCCTGGGCCTGCACCCCGGGCTGCCCCGGCTCCCCGGGCCGGAGCGCGGCCTTGCCTTCCCGGGGAGGCCCCGAGCGCCGCGGCCGCGCTGCCTGTCAGGGGAGGCTTTACTGGTGTTTCCATACGCTTGTTAGCGGTGCCCAGTGACAGGGTGAGGGGCAACGGGCAGAGACTGAAGAGACTGAGAGCTGGGGCTGCTGAGCTGGAGAAGAGAAGTTGAGAGGGATCTGATCAATGGATCAATAGCTCAGGGTGGGTGTCAGAGGATGGACCAGACTCTGTTCAGTGGTGCCCAACGCCAGGGTGAGGGGCAACGGGCACAGACTGAAACACAGGAGGCTCCGTGTGAACATGAGCAGAAACTTGTTTGCTGGGAGGTGCCAGAGCCTGGCCCAGGCTGCCCAGAGCGGGTGTGGAGTCTCCTTCTCTGAGACATTCAAACCGCCTGGACCCACCTGTGTGATCTGCTCTGTGACCCTGCGTGAGCAGCGCTGGGCTGGGGATCTGCAGAGCTCCTGCAACCCAACCAGCCTGGGGTTGTTCTGTGTGTCGTGGTGGTTGTGGTCAGGGCTTCAGCGTGTTCTCAGGCTTCTGTGGCTGTGGAGTAGCTGGGGAAAAGATATCGAAAGGGGTGGAATGCAGGAAGGTTAAAATGAATTGAGCTTGCTCTGTAGGTCCAGAGGCGTTCATCTTCCCGGTCTGCCCAGAGCACAGGAGGGTGGCAGCTGGGGATGGGCAGTGCTGCCGCTGTGCAGGGGAACAGCATCTGCCATGTCAGGTGTGAATGTGAGATGAGAAAGGTCAAGTTGTCTTTATATCTCTACAACTGCCTGGAAGGAGGTTGTAGCACGGAGGCTGTTGGTCTCTGCTCCCCAGGAACAAGCGCCAGGAGCAGAGGAAACGGCCTCAAGTTGCGCCAGGGGAGGTTGAGGTTGGATGTGGGAACAATTTCTTCCCCAAAGGGCTGTGGGGCATTGGAACAGGCTGCCCAGGGCAGTGCTGGAGTCACCAGCCCTGGAGGGCTGGACAGACGGACATGAGGTTCTCAGGACATGGGGCAGGGACAGGGGTGGGTTATGGTTGGACTCGATGATCTTGAGGGGCTTTTCCAACCAAAATGATTCTAAGTAGAGCTGTGACACGATAACTGGATACTGAGTCACATGGGCAGGTGATATAACGGCTTCCAGGGCAGATGAGGTGATGCAGCACAGGCCCTAAGAAAAGGCAGGAGGTGCTGGAATTTCCATCTCGCAGACAGTACAGAAAATACTCAGTGTGTTTCCCATTCCCACGTGCAGCACAGCGATTCCCTTCCCTGTCCTGCAGCTCCGATGTGCCTTGGGTCCCTCAGGGCACCCAGGATGCAGTTTCACAGGGGAGCCAGCTCATCTGAATGGCTTTGATGCTGCAAAGAGCTGCCCCGCACCTGCCCTGACTGCAACAGCTGCTCTTTGGCCTCCTGAATCAGGTTGTGAAACCAGCAGAAAGCTGATACTACACAAGGTGACAGCCGCAACACCTTGAAGTCACTCACCAGGGGCTGGGTGAGCTGAGAAGATACAGTAAAGACCAAGAGCAGGGTCCCTGTCTCCTTTTTAGCAACAGTAACTTGTAAAACCTCACTTAAAACCACATTTGAATGTCAGCTCACAACTCCTTTTTTTAATTGTAGCATTTTATATGCATTAATGTTTTCTTAAGCAGGGTTTGAGAACAGAATTGTGGAGAATGGGAGCTTGTTTTTGAAACTCTATTGTGTCCATCAAACAGCACAGCACGCACTGAATGGTGTTTCCCTCGGTCCCGCCTGCACCAGCAAATTTCAGTGCCTGGAGCAGGATTGTTTTCTGCATCCTGTGTCTCCGGGAGCAGAAACGCTCCTCCGGCCCGAGCGGAGATACTCTGTGGCTCCCAGGCGCAGGGGCTGCGGGACAGCAGCAGTTCCGTCCAGTTCTGCTCTGAAAGCCCAGGGGTCCACGTGCCGCCTGCTCCGCGGGCAGGGCGAGCGTGGGCTGGGGCTCTTGGCTGCTGTTGCTGTTCCTCCCGCGTCCCTCGTGCGGGACTCGCTGCGGCAGAGCAGGGTGAGCCCCGGGCAGCAGGGACACACAGGGTGACAGTTCCCAGCCTGCCACGGACCCTGCTGGTAACCACACGTGTTCTCCTACAAACTGTTCTTTCCCCTCTTGCTCTTGGGCAAAGTGTTCATGGTAGCTTGCATTTTAAAGTGAAACTTTATCCCAGGACCACTTAAAAACTAAGATCGTTGTTTGGTTTTTGTTTTACATACAGAAACTGTGGAAACACATCAAGCACAAGTATGAGAGCAGTGAAAACTGAAATGCTCAGCAGCAGGATCCAGCCTGGGGTGGCAAAAGACACTGCAGAGAAGGATCTGCTCTCGTGAAACTGGTTGCATCAAAATGGGAATGGATTCCTGATTGAACAGCTCCGAGCCAGGTTATATCAGCCACCTACTGATATGATGTAAGCCTAGATGGACTCAAGGAGTTCTGCTGCTGTACTCAAACTTACTGTGTTAAAATAAACCATTCTTGGTCCATGTCTCCTGCCTTTGTGTTCCCCTGACTTACCCTTTGCCCTGCTCGTAACTTCTTATCTAGGAGACAGAGGACCCTTCAGTAGGGCCCTGTACAGCAGCTTCAACATGCTGTAAGAAATCAAACTCTGTTTGAGATAATGTGAAAGACTTGAAAGCATTTATACAGCTGCAGGTTGCTGCCACTGCTGATGGGAACTGAGCAGAGGGTGAGGAGCTGCCTGCGCGCTCCAATCTTGTCCAAAGAAAAGGGACTTGAAATCATTTACATCTTTGATGCAGGTTCCTAGCCCGTCATCCTGCCGCAGCGCAGGTGCTGCTGCCGGCCCTGCCATTACCAGTGCGAGAAGTGGGTAAATGGATTGGTAGACAGATGGATAGATAAATGGACAGACAGACTGATTCAGACCAGACATGAGGAAGAAATTGTTGCCCTGAGGGTGGTGAGAGCCTGGCCCAGGTTGGCCAGAGAGGTGGTGGATGAACCATCCCTGGAGACATCCCAGGCCAGGCTGGACGGGGCTCTGAGCACCCTGAGCTGGTGCAGATGTCCCTGCTCATGGCAGGGGGGGCACTGGGGAGCTGGGAAGGTCCTTCAGCACAAACCATCTGTGATTCTGTGGATGGACAGATAGGTGGACAAATGGGTAGATGGATGGATGTCTCACCCCTGCGGGTGAGCGCTGGTGTGAGCCCATCAATCTGGGCTGAAAATGGACATTGTGTATAATTCCAGCCTGTCCAAAACCTACCGAATGGGATGTTGATCTTTCTGAGCTATTTCTGCACCTTCTGGCTCTTTGAGTGGCTTGAGGGGCAGAACAGTCTTAGCTTGTACCCTCCCAGCTGCTCTATCCCATCCCGGGGAGCTGCTGGGGGTCCCTGTGCTCTGCCCACCCCCACTCCATCCAGAGGGAAGGAGTAGATTCTCTTCAGATTCTGCACAACCTCACTGAACAGTCCATCCCTGCTCTCAGCGGCCCTTTCAAACACATCTTCCCTCCCAGGAAAGGGCTGTTTGGATCCTGTTGGAGGTAACGAAGCAGTTAATTACTCCAGGCTCTCCGGTGGCTGTGGGAAGATGTGGCTGAGTGACTCCTGCTCTTCCCTCTTCCCCAGCCCAGAAGCCACGTCTCTCACTATATTTTCACTAACAAGGAGGAATTTGAGCAATGGATGAAGGAGAGAAAATTAGAGCCAGCACTAATGAAAGCAGCTTTATTGGGTTTGCAAATAGGTGTCAGGAGTAAAACATAAGAACACAAAGAGGACTTGAAAAACATGGTGCTTCTGTTTTTTTGAGCAAAAAACAACTCCAGCTTTCACAGTCCCAGCTGTGCTTTTATAGAGATGCTTAAGAGGAACGGTTTAAGCTTTCTTGGGCTAATCTCATACCATATGAGACCGCCTGCTTTACTACCAGCTCCGTCTGCAGCGCCGATAGCTTCACGCTGTGCTGAGCAGGTGATAGAGATTTGCAGCTTCTTAGAAGCAAGAACTAAAGATGAATACAGTATTAGGCAGGGGGAGAAGCATTAGAGTGGGCTGGCAGAGAGTAAATGAAGCTGTTAGTGCAGAGAACAGTAGCTGCACAAGAGTAGAGTTACTTATCCTAGCAGGTGATTTCACTTGACAGCAGATTTGGGGAAGTTGGTAAACGTAATTCCCTTTTTCCTACGTGTTGTTGGGGGTTTGAGCTGTCCTGATACACAAAGAAACGGGGCTCGCAGCACTCAGGACTTCATCCCATCTGCAGAATGGTGACAGCCATTTCTACTCTTCCCAAAGCAGCCCCAGCAGCGTCTGGCAGCAGCTCTGATCCTACAGCCCCTGGTCCCGCCCTCTGCGTAAAACCCGGCAGCACCGTCCGTCTCACGGCGCTCGTTGCCAAAGCGCTGCAGCGCTCGAAGGGGGAGAGTCACCCTGGAACCGGAGCTCTAACGCTGCACACCCCAGGGCTGATTGCTCAGTGTAGGGATCACAACGGTAGCACTTGCAGTACTAGAAAAATAAAACAAAAAACCCCAACCACATGCGATGGTGGTGGGGAGGTGGCACGCGGAGCAGATTAACCAAGCCAAGCCTACTTGTTTACTTGAAAGTTCATCTCCACGATGGGGACAGCACTGCAATAACGCGCTGCTGCTCCGCGACAGCAGCAACCACAACAGTTTTACCACCAGCTGCCGGCAGATACTCCAGGCTCGCGTAAGCATTTGAGCGCCTCACAAACAGAGTACAAAGCAAACTCAATTTGTGTGTCTCTTTGCACAGGGAGCAACTGCAAACAAGAGACAGCGCTTGCGAGAAGCCCCTTCAGCAACTACAAACTGTCTACTATGATCTCCCGGCCTCCCTGACAGCAAACACAATGACCAGGGCAGTTCCGCTCCAGTGTGACAAGTTGTTGAGGAGGCCGCTCGCGGGGACTCTGCCCCTGCTGCCTTCCCCTCCCGTTTCCATCCCTGTCATCCCTGATTTTCCAGGATCTTTGCCTCGGTGGCTGCGGCCAGATCTCATCACACTAAACCAACACGGAACAGCAAGTGAATTCAGTGCCTGCAGACACAGCGCGTTAAAAGGCTTGTTGAGATTTTTCCCAACTTCAAGATCGATACGGTCTGTAAGAGCCTAAAGCACCAACTGAAAGATTGAGATCTTTTATTTGCACATTGTTTTCACACACCTCACTCCAGGGATGGGAATGGATGATAAGGTGTTCATTCACCTAACTCCCCCTGGCTGGCTGTTTGCAGTGGGAACAGCCCAAGCACTTTCCTGTCATCCTTGCGGCTGTGCCGCAGGATAAAGCATTTGAGCGGAGCAGAAGGCCGCGGGGGCCGCTCCAGGGGAGTTTCGCTCTGAGAGCCGCCCGCTGCGGGGGCTGAAAACCCACATGAGTGATGGAGAGGGCGCAAGGAGCAGTATGAAAATAAAAATCTCCGAATTATAAATAGTACAAAAGGAAGCGAACAGCTGTGCAGCCTGTCCGCTGCAGGTGCGGTGCAGCCCGCTGTCGTACGCACGTCTCCGTGAACTGCCGAGCAGCTGGGGGCTGCCTGGAGGGCAGTTCCTTCCCCAAAACGGGCTGCCCCACCAGGGTGTGCAATTCCATGTGAGCTGAAGCGTCAGGTATTGAACCACGACAACCAGTCCCCCGAGCACAGCGAGTGCTGAGGGAATAAAACACAACCGCATCCTCCCAGGCAGAGGCCTGGGCATGACGACACCCGGGCTGAGTCTTTCAGGAAGGAATCATGCCTTTATTCCGCTTTCTGTCAGCCAGGGCTCGGCGGTTGTGGTTGGCTCTTGTGCTTTTGTTTGCCTCCTTCTTCCTTCGCTCCTGCACCGTCTCCCGGTTCTGTCCATGTCCCTTCGCGTTCCCAACGACGGCAGAGCTGTCGTGCTTGTGCCTGGGGTGCACAGAGAAAGGACATTATGGCGAGCACACTGCACGCTTGGGGGACAAAATATACAGATCCTGACAAAAGACGCGAGTTCAGCTGTCAGGCCTTGAGCCTCAGCTCATCCCAGCTCTGTGGGGCTTCGGCAATAGCTGAGTACCAGCATCAGCCACACAACAACTCTGTCCTTCTACACACTGTCAGCTAAAACCAGCTGTTAAACTGTCCTGAAACCCTGTGGGAGATGCTCAAGCTCTAGGAAGCCGTGCTCTCCCAGATCCCAACATGCACGGGCTGAGAGTTGCGTGTTCAGCCTGGAGAAGAGAAGCTCCAGGGAGATCTTATTGTGGCCTTTCCGGACTTAAAAGGGGCCCATAAGAAAGATGGGGACAGACTTTTGAGCAGAGTCTGTGATAGGACAAGGGGTGATGGTTTTAAACTAAAGGAGGGAGATTCAGGCTGGACATGAGGAAGAAACTGTTGCCCTGAGGGTGGTGAGAGCCTGGCCCAGGTTGGCCAGAGAGGTGGTGGATGAACCATCCCTGGAGACATCCCAGGCCAGGCTGGACGGGGCTCTGAGCAACCTGAGCTGGTGCAGATGTCCCTGCTCATGGCAGGGGGGCACTGGGGAAGCTGGGGAGGCCCTTCAACACAAACCATTCTATGCTTTTATGTGCCTAACCATTTGATGAGAGAGCACGATGAGCAGTGAAGTAAAAGTTGGGTGAGGAAGTTCCCACCACCGTGGTGGTGACCCTGATGCACAGGAATGTTAAGGAGCAGGTATATCCCCAGCATTTCAGGGTCAGCAGCAGAACACTCGCTAACCACCGCAGAACACGGCTTCCCCCGCAGAGGGAGGTGCTCACTCACCCCTTCCTCGCGAGCTGCGCCAGCCGCCGGGCTTCAGCTCTCTCCCGCAGCACGGCCGGGTCCTGCACAAAATGGTCCTACCGAGGGCAGAAAGGCAAGAGGTCAGTCAACTCAACAGCATCGCACAAAGGGCTCGAGCAGAAGGTGGTTCTGTCAGACCACGGAACAGAGTCAATCTGTTGTTCATTATCTGCTGGCTGAGGCAGCGGGATTGGTGTCAAACTCCAAACCCCAAACCCAGCAGAAAACCTGAGAATTCTTCCCACATCCCACCTCTACCAGCAAGAACATCACTATTTCCAGAATATCCACAGCAAGAGTGCTGGTGATCCTCAAAGTGTTCTGCTGGTATCGTCTGCCTAAGGGATAAAGGAGGTTAAAGCTCTCCATGGATAAGTGTCACTGTTCCAGCACGGTTACCCTAGGAAGCAGCGGACAGCTGTATTTAGGGACATTTCACAACCTGCAGAAGCAGCCGCTTGGAAAAGCAGCTCAAGCTCCATCCAACTGTTGAAAGACTCACCCTCTGAAGGAGGAAACCTGCTCCACATCACCTCTGCCAAACACCAGCACGTGAAGCAGAGAAGATGGATGGTAAATCTTAAAGCTACTCCAATTGCAAACTAAACGTCACCTTTGCTCTTTCCTTTTCAGCTTCTTCCTCCTCCTCCTCTTCATCCCCTTCCTCTTCCTCCTGCCCTTCTTCTTGTCCTTTTGGTCTCAAGACTTGAGGGATTGTGAATGGCCTGAAAATTAAGGCACAAAGTCAGCAAACAGTACAGCCAGAGACGTTTCACTGAACAGCGGAGCCTTTTCGCTTTGCATCATATCTTCCAAAAAGGAGGAGCTAGAAATTTCATGGGCTTGCTGCTTCTCCTGAAGAAAGAAAAAAAGAAAAGCAAAAGAAAAAAAAAGAGACCTGGTAGCTAATGACACATTTACTATGGGCAATTAAACACAGATGTTCTTCACTGGGGAATGTTCACTATGATGTTGTTACTGAAAATAATAATAGTTAAGAAAAAGGAGCAGGTCAGGAAAAACCTGAAAGCTCACAAAGAATTCATCTGAGGAAACAACTGCTTCCTGGGGAGAAGGGGACCGGGCAGAGCCCCAAGGCGCCAGTGAGGAGTACAGCTGCTGGGTTCAGCTCACCAGGGAGGGAACAGCATCGGTACAGGGAACCCCCAGCCTTCCAACCCGAACTCCCACAGAAACGTGAATGCTCAGCAAGTGCTGTGCTCTAAAACCACCGCAGCTGGTCAATGGTTCCACTGCTGTGCCCCAGTTTCATACAGGGAGAAATCCATCAAGCTTTATGAATCACCCTGAACACGCAGAGCAGCCAAGGGCCTGGGGGGTAGAGGTGGAATTCAGCACATGCCTATAGCTCTTCTTTAATATATATATGTGTGTGTGTGTTTAAACCGTATTGGAATTCAGATGCACCATTCCACTGTCAAAGGAATAAGTGTAAGACTAGAAAAGCCTTGGTTACTTCAAACCTTTAGATCTGGTTTTAAGCAGTAACATCCACTAATTGTTGCCACTGCCTCTCTAGGAGCACGAGCACCTGAAATAGGGAAAAGGCCCGAGTGCTGCGCTGGTACAGGCAAAGCACAAAAAGGACTTCAATGGAAGCCTCACCACGCTTCAGAAAGGAAAAAAACACAAAAGGGACAAAGGAACCCCAAAGGTGCATTTTGGTTTGAAGTTAGAGATGGTGGCATCTTCACAATACATCAGAATTTAACAGGCCACTGTCAGACATGTTAAAACAGCTTTTAAAACATCTCTAGCTCTTATTTCTAAAATAAATATTCTACAATTCCCATCCCTGCCCATGCTGGACCCAATTCCAGGTGTAAGCACCCCGAGGTGTCAGAGGGAACTGGCAGGGAGCAGAAATCCCCTTGTACAGTTCCCAGTTTTGAAGGTTTCCTTTGCTAACCAACCACTTCACGTTGCCCAGCTATACCTGTTATTTAAGACAGCCCATTTTCCTCCGCTGTGGGACAGTTTTCTATCAGCACAAGCAGTGCTGAGTGCAAGTTTCTACACGATGGCAAAGCCTCCTCTGAGGTTTGTTGATCAATTGAGGCAATGGCCAAGCCCTGCAGAGCCCTGCAACGCTCCCTACCAATGAGAGAGAGACCCAAATCTCCCTCCTTTCACATCACAGAGAAAACAGAAGATAAATGAGTGGTTTGAAGGAGGCACATTCCCTCTGAGAAACAGCCCAAACCCAGCGCTGAGCAGGTTTGTGTGAGCCAGGTGGTGATTCCCATCACAGCACCTACCTCCTGCTGATCAGCTCATCATCCGAGTCAGCATCGTTTGCTCCCACTTGGTTTCCATCGTAGGTGTCATCGTACTCATCCTCGTAGTCCTCCCTGTAGAGCTGAGCTGCTCCCGGCTGCACAGGAACCTCCTCCACGACCACGCTGTACTGGCTGTAACGCTCCCTCTGCTCAGCAACCAGGCGCTTGTCGTTCAGCAAACTCCTCGTCGTGTCCTTCTCCCTCCTGCGCTCCCCAGCACGGGAAGGAGAGGCAACACAGAACATAGAATCATTTTGGTTGGAAAAGACCCTCAAGATCATCAAGTCCAACCATAACCCACCCCTGGCACTGCCCCATGTCCTGAGAACCTCATGTCCGTCTGTCCAACCCTCCAGGGATGGTGACTCCAGCACTGCCCTGGGCAGCCTGTTCCAATGCCCCACAGCCCTTTGGGGAAGAAATTGTTCCCAGATCCAACCTCAACCTCCCCTGGCGCAACTTGAGGCCATTTCAAGGGCAGTATGTAAAGATCTCTGTAAGTTACTTTTTCCCCTGTCAGTAAGTAGAAGCTGGAGTAACACAAGCGCTACTCACACCTACCTGTTTTACTCCAATTTATAACAGGGCTGTTTGCCTACTAAAAAACCAGCCACTCCTGGCTTGGAAAAGTCATTTTTAAAACAGAAGCCCAGCAAGATTCCACAGCAGCTAAGAACACGAATTGGAGACCACTGCTGTCATTGGAGCCAGAACACAAGCTTTTACAGGAAGCCAAAGCAATTATACTCAAGCTGAAATTTGGCCAAAATCCAGAAGACACCAGAAGCGCCATGAATTCCAAAAGGTGAGTTGGTAGGAAGAAGACTCGGGTCTCCGGAGGGCTGTGCAGGGCACGGTGCTCTCTAACACCCCACAGCAGGATCATCTCACCGCAATCACTTTTGCAATCACTGCAAATCACGGACCTGATTGTCAGAAACCGCCGCACGGACACGCGTGTTCCTGGAGCCAAGAACCACAGCTTACAAATGGGAGATGGAAAATACGAATGGATGTGGAGAAAGCAAAAAAAAACTACCAGTGCAGCAAGTAAGGATCAGAGCGAGCACAACTAACACTGAAAAGAACAAATCAGAGTAGACCGGTGATTCTGATTCAGCCTCAAAGCACTGCATGTAGATATTTTTTAATTTATGACCTAAGTAAGTTACAGCAATTTTAAAGAAGGGAAGATAAAATTTTGATAGAGGTATTAAAAAAGCAGCCAGAGATGCTGTGTCTCCAACTGCACAAGCGTAAACTCTTTAACTCTCATTTTTCAGACCAGCCAAGTATACACTTCCAGCAAAGCAACAAGGGATTCCACTGTTAAATATTCACGGGACAACGTGCAGCCCTCAGAGTCGAGGAGGAACACGCACCAGCGCTCTGCCCGGCATCCGGACGCTACCGGAGAAAGAACCTGCCCAGGGCAGGCGGTCGGTGACTCGAGAACGGACAGACCCGGGTGATGTACCCGCCAGAAGCGGGGAAGTGATGTAAACAGCCTGATCTTCACACAGGATCTGAAAGCTCCGTAACCCTGCGGCAGATGCGGTTCCTCCCCGGGTGACTTGCTGTGACTCCACACGCTGCTCGGCTGGGGTAACATCTTCTGGTGGTATTTAGTGTGAGACTGAGCAAAGTATTTGGTAATTGTTGCCTGTCGAGCTGGTCTGATGACCACAGAGGAGCTGCAGCGAAGTGTCTCAGCCACCAATTCCAGGGAAAACAGTGATATAACCCCTCCGGTCCTGCAGTGTTCAGAACACACTCCGACTTCAAGAGCCAGATTCAGCTTGCAGTTACGGCTAGACAGGCACAGACAAGCGGGATCGCTTTTCAGGATCAGCAAAGAATCATGTATATGTGTTATATACATTCGCTTCCTCGTGCCCGTTCCTCTCCTCATCCTGGTGTGGCTTTTTCCCATTAACCGGCCCTGCCCCAAACGGCTCGTGCTTTCCCACGGCGCGGTGGGACCCAGCCTGGTGCGGCTCTGGAAGCACCATTGCCACATCACAACAGCACTAAACGCAAGTGGAATTCGGTGAGCAAGAGATTTTAAGAAGGAGAAAAAGAAATTATATAATTCACATCCAAAGCAGATCTCAAACTAGGCTGGGAGAGCCCTGTCAGCCCAGCGCTTGGGTAAAGCATCAGATTTCTCGTTTGTGGGACAAGGAACTTGCGCTTTTAGTGCTGAAAGAACATACTTCATATTTCTGTTTTTCTGAATGTTAAATTCTAGAGAGCAAGGCACTATAAGTTATCCTTTGATTTAGTTGGATATGGCAACTTTGGGCATAGGGTGTATGTTGCTGATCCCAGCTACTTAAGTCCAGGTTTTAAAAACAACTCCAAACATAACTGATGTGTCTGGAGTCCTGCAGAGAGTGCTCTCTGCGTAACAACTGCTTTTAAACCAAGACACAGCCTGAGGGAGGCCAAGAGACACCAGACAGCAGCACTGAGAGGAGGATAATCCCAAGAGGTCCCTGAATGGTAGAGCAGATGAGACAACTGTGTTCTCAGGGAGCGGTGTCACCACCACAGAGCAGACCCGGCCCCTCTGCCCGCAGCCGGGGGACAATGCTGTGGGATTAGGCTCCCAACAGCCAGCTCAGGGATGACTTAACTTCCGAAGCTCTGGAAGTGATCACAAAATCATTTTAGTTGGAAAAGACGCTCAAGATCATTGAGTCCAGTCACTAACCCACGTCCCTGAGAACCTCATCTACACCAATCTATCTGCAGAGGGAGCTCCTGGCAGGGTTATTCCGAGCGCTGGACGCGCTGTGCTGGACTCGGGCAGCGCTCTCTGGCCTTGCCCAGCCTCCACAGCGGCTACTCACACGTGCAAAACTTTGGGAAGTGGAAGATAACTGAGCTCACCTGTGCAGAAGGCTCCCGCTGCGTGCCAAGCAAGACAACGCGCCAAGGAGAAAGAAGAGAGATAACGCCTGTGACTTCTTAGCTATGGAGGCTCCAAAAGTCATTGTCTTGGCCAGAGAGAAGAGAAATGATTTTCTTGCCTAGCTGAGCCACTATAAGCGCTATAGCAGTGCCGCTGAAACAGTCCAACAGGATCACGGACAAAAGTGGTTTTCTCCTGAGAGTTTGATGCAGCTTTGCAACCAAAGCCTTGGCTGGGAGCTCCCAGGGCGATGCAGCTCAATCTCCAGCCAGACTTTTACTTACATTCTGTGTAAATACATACTAACATAAAGACTGGACTTGGTTGACCTGCTTCAGATTCTTTTAAGCGCTTTCTCTAACCAGCCATGTTGTAGATAGAGCTGCCAGCAACAGGAGCCAGCAGGACAAAGCCCCAGCCTCCGTTCACACAGTGTGGCACAGCACAACGCGCCAAGCTAAGGGGAAAGCAAGGGAAATGTTCTTCTGCAGGGAGCTTAGAGCAGCAGGAACAACAAAAGTCGTCTAAGCCACTGAGTGTTATCAGATTTTGAAGCAGATAGACATTGAAGCTTCACTTGGATCTAAACCAAATCGCTAATTTATCCCCAGTTCTGAGTCACAACACCAGGCTCACAGAGGCGGCTGCTTTTCAAGGTTTGCTGTTCGGTACGAATTTAACATTAAGACCAAGAAGCAAGAGCTTGACATCACAAATGAGCTTGACAGGGATCTCTAGCAGAGTACTGAGGAAAGCCAATTAGGAAAAACACTCCCTGAGACCAACCCCCTAATAATATTTCATTTTACTTTCCCATAGAAACAGGTGGGAAACATCTTTGATAAGCCTCACCGCCCCCTGCCAAGAAATTCCTGCAGGAGGTTTGTGCGAGAAACAAATTTGCAGGTTCGCAGACGTTTATTCTGCTTGACAGACAGGGTTAATTGAGGGTGCACGACACTCACCGCTTGCCTTTTTGGATCCGAGAAACATCCACCGAATCCCTACTGAAAACATCAAACTCATCATCCTGGAAAACATTACAGCGAGAAGTGACGAGAGGAGTAGGGTCTGGCTTCAGCTGCCTGTTAAAACAAACAAGGGAGAATCAAACCAAAGGTGAACTGAGGAAGACCACGTTCTCTCCTTCCTAAACCCTTGGTTTCTTCTTTCTCAAAGTCACCCCCAGCACGCTGAGATCCTCAGCGTGGTGCTGCACGATGGGGTCACAAATTGCTGTCTCTTCATCTCGCAGCCGCACTATAGTACGTGCACGACCGCTGCATGGCATTGGTGTAAGATAAAAAGCAGGTCTGGAAGCTTATTGTTGGGAAACTAGAGCAACTTACAGAAAGCAAGAAGAAAATGCATCTGTTCATTTAAGAATCAGTAAAACTGTGCAGGAGCGTGGAATATTCAACAGCCTGGCTGCTCTCAAAGCGGTGACTCAGTAAAGCCAAACACTAAGTGTGATGCATTACACGCCGGAAAAAATTCCAGTAATTTGCCGCTGTTGCTTTCAGGACATTTATCTCCCTATGGTTCCTTCTTAATTCTTTCTCAGAGTTCCAGGTTTATGTTTGTTCAACTTACAAGTCAAAAGACCATTATTTTTGCATTTGTTTTGTTGGTGCTGTTAGCTCAGCTGGGAATCTGAAAGCGCTGCTGAGCTCACTTCTAAAATCAGCAGCGATCAGAATTCTACATTCGCTATTGAACGGAACGTTTTGTTTCAAGATGTAAGAGGCAGGAAAAAACCCAGCCGTATCTTCTGTAACTGCTGGTTCTGCAGAAAAACCCAACCTTCCCAAGGCCCACCCCGCACCGTTTGTGCCAAATTCAGCAGATCTGGCTGGGAGAGCGTGAAGATTGTTGCAGATCTAAGAATTTTACATTATGTTTTCTGATAAAGATGCTTTCCTTTTTTAATGCAACAATGAGACAGTCTGCCCGTTCCTCCATGAAATGTGAGCGAGCAGCACATTCACATCCTGATGCACAGTCGGAAACTGCTGTTGCAGCACAAACACGCTGGCAGCTGCAGGCGAACTAAACCAACTCCATTCCACTGCCAGCGCTAAACCCACAGCCGCTGTAACCCGGGGAAGCAAGCGAAAGCCGGGCAAGTTTGTCAGGGAGGAGATAAAAATGGACCTGAACTGCTAGTTCCAATCCCACTCTGGTTTAACTTCAGTTGCAAGAGAGTAACTTTCCAGATACAGGTTGAATTTCAGCTGGATTAGCCCCTCTGAAGACACCCCTTCCTGCAGGACAGCCGGGATTTTAACACCTCTGACCCTGTTCTCCGCAGCAAAGTAACTTTTGAAGGCAACACATTCTATCGCTCAGCTACACTAACGTCCCCATGGTGGAATTTTAATGGTTCTTATTGGAGTTTTTAATGTACAAGTATTTTTGTTCCCCCCATCAGCACCTGCTCTGCAGAAATGCTGAACGTTCCAGTCCTCTGCAGGGACACGAGGACAGAAATCTAGTGGCAGATGGCAACGAGAAGCTCTCACTGCAGCCGCCTACCCCAAGAAAACGCACCTGCTTAGAGCTCTACAAGCATCTAACCTGCAATATGAATGACACTAAATGACAACCCACAACTGAAAAAACAAATGGCATTCAAAGCCATGCCAGCAGTTGTTCCACACCTTTGCATTGTTCGGTCAAGCTTATCCAAGCAGGGCACCAGTTTATCTTCTAGAATGTTGTTGATGACTTGCTCGGCGTTGTAGCTGTACTGTTCCAGGCAGGCCAGGATGAAGCCCTCGCCGAGGTCCGGCAGCAGATCCTTCACTTGGGAGATGAGGGAGTCCAGCTCCACCCCGGACACCTTGGCGAGGGGCGCAGCGGCCGCCCCGGCGCACTGCACACACCACACGGAACGGGGAGGGACGGCGGGCGTGCACATGAGAAAAAGGGAAAGCAGAAGTCTGGGTTATCAGAATTTAAACATAAGAAGTCAAAGACTGAAATGAAAAGACGAGAAATCAGCTTAGTTGTTTCTGCTACACAAGGGCTGAGACAGACTTGGGCACGCAACTGCTTTTGTCTGTCCCCGAGTCCCTTCCTCCAATAACATATGGATTTAAAAATAAGCACATGAACTACGAGGATCAAGTGTGGGATTTGAATAAACCACAGCAAGAGGAAACCCATGCCAGTGGGAGTCAGACACAATTTGCTCAACGATAAAGCCGGGATTCAGGTGTGGCTTTGTTTCTCATTTCACAAGGCACGTGGAGCTGCACTGAAATCTAGCAAAGGCGAGGAATGAGACTCAATCTCGTGTAATCCCCAAACCCAAGCAAACCAATGCTCTCTTCACAGAGAAACGAAGCAAGGACAGAAAGAGCAGAACCCAGTGCTACCCCCACCGCTCTACTCACCTCATCCTCTGACGCGTACGCAGCCCCGAGCTCTTCCCCGTCCTCGGCCGTGCTCTCCACTATCGCTGATGCTCCATTAGATGCTGCTGGCGGTGCTGGATCTTTAACAACTTGTGCTTTTTTCCTGTCTACCCCTTCCCACGCACTTTCCACTGCGTGGAGGATGTAGGCTGTCCTGGTCTCATCTCTAAGACAACAGCATTAAGGCCATTTCTAGACACAATATTCAGACCTCACCTTAGAATCAGAATCATTTCATTTGGAAGAGACCCTCAGGCTCGTCAAGTCCAACCATAACCCAACTTTAGCGCTAACCCATGTCCCTGAGAACCTCATCTAAACTCCTTTTAAACCCCTCCAGGGATGGTGACTCCAGCACTGCCCTGGGCAGCCTGTTCCAATGCCCCACAGCCCTTTGGGGAAGAAATTGTTCCCCAGATCCAACCTCAACCTTCCCTGGCGCAACCTGAGGCCTTGAAGTAACTATGCAATTTTCAGTGGCTTCCAAGCCTGTGCCTACATTAACATTAACATTCCCTCCTTTCTTTTTTTAAGAGGAGACTTCCCATCACCCACTGCCAGTCCTGCAGCTTCACCAGCGGCAGCGACCCTGGCAATGCCACCGGTGTGAAGGAATCGAAGAGCAGCCAGGGCTGCAAAACGCCACAGTGACAGCAAAGGATACAGTGTGAAGGAGGCTTGTTGGAGCAGACTGACATCATCCTCGACAGGGAACAGCTCATCATAGTCACGGAGAAATCTGAAAATGCAGAAGTTTAATCAGTCAAATTCAAGAATAAATTATGGGCAGAGCGGTCACATACCACCATCCCTGCTGTGCTACTGCGACTCCCTCACCGCTCAGGTGGAAACACATACAAACCTCTCGCCCAATGCTGAATTTCAGCACGGTTTGCCGTGTCTGATTTTGTTCCCATCATACTGCAGCACCACTTCCCCCCAAGCCAGAGCCAGCTGCAATGCTCCCCACGATGTCCAGACCCGTAACCCAGTGCCGCATTACAGAGAAAATATGGTTTATGACTTGAACATGACCAGAATGACAGCACCGTCAGGAGGACAAGATGGAATTCGCAGTTCTGCCGCTGATTCGCTTTGCATCTTCAGCATCAGCACTTAATATCTGCCCGGTCTGGTCACCCCACTTGAAAAGCACAGATCAGTAATAACAGCCTAACTTGTCAAGGCTAATTGCTAAATTGCTATCCTCCACTTTGAAAGCCTGGATTAAAGAGAGCGAAGAATAACATTCTCCAGCGTCACGCAACGTCCTCCTCATCTTTGCAATAAAGGCTGTACTGCAGCCTGAAATCCTCTCACAGCAGTTCTCCCAACTAGTCAGAATGATTTCTAACTCCCAAACGCATCGTAATGCCTCATAATAATGTCTTGGGCAATTCTGTTGTAAAGAATGGAAGAGGAGGGCAGCTGACCCTCCCCTCGGGCCTTTCCGCCAGCCTCACCTCTTCTCCTGAAGCACCGAAGTGAAGATCTGTAGAAACTCCTCAATAAAAGGCTGAATGTTCTCACAGCTGCAGGAGACAATGGCACAACGGAGTGAAAACCTCAGTGCTGAGCACAATCTCCACATTCTGCCTCACGAGCCAAACCAGTCACACTCAAATGAAGGGGAAATCCCGTTTGAAAAGAGATTTCAGGCCACTTTTTGGTTTTCGCAGGGGCAAAGGGTCAAATGGAAACAAGTTTCTTTTACGGCTTCAGCAAACATTTCACCCAGCTGGATAAAAGCTGTATCACAGTTAAAATTACAAGACTCAAAACAGACTTTACAAATCATAGTGAGATGCCTCAGACCTGCAATAAGCAGAAAAGGGCGTGTAGCCTTTTGTAATTGCACTCTTATTATATGGCTTGGGATTATAGCAGCGAACCTCCCAGAAAGTATGTGCTCACCTCTGTAAGAACATGTGCCAAAGAAACTCCCCATGCAACCTTTCGCTTTTAAGGCCTAAACCTCTCATTGGTGCAGATGCATCCAGCCTCCTGACGAGGCAGAACGCAGAGCACTCTCTGTGGCAGGTCAGTGTTAAGAGAAAGGTATTTGTCTAGGAGCCGGATACATCGTTTGCACAGTAGCCTCGGCTCCCGTCAAACCGGCAATGAGGGTCTGGAGCTGGCCTTTACTACCTCTGAAGTATATATAATCCTTAATACTGTGGAGTCTGAACGCGTTACATGCTTTAGTTCGTTTCTACTTTCAATATTGCAGTGGGTACTGAAAGGCAACACTCCGAAAGCAAAGGTAGGGCAAGGCTATTGCTCCTTTAAGGGCCGATTTACAGCATGGACTGGGTGAGAGTCCAGGTCACAAGGAAGCGAATCCAGGGCTCTCATAAGGAATTCCAGCAACAGACCCTCCTCATCTCCTCAACCAGTTCTGATATCAAACCAGGGAAAAAAGTCAAGTGGAACAGGAGCTGCAGAGACCAGTGATTGACACAACCACCGAGTACAGGCGGAGAACAGCCCAAGGCAGACAGGCCTTCCAGTCCAGATCCAGGTTCTCAGCTCTGTCCTCAACATGCAGCACAATTTTGGGTTATTTCACTTCTCTTCATCTCTCCATTTTAAAATAAGGATAGTTATACTTGCCTCCACTTTGAGATTACTCACAGAGCTATCAGTTAACAATTTTCACAGCAGGAGCGTGGGTAGAACAAGGTAAAGGCATCAGTATCCAGATTTGAAATGCCTGTTTTCAGTGACCTATAACACTGCATCGCTTTTGCTGTGGTGTCTCAGTCAAGGTGCCTACACGCAGCATGAGAATTCACTACTTAGTCACAAACTGAGGTCAGAAAGCTTGTTGGACCACAGGTTATCGCTACACACAGCTCACCACACCAATTCGGGATCACACAGCGTCAGCTGGGACACTCCCGCTGTGCGGGACCGCAGAGTTCTGAGCTCAGCCAAAGTCTTTGGCTCCAACCCCAACACAAATAGCAGCATCCGTTCATTTTCTGCAGTAAATCTGAATGAGGAAGGAATCTCCCGCGCAATGGCAATAACTGGCTAGAATCGCAGTGCCCGAGTGCCAATACCTGCTTTCTAAGATGGGCTGCAGACAGACTTGGTTTATTAGGATGTGAAAAGCTTCTATCATCTTCTTTCTGGAATGGGAAATTCTCCTCCACAAATCAGCAAAAACACTTGAGAGAGAGTAAAAGAACACACGGTTGGTGTCAGCACAAGAAATCTGCATCTTTAACACACCTTCGCTCCAGAGTTAACCCTCTAGAGGTGGCATTTGCATTAGCAGAATATTCGATTTGCTGTAAGAACCGGAAATCAGAGCCATTCCAGAGTCAATAAGGACAATCCACGCTCTAAACAAAGTTGGTCTCAATCCCCAGTTGTCCCAACAGCTAAGATACATGGTATCTCAACCGTACCAGCACAGTCTGTGCCTTAAAACGAGACCAATCTATAGTTATCATTCATGTTTTCACACTTTGCTACAATATGAAGGCATCTCCCATCAAGTCTCTCTTAGACAGCAGTGAAAGAAACTGTTAGTCCCCCCACTGCCCAAGAAAATTTGGAATTAAAAAAGCTCTTTCTTCAGAGCTCCCTAAAGCAGCATAAAACAAGAAGAGAGAAAGACTCTGCAGAGACGGGTAAAGCAGCCTGAAGTGAATTTTTAACTAAGCCCTGCGAGACTTTTATTGAAAAGAAAACGCAAACCTTTGCAGAGATTCTCACCTGTTATCCTCATAATGCCTCTTCTTTATTGCAGATTCCAGCTCAGGAATTGCCAATTCATAAAATGAAGCTAATCTGCAGAAAAGGGTGAAAAGAGAGTAAGTGTCAGCTGAGGTTTCCAAAAGCATTTGCTAAAAGACAAATCAAATAGTTAATTTCATTAAATTCTCACTAGCATTACACTTTAGCATTACCCCATTTTGGTATTTGGTCCCTGAAACACAAGTAAATACACAAAGAGCAGCACTCTAAGGAAACCACCTGGGCATCTTTGAAGACACAGGCATTTGAAAGGCATCACAACAGCAAAGGAGAAACATCCCAAACAAATTTGCGCTCTGCAAAGAGCCGAGATGCTCAAGCCCATCTCCAAACGGCCCCTCCCACCCTGATATCCTTATGGCCCTATATCTGCTGTATGCTAAAAACTGGGTATGAAACAAGATATGATCTCCAACAAAACCCTACTGGTCTTGCTATTCATCTCTGCTCTAGGTGGGCATTTAGATGAAGGTGTCCAACATGCAGAAAGCCTGCGAGGATGTTTCAATAGGATGGGGCAGGGGGGAAACAAAGGAAGTTTGTTTGCTCCGGGTTCACACCTTACATGCCAGGCAGCCCACAGCATCCCTTTTCTTGAGGGACCAAGCACCAGGAGATGCAGAAAAACACCCTCATAGAGTAACAGCCTGTACTGCTCCAGTAGTGGCTGGATGTTACTGATAATGGTTTACAGCACTTGGCACAACAGCCAAGCAGAGGCTCCATTAGGAACATTATGTCCAAGTCTCCTATTAAGAGCCAAATATGTTAAATGAGTATCCTTGAGGCAAACGTAGCAGGAGGTGGCCGACACTTTCAGTCCAAAAGAGAAATCACCGAGTGCCAGCGGATTGAATCAGGCTCACAGAGGTTCCAAAAAGATGACCCGTAAATCAGTTTTCCCTCCCCACACTCCGAGGACCTGGTCATTATTGAGAAGTAATAAAAACGTTGCTGTTGTCCCACCACACAGAGACCAAGACTATTTCAGCACATCTCTGACATCAGCAGTGGAATTAATAGCAAAGGCTTTCCTCCTCTGAGTAACCGAGCACACCGGCAGCGCTGCCTGCGAGCCAAACAGCCACCAGCGGTCCCCAGTCTGCTCTTCAATAACCACCTCTGGGACAACAGCCACAGAGGACAGAGTTACTGTCAGTAACCCCAGAGCAGTGTTACTCAATCCCTAAACCGCTGGCAGCTCTACGACTTCAGGGCTCTGCAACGCGATTGGAAACAAAAGCAAAATAAAAATGTGTGTTCGTTTGCAGCACCAAGCAAAGAAAACAGGGGAAATAAGGACAATAAAGGAGCGTTTTGCTTTGTCCTAACCAAAGGCTGTTACAAGACTCTACAAGATGCTCTGGGGGTTCAGAACACCTGGAGGAAGGTGGTTAAGTGCCACTCAAGGACTCGCAGCCTCTGTGGGAACACGCTCTGCTGTCTGGTCCTTGAGACCATCCTGACTCATCATTGCCACCGTGACCCGGAGCTGGACAGGAATTCGCTGTCAGGCAGCGGTGACAGCGCTGCCTCGTCACCCTCCCCCAGCCACGCAGCTTTTGCCAAACCTCAATAATATTCTCTAGCATAAAACGTCAAACAAAAATGTTTATTTTCAGACTTTGACAGACTATCACTTAGAAAGGCTTTCTACTGCTCCTGTTTCAGGTCCTAAGCTCTTCTTGTCCACAGCTCTTTCCTGCTCACCCCTCTCCACCCTGTCCAGAGCACATCGAGTACTGTTCAGCTGGGTTTTGAAACTGTCATGGTTTTCAGGCTCCAGGATCACTCAGGGATAACAGACAAGCTCTAGACATCCGCACATTAATTTCTTCCCTGGGAGTCTCTGTATTCCTCTGAGTGAACCTCGCAGTCTCCAGTTGCATTAAATCTGTCACCTCTTAACGATGAAGGCACTGGGACAGAACACAGCAGCACATTCAGTATTTCCAGTGTGCCAAGACAAGCTTTGTGTGCAGTTCGAAATGTACCTGTAGCAAAACTCATGTTTTTGGAAGGTCTGGCAAGCTGGTGGAAAGACATCAAGAAATGCCCAGAGCGTTGTGCAAGTGTCGCAAAGGTACAGCACGATATCCTTCAGCTCCTGAGAGACAAAGAGCAATTACTGAGAGGAAAGCCAGACAAGTTTTTCTGGGAACACAGTATAACTCACTAACAAGGACAACATTTTCAGATCGAGCCTTTTTCATGACTGCACAAGTCTGCTATCAATCATAAACACTTTGAACATTACTGGGTCTAGAGGCAACGTCTCTACTAAAACCTCGACCCTTTAAACATCTATAATACAATCCCAACTGCTCACTCTCATTAAAGATTCTGTGGAATTACGAGAATCCTCGTCAGATCCCATTCTGGACAGTGGCTTTGCCCTCTATATACCCTCTGCATACAGTATCCTTCCCCATGTCTCTGGAAGCACTGCAGTAATACAGGAATTAAAGAGATGAGTTCAGTGGTCCATTTCAGTGCAAGATGCATCTGTAGAGCAGCACTAACACCTCCCACGTACAGCCTGCATGACTAAGATTTCGTAGAAGACCACGCTCCATGAGCTGGGGCCTGGCTTTGTACAGCACCCAGCACTATTAACCCTCTGAATTAACTAGAATTAAAGTGCACTGCTGTTAAAAAACATTTCTGAAGAAAATAACTCTGATCACTGTCCGGGTTACACGGAGACTTCTGCCAGACACTCTGTCATATCGTTTATAAACCGGTTAAGCAAGAGAGATGCCAGGTTTAAAAAGAACCCACACTACAATGGATATGCTTGAAATGCACACGAGCAAAGCAACCAGCTCACGGTGGAAAGGCTTTATCATCAAGTCGCGCAACAAACAGTGAAACAATGACACGGAACCACGTGCTGCGTGAGCCACCAGGATTTGGGAACAGAATGACCCTCTGTGGCCCCACTGCTCTCCAGTCTGCAGGGTGACAAAGAGTAAAGTGCACAGAGCAACAGTTCTACCTGGAGGGGCATGTTTCCTGGAGTCACATTTACTCTTTCTTCCAATTTCTGGGGCTCAGCAGAGGCTCCTTCACACTGCAAGCCACACTTATGCAAAATATTGTTGAACACCTAGATCAAGAGAACAGAACAGCGATAAAACAGACGGGAAAACAGAGGGACATGCTTTATATGCAATACGTGACTATTTCCACACAGCACAGAGCTGTAGGAGATAAAAGGTGTGACAGACTCTTGCAGGAAGGGCCACGCTGCACCCCCAAAACGCCACACGACTTGTGCGCAGTTTATTGCGACTGCATGTGCTGGTGGTGCCGAGACACAGACTGCGGCCAATCCCAAACCCTCAGCTGGGTGAGAACATCAGGCAGCAAGGCCAACACGGGGAGGCCACTGGGATCCCCATTTGCAAGGGAGCGGTGGGACTGCTGGGACATTGACACCAACTCCTGTCGATGAGCTCGGTCCAACACCTTTCGGCCTGGAGGGCAGCAGGACAGATTTTGCAGTTCTTATTTATAAAGAATTTGAGGAGACGCTGATAGAACTAAGGTCCAGATTGCTAAAAACCTTTGGTGCAGGACCAGCTTCAAACCCACTGCTCTACATATGCACCTTGAGAGGTTTGTCAAACCCTCCTCCCAGAGACACGTGAATGGTGGCTGAAGGCACATGGACAAGAAGAAAGAGCCTCAAGTTGCGCCAGGGGAGGTTGAGGTTGGATGTGGGAACAATTTCTTCCCCAAAGGGCTGTGGGGCATTGGAACAGGCTGCCCAGGGCAGTGCTGGAGTCGCCATCCCTGGAGGGTTGGACAGACGGACATGAGGTTCTCAGGACATGGGGCAGGGACAGGGGTGGGTTATGGTTGGACTCCATGATCTCGAGGGTGTCTTCAACCAAAATGATTCTGTGATTCCAAGTTGCATACTTGGGGTTAGTGCTACTATTCTACAGTGTGCGTGAGCTCCTAAATCCACACAGGTATCAGCTCCTTTCAGACACAGCACAAGCACATATTCAGCTTTATGATCATCTTTGATCTGTGAGACTCGCACACGTGAGATACACCCGTATCACCCTGTGACGGTTGCCAAAATACACAGAAAGAAACCAGCGTTCTGCAGAGAAACTGCTGACATGGTGCATCCCAAAAAGCAAATTGAACCTCTGCTGTCCTCCCCAGTAATTCATTTGCTCTTGCATCCTATAACATTTTTTAAAGATATATCACCTCTGAGATTAACCTCTAACAGTTTCTTAGCACACAGACAAAAAGAAGAATGTAGACTTTCAAAAAGTCAAGTGACATTATAGGTTCCTTGGGGTAAACAGTATCTCAGGCATTTTATTTTTGTGCATAGATGAGCTTTCTGAGGACATAAACATGACATTTTCAGGGTACAAAGATGTCAAGGTACCTTGATTTCTCCCTCAGGTTAAATGCGAATCCTGCTTACCGAGTCTGGGGAATATACAAACTGCTTAGAAAAATGAAAGCTTAGACATGGAGAGGCGCCAAATACCTTTTGTATGGCAACAGCACATCCTTTCCAATGGATTTTCATATACTCCTGAGAACCTGCTGTGTTAACGCTAACCTATTCCACTATGTCAAGTCTTCGCTACCTCTCATAGTCTCTAGAGTTTGGTGTTCTAAATTTCAATGCTGCTGCTGCTTTGGGGTGAGGTGGGATACAAAGAATACTTTTGGAGCCAGCTAATGAAAATTCCTTGAGATTAACTGCAGAGAATGAAAAAAATTACATAAGGTAACAAGAAATAGTCATCAAGTAGTAGTTTTAGATAAAGTTTCAAAACCTACCTGGCAATATTAACATAAACTAGAAAAAGTAAGTAATTACAAATCCATTTTGCCTGCCTATGGCCATACTTGCTCCCTTTCCGCGCTCTAAAGGATTCCACATCTCAGGATGACAGGACAAGGAGAACGCGGTACCTGCAGGACAGTGGGCAGAGTTTCGTCCAGGTCACCGAAGTAACTTGGTTGCTGAGTGAAGATGTTTTCTGAGAAGAGAGGGGGAAGAAGATCATCTCCATTAGGTCAGACATTGGTGCCAACGAACAGATTTGCACCACAAGATGTACTTGTGTCACTGCTGACACCCCCAGACGCGGGTAATCACCATTTTGGACACGGGCACAGGCTCACGACTCAACTCGCTGCCCATCAACCCCTCAGTGCAACTGGGGAACAGGGAGCGAGCTCACGCTCATCAGAGCGGAGCAAACGAGATGTCAGATGGTACGTGCGCAGAGGCTGAATCAATGAATAATGCAAATACTACCGCTAAACATTCCTCGTTCCTTTCTCTGACAACTGGAGTTGACTTTTAATTACTGATAACAGTTCAGCATGCACTGGAGAATGATCTGCAAAATATTTCTTAAAGGTAATGAGGCTTTAGTAATACCTGCTATTATATTACTAGGACTTCATTATCCTCACAAAATACTCCACCGAATAATGGCATACCATAAATCCCCGCCAAGTAAGCACAGAAGCTGCCTATTTCCCTGTGAATTACTGTTCAGCTGATGAAAATTAACAGAGTTCTCCAGCAAGGACAGAGCACCAGGAAGAGTTATGAGACGGGTTTCAGAAAAATTTATACCCTGAGAAGAATCTAAAGTTTATCAAGTTATGAATTACACACCAGAGCTGCTCACGCCATTACAGTCATAACATAATGCAAGTAATCAGGTGGGGAAATCATTGGTTACTTGCGTACAGCGTTATTGCATTGCACACCAGAGCATACATATAATTCAAATGAGGTTTCATACGCTTCGGCCTTCTTCAGCATATTTGAAGACCCAGAGAAGTTAAAGCTTCCCATTTAAAAGAGAACTATCTATCTTGTCCTGCCTCCTTCCTACCTCCGAGGCTTGACAGATTAATTTAGAGTGTAAGTTACTGGATTCAAAAATGCAAAGGTTTAATGTCTAAGCTCTTCTGGTCTGGAAATCTGGCTGTGGGATGTGTTGTCTAATGCTTCTCACATTAGCCAGCTTGGAAATGAGACAAAATAACTACCAAAGAAAGGAAAAACTTTCATTACATGGACTGCAGACAACGTGGGTTAGAATTTCAGAAGAGCTCACTTAACCCAGGGTTAGGGTTAACATCCACCTGTGCTCAGGTGGATGTTAAAGATCACAGGTGAAGAGAGCCCAGGATAAAGACAGAAGCTAAACCAATATGCCCTCTCTTCATTATGCAGGTTTTAGTGTCCACGGCATTACTAAATATGCACTTGCAACTAAGACTGTACAGACACAAAGAAATCTGGGGATAAGCACAGCTTGAGCAATGTTCTGAAGTGCTTCGTGCTTTGAAGGCACAATATAAATCAGTGTCCGCACTGAAATTTCAAGTTCTCCTACTTCATCGGCCAGTGATTACTTCACTTTCCACATTTCACTCGGTTCCCAACTTTGGGAACAAAAGCACTCGTATGAGCAGCTGGACTGAGCCCCACGTCCCCCCCCTCCTCCCGCCCTGCCCAGGGACCGACGTGTTTGCCCCTTCCCACCAACCCCAGGATTTTACAGCCCTCAGGGTCCCCCCACAGCGCCCGAACACACGTTTCACTGGCATGGGAAACAACTGCTGAGGCAGAACCGAACGTTGACGCCCCAAGTCCAGCTCAGGACAGCCGAGCAGCTGGACATAAATGAAGCCCACAAGAAAAAGAGAAATCAGTTATCTGATCTGTAGAAATTACAGATTCTGGTTGGTACCGAACAGTTTGTTTTCAGAGTGGTATGAAACCCCACTCATCACTTGCCATTATATGAGTAAGCAAAAGCCTAAACGCAGCAAGCTGTTCCTTGGCTTGAACTTACCAATCATCTTCTGGAGCAGGAGACTGTTGCCTTTTCCAAAGAGCACACAGAGATCCAGAATTTTAGGGATGTCGAACAGGAAGTTATTGTAGATAATTTCTCCAAAGACTGCGGGAGTGATAAAATGATCCTACAAAGAAAAAATTTAAAGTAATTTAAAGGCTAATCCATATTTTACCCTGCAAGAACTGCAGTGTTATAACTAAACCTTGTGAAAACATCTCTCAGAGGTGTGTTATGGATTTTGTTTCATAGAAGACAGCAATTCTGCTTACACGGGCTTTTGCAAAGCCCTCCATCCCCATGCTCCCAGCTCCTTCTCACTGCCACTACATCCACCCCGCTGGCCTCACACCACAAAATGAACCAACTGACCTAAAAGTTAAAAAGAACAACCCCTACCTACAGTTCATTCAGTTCCCAGACCTGGCTCCTGCCACAACAAAAGAAACAGCTGAGCTGATGCAAGAACACTCAGCTCAGGAGCAGAATGAGCAACCCGGCATAGGAACGGCTTAACTGGCACTAACACTGAAAAAATACATGTGAGATCGCAGCCTGAGGTTATCAGTACCCTGGTGAAGTGGAATCAAGGCACCAAAGACAGCTACAGCAGTGACAAGTAGGAAGAAAACCCGGGGACTGCAGCTCTATCCTCTGACTGCTAGAACACTGTCAAAAACTAATAGCATTAAAGGAATTTATTCTAAAATTCTAGATGACAAAAATTCCATTGTCTTTGACACCGAGAAGCCGGCAAGCTGCAACACGATTCTGGATTTTCAGAAGACAAATTTGCCCACGATAGCAAATGTTTTCAGTCCCAGTGAGAGGCTGTACGCACGTTCCCCTGCGACAACGGAGGGACAGGGCTTTACGCGGCCCAGGTCCAATTTCCAGAACTCCTGCTGACTGCCTGCGTGACAACAGCCTATTCATTCTCTTCAAATTACTCAACTATCAAATGGTTTCAAATACTCGTCTGCCTCATCGGAGCGGTGAGATTTAATCAGATCCTGGAATGAAAGGCACCATAGAGGTGTCAGGTACTTATGCGGAAGTGGTGCCAGCTGCAGGCTCCAGCATTCCCTCTACCTGCTCCTGCCTCCAACGTCTTTCCTCAAAATGTCCTGAACGTCACCACCGTGATAATCGAGAGAATCAGTACATCGCTAAATAACACATCATAAATAACACACAGCGAGGGTATCGAGGGAGCAATTGCTAAAACACGAGGTGCCTCATCCTACCCAAAGGCCTTGTGAAAACCCCACAAGCTGCTCACGGGAGCTACACTCACACAATTAGGGCTGAGCATGTCTTTCAATTACAATGCCAAGAAAACAGTAATTTAGAGCAATTTCATCGTGTACCCAAAACCCAGGGAAAGTTCAAGGAGAGACAAGTACTAGCACAGATGTGCTGGGTTTGGCTGGGGCAGAGTCAGTTTTCTCCACAGCAGCCGGTACAGGGCTGTGGGTTGGATTTGTGCTGCAGAGCTGATAATTCGGGGATGTTTTTGTCATTGCTGAGCAGCACTTACACAGCCGAGGCCTTTTCTGCTCCTCACCCCACCAGCGAGTGGGCTGGGGGAGCACATAGTGGGGCTAGCTGACCAGGGGATACCCCACACCGTATGTCACGCTCAGTATAGAAAGCTTGGGAAAGGAGAAGGAAGCGGGGGGACACTTAGAATGATGGCGTTTGACTTCCCCTTCCCCAGTAACCGTTATGTGTGATAGGGCCCGGCTGTCCCGGGGATGGCTGAACACCTCCCTGCAATGGGAAACAGGCAATGAATCCTTTGGTTTGCTTTGCTTGTGCACGCAGCTTTTGCTTTACCTATTAAACAGCCTTTATCTCAACTGATGAATTTTCTCTGCCATCCCACTGAGGGGCGGGTGAGTGAGTGGCTGCGTGGGCCTCAGTTGCCGGCTGGGTTACACTATGACACCAGATTACACAACACTGCACGGTGCAGAGGAAGCAGCATTGAGGGAGCGAACGCTTGGCCACTGGTGGCCCAAAGATCCTCTGTTCCATGCAGCCGATGTTCCAAGTTCCAAGGCCAACACGCTCTTTTTTCTCTTATAACAATATATCACTACACCACATGTGGCTAACCTGCTGTTACTTCGCTGATTGCTCAGATATCCTTCCTAAGCAATCATTGCATAGCTCAGACACTTCAGCTCTGAGTGGTTATCACCTCCATACAGACAAACAGACTGATAAAAATAGTTGGACACGCAGGTAAGAAACACGATTAATTTCTCCAGTTGTCTTTTTCCCTAAACCACAAAGCCTGGAGCACCTGCAAGGCAAAGAAATATTTACCTTGGACTCCTTGTGAGTGGACATCCTGAGGAAGGTCAGGAAGACGCTCCGATGGAGACATTTCTGCACGTCGTTCACCTCCGGATGGCAATCCAACGAGGCATCGAACTTGCGAGGGGCATAGCACAGGTAGGAGTCCAGACATTTCTGAAGCGTCTCATCAAATATCACCTTGCACAACCAAAGACAAGGAAATGGAAAGAAGGAAATGTCACACGCTCATGGGCAGCCCAGTTAAACTTAAAAGCAACCTGAAACATTCAACAATGCTAAAAGGATTCGCATGTGCATCAAATACAAGCAAAGTCTTAAAATCCACAATGAAAATCCATAGGGAAACACTACTTTCTTTGCACTCTAAGGTGCAGTAATTGAAATTAAAATGCTTAACAAATGACATAATGAACATGTACAAGTCTTTACGAAAATGACTTAAAGTTTGTGGCTTTTACAAGCATGTAGATTGTTCAGGTTTTTTCTTCAGTGTCCACAAAACAATTTTTACCTGGCACCAAAATCTGTCATGAGGCAAAGCCAGAAGCCAGTTCAGGTCATCCGCAATGAATTTTGCTCGCTCCAAGAACTCTTCCACTAAAGCAGGGTCTCTAACAACAGGCGGCGGTCTGTATAGCACAAAAGACCGATCTGCTTTTATTTCTGGGTGCTGCAGAAAGCCAAAACATTGTATTAAAACTACAGACCAAGTGACAGGAATGCCCAGTTCCCATTTGCACTGCTCACCAAATTTTAGGAAACCAGCAAAAAAATGACACTTGAATGTGATCTGACATTCAGTTCCCTGGGAAGTTCCCATTTTCTAATCTTTCAAGGCACCAGTGGGTTTGTATCCTTATTTATCAGCAATATTTTCAGACCTTCACAATCAGGTGCACTCTGTTAACCCACAGCCTTGCAAAGCAATCCTCCCATGCCTTCAAAACAAACAGCACCACCTCCATGTCATGGCTCTGAAATGTGGCCCACACTCTCTCTTCTTCCTCCAAACTGGTTCTTGTGCAACATTCCACAGAGTCAAACTGACACGATGACCAAATACAGAGAAGAAACATTTCACTACCCTTCCCAAGGGTTTTCCCAGATACTCAAGTTGCGCCGGGGTGGTTTAGATTGGATATTAGGAAAAAATTCTTCATGGAAAGGGCTGTTGGGCATCGGAAGAGGCTGCCCAGGGCAATGGTGGAGTCACCATCCCTGGAGTGGTTTAAAAGGCACTGAGATGAGGTTCTCAGGGACATGGGGCAGTGCTGGAGTATGGCTGGAGTCAATGATGCTGAGGTTCTCTGCCAACTGAACTGATTCTACGATTCCCACCCTAGAACGAGAATCCCGTTGAGCGGCGGGCAGCAGCTTTGAGCTGCTCAACCCACATGTACACCCAGGGCAAACCTCCCCCCGAGCGAGCAGCATTAACGGCTCTCTCCAGGCCTCCTTCTTTCTGGGAGAAAAAAAGTGACTGTGGATTTTATTTTCTGATTTCAGCCAGCTGAAGCCATGAGGCAGGAGGTTACGGGATGCAGTCAGTGGATGGACTGATCCTGGTGCTACAGCTCAGAGCTGAACTTCACGCAGAGCTGGCTGAAGCTCCCAAAGTATTGCAGCAAAATTTACATTGCTAATCTGGCTGTTTCTTGAAAGAATAAGGAGTTCTGGGAGAACAATTTCCTATAGATCCTGAATACAATAAGTTTTCATTCATCCATCACTGGAAAAAAATTCTCAACTATCTGAATGTGCTAAAACATGAAAAGAACAATTGAAGGTGGAAGCTGACCCGATTTCATCATACCCTACACCAACAACTAGTTACGCGCAGGCCCGAAGAAATAACAACAACTTGTGAAAGGTCTTGTTTGCCTTTCAGGAAAAACACAGCTCACCAGTGCCGGTAAAGTCCGCAGCTTCCCTGTCTTGGGATCCCTTTCGGTCAGCTGGAGCTCATCCAGAGGCAGCGCTGGCATCCTGACCACTCGCTCCTCCCGCGGCAAACTGCAAAACAAAAGCACAGGATGCGTTTTACAAGGTCAATCAATCAAAAGCACAACAAAAGAGATCGCAGCCTTCCCAAAACACACATTCAGCAGCTGGAAATATATTTACGCAGAGCAATTTATCCACCACCTGAATGCCAAACCTTCAGGGAACACCCGAGAGCCACCTTCACGTGGCTTGGAAGAAACCTGGAAAGTGGTGCTCAATTCTCACGCCTGGTCCTTACTGAGAGGCCACAGACTCCTTCCAGGACAAGAAAAAACATTTGGGGATATTGTTTAATATGGAAACTTGATATTTAAACCTGGTTCCTGAAGATTTGGGTTGAACTTTCCGCTTTTGAGTGCCTGCTGTCTCCTGATAGTACAAAGCGGAGAGGCGACCAAAACGGGTCCTGCCCACACGTGATTAAAGGATATTTTTGGTGCTGATGTGGCAGAATCACCCGGTCCTCACGCAGACATGGATGAGGCTACAAAACGCAGCCTTCCCCTCCCTGCCAGCCCCGGTGTGCTCACAGAACCACCTTTTCACCTTCAGCGGCATTTTCAGGCTCCGAAATATCGCAATGAGCTTTCTGAAATTAACTGCAAGTCAAACAATTCAAAAGAATGTTATGCGCATTGTTAAAGAAGTATTAATGAGAAATAAAAACTGGAGGTTCACAGAGCTTCTGATTTCTTGGGGGATTTATAGTATTATGATTTCTGCGAAATAGTATTAAAAAGTTATGTTCTTGTTAAGGTCTAAATCACAAGTCTTATATGCATATTGAATTGCATTCACATTGCCTGGGCAGAATAACAGTTAAAACAAGACAAGTGTCTTTAGAGCTGAACAACACAGATTCAGGAGCAGGGTCAGTTTAGGCAGCAAGTGAAGGAGTAATATTTTTACTTCCAGATAATTTGTCACCTATGGATTTAGGCAAAAAATGTGTCACCTAATGTTTTAGAATTCAATTTAAAAAAAGAAAAAAAAGAAGGTAGAGCAATGTCAATACACACAGGCCAGAAAACTTAAAATAATGGTGTCTTTCCAAGGGAGTTTAAAGATTAGAATATTAACAGGAACATTTTCAGATTTTTGTGATTAATAATTTGTTTGGGGAAAAAAAAAAAAAGCAAGTTTTCAGCAGAATAAGCAAAACTGTTTTTCAGCTCTCATCATATATTTAATTTAGCTTTTACAATTTCTCGAGCCATTCCGAAAACCGCACGTAGAAGCGTGTGTTTGCAACAAGGAAAAAAGCGTCTCAATTCAAGCCTGCCAAGCATCAAAGTCTCTGGTCCAAGTCAAATACCCCTTGGAAGGGACAGGCCCTCAGCCAAAGGTTTGTTCATCGGGGGAACAGAATAAACCTGAGTACAGAACATCCTCAACACAGAGAATCACCCCAATCAGTATCATATGCTTCCCTGCACAAGGGCTTTGGTCTAAACTACAAGAACATGATTAATTTATTGCACCCTGTGCTTTCAGGCACAGGGTGTAAAATCCAAACAGCCCTGACAAACAAGAAAATAAACTAGACTTCTGCCAGAAAAACTTCTTTTCGCAGCATCAGAAGTGTTCTCTGCCTCACACATCCCATCATCCAGGAGGAGCCCGGACAGGGGGACACGCTGCTGGGGCCCAGGAACCCCCCCAGTGCGGCGGGCAGGGTGCCCGCTGCAGCTTCGCTGATGGTGGTGTTGTACATCACACGTACAGATGAGGAGGGAGCTGGAGCACAGACACCCCCTCCCCTACATGTGCTTTGACATTCCCAGCCCCAATTTTCCCTCAGGCATCTCCAGCAGTGACACCCACCCAGCTGTGCACCCACTGCCAAGCCAGGAACCAGCTCCAGTGCCCCACACACCCCTCCAGCCACTGCCCACCCTAGGCCCAGCCACCTCCTCCCAGCTCTGCCAGTGCTGCCACAGGCCCTGGAATCACAGAACCATTTCGGTTGGAAAAGCCCCTCGGGAACATCAAGTCCAACCATAACCCACCCCTGGCACTGCCCCACGTCCTGAGAACCTCATGTCCGTCTGTCCAACCCTCCAGGGATGGTGACTCCAGCACTGCCCTGGGCAGCCTGTTCCAATGCCCCACAGCCCTTTGGGGAAGAAATTGTTCCCACATCCAACCTCAACCTCCCCTGGCGCAACTTGAGGCCGTTTCCTCTGCTCCTGGCGCTTGTTCCTGGGGAGCAGAGCCCGACCCCCCTGGCTCCAAGCTCCTTTCAGGCAGTTCAGAGATCAGAAGGTCTCCCCTCAGCTCCTGTTCTCCAGCTGAACCCCCAGGTCCCTCAGCCGCTCCATCACACTTGTGCTCCAGCCCCTCACCAGCTCCGTTTCCTTCTCTCAACTCGCTCCAGCACCTCAAGGCCTTTCTTGGCGTGAGGGGCCCAGAACTGCCCCCAGGATACACGTTCTGGCCTCCCCAGTGCCCAGCACGGGCGGACGGGCCTACAACAGGCCCCGGACCCACCACAGGCCCCGACAACTTTCTCCAGCCCCAAATAAGCAGAGCCCCGTCCCTCCTGACACCCCCTTGGGTCACTGCCACCGCGCTGCCCCCGCCCTACCAGGCCCGGTCACCCGCCCAGCCCCTGCACCCCACACGGTCCCGCTCCGGCGCCCGAGTCCCCGTTACCAGCAGCCACGTCCCGCCGCCGGCACCGCGCTTCCGCAGCCAAACAGCCCTTCCGGTGCCGAGCGGAAGTGGCCGGGGTGGGCGGAGCCTGCGTGGCGCCGCAGGTGGGAGCGGCGGGTGTGTCGGTGCCGGCAGCGGCGGGGCTGGGGGACCGCACAGGTTTTCCTTTTGGAATAAAACCAGCTAATTAAATCAGTCACCCTATTAACTTACTCGGACTGACCCACCCGGGAGGGAGGGTCACCGCCCGCCCCAGCGCGGGTGTCACACTGCGGGACAAGGGTAATTCTTGCCAATTAATACAGGCACGATTAAGCCCAGCTGAGGTCAGTGACGCTTTGACTCCCGGAGAGGGGTGTGGGGGACAGACACACCGACTGTCACCAACCCCGGTGCTCTGAAGAGTCTCGGTTCTGCTTCTTCACCACAGGGAATTCTGCCTAAACGTAGGCCAGAGTCCAGCTTGAGATGGTGGAGCAGCCTAAAATAGCAACTGCGCTGTGCCTGCTGGCATGGGGCTAAGTGGGAATGGGGCTGTAGTGAGGTTCCAGCTTCTGTTCCCGAATCAGACCCCTTGCAGACTCTGGATCGTGGGTGTTTCCACTCACAGAATCCCAGAATGTCGGGTTGAAGGGCCCTGGAAAGCTCATCCAGTGCAATCCCCCCATGGAGCAGGAACACCCAGATGAGGTTACACAGGAAGGTGTCCAGGCGGGTTGGAATGTCTGCACAGAAGGAGACTCCACAACCCCCTGGGCAGCCTGGGCCAGGCTCTGCCACCCTCACCCCCAACAAGTTTCTTCTCATATTTAAGTGGAACCTCCTGTGTTCCAGTTTGCACCCATTGCCCCTTGTCCTGTCACTGGTTGTCACCAGAAGAGCCTGGCTCCATCCTCCTGACACTCCCCCTTTCCATCTTGATCCCCAGGAATGAGTCCCCCCTCAGTCTCCTCTTGTCCAGCTCCAGAGCCCCAGCTCCCTCAGCCTTTCCTCACACGGGAGATGCTCCACTCCCTTCAGCATCTTGATGGCTGCGCTGGACTCTCTGCAGCAGTTCCCTGTCCTGCTGGAACTGAGGGGCCACAGCTGGACACAATATTCCAGGTGTGGTCTCCCCAGGGCAGAGCAGAGGGGCAGCAGAACCTCTTGACTGCTAGCTGTGTGCAGCGGTGCTGGGTGCCTTGACTCTGTGGAGGGGAGCAGGTGTCACCCCGAGGGGTCCCCGCAGCCCCACTGCTCCCTGCTCCCCCCGACATCATCTGGGCTCCTTCTGCTCCCACCCCGGCGCTCTCCCTGGCAGGAGGCAGCCAGGAAAGGCTGTGTTCCCGCTCACAGTCAGGAGCGATCGATTTGCACTTCAAATGTCATGACAGGTTGTCCGGAACTCGCCATTCTCACCATTCTTTTGCCATTCCTTTTGAATGACTCATTTTCCAATGAATTATTTATTATTGCTATTTCTCCGACATCCCCTACACAAAGTCAGGCCCTTGGGCTGGAGCCACAGCACCAACGCGCTGTGCAAAACAACCTCCCAGAACAAAACGCTAGTGCCGGTGTCAGATCCAAGGTCTGCGCCGATTGTTCTGTGCAAGGAGAACATTTGGCAGCTGAAACACGATTCCCTCGCAAAGGCGTCTGTTTATTTCTCCTCCTCTGCCAACCTTCCTCCCGAGCAGCGGTGGCAAGACTCCAAGTGACTCAGTGGGCTTCGGATCTGTTATCAAGCTGCTTTGAATCACTATTCACCTTTTTAAATATTTTTTTAAAATATTTGTTACCTTACCAATTGTCTATTATATATTCCATTTCCTAAAGCACTGAACTACTGGAGCCTCTACCCAAAATGTTACTGATATTAACTATGTCTGTATAACCGAGTTACATAGTTATATGTATACACATGCAAACTAAATTTAATCTGGCAAATGAACAGAAATTAAACAATCCTACTATCAAGTGCCTCTGCTCACCTGTGTACAGTGTGCCAGAGACCTTCAACACTGCATGACAGGAAAAGTCAAATCCGAAATCTTAATGTGAATCACAACTTTCCGACCCTGGCCACACTAAAAGCAGCTTCAGGCTGCTGAGCTCTGCTGAAAAATCGTGCTTTCAAGGTTTGACCAGGAGCCGGCTGAAGTTACCAGGCGAGTCGGCTTCAGATCGCAGACTGGCCAACTTCTGCAGACAAAAGCTTTTGGAAAAGGAGCTTTCATTCAAAGGATCCTTCTTTGGTGTGATTCACGGGCGGGAGGAAGTTGGTTGGTGCTGAAGGGAGCGGTGCAGACGATGGGCTGTCGCAGGTCACAGCCTGGGAGCGCGCCCGGTTCCGGTGGCACTGCCAGCGCCCTGACAGACCCACACTGACAATCTCCTTGTGCAGAAGGACACTCAGCCTTGGCCAGCTATGAGACACAAAAGCAGCTTTTTAATTTCAAGCGGTGCCAAAAGCACCAAGAGGAGGACTGAAACCAAGTGTGCTACTGGAGGTCAGCCTGGTTTCTTTGTCGCTCTGTCCCTCTGTCGCTCTGTTCTGCAATAGGGCACTCCGAGCAGCACCGAGCTTTCCGCAGCTCCTGCGTCTTCTCAATCCTGCCTCAAAGTCCCAAATGACAGCCTGGCACATCTGCTTCGCTTCTGCCCAGCCACAGAACATCTCTGTTTTCCTCCTCCTCGCACAGCAGGCTCAGCAGTCGCTGGGCCAAGTGACCTTCTTGTGAAGTGACACCAAGTGACAGCACGCCTGCTGTCCCCTCTCCGGCTAAAAGGACAGAGTGGAGGCTTTAAAGCCACCAGCCTGCACGCAGGTCTGAGGGCACAGGAAACCCCAAAGGACTGTTGCTTCCAAACACATTTACAAAACACAAATAAAATCAGGGAGTTCTGAAACGAGCAGAGGAAAATGTCAGTGTAATCTAAAAAAAGACAGAACCATGCTCCTAAATTGCAAAGTTGTAGTAATTGGCCATTGTATTTTCTAAGCGGCTGAAATGCAATTACAGTAAATATGATGAATCAGTGTAGCCCTGGGCTTTGCAATTTTTCAACCCAGCTCCACATATTCCTTTTTTACATTTTATCTTAACAATATACGCCTTAGCTTATCAAGGACTAGTGGCAGTTCTAAGCCTTCCACACCACGTTCTTCATAGTCAGAGACAGGTGTTCTCATTAAGCTACTGACCTGGTGCATCCTGCACTAATTTATTAACTATTTTTTCCATTTTCCATCATTCTCCCGTTAACCCCCTCGAAGCATATTCTGAGTATAAAGTCTCATCACAGGATATTTTTAATTTTGTTCACTAATAAAAGAGACCAGGGCTGGCCCCAAATCCTTCTTGGCGTGTTCTCTGCCCGAGGCACAACAGCAGCCCCTGCTTCTCCGAGCACTGCGGGTTCAGCCCGGCTGCTGGAATGAAGGTCTTGCTCAAGTTCTGAGCTTCGATGGTGCGAGTTCCTGCAGTGGGAACTCCCTCCTCTGACACCTGCGCAGTCCTGAGCGGGTTACCAGAGCATTTCTGCACTAAAGACTTATCACTTCAGACAATCACTTAAAATATTATCATTTTCTACTGATATTGAAGCAGCTCCTCTGATCAGACAGCTTCTTAGCCTCTTGCTGTCATGTGTTTCTCCTTTGTGTAACAGGATAATAACTATCCAGCTTCAGGAGGAAGGATCTTGAGTGTGCTTATTAAAAAAACACATATGCTTTATTATTAAAAGCATTTTTCAGGCGGTGTTGTTGTAGCAACGTAGCACATGACACAGCAAGTTAACTTTTCCAAAGGAAAGACGTTCAGTATAAAATACTTTGAACATTTTACTTATTTTTAGATCACTAGGCAAATGTGATTGATTGCTAGCTGGGGTTAAACCACAACAGCAAACAACAGGGATTATTAGTCTTTGAAGTGTAAGAAAATAATACAAGCAGACATAAAGCAAGGACTCCAAACATTCTGCCTACACCTGGCATATTTTCAGTATTGATGTCTTCAGCTTTCATTTCCAGGTACAGAAACAGCTTGCACAAACAAGGAGTGATCTGTGTCCACAGAGCAACGCTCTGTGCTCACAAACCCGTGCAGAAATAGTACATTCCATATAAATTCTATATGGAGGTGCTGTCCTGTCATCATTCGGCCATGGTACGGCTGCGGCTGCTCTGCTGTTTGCAGATCCTGCCCTGTTTCCAGTATTTGCTCCAAAATGTTGTAGCTGTTGCACTGAACTTGAAGTTTGCAAAGTCCCCCAAAACTTTGTATTTGATTAGTGCTGTAATAATTATCTCAATGTGTAGCCGTAGCCAACACAGCTTCGTTGTGCTGGCTTCCCTTCGGCAAAGTGTCTCTAATAGTATGTATTGTTTTAAACCAGGGTTATTGCAAGACAAAAGATCCTAAAATGAGACTGTTGGGAAAATGTTCTGACAATAAATTATATGTGTGTAATAAAAATCTCATTATTTCCAAATTATTCATCTACTTTTCAAGGGAATGAGTCAGAGCATCCATCTTTGGGCCCATCAGGATGACTGACAGAGCGGGTGCCTCTCACCTGGTGTGTTTTAATCAGGGATGTCCTCACCACCGGCCGTTGGGGTTAAAGGAACAATGAAATAGCTGCGTGTTGGATGGGAGCAGAAAGAAGGGAAGCGCCTGCACAGAGAGGAACACGGGATAAATACAGTGGGCAGAGACGGGTCTGAGCACAGCGTTCTGTTCAGAATCTGCTACAAAACCAAAAAGGAACCAGAGAGTAAAACTAGTAAAATGTCAAGGTAAAGTGAAAGATGAAAAAAGAAACAAAGGATGAAGAGAGCTGCTTTTGAGTAGACAACTGGCTGAAGAAGCCAGTTGGAGTCCTGAGAAAGGGAACTACCCTGCGTTTCATGGTCTTGTTCTTACAGAATCAGAACTCGGTGTGCTGTGGGTTTGTTTTTTGTTTGTTTTCAGGCATATCTGACTGTCCCATCAGTTTTCCGTCGTAACAGCGCAGAGAGTCTGAGTTGGGCTGTTTGGATCCCCAGAGTGAAGTGTATTCAAGGTTACTGGATGGGAACAGGGCTGGGGAAGTACCTGCCACACGCTTGGTTTGGCCATTTCTCGCTGTGGCAGGCACAGATCACTCCAGGACTGTTTCTCACAGCCAGGAGAGGCTCACGAACCAGCCTCTGTGGAACGGTGGTGCGAGGGACCGGGCGGGGTGGTCCAGAACAGGATGTGTCAGCCTCCGCCACAGCCACCTGTGGGTTTTAAACGCACCCTTCCTGAATACAGCCAAGACCTCAAAGGGCGTTTGGGTTGTGACTGCAGCCCATCACTCCACATCAGGCGCCCTTTTTCTTGGAAGAAAAAGCCAACTAGTAACTCAGCAGCTGTGTCTAAAACAGTAAGAGAGGTTTGGAAAGGACTCATTGGGTCTTTAGGGTCAGTTCAACTACATCAGGGGACGGCAGCCCTGGGAAGGGTGACCCAGAGCCACAGGACTTGAGCTCTTGGATGCTTGGCTGTTCTCAGGTTTCAGTCCAGACTTTGCATGGCCATCGGATACTTGTTTTCTCTCACACTAACATCACCCTTGCTCTTAAGGGAGACATGTTTACTTCTGTGCATACTCCCTGAAGTTTCACAGAGAACAACTGTATCCCTTCTCAGCATTCACATTTTTGGCTAAGTAAATTATTTCAAGATTCTTACATAAGAAAAAAAAATATCAGGATTCCCCTGTAATTATTCTCCAGACACATTTGAAGTTTGTGTCCCTTGATTAAAAGTGACCAGAGCTGCATAAATCCAGAGGAGGTTGCAGCAGAGCTTTGGGTAACAGTATTAACCTTTTGCTCCTCTCCTGGAAAGATCTCAGTTGATATCATGCTTTTCATCAAGAGCTGCTTCATATTGGGAGTTCTTGGTCATCTTAAGATCAACAAATACACCCAGATTTTTCTCTTCTTCTGTCATTTCCAACCGATGAGCTCCCAGCTTGCAGCAGAGATTCTTGTTAGCAATTCCCAAGTGCACGACCTTGCACATTCCGCTATTACATGTCATCCCGTCCCCGATGTGCCAGCACTCCCTGTTATCCAACTCTTCCCGCAACGCAGATTTTCCCTCCCTAGCGCTGGTGCCTCCCAACTTTGTGCCATCAGCAAATGCTGTCGCCTCCCTCCCACATTTCGTTCCAAGATGTGACCCAAAAATACTGCGCAAGATCAAAAGAACGTACGACATGCCTGGCTGGGTCAGGTCACTTCCCTGCCTTTTCCAGGAAGCTATTTTTTATAGACCCATTCTCCATTAATTTATTGAATAAATTATTTGACCTACTGATATTCTCCAAGTCGGTTCTTGAGGAGCTCAGCTCCACCTTCAGAGTCTACCTTTCCATTCAAATCATTGTCAACTGTCTGTAGCCAGCTTGTTACCTACCAAATAGCTCCCCAGATAAACTACTCATTTGCCAGGTGGCATTTTACTTAATATCCCATTAAAACCAGTTAGATTAAATCTATTGTATATGCGTTGCCTAGAAAACAATTATCAAAGGTATAATCTTAGTCAAACGCAATCTATCTTTAGTAAAGCTATGTTGAGTTTTACTTTATTTTACACTTACTTGTCTGTCCCCAACTGCTTTTTCCTTTACATTTTTTTCTAAGCTTTTAATGTTCTTGAGGTCAGACTGACAGGTGTTTCAGTGACTGGGTTGCTCTTCTTCCTCCGGCTTAAAACCAGATAGTGCTTCTGTAGTTCCTCTGTAATTTATTACCATCCTCAACCTGACAAATTAGAAACTTTGTGCTGCGTGAGTGAGGATTCATTCCAGGTCCATCCCAACCGTGGGCTTGGGAACACGTCGTTCCCTGAGTTGCGTGTCAGGTTCTCACAACCTTCCTCTCCCTTTGTGTGCAGTAATTTCCATTTCCATACAATAATTCTCATTAGCTATAATCTTTTGCCCCAATCATCAGAGAAAATTGAGGCAAAAGTCATTCAACGTGGGGGCATACCTAGCCTTTGTTAAAAAATAGACTGGAACACAAGAAATGGAGACACTGGGATGTGGGAGTCTCCATGCAGTGTGTTTGACCGTATTGGTAAAGAAAACAATTAGTATCACTGAAATAGGCAGCTGGAAGGACACAGTTTGTCCTGCCCAGTGATGGCACTTCAGCCAGTTCCCCCTCTTTAAAACCAGGAGGTTCTGCTGTACAAATCCCCAGGTCTCCAGGATTCAGCTGCCTGAAATAGGGCAACATTTGATCCCCATCCAGGAACACTGCAAAAGCAGCCGTTCCACAGGGAGCGTCCAAAATCCATACTCTGCTGCCTTGTGCTGTCAACACACATCCTTCTCAGCTACAGCTATCTCAGCTGGACAGTTTTTCATTGCTTTTGGGTATAAACAGGCCAGGAATCCTGTTTTTCCCTTCAGTTACCTGTATTTCTTCCAAAGCTCCTCTGAAGGTACATATTGACATTCAGATCACATTTGCATTCAGATGATGGCTTGTTGTTGGAAAAAATCCCTTTTGAGGGGCTGATTAACTTCCTTTCAGATGTTTACTGTCCCTGACCAAGAGAGCGAAACTGGAAAACAACTCACTGCATGGCTTATATCTGAGTTTAGAGACATGGGATCCTGTATTTTGTATTGTTCTCTCTGAAAATGAGTGCTGCCTCTAGTTTGAAGATGACTTAATGACAGACCGGAGCCCATCTGTCACAATGACTAGCCTTGGACTCAGAGGGAGAGTCCTGTGGATAATTTGGGAATGCATTTTAGAGTTGCTCGCAAGCAAGCACTTCATTTCAGATCAAGGCAAACATGAGCAGCAGGTGGAAGTCTCTCTCAAAAGTACAGCCTGACCTACATACGGTACTGTAAATTAAAGATATGTATAAAAATAAAGCATTAATGATCCGTCACGCTTGCAACAAAACCCAGATACAAATCTTGCTGCTGAAAAGGAACTCTAGTGCACAAGGCTCAGCCAAAGCTTCAGCGTGGACACCGCAGCGCTCCCTGCCCACCGTACCCTGCTGTCATTTGCCTCTTGAGCTTTCTCCTGCCTTTCTGTTGCTTAATGTCCATATCCCTTTTGCTTTATCGCTTGTCTCTCAGTTTCCATGTATTTTTTGGCTCTTGTGCCTTGCGTTGGCTCCTTGTTCTCCATTAGCTCATGGCACGGGCCACACACGTTCCTACCACTGAGCTCAGTGCCATGAAAGCATCAGGAAGCATCGGTCAAAAGGCCTTATAGAATCATAGAATCGTTTCGGTTGGAAGAGACGCTCAGGATCATCGAGTCCAACCACAACCCAACTCTGGCACTGAACCGTGTCCCTGAGAACCTTATCTAAATCTGATCATAAACCAGCAGCGACACTCCCGACAGTCCAGTCTCCACTGAGCGGTTTTGCAGTTTGCCTCAGAATCCAGCCTGTGCACACTGGGTTTGTTGCCAAGTGTCTGTGTCTCTGGTCTCTCCATGGCTCAGGGTTCAGTATCTGAGACAAGTTATTGGACACATTTAAAAAAATCATCATTACTTATTTTTCCCTGTGGTAAAGCAAAAAAAAGCAGTTTTTTTACATGTGCTTAATGATGAATCTATTAGTCCCCAAATCCTCTTCAACAGCTAAAAAATGCTAAGTGAGCTTTTGTCTCTTAGTCCTCCAAAAGTAAGAGAAAAGCTGCTTTTATGTACAATGCTTTGCAGTCAGACAGGGTGTTTCTCCAAGGGATGAACAGGCTTTGGAGGGTTCCTAAGGGCGATCCCAGGACTGCAGAGCAGGCTGTGGGCAGAACCAACCCCAGCCCGCCTGCTCCTGCGGGGTCAAACATCCCCAGGGGCTATACAAGGAGGAAGGGGACAGGTGGCTTCCCCTGCTGAGGGACTGAGAGGGAACAGTTGCTGGGCTGTGGGGATGGTCCTGCCCCTCTGCTCTGCCCTGGGGAGACCACACCTGGAATATTGTGTCCAGCTGTGGCCCCTCAGTTCCAGCAGGACAGGGAACTGCTGGAGAGAGTCCAGCGCAGCCACCAAGATGCTGAAGGGAGTGGAGCATCTCCCGTGTGAGGAAAGGCTGAGGGAGCTGGGGCTCTGGAGCTGGACAAGAGGAGACTGATGGGGACTCATTCATGGGGATCAAGATGGAAAGGGGGAGTGTCAGGAGGATGGAGCCAGGCTCTTCTGGTGACAACCAGTGACAGGACAAGGGGCGATGGGTGCAAACTGGAACACAGGAGGTCCCACTTAAATTTGAGAAGAAACTTGTTCCCGGTGCGGGTGGCAGAGCCTGGCCCAGGCTGCCCAGGGGGTTGTGGAGTCTCCTTCTGTGCAGACATTCCAACCCGCCTGGACACCTTCCTGTGTAACCTCATCTGGGTGTTCCTGCTCCATGGGGGGATTGCACTGGATGAGCTTTCCAGGGCCCTTCAACTCCTGACATTCTACGAGTCCATAACCACGGCGCTGGGTGCTGAGGGCAGCCCTGAACGGACCACCGCTCCCCTCAGGCCGGAGGGCGGGAACGGCGCGCGCCTGGCCCCGCCCCGCGGAGGGGCTGTGGGGGGAGGAGGCGGCGGGCGCGCGCCTGGCCCCGCCGTGCCCGCGTCCCGTGCGGCCGCCATGTTGTTGTGGCTGTGAGACGCGGCGGAGGCAGCCGGGAGGCGAGCGACTCCGGTCCGGGCAGGAGGCCGCGCCCCGGGAGGGGGTGTGGGGGCTCCGCGCCATGCCCTGCCCCGCGGTAAGGAGCCGGTGGGGGCCTCCGGGCTCACCCCGGTGTCTTGCGGGGGGGTGGGCCGGCCTGCCGGGCTGGGGCCTGGAGAAGGGCGGCCGGGCTGTCAGCGGCGGGGCCACGGCCCGGCACGCCCCCTCGGCCCGCGGGTGAGGGGCAGCGGCGGGGATCCGGCTCCTTCCGCTCCGCTCGGTCGAGGCTGTCGCGGGGGAAGGCGGCGAGCCGGGGCGCTCGCTTGGCACCGCGGCCGGCGGCGGCCTCGTCCCCGGGCGGGCGGAGATGCCGTCCCGGGCCTGCCGCGGGGGGACGGCGCGGCCCTGCCGGTGGGGCTCGGGGAAGGGCCGCGGCGTGTGGGCCCCACCTGGCGCATCCGCCTCCCCGCCCGCCCCGCGGGGCTGCCCGTGTCCGCCAGCCGGGGGTCGCCTCACGGCGCTGGCGGCGCCGGTCCGGAGCTCGGCGGCTGCTTCTGCTTTGGCCGCGGTGTCGGTTGTATTCAGCTGTCCTTGTGCTTGGGGCAAAATTCCCGTTCTTTTTACAAGTGGGACTTGTTAAGGCTTTGTCTTTACATCGTTTTGGGGCTTTAATTGTGCCTCTTCCCCATCTTCCTCTTAACAGTCCAATTCTTTTGATGGGATCTGAGCAGATGTTGCCCTTCTCTGGTAAGTAGTGTTTTGCCCTCCCTGTCCCCCCAACGTGGAGTTTTAAGTTTTTTCATTGAAGTTATTCCCTCTTCTGTTCATTCTTTTAAGGAATGTTGTTTTTTCAACAGATGAGACCTCGTGTTCCTTCTCATTTCACTGTACAGGAAACTGATTTCTTTCCTTTTCATGCCCACTTCCCTCATGGGGGAAGGCTCGTTATGAGTTTGTAGCCCTTGCAGGCTTCAAGTCTGACAGGTGCTTTTCTGTGTGCTTCACCTGTTTGCTCTCATGCATGATAAGCCCATGGAACCATGTGCAGTGAGGCTTTTTTTTAGAAGAAAAGTGCTTGCCTAGTGAATCATGTCATGTAGTGGTACCGCTTGGCTTCATGGAGGCTATAAAGCTGTATTTAAATGCCGAGGTGAGTCCATTGGGAAGGGACTGGAGTATGACTGAGGGAACTGGGGCAGGTTTCTTGTAATGCCAGTCATGCTCTAAGCTTTAGGTGAAGAACTGGCTGCCTTTCGTCTGTTATTAAACATGTGCTGTAGTATTTGAAAGTTAACTTTTTTGGTGGAGGTGAAGGTGTTTTTATGCAGGAGTGCTTGTAGATAACTTGAGGGGAGGAGACCAACATCTGATATCTGCATTGCTTCAGCTGGGTCTAGTTGCAGTGGTTTTGGAAGATAGAAAAAGTGCTTTCTTTTAGTACAGGAAATACTGTGGACTGTAAGTGTTGAAACTTTCTGCAGATAAGTGAAGGCGGGGCATGGGATTCCAAAATGTTTCAGTGACAAGTGTTTCTATGTGCGTGCTTTGGAGTTTGGGGAGGGGCAGATGTGCAGAAACAGTAATGTTGAGCAGTAGGGATTTTTTGAGTGATTGCACTAAAAGGTGCTCTTGTCCTACTTCAGATTATAGGAGTGTTATTGATAAACAAGCTCAGATCTCTTGCTGGCAGATAGTTATAAGTACCTATCCAGGGTAGTGTTAATATCCTTTACAACAACTGTCTGCATTAGAAATTATTAAAATAACCATGTTAACCTACTTAAGTAATATGCTATGCAACCCATAAATGATACCAAGTAGGTGGAATAGGTCAGCTTGATAAACTCCCTTTTTTTCATAAAAATGGCCATCCACAGCTGGAGAAGATGGGAGCGAAGCATGCCCAAGCTTCTGAAGACGGGGGATACAATATTTTATCTCAGATCTCATTCCACCTACGTGCAACCCAGGATGGTGGAAAGAAGTATGTTGTCAGCCTTTCAAGAGTAGGAGGAACGTGGCTATGCAGTGCTTTGCTGGCAATTAACTCGTAAAAAAGGAGTAACTTAAGGAGGAGGGTATTGTCAGGCTGCTGGAGGAACGGGCAGAAGCCTGACAAGTCTGCTGTAGCAAGAAGAACGAATTGTCTCCATGGGGTGAATGAGAGGAACTGGGTTAGCGTCCAGCAGAAAGTCTGAGGTCTTTCCACTAGTGCAGATCAAAGGGATGTGGTGGCTGTTCCTGCTCTGGGATGTGTAGCTGGATATAGTGAGATAAGACTCTTCTTGATATTGGTGGTGTCTTCCAGAACACGGAACTCCAAATAGTGCAGTTGTGCTTATCAAATACTGTCAACTAGAACTGATCCAGGTAGTTAAAGATCCACTTGTTCAATAGTTGCTTTCATTGGCTGAGTCCAAGTAATAGAAGTTATGTTTCTTTCAAAATAAGCTTCTAAGTACTAAATTGTCTGAGCCATAATGTGCAACTGTTCTGCATTTGTCTCTAGTTTGAGTAGCTGGTGGGGTAAAGACCTGCCTGTTAGATCCCATAGGGGTTTTAACTCTGAGAATTGAGCTTCATGATTTCTAATTCCACATGTCTTCTAGATAGTGGTGCCATAACTTCCCAGTGCTGTCAGGAAAATGTTAGGAATATGCCTAGCACTCAATTCATGCTGTAATTCTTGTCGATTAACTGGATCATTAAAAGAGAGCTATATCTTTGTGGGGCTTCAAAGTTGCAGGGTGATTAAGAGATTTGTGTGAAGGGCATAAAAGTGAAGTTAGTGCTAATTCAGGAATTTGTAATACTGAGGTTTTACTATGCCCAGTAAAGGACTGAAAACCTCAGCTCCTGATGAATTACAGCCTCTACCTTGGAAGCTTTAATCCTGAACGGTGCAGGATTGCTGTATCCTCACGGGTGTATTGACTTGCATGTCAGCTTTTAGTATCTGCCTGTGGGATGGGCAAGGGTCACACAACACAGCATCGTTTGGTATCAACTCTCCTCATTCGCAATGTAGTTAAGAACAGAAACAGCAAAGACTTTGTCCCCTTGCTTTGGGGTGAACAGTTGAGCAGGACTGACAGAATGTGCTTGATATCATAGAAATCTAATCACAAGCTAGAGCCTGAGTAGCCCAGACCTGTTCTTCTCGTCTGTTTAATAGTTCCTGGTGTGAAGGAGGTGAGATTCAGTGAACCATAGCAATTCTGGGAAGTGAGATTTTATCCTGTAAGGAAGACCTCAGGTTGGTCTCTCCTGATCAGAACTAGAAGGAAGAACAGCCTGTAGCAGCAGGGAAGAAATGTGGTGTTATCTTGTTGAAACCAGTGGTATCTTCCTCTTATCTATTATGAGATGTCTGGATTCTGTTGGTCTGTGAGCTAAGGGTGCTCTGTTCGCCTTCAGTAAGTAGCAATAAACCCTAGAAATGTGTTGGAACTGCAGCTCCACACCATGCAAAGTGAGCTGGGGAAGAAAAGCAAAGCAGAAGGCTTTCTGGCATTAAAATGGAAATAGATGAGCTATTTCTGGAGTCCTCGATGTCCATCACAAAGCAGCATTTTTAAAGGCTTAATTTAAAATACAGTTGCTGATACCTAGCTTTGGTTCATCTGGTGAAACACCTCTGATTTAGAATCTTAATCTCAAGTTTAGGAAGCAGCAGTTGATTTGATGTGTGAATGTGACTGCGAGTCAAGGTCTTAACTGGCAATGTGCTCTGTAGGTCGGACGGGGGGGGCAGCTGAATACTTCATGGGCATTAATGCTGAAAACAGTTGCAACGAAGAAAGCTTGGTGTGATCCAGCTTGAAGGTTTTCTGATATTTGTGTGTGTATATGCCCGAGGCAACTAATGACATTGTAATAGGTGGTGGAACCCTTCCAAACTCTGATATGGGGGGGGAGTGGTGGAGAACAACCCAAACTCTGAAAAAATCCCTACCTAAATAAGTGGTTCCTAAATAAGTTCCCTTCCTTGAGAGAGCTGAATTTCAGAAGACTTTTGAAGCTGGATGGCCTTTAAGTGATACTGCAACTAAACTTGTACAAGCTGCTGTATTGAAGTATTACCACTTCTGAAAAGTTAATACTTAGAACAAGATACTAGTGGAACCTAATTTTAGAGAAATTGGTCTGTTATTTTTCCTCTTGACTAGGAATGAATTGAAAAGCTGTAAAGCATTGTTGCTGGGATGGCTCAGGGGCAGGCTGTTGTGTGAGCTACCAGTCATGCCAGTAATGGGATGTGTTCTCAGTAACACATGCTGATAGATCTCAGGTCATATTAAACCTCTCTTTTAGATAAACCAAAATGATTGAGTTACAAATACTTTAAAATATAACTTTGCAGTTCAGTGTTAGTTGAAAGAACATCAAAGAAACCAAGCCTTGGAGAAGTCCTAGGAGGGGAAAAGCAAATCAAGCTCTTGCCTTGCTCAGCACATCTGTCTGTGTTTTGCAGTATTCATTGGGATGGACTGACCAGCTGCGATGAAAGTGAAGTTGGTGTTGATGGCTTTCATCCGAGATGCTTGTCTAGCTGATGCTTTGACTTGTACATCAGTTCATCAAATTATTTTCCAGTATATGAATAGCATGGTAGTGGTCAGCTTTAGGGGTTTTCGCTGTTACGTATCTTGTGAAGCATTAGAACTAGTGAACTAATGCAAGTTGGGAAGCCTGAGCTTAGCTTGGAAAATTATCCTGTCACCTATGGAATCATCTGGAAGCTAGAATAAAATCAAAAACTTGGTGTTAGTCCTTGGCTACTTAGGAAGAGCTGGGCTTTCAGGAGGGCAGTCAGAACAGCCCCCCACCCTGACTGGAGTGTGTTCTTTATGGTGAGAGCTGTAATGGGGTGTTCAAATGTTTGGATTTCTGAGACTGGTTGGCAAGGCACGCTGCCACAGGCCTCTAACTCCTGTAACATGGCATAAAAGACAGTGAAAGACAGTGGGAAAGATTTGTGTTTGGAACTTGGATATTTAACTCTCTTCTTCCTTCCCGTTGTGTATGTTGATTTCAAGCTGTATGTTCTGTGCTCACCTCCATTTGATTTTTAGCCTGATCACCCCTGCGCTTCCTGCAGAGTGATGGTTTCCACAGGGTTGGATGGGGCTTCTCCAGACTCTCCTCTGGTGGGGTGGCTGGTACGTACGTACTTCTGCAGATATCAAGTGGAAGCCTCCAGTGTGAGGAGAGTTGGCTCTTTTATAGTACTGTATTTTTTTAATCTTCTGACAGAGCTTTAACGTAAAAAGCTGCAATTGCATTTTAACTTGGTTAGAGGAAGAATCAATTTAAATGTGCTTTTCCTCCTGCTGGATTAGGTCTGTGAGAAGGCTCGTGCTGCTCAGTGCACCCATGAGATCCTTTGAGGTGGAAGCAGGATTTAGGTCCTTGGTTTCTTGAGCTGGAGCAGTTCTGCAGGTGTGTGGAGCTACAGCTGCAGGCACCTGATAAACTTGAGACTGATTGTACTTGAAGGATGTTGGATATCTTGAGGGTGTTTTTTTGCCTTGGTGTAATTTCAGAGCCAAAGTTATTCTTTACTGGGGCTATCTCTAGCAGTTGTGCAGGATCTGCCCTCTCAAGTCCTACTTTGTTTAGCCCTTATTGGGAAAAGAAATGGAAAAGACTTTTTTTGTTGTCATCTCAAGCTTCCTGCTCTTCAAAGGAACAACCTTATCAAAGTAACTTACTACCTGCATGTGCTTCTTCCATGCTGTGAATACACTATCCTCATGGATGAGACTTCTACTAAGGGCTCTCTTGTTTGTGGTCTTTCTTACCCTGTTTTAAGAGCGTGGAAAGATTTTCATCAGGGAAAACCAGTGAACAGCTATACTTGATGCTTTAACTGAGATTTCTGAAAACAAAATAGCTTGAAATAGAGATCTCTAGCCAGGATGCCTGTCCATGTGAGGTGTCCTGTGTATACAAGTCTAACAGTCTCTAAGTATTTTTGATTATTCTGATTCTCTATAAGGCTTAGTTCTTAGAATATGTAGTCAGTATGGGGGGAAGTAGTGCACTTCAATTTGTGGAGGAAGATTGCTGCATTGCCATAATTAAGTCTTTGTAGTTTTTCTTTCTAATACCAGAGATTCATGCACTCGTATAGACATTATTTATAGAAACACTGTTAGAACAGTTTTCTCTTGCCCTTTTGTGGGCCTCATTTCCTTCAACTTGGGGACTAGAAACCAGGGCAATAATCAAAGCATTAATTCTGTAGTGTTACCTGAAAGGACAGAGCTTCAGGAAGAGCTAAAAATAGTTCTGCTTTCCCTCTGCCTTTAAAAAAAGGTTTTGGCTCCTCTATCAACTGGGCCCAGGCAGACTCTCGAGAGAATGGAGCTGTTTTCTCCAGTGCTGCCTTCTCAGCTTGTGGAAGTGCCTGGCGGAAGCTGCTCCCTGCCACCCGCGTGAGGGAAGACAAATTCCTGTCTGCACGGGGAAAGGTGAGGGTTTAAATCCAGGCTGGGTTGGCTTTCTGAGTGCCCTTGGAGCGTGGGACCAAGACAGGGCTTGCCCACGGGACACGTTGTGTTCTCCCCAACTCACCCCTCTGAGCAGCCTCTTGTGTGGGGTGATGTGGATCACAAGCCTTCCGGGTGCTGTGTGACTCCTCTTTCTCTGTGGTTTGACTGTTCTCCACAAAAGGATTCTTATGTTTTTTTTCTGTACGGTTGGTGGTAGGATTTCAAGAAAATAGACAGAAAATCAGACCTTTCCTTGAGTCTTTGTCATGTGGAGTTTAGCACCTCCCAGGTCGAAGATAGACTACTAGAATTTTGATTTCAGTTATATGCTTGCTAGAAATTGTAGTTGAAAGTATTGAAGAGTTAAGCGAGACTGAAGACTCAATTAAAGAAATGGCAACAAAAAGACTGACCACCCAGAGAGATTGGGAACAATTGATTTGCATCTACTGTAACCCAGGAACTGCTTATGACTGGAGTCTTAATACCTTTAACATTTTACAGCAGATGTTACTTGGGTAAGATGAATTTCAGTACTTTTGAAATGAAGCTTCAATTTTGTTGTACAGAAGACCTAAGAATGACCCAGTCTAGGAGCTTATCTAGCTTAAGACCTCTGTCTTACCACTCTTATGCTTCAGTACGTGTTTTCGAAGTGAGGTTAGTGCTGAAGCTGCTTATGGAGGTGGCTGCAGCGAGGTGTGGAACTGGTGGCAAGCGTTTCCCTGACATTTCCCATCTGGTAGGTAGAAGGGGACCAGCAGCTGGACTCTCCTTGTTTTCGGTGCAAGTAGAGCAGGAAAGGGAGGAAGGTGGTTGCTGTGGCTGCCTGATTTCATCTCTCGTAGCCATAATTGACCTAAATGTATACCTGTGAAAGCTTCACTTATTGCATTGCTATCTGTAAGCTTGTAATTGCTATTATTGAAACTTAAACTGGAGATAAAATGAGATGCTGTGAAGTTGTGCTGTTTGTAATTATACTGTTTGCAGCCTTGATAAGGTGTTTGCTTGGAGGCCTTTTCAGGCCTGGTTCTGGATTTGCTACAGCTGAACACTTCAGTTTTATTTGCTTCCAGTCTTCAGTGTCTTCTCCAACTTTAAAAACTACTGTTATCAAAGCTGACTTTTTTTGTTTTGTGGGTTCTCTGTAAGTTCAGGCTTTTAAAATATTTGTCTATCTTGTGACAATGAAAAGATGAGCCAAAAAGAGAACTTATGAGAAGAAAACTCACCTGACATATCACAGTGCAACTTTGCTTGGAACTTAATGTGAACATGTTGCTCGATCCACTCTGTAGTCAGGAAAGTTAGCTGTGGTCAGAATACATTAGAAACATTTTATCTAAGCGGTGTGAGCTGATAGCTTTGATTTTTATTGTTCTATTTGAGTTTCCCTTATTTCCTTTTGTCACTTCTGAGAGCAATTATGCTGCTGTATTGTAGGCATTGTTGCACTTTTGATCCAAGAAACCTGAATAAAATGTCTAAGCAGATTGCAATTTGAAGTTTTTGATTATTTTCCTTTAATAAAAGCAAGTGAAGTGTGATAATGTAAACTTGCAAGCTTATTGCCTCTGCCTGCAGACCTCTTACTACTTTCCATCTAAGCACTGTGCTTGTTTTTAAGTGGTGAAGCTTTTCATCAAATTAATGACTAATCCTTATCAAGCAAGTGTTCATCTTTACAATTAAGCATTCCTGTTCTTTAATTGTACAGTGATTGGCGGACATACTAGTCATGAGTACATTTGAGAATTCAGATTCTCAATTTTTTTCTCGCTGCTGGTAGCAGGAATTTGCTGTGAACAGTGCATTATATTCTGGTTGGGTACCCATTATAATTAAATTATCATCTTTGTCTATGTTCACTGAACCTTTATTTGAGTAACTTCCAAACGAATGCACCTTTTTGCACTTTGGGAAAATCTGAACTCTCTGAGGAAAAAGGAGGAAGATGGAGCAAGGTAAATATTTCGAGCTCTGCTCTGCTTTCCTTGTAGGTTTGGCTAATGGATTATGGTCAAGGCATAGTTGTTTTCTAATGCGGAATACAATAGCCTGCTTGTTTTCTTTTCCTTTGCGCTGGAATCTCTTAATCCCTTCAGACTCAAGCATGAGTAGCACATGATTTGGAGGTGTTTGGTTAACGTACTTCACTGCTGCAGAGCATCCCTGTGCGTAACAGATGAATAAATTTGGACTGCAGGGAGAAGCCACATGGAAATTTTCAGTTTTGGAGATCCATGTCAAAGTGTTTAATATTACTTTTTGCTGGGTTGTGTTCTGGCAAAACCAAGGGGAAGCATCTGGTCGGTTAGACTTTGAAGTAAGGAGATCAGATCTCTGCTTGAAAACTCCTAGTTCATGATAAAAAGGATGACAACTTCAATATACTGAGATTATACCTATATGTTCAAATATTTATTAGGGTATTTGTATGGAAACTTCCTTGCTGGGGAACTGTGGTGGGACAGTGAATAATTCTTTCAGAATCTGTGACCGTATGGGATATCAGTGGATATAAACCTCTATAAGTCATACTCTTAAACCCCTATTAAAGTAAAATAATTATAAATATTAATTAACAGATAATTTCAGAGGATAGTAACTTCTTGTATAGCTCCACAAAGGTAGGAACATGCCTGATGACTGTCATGTGGCTTTTTCCCTCTTCAGTTCTGCGGGCTTTAGTAGCTGGAACCACAATGTCTTCCACATGTCAAACTGGAAACTTAGCTTTTAAACAACAGGATGGGTGCCGATACTTGGAGAGTGTAACCGCTAAACACTGATGCCATGAGAGGACGAGACAAGGTGACTATGTTGTTGGGGTTTTCTAAAATAGAATGGTATTCCCTAAAATGCTGAAATATGGTAACAGAGGATGGTTAAAAAAAGAAGATGCTGAGCTTGCCCCTTGGTGCTGCTTTTGCAGAGTTTGGTATGTTCAGCACCAGATCGCTGTTGCTTTGCTTGGAGTAGCGTCAGTAACTGATTGTACCAGCAGGTGAAACCTGGTGCCTCCCAAGCTGGTTCACTCCAAAGAAATGCAAAAATATTTGGGGAGCTCTTGTCCTGGTGCCTCTATACTTAGCTCGTTATTCCAGGCAAATTATCTTCTGATTGTCAAGTGCTGACTGCCAGGCTGGTTTAAGCGCTGTCTAGCTTTCAATTGCTTTGCCATTTGAACTCCTCTGCAATATTTTTATCACGTAGGCGCTTCTTGCTATGAACTCTTGCAAGGTTGGTGGTAACCCAACAGTGGAAGGGTGTGAGGATGGAAATTCTGGAGTAATTCGCTGAGAGGAAAAAAAAACCAGCGTCAAACCTGCTGTTGTAATGAGGTTGGAGTAGGCAGCAGTCTTTAAACCTGTGGGGTGGTTGGGTTCATCGCCGCACCGGGTGTGCCGTTCACGGGGAGGACTCAGCCCGGGGAGCTGTGGACACAGACCGAAAGGATTGTGCTTGATTTACCGAGTGTCAGGTTGGTCTAACAAAGACAATAAGAACTATTTCTTGCTGCAGTTTTTTATGACTAGTTTTTGAAGAAGCTGTTCGTATAGGGTACAAGTTGAGGTGCTCCCTGTCTTTCTGAGGGTCACACCCAGAGAGCAGCCCTAAATTACTAGTGCTGTTGCCTCATTCCTCAGCCCGCCACGTGCTCATTCAGCACTAAGGTATGAAGACTTTTCCTCTTGCGTAAGACAACTTGATCTGTTCTGCTTGGGGAGGGAGCAGTTTGGCAGCTCACTGGAAAGTCGTATGCTGCTGGGCCCTGTAGCTTCTTTTATCCTCTGAACATCACTATTTCAAGTTACTGTCCTTTTTAGACTGTCTTAGCGGCACATACAACTGCCTGAGACCGATGAGCACTCAGATGATGTGATTATCTGGCCAGTCTTGCTGAATGCGGCTCCTCTACTGCTGCTACAATACTTCTTGGTCTTAGACCCAAGTGGTTTGACATTCAAATTGGAGACCTAGCAGGGCTAAGCCTCATGTACTTCAACGTATTTCAGGAGGCCCAAAGTTGCAATGTGGCTTAATCTACCCCATCTGCTTTTCAGTTTCAAAATACTTCTACTAACTATTATTGTATTGTTATGTTTGTTGGTTTTTTCTATTTCCTCCAACAAAATTCAGTTTTCAGTTCATCATAAATGCTTGGCTACCGTGTGTCAATCCCAGCAGACCAAGCATGGTATACTGGGTAAGAAATAATTATTCTAAAAATACACTGCAGATTCATTTATTTACCTAAACTGACTTCACTTACCAAAGGCAAGCAGTGATAAGTTAAAACATGCCTTGTCAAAAGTCAGTCTTAAGTGACTTGTATCATGAAAAGGGCAAGAATAGACTTAAGGGTTTTTGTGCAAGAATTCCCATATTAGAAGTAAGCAGGTGGGCTGGAGAGGATCTAGTTAAGCTTACAATTTAAAGAAAGGCCTGATGCCAAAAATACATCCAAAACCTAATTTATGTAGTTAAACTGCACAATTTTTATCCTGACTCTTGCCAAGACAATTAAAGAATTCCTAGAGCTGGTTTGAATTTCCAGGATGGGTTTGCAGTGCGGTAGCTGCTTCTGCACTCAGGTCTGTTCGGGTAGGTTGGTGAGTATTGGTGGTTTTATTGCTGGAAAGATTTTGCTGTGAAGAACATTAATGGTGCAGTTGTAGATGTTGCCAGCCTTTTTTTTTTTTACTGCTTGTAAAAGGTCAGCTTTTAAACTTTCATGAATGTACGAACAGTAAACTTTAAACTGGTGTTGCAGCACCTGTTTTCTGGAACTTCAAGCCTCCTGTTTGACTCTGGAAAATTTAGGAGGCTGGTGTTCAGATCTGTTTGACTCTTGGTAGCCAACTAAAATGCAAAAGGTGAAGGAACACCCTAGGGCCAGGTCAGAGAAAGCTTCTCCAGCTGGATGAAGATCAGTTGTGGTAAAACAACTCATTACATGTGTCATGTTTGCAAAAGAAAACACAACCAGCACTGTATTTCGATAGCAATTAGTCAGGTTTTGCCGTTGTGGTCTCCCCTGGGTGACTTTATGCCAAACATTGTTGAAAGACTTGATTTAGCAGAGTTTGTATGTGTTGAAACAAATGTGATGGGTTGAAAGCTGTCTGAAGGATCTGCTGCTTGTTGGCTGACTTCTGAAGAGCCATTTCACTTGTAACCCCTCAAAAATCATGCCAGTGATTTGGATACTTAAACTTTTTTTTTTTTCTGAGATTTTAACCAGAACTTGAGGAGTTTAAACAACATACTGATAGTTTATTGCATATAAGAATGTGGAAGAGAAGGTTGTGAATCTTAGTGTGAAGCTTTGATCCATAGGTTGTGCTGTGTGAGTGACAGCTCAGCCTCCACGTGGCATTCGGAGCATCTTTGCTGTGTTATAAAAAGCTTGTTGCCTGGTGCTGACATAGAGCTTTTTGTAACCTTTAAACTCTGCAGGTATATAATAGGAATTTATCTTGTTAAAACCTGCATTTGCTTAAAGAGTTAGCTCCTGATTATTCACCCATGTCCTAATCTCTAGATCTCGGTTATTGAATTATGAAGGTGTGTGTCACTCTAAACTTACTGGGTAGGGAAGATTTTTCCTTAACAGAAAGAACTAAATGTGACCTGTGGCAAACGGCTGTGCCCATCTTGTTAGACCTTTTCCATTCTTCTGTTTTGTTTCTTAAGTACAGTGTTGAGCTTCTGAATTAGGATTTGGTACTTGGTCTGCTGGTGAGTATTTTTGCCTGTGAAATTCTGGAGATTTGTCCAAATACTTGGGAGATGAGGAGCGTTTAACTTCAGCTTTAGCTTGGAGGTGGTGTGTTCTACATTATATTGGATGTCAATTTTACAGGGTTTCTTTTTGCGGAGGAATGGGGAAGAGTCCTTACTAATGCCTTGTCTAAACAAAATAGGCTGTGTGAATACTATAATATATGCTGGGTATCTGGAATAACTTAAAAATGAAGTGCTTGATGATGAAATACGTTGAACAGAAGAGTCTGGAGGCTTTAATTCTGAAGTAAATAATAAGTCTTCTAATTCATTTAGCTAGGTTTGCCCTACTTTCAAGCCTCACTGAATTTTCAAAGGGAGATGTAGCAGGTGGGCTTTTTGTGTGTAAAACAGTAGCCTTGAATGATATCCTTAGTATTTTTGAGGTTGCTTGATGTAAAGCTTTCACAGAAATGTTGCTCAAACTGAGCTGGTGGAATGGCAGTTAAGGTGAGTTCATCACAGCTCAAATGTGGTTCTTCCTTCCAGTACTTTAGCTCCTTGTCACAAGTGACACAGCCCCCCTTGCAGACAGATTTGAGGTAGAAATCTGCAACTTAACCTCATTTCAGTTTTGCTTCAGCCCATTGTATCTTCTGAGTTTAACTTGGAGTCTCAGTGCTACATTCAACATTTCTAGACTGGTATGTTCTGAGGGGTGGGGGGGTTTAATACAATACTTCTAGACCAAGGTGGCTGCAAGTAAAGCATTTAGCAACACTTCTGCAGTGCTTTATATTCTGTAGGTGAAACAGTCCCTGTCCTAAAGTGGAGTTGTTGGTTTACAACAGCCTGTACTGTGGTCTGGGACAGGTACAGGGTAGTAGGGTTGGATCATGCAACCCTGGAGCCGAAAATACTGTCTGCCGTATGGCACTGGGCTGTTGGTGCTGAAATTCTGGTACAGAGAGGCCTAAATGTTGAAAGGGTAGACATTACTACTGATTTTCAACTTACCCATCACAAATGCAACTCCTGAAACTGTTCTGTATCTCAGTCAAACTGGATTTGTCACCTGCAGAACACAGCAGGTTTGCCTGGCTCTGTTTTGTGTACCCGTGGTGCTGCTGGAGTTGTACTGGGGATTTATGGAGAAAGCGGACACTGATTGATTTATTTTCCTCAGGACTATTTTATTAATTAACTAAAACAGTTGAATTGCCAGTTTTTGTTTAGCATTTGTGTTGAGTTTTGCTATCTTGGTAAATGCTCGTGTGTGTTCCACAGGTAAAACGTGCTCAGTCCTCGTGGGTTGTTGGATTTGTGGATATTCCGCTGGCTGTGTGTTTAATTCAGGAGTGAGAACGAGTGCACTGAAACTTCAGACTGGAAAGTTATTCAGTAACTCTGGTTTGGTCACTGACCTGCCAAACATAATGCTGGTGGACTTAGCAAGGTTAAATGAAAAATGTACCAGACACAAATGTGTGTATTTCAGAGCCTGTTCTAGAAGCAGTAAAACCTCCATTGGTGACTGTACTCAGGCAGATATTCCTCCTGGCTCTAACAAGACTAAAAATTCAGTTATTCATAGTGTTCGATACCTATACAGTTAGGACCTCTAGCTCTTGTTTCTGAGGTTTTACTTTATCTTGACTATAAGCAAAATGATTTTCTGTCAGCTCATTGTAGTGCTGAAAAGGCCTGATTTGCTTCAAACTTCATACAAGGAAACCAGAACACACGCGTTGCTGTTTGCTCGGCTGCGAGTTACTGCGGAGCATCGGCGGATCGTGTCTCGCTCTGCAAGGCAGAACCCAGCCTGCTGGCACATTGAATCTCTTTCTGATTTGTCAAGATCTCAAGAGGAGGAACAAAAAGCACTTTGTCCTGGCTCGGCTCATGGAGACTGCCACTTGAATGACTCTTTCTAGCTGTCTATTCACTCATTTCCTGAGCATGCCGCTCTTGCTGAGTGAAGCTCATTGTTTGTAGAAGTCACTTCCACTGTCAAGTTCAAAGGCTTTTCCTCTAGAGCTTGAACATCTCAAACTATAATAGTTTCAAATGAGGTACCTGTTTGAACAGTTCCAAGTTCAGCCTCGTCAGCCAAAGTCAGTGAAACTTCTGGCAACTGGTAGCGCTTCTGTAAAATAAGGCTGAATCTTCCTGCTGCCTTCATCAGCTCCTTGATGCTGGGTCTGCTCTCCCTCAGTCGAAGAGTAGGACTGAAGGTGCTTTTTGATCAGTGCAGAAGCAGCTCTAGAGAACAAGGATCTCTGGGGTTTTGGTGGATTCTTCAGAGAATTATTTGTGCTTGTTTATACTTTATTGCTGAATCAAAAGTCTGACAGAATATCCTTCCAGGTTCCGGTTCTTTTTTATGTATGAAAACATTTCTCTTCATTGCCAATCACAAGTGTCTGGGTACAGTAAAAAGTCAGTCTTTATCTTGCTGTATAATTTTCATGTGCCTGTTTTCTGAAGCTCAGTTCAGAGCTTTGAACTTCTCATGCGTGTTAGAGCTGTGGGAGAATGTCCCTGATGCTGGCGGGCAATCCTGAAGTATTCAGTTTATCTTTAAGCAGTGGAGCTTGGTTTCCTGCTGTTTATTTCATGCTTTTCAAGTTTCTGTTTGCATTTACCTTGGTTAAACAATAATAATTAACTCAGAGTATTGAACTGATTGAGTTATATTGGAGAACAAACCAATAACCATAATGCAATAAGCATGATTGTAACTTCCTGGTGATGAAAATTCCAGTAGTGGAATACTTGATTTAATTTTTAAGCTTTGAGTACCAGTGGTGACAGAACAACTTTATAACTGACTCTCACTTAGGCAGCTACTTAATTCTACCAAAAAGCTGGCGTGGTTGGGAAGAATGTAGAGTCTTTACAGCTGTTTATGATAATATAGGGAATGTCTGGTGAGCTGCTTGTTCTTTGCATTTGAACACCAAAGAATTTGTTGTCCGCTTACATTTTTTTAAAATTACTGATGGATGAGTCTGGGTGCTATGGTTTGCTTCCTTCTAGTGATTCTATCTAGACATATTTAAACTGGAAACTGCAGGGTTAAGGACACTTGGATATGGCTGTCCTGTCCTCCCACCAAACCTCCTGAAGTGGATGTCTGAAATGAGTAAGAACTGCTCATGTGGGCCTTCTTTTAAAAGGAGACAAGATACAAGGTCTGGCTTTAGGTGAGGGCTGTAGGGCAGTTTTTGTGTGTGGCTGGTGCGCACTGTGGCTCTACGGGTAGAGATGGAGCGCTGTTGGCTGCAGGTGGCTCTGACGGTGTTCTTGGCACGACAGCTTGGATAACCAGCGCTGCTGTAGAAAGAGCGTAGATACAGCCTCATAAAACCTCACTGCACAACTCTGAAGAGCTTTGTCTTGATGTCTTGTGTAAGGACAGCTCTGACTCAGTGGGGAATATGAGCACATGAGACAGTTATCACTGTGCAAGTCAGAATTATTAAGGCTTCTGGCCTCACAAGTGAGGGTATTAGTTCTATCCCATTACCTTATTAAATTGCGTACTGTCTCAAAAGCTTGTTTCTTCCCTCCCTCGGTGGTGTTGTGTTCACCTCTAGGCTGTGTGGGCTGAAGCCCAGCTGTGTGCTCTGCTGCGAGGTGATGGGCACCACGGAGCGAGCACCTCGAGCCTTTCTGCGCAGCACTGAGTGCAGACCATCAGTTAAACTCAGGCAGCGCCTGCACACAGATGCTCTTCCTGTGCTGGGAGATGCTGTTCCTTGGCAGAGCTGGGGGTTGATGCTGTTCCACACCAGTTCAGAAGCTTCTAGGAAACTAGAAACTTGCCCCCAAGCCAGTTTCTGATAGTGTATCCTACTGGATTATCTCTCAGTTTTACAGATACTGCCACGGATTAGTGTTCTATCTTAAATATAGGTGTTTTGAGCAGTTATTGCAGAATTTAAGGTGAGTGCTTATAGAACAACAGTGGGTTTAGAGTCGAGGATACCTTAATGGCATTATCACAGGATCCCAGAATGTCAGGGGTTGGAAGGGCCCTGGAAAGCTCATCCAGTGCAATCCCCCCATGGAGCAGGAACACCCAGATGAGGTTACACAGGAAGGTGTCCAGGCGGGTTGGAATGTCTGCACAGAAGGAGACTCCACAACCCCCCTGGGCAGCCTGGGCCAGGCTCTGACACCCTCACCCCCAACAAGTTGCTTCTCATCTTTCAGTGGAACCTCCTGTGTTCCAATTTGAACCCATTACCCTATGGCAGCTATCATATCAACTGAAACATTCTGAAGGTACTTCAGCGTTGTGTTTGTGACAAAGTAATTGCGACACCAGGACTTGAAGAGGAATACATCTTCCATGTGCACACTCATGTGAGAATGACAGAACAGCACAGACAAGGCGTGAAGGTAGTGTTCCTTCGCTGTGGAGTATGGTGCAATTATCCTTTGCTTTTCAAGCATTACACAAACTCGGTAACATGTGGTTGTTCAGAAGTGACTGCAAGCTGCAGGTTATGGGAAAGTCTGAGCCCTTCAAAAGAGAACGTACCTCTGTTTCTGCAGTCCACGTAAAGAAAACTGCTTGCAGAGCTTGCCTTGGGCTCTTTCCTTGGGTATGACATGGCAAGAAGATGGTTCTGGTTTTCCATCTGCAGGAGAAGTCAGTCTTCTAGCTTTGGTCTCCCAGGCTTTCTGGTTTTTCCTCTTTCTTAGGTTTTTAGTTTGCTTGTGCACAAGTTAGTTCTGCATTAGTCAAGTTGTTAGAGGAGAATACACAGTAAGGAATACTTAGAAGCTTCTATAGTGGATTGATATGAACTGTTCAAATGTCTGCTGCTTTTTGTCTCTGAACTTGCTCCTGACTGCTGAATGTAAAGGAAAGACATGGAGGGAACATGTATCCCAAGAGTGAAACTACTTGAAGTCCTGATAGCAATGAGGATGGACTTTAATGGTTATGAAATTAATAAAATATCATCTCTCTAAATGTGGTCTTAAATTGCCTGGTCTCCTTAGCAGATCTAGATGGTCTTTTCAGGCAATCTGGAGCTTGCTCTTTATTGCAGGCAGATGTCTTGATGACCTGGAGGAAGACACTGCTGGGCTGAGGAAGTCTTTGTTGCATTTGTTCTCCTTGCTACCAGGTTCTGTAGTGGTTAGTTTAACTACAAGTGTCAGTGAACTAGCCTTGAACGCCTCAAGACAGAATTGCCAATGACTGGTGGAGGATCTGTACTTCACATCTCACTTCAGACTGCCTTTTAAAGGTGTCTTGGCTTTCTCATGGAGTGCAAGAGACACATTGGCTAAGGTGGTAGTGGAAATGGGTGGTAACTTGGAATGGGGAGAGTTGGGACTCTCTAAAATTGGAGGTAAGGCAAGAGGAAAATGAGCTGACATGCTGTTCTGCAGTGATTTCCATACCTGTACCAGGCCTATACATTAAATGGATGCTGCTAAAAACCTTCCTGCCGTCCTCCCTTCTGTAAAGGCAAAATGGCAGCTTGCGTTCCTTACCCTTGCTGCTCTCATTCTTCCCAAGGCTGCTCTCGGTGCGGCTTTGCTGGGGCTGTCGGTGCACCCTGTGAGCCTTTTGCTGTGAATGCCACTGCTGTAGCCCCTGATTGAGCCTGAGGAAGTGTCACTGGCTGGTTCTCAAGTCTGACATCATAGCTAAGAATGGGGATAATGAAATAATTCCCACTGTGGTATTCATTAACTCACATTTCATTCAATGGCTCCTAAGAGGATAAGGAGTGTGTTAGAGGTGAACTTGCATAAGACTTCTGACATTGTTTTGATAAGATAGACAAGAGTTAAAGCCATGGCAGACCGAGTCTGAGCATGGCAGTGGTGCCTCGCTGAGGCAGGTGGCATGTGCTCTGTTACACGTACTGACTTTAAAACGAATTCCATGGCTTTTTCTTTCATGGTTTAAACAAAATGGCCTGCTTCTAAAGTTGTTGGAGGAATAACTTGTGCCCAGAGGCAGATGAAGGTGTTCCTTGGTGTGGATGGCTGTTGGTTGGATGGCTGTGCAGAAAGGTGATGTTCAGCCCTGAGTGCTCAGGCAGATAAATTGGGGCACCTGCAGCAATGAAGGCGCATGGCGGGGAAGGCGTTTTGCTGAAGGACAGCTGCTCCCGGTTTGTATAAAAATGTTGGTACAGGAGCCTGTTGAACCTTGGTGGGTTTCTAGTTTTAGCATTTATGTAGTTTGAGCAGGTGTAAAATTTGAATATCCCTTAAATATTTTCTTCCCCAAAGGGCTGTGGGGCATTGGAACAGGCTGCCCAGGGCAGTGCTGGAGTCACCATCCCTGGAGGGATTTAAAGGGCATTTAGACAAGGTTCGTAGTGCCATGGTTTTAGTGCTAGAGTTGGTTTATGGTTGGACTCAATGATCCTGAGGGTCTCTTCCAACCCAAATGATTTTATGGTTCTATACAAGTTAGTGTCATGCACTCTTTCCCCTCGTGTGTAATTTTGTCAGCTTAAACTGCCATATGCTACTCTGCAAGAAAACTTTAAAGGGGAGAAACTTTACCTACCTTGCTAAAGGATCTTCACTAATGTTATGTTCAAAATAATAAAACTGTACAACTCTGCCCCTAGCTTTAGGGTTGACTATTTCAAAGGAGGCTGTGGGAACTGGGTATGTGGGCACCTTTTGGATTGAGGGAGAGTTCTTAAACATGGCTGTTGCTGTTGACCAAGCTATCCCACCAAATGTGAGCTCCCTTCTGTTCCGAAGGCTCGCCAGGGAGTTCAGCTCCCTCCAAAAGAGGCTTATCTGTGCTGTGCAATTGAGCCAATAAACGAATATAATCAGATTAAGCTGTTTGGGGGAGGAATGATGACTGGATATTCAAATGCCTAACGAACTGTCTGATCCCTTGACTGTTGCTGCGAGTGCGCTGGCATCAGTAGCTCGTACCCACAGGTCATTTTAAGCAGAGGCTGCAATAGAAAGCCAGGACACCTGAAGAAATTTAGAGCTTCCAGATGGCCCAATAGGTTCTTAAATGACTTGGTGTTTGTAGAAGCGCTGAGGGATTAGTGCCTTGCTCTGGAAGGTGTGAGTGGTGGGGAACTGGATGTGTCCCTGCCCCACTGGTTGCGGTGCTGGCTGGAAAGTTAGTGGACACTTTTATAGGTGTGTGTGTAGAGTAATGGATTTGGTGGTAACGACACAACTTGAGGATTGAGTGCTCATCTCTGCAGCTCAGACCCCCGTATTTCCCAAATACAGAGCAGAATACTATAAAAACTGGAGTATTTGAAGAATTTCAGACATCTGTTCTGGGTACCAAAACTTAGAAGATCCTTCTGATGCCTTGACTCTTACTATGCGTAATTTTTTGACCTTTAAAAAATACATTGCTGCCACGTCACCATATGGGACAGTGTGAGAACTGTGGGGCCTGGACACCTTCCTGTGTAACCTCATCTGGGTGTTCCTGCTCCATGGGGGGATTGCACTGGATGAGCTCTCCAGGGCCCTTCAACCCCTGACATTCTGGGATTCTGTGATAAGTGCTGTGGATCTTCAGCAGAAGAGATGTTATAAAATGAGCAACGTAGAAAAGATTGACTTGATTCAGAACTCCACGCTGATAACAAGGTTCAATAAAACTGAATATAGTGAAAAGTTCCGGGTTCAGGGAATGTTGTCCCCCTGGTTCACTGCGTGAGGATGGGGATTTGTGGGAAGGAGAAGGGAATCAGGGATCATATGTCTTCAAAGAGAAGCTGAGCTAAAGCCTCACAGGTGATCACAGTGCTTGCGTTTCCTAGTGTGTAATTCCTGACTCTGTGCTTTTTATACATGGGCATTTGAAGATGTAATTACGAGCTGGTGTCCACAGCAAGTGAAAATACCTTCTGTGTCATTAATACAGAGTCGCAGGCTGTCAGCTCTGCCTCCCTTGTTTGCTTTATTGTGCAACTACCTGTAACAAACTTACCTCCCAGTCCAAAAAGCTGTGAGCAAAGCATGGCAGCCCCGTCAGGGATCGCTCCCTTACAGCAGCAGTGGAGTTCTTGAGTGGCAAAATACCAAAACACGCTGTTGATTTGGACCTGTTCTCAGGAGGTCAGTTTTTCAGCATCTGTGGTAATGGTAGCTGGAAAAAAGAACATCATCAGTTCATGTCAAGTGTTCAGTTGTTGAGACTGAACACAGAGGTTTAGCTGGGAGTGCTGCTGCCTGGATTTCTGTGGTTATTCCGATACGTCGACCGTCGGGGAAGATTTCAAACCATTTCTGTCAGCTGGACCTGAAACAATGCAGAGATGTTGTATTTCCAAGCTGATGACACAGATGTTGTATTAAAACATACATACCTTGGGTCCTTGTACTTGGTTGACAGACTAATTGAAGCTTGTCGAGTGAGCTTTCCTACATAAAGATGTAATCTTTGATTCAGGAAAGGCATTTGACTGTTTTTTGGCATTAGATGTATAAAACCACATGCGGGCTCTTTCAGAAATACAAGGCCTGAGTACTGAGGTGGTTCCTACAGCGAGCTGTTATGTATTATCGAAATTGCAAATGCCTCTTCATCTCAGCTGTGAATATTGCTTCTAGATTTGTCTTCACATGCAGATTTGTTACACCAGCCGCATAGCCTCTTGAAATAAAAACAAACAATAATAGACTTAAGTATTCTGAACATTGTTCTTATCCTTGTGTTCCCCAGTTTTTGCTCAGAGTGTGAAGGCTTCCTTTGCCTTTGAGTAGTTTTCTGAACTTCAGATTCTGACCATAATATTGGAACAGGTCATATAGAAAGAATACGCTTGGAGATATTCAACCTTTGGCTGGATGTGTCTTTGAGCAACTTGATCTAATTGAAACAGTGTTAGGGATGCCAATGACATCCTGGGGTTTATTAGAGGGGGGTGGTCAGTAGGTCAGAGAGGTTCTGCTGCCCCTCTGCTCTGCCCTGGGGAGACCACACCTGGAATATTGTGTCCAGCTGTGGCCCCTCAGTTCCAGCAGGACAGGGAACTGCTGGAGAGAGTCCAGCGCAGCCACCAAGATGCTGAAGGGAGTGGAGCATCTCCCGTGTGAGGAAAGGCTGAGGGAGCTGGGGCTCTGGAGCTGGACAAGAGGAGACTGAGGGGGGACTCATTCATGGGGATCAATATGGAAAGGGGGAGTGTCAGGAGGATGGAGCCAGGCTCTTCTGGGTGACAACCAGTGACAAGACAAGGGGCAATGGGTGCAAACTGGAATACAGGAGGTTCCACTTAAATTTGAGAAGAAACTTGTTTGGGGTGAGGGTGGCAGAGCCTGGCCCAGGCTGCCCAGTGGGGTTGTGGAGTCTCCTTCTGTGCAGACATTCCAACCCGCCTGGACACCTTCCTGTGTAACCTCATCTGGGTGTTCCTGCTCCATGGGGGGATTGCACTGGATGAGCTTTCCAGGGCCCTTCCAATTCCTGACATTCTGGGATCCTGTGAAGTAGAGAGTTGGACTGATGTTCACTTGTCCCATTCGACTCATACTCTGATTTTTTTTTTGCATATGTATCTATCCTTCTTCTTTAGAATACTTTCCCATTTGGACTTAAAGGGCAGAAGCAACTTCTGTGCTTTTGTACGTGGCTATTGAGTTTTGTTCTGTGACTAAGAGCACAGAAGTCTCTGGTGTTGAGTTGGAGTTTCTTTCTGAAGTTGAGTCCTGCTGGACCTGGTGCAAGCTTTCCTGCAGGCAGCTTTGATTTTTATAGTTACGGGAAAGAAAGACATTCCTGCCCTGTTTTGGTTTGGACTTTGGTCAAGGCTCGCACCTCATAAGATCTTTAAGGAGATCCTTGAATACCTGAGCAAACCCAGTCTTGTGTTCATGGGTTGCCAGCAGCTCCATCCCACTTAAACATCGTGAAATGAGATGTCACTTGAGGTCAGGGGTTTTTTGCCATTTAATTTCATCAGGAGCAAAGCAATAAATTAGGACCCCAAACTCAAGTACTAAACCTCTTGCTCCTTTTTTTTGTCCCCCAAACTTTCCTGATTTACTTTTCAAATCTAAGCAAATGCAACGTGAGTGTTTTATCCTCATAGGTTGAAGACAAACATCTCTAAATGCGTGTTTGGTAAGTACAGGCTTGGTTTTGCTACTGAGTCACTTACCAGAGGGTATTTCAAATTGAAGGATAAAGAATAAAAATAGATGAATTTAGTTGATCTTAATTTTTACTATGAAATGCTCCTGTACATTTAGTTGAAGGTTGGTATTTGCAGGTCACAGCTAAGACTTGTGCTACAGATGTGTAACTTGGGCTATTTTCAGACCTTTAAGCAAGCTTGTGGACTAATGCGCTTGTTCTTGCATATCTGTATAAAATACAACTTGAAGGGGACATGCGAAATTTCCCATAAGGATGGATATACATCTGTGTTTTATTTCTTTAAAGGATGGTTGAGTCTGGCTGAGAATGATTCAAATGCACAACAAAATTCAAGTCAATAACTGAAGTTTCCTGCATACAAACTCACATATTTTTTAAATATTGGATTAAACTGTATTTAAAATGAAAATTACCTGATGCCTCAAGAACAGAATTAGCTGTTGAACAGCACTCACTTCTGCCATACTTATAGGTAATGTGACTGTATTGTGTTTAGGTAACAGGAAAGCCCAAACTTTTAGTTCCTTTAAAATGATTTATCTCTTAATTACAACCAAGTCTTCTTTAGTAAACTAAGTTTGTTTTGAGTCACACAGGGAAGGAGTGAATGTGCTCTAAAGGCTAAAACACTTAGATGACTTCTTGTGTTGTTTGTATTATTAATGTTCTCCCTTCTCAGGGTTTGTTATATGTGCCAATATCAATGAGTTTCTCTAGGGAAAATAAGCGAGGAAGGTTTCAAATTGAGGTTTGCCTGACTCGAGTGAATCCACACTAAACCAAATTCTGGGAAAAAGTGTGTTCTGGATAGTCCCGTTAGAGCTGACAAGGCCATAAATGTCTGTGTATACAAGGAAGTGCATTTCTACAATAGTTCAACACTAGAAACAAAGGTTGCTGTAGATTAAGTGCTTCTAGTGTTGCATTGCTGTAGGAATGCATTTGCCTATATGTGCGGACATATCAAATAGGATACTGGAGTAATTACTCTTTTTGGTAAAAACTAATCTGCTCTAGAGACCTTCCTGTGGGTGACTGAAGTGAGCAGGTAGGAAATCTATGTTCTCTAAACACACTCCTGGTGGTTATCTTGCCATCGAAACAGGGATTTCAAAGGAGACACAGTAACCATACAGGCAAATATCTTCCTAAGGAAGCTCAAACATTTAGACCCATGCATTTTTAGAGAAGGAAGGGCCAATAAATATTGACTGGAGTGAAGTCAGACCTTGTTTCACTGACAAAGCTGCAGTCTAGTGCAGAACTTAATTTCAATTCTAACTGAAACTCAGTGTTTTGATACACAAATGTGCCTTAAAAACAACCATAGAAGCTTCTTTGGTGTGCCTCTCTGAAATGCCTAAATGTATTTAACTTTGGCTTCACGCTGTTTAGTTTTTTTGGAAGAAGCGTATTCTGTTAATCCAAGTAAATTCTTTCCTGGCTCTGGATGTCTGTGCAGCCTCAGTGTAAACTGACAAGTTTGTGTATTTTCAGTATTATGGAAGGTGTTGTATAAAGAAAAGATTTGAGGGAGTTGCCATGACTGAGCTCAGCCTCCCTGGGTAGTCTGGAAACAGGATTGTAGAAATTGTAATTGTTCCTGCCTTTATTTTCAAGATGGGAACAAGGCGCTTGTGTCGCGTACCGCCTCGCTGGAGTAGCTGGAGGGCTTCTGGACTTAGAAACAAGCTTAAATAATTACATCAGAGAGACAACCGGCTCTAAAACACCACTGTTGTGCCTTTAGAGGAATGACAGAACGAACTAGTCCATTGAACACCTCAGTGCTTAATACTAGATGCTCATAATGTATGTAATTGAATGCTGTTGAAACCCTTGGTGTGTGATGGAGCTCTTGAGAGGTGCGGTCTTGGCTCTTCAGAGCCCCTCACTGCGGTTCCATCTGCATGTGGCTCGTGGTCCTTTTTCTGTGTGTTCATAAGACACTTTTTAAGTTTATCATTCTTTGCTTGCCTTTTATTTTAGTTCCGGAGTCCCATCTCTAGCTCTTAAGTGCAAATCGAAAATAGGGTTTTTCCAGTTACATTTCCTGCTTCTGAAAGTAACCGTGATTTTCCATGAATGGAAAAAGATGGGAGTAAACAATTGTCTTAATATTTGGAAGTGATTTAACCATAGGAGAAAAGGTGTTTGCTCTTCTGCTTTTTCTCCTAGTGATTTGAATCGGCTGACCAAAGGGCAGACATCAAGTAGCAGGTTTCTTGGAGGCCCTGTGCTGGTAGATCAGCCAAACCAGTTTGTCTGCCCCTTGTGATCTAAATATAGGAAGGCTCCTTAATTGGGGAAGGCATCTGAGTTCTGGGTACGTCTCAATACACGTGAGGAGCCCGAGCTCCTCAGAGCTGTGCTGGTTGAAGGGCAGCACTGGCAGGAATCTGCTCTCCTGCTGCAGAAAACTTGAACAGTAACAGAACCAACTCCTGAGAGCCTGGAGGAGTTGAACGTGGAGATGGATCGATGCGATAATCTGTTTGCTCTGGGCTGGAATGGGTTAGCTGCTCAAAGGTGAGGAAAACAGCAGCCTGTTCTGGTAAATCATGTGTCTGCCTTGAAGCTGGAACTTTCTAAATAGGAGTGAGCAGAAAATTCCTTCTGCTCACTTAAGCTGCAAGTGTTTCCTAACGCAGCTCTTGCTGCTCTCCTTATCATGCACAAGCACACATGGGTTTATCTCTTCCTAATTTGACTCTTGCCTCACAGTATTTACACGTAGTGAGTGGCTGGTTGAACAGCGAGTGCTGCTGATGTTGTTGCAGTTCTGTGGATGATGCCCAAGCACGTATTTGGCCTGCTCTGGAGAAAACAGCTGTTTATCTGCCTAGAAAAGCTCGTCTGATCCTTGATTAACTCCTGAAATGTGCAGTTTAGGTGGCTGGTTAATAAAAAGTGGTCCCTTGTCGCTAAATTAAGCCTAGATCAGTTCTTCCAGTGTGATTGCTTGATTCCATTGTGAGCAGAATAGTTTTGCATGTACTAATAAATACATACCTGAACGCAACGTTTTACTACTGTAAATAAACAGTGGTATTAATGCTATGGACAAATATACTTATTCTCTATCATGGCTGGTTTGGAAGAGACCAGCTCTTCATCCCCAAGTTCACAGATGCTGGCAGAAACGTTGTGTATGTTACCCAAAGACAACAGCGTTCCTGTTGGTGCAGGACACAGGTGGGTGCTCGAGCTCTGCTGCAGCCCAGGGCTTCCTGAGGGTAATTGCTGTTTGAACAGTAAACTCTGCCATTTAAACTTAGCCTCCTTAGTGCTTTGAGAAGTAAATATGTAAGTAGTTTAAGAGACGAACAAACAAATGGACTAGTTCTGTAAAGAAAAGGTCATTCTGCAGGTGTTGCAGTGATTCTTAAGCTGCCTCAAATCCTCTGGATTCTGAATGATGTGCAGGTGCTTTTTATTGACATCTGCTCTGCAAGGAAGCAGCACATACAACACTGTACAGTTGTAGTTCCATTGTCTGACTTCTCTCTGGATTAGTTTCTTCTCGTACCGCGGAGCTGAATTACGTTGTGAGGGGTCTGAAATGTCAGGTTGGTGTACGATAAGGCAGGGGAGTGTTTTGCTGGAGGGGGGACTATGGGAGCAGTAACCGTTCTGATTTTTCAGGGAATGCATAGTCTATTTTATAGCAAAACCACCATAAGTGTCAAATTAAAGGCATTTTTGGAGTGTGCCACAGTTTTTACCAAGTGCTGGTGTTAGGCCATTGGAAATGAGTAATTTCCACTCCTGTGTAGAGTAGTTGGTGTCAATCACCAGACACCGAACGGCATCATGAACACAGCCAAGGTGGAAATCCATCTCCCCAATGGCCTCCTTGACAGAACAGCTCTTTTCAATGCAATTGAAGAATTCATGGATTAAAAGTATAGTCTGTAATTGCATTGCACAAGGTGTGCGATAAGTGGTGTGTCATTATAGACCTTGATTATTGAAAAGAGACTTTTCTGTGATCTGGCTGATTGGTGCCATTGCTCTGAGCCTCTGGGGGGGCTGATTTTCCTGCTACGGACACCTCGTGGTAACTTACCCTGCTTCATGCTTTGAGAAATGGTTATTCCTAGCAGGTACTTGGTATTTCAATAAAGTTGGCTTATTACAAAGCATTGAGTGGTGATTTGTTAAAGAGGTTTTAAAAGCTTGTGCCAGACAAAGTATGGTGAAAATGAGGTCAGCTTCCACGCTTAGGAGCTGATAGCGTAACTGTGTGTTACCCTAAAGCAGTTCAGTGGGGAAAAAATAATTCCCATGGCAGTGTGACTTGAAACACCGGAGACTTCAAATCCAATTTGCTTCTTGGTTCTTTCTGTTTTCAAAATTTTTTAAAATTATTTGTAGATCTCTTTAGCGTTGGCTATCAGTAAAATATTAATACAATGTGTAAGGAGCCTGTGGTGATTAACGCTGCTCTCCAACAGCAGCCACTGCTCCCAGGGCTCGTGCAGTTAATGGCAAGGGCTGGCTTAAAGCAAATGGTCCCAGAGGAGGGAAGGGGGATGACTAAAACCTTTGAGACTTTTAACAGCCCGTTTGTTTGTTGCTTTTCTTTTCCAAAGGAAGAAAGAGGGGAGTGTGACTCATGGCAAACGGCTTGGGAGAACCTTAGTGGAAAAATGGGAAGTATGAGGAGCAAATGATTCCTTTCTTCCCCATCTTCCACCATCCTCAGTGGAAACTTTTGCTGCCCGGTCTCAGTCTTGCTGATTTGCTTTTTCTGTTTCATAATGTCAGTGTAATGTTGCCCTGTTTTCATGGCTCTCCAGTTAACTTTTGACATAATATCCCCTCCCCAGCACACTTGGTCACTTTTCTGGCTTAGAATGTAGCCAAATCTCCCGAGTTTCCAGCAGCTCAAGCTCTGGTCAGTGTTTTGCATCCTGCCTCCTCTCATACACGACTATTGGATTCAGATCCCGTCCCTGCAGATCTGCACACAATTCACACCAAACTCAGTGGGCCTTCCAAGATGTTACTTGTCATGCGCATAAAATAGAGGAACATGAAGTAATTGAAAGAAAAGGGAAATGACGGAATGGGTGATTAATTTGGATTTTAAACTCCCAGTGGTTCAGCAGAACATCGCTGGGTAGGTTGTATCCTGGCTTCTGTATGAGCAATTGCAGCATTTGGATCTCAGGGCTTTATCCAAATGAAAAAGGAATTCAAAGAAAAGCAGAACTGCAATCTTGTAAGAAAATGTGACATTTTCTTCAGATTCCGCTGTCAAGCTTGCTGTGGTCTTTTGACCTGTGTTGTTTTCAGGTCAGTGAAGGAGAACATTGATATATAATCTTTTATTCAGAAGCATTCTTCCTAAAAAAACTCCTATTTAGTGGAATAATTAATGCTATAATCACACCTAAAGTTCCACTGATTTTGATTCTTTATATCAGTTAAGGAAGGTCCATTTTTCCGTAACACAGGATTGAGTTTCCCTCTCCTCCATTGGGTGACCGCAGGCTCAGAAGCGCTTCGCCCGCTGCATTATTTGCCATTCCGTGCTTTGCTTTTACTGCTCGAGATGTTTTTGGGTTTAACTTTGAACTACTGCTTCTACATTTCATTTTTGCAGTGTAAGAAGTGATCTCTCCACTAGTATGCAGAGATAATCAGCTTAATCAAAGGCTTTAAAACCAGATCAATGCCTCTTCGGAGTGGGAAGCTGAAGGAAGCACACATGCCGCCTGGAAAGGCTTGCACAGGAAAATAAATTGCCTTACCATTAATGTGTGAGTCAGGGCAGCGACCGATGCTGACAGAACCTTTTTGATGCTTTGGACTCCTGTAATTAACTTTGTTCTTCACTCACAGAAGCACAGGTAGAAAGGAAAATGGAATAAGGCAAGTGCTCTTAGGCAGGATGCTTCCCATCCGTGTCAAAGTGAGATGTTTGAGTATTGATGTGAACACTCCTTCATGTTCAAACTGGAAATGATGTGACTTTATCTGCACAAGTGTGTGATGGAGCAGGCACGTGGCAGTAGAAACCAGAAAATACCTCCCTGGAGATTGGGGTTGTTTTGATTGGATATTAGGAAAAAATTATTCGCAGAAAGGGCTGTGGGGCATTGGAACAGGCTGCCCAGGGCAGTGCTGGAGTCACCATCCCTGGAGGGGTTTAAAAGGCTCATAGACGAGGTTCTCAGCGACATGGGTTAGCGTAGAGTTGGGTTATGGTTGGATTCCATGATCCTGAGAGTCTTTTCCAACTAAAATGATTCTCTGATTCTCTGTGTACATGTGTTTAAAAGTTTCTGTTAAGCAGCAGCTTTGTACCCGCTCTCTGGCATCAGAGCAACCGTGCTCAGGGTGGAGGTCGCAACGCTCATGTCCCCTCTGTGTTTCTTGGCCCAACCATCAGGTGAGACCACATCTGGAATATTGTGTCCAGTTCTGGGCCCCTCAGTTCAAGAAGGACAGGGAACTGCTGGAGAGGGTCCAGCGTAGGGCAACGAAGATGATTAAGGGAGTGGAGCACCTCCCTTATGAAGAAAGGCTGAGTTGAGCTGGGGCTCTTTAGTTTGGAGAAGAGGAGACTAAGGGTGGACCTCATTAATGTTTATAAATATATAAAGGGTGAGTGCCATGAGGATGGAGCCAGGCTCTTCTCGGTGGCAAATAATGATAGGACAAGGGGTAATGGGATCAAGCTGGAACACAGGAGGTTCCACTTAAATTTGAGAAAAAACTTCTTCTCAGTGAGGGTGACAGAGCACTGAACAGGCTGCCCAGGGGGGTTGTGGAGTCTCCTTCTCTGGAGACATTCAAAACCCGCCTGGACATGTTCCTGTGTAACCTCACCTGGGTGTTCCTGCTCCAGCAGGGGGATTGGACTGGATGATCTTTTGAGGTCCCTTCCAATCCCAAACATACTGTGATGAGGTGCCCACGTTACCCCGAGTGCAATGGAACTGGTAGGGGCACTTGGTTCCTATTCCTTAGCATGCTAACAAGACGGTAAAAATGGTTTTGGGGGAGAGCGACCTAAAATCTGCTGGGAAGAACGTGAAAGAGGAGGAGAATAATCTCAAGCTGAAGCTGAGCGGAAAGCGGCCAAACAAAAAGGTGATGAAATGGGTAGAATGTGATATGGTGCAAGAGGAGGCTGAGTTGCTGCAGAGCTGGGCTGTGTGGGAACAGGAATATTGCGAAGTTAGAAACGTAAATGAAAATAGAGAAATTCTAATCAGTAGCCACACTTGCATCATATGGAGGTTGCAACATGGGACGGCGTACACGGTGCGGAAATGCCATATTGCAGCGAAGGGAAGAAAAAATACACCTTCCAAATAGCAGAAGAAAGTTTGCTCTTGTTCATCTGCGTCTTTATGAGGATAGCTTTGTGTGTGGCTAGAGAAAATTGGGATGTATTTTGTCATTTCACTTCATGCTTATCAAACCAAACCTCTTGTGTTCTTGCAAGGTACAGCCTTTCGCTAAGAAACCAAAGCAACAACTTCCCAATCTCCTAATTAAACAAACATGTTTATCAAAACTTCTCGGGGCTGTTTTTCATAGCTATTTTTCAGTGTTTTATTTAAATAAATGTCAAGACAAACACTGTCCCAGGCTGATGGGATAATTTAGCTGGGAGGTTGTGTAGCCCAGCGCTCTGCTCAGAGTAGGGTCAGTGTTGTTGGCTTGCTTGAGGTGGGAATGTCTTCAGAGATAAGAGTTCTAGCAACTTGGAGACAATTTATCCAAATTTCCCCCCACAACCATATTATGACTTGCGTTTCCGTCTCACAGTATGATTGATATATCACCCCGTCACTCTACTTGTCCATAACATCTTCCAAGAAAAACCAGGAGAGGCAAGACCTCCATGCTGGTTGAAGTGTTCACCTCGTACCCAACGACACAAAATAGTCAACAGAGGGGGATCAGAAGAAGATGGTTCGAAGCAAAAGCTGAGTTGGAGGGTTCTGTTCACATTATCCGAAGTACTGGAGCCTTAGGGCAGAGTGACTTCTTAGATGTTTAAAATCAGGCTGCGTTAAATGTTAATATAAAAGCAGTCGAACCCAAAGCAGCTCTGAGGATGTGAGCACCTAGGAATAAATATGGTGCAAAGCCAATTCCTTTACTAGATACGTGTGTCGATTTAGGTTTTAACAAAGGGGTCCTGTTCACTTTTTCATCTGCTCCCCTTTGCTTTCCTGTGCTGCCCATCTGATTTTTGCAGATCAAAGGCCAAGGAGACAGCGGGAGCACAGGGATGGGGGGATGTGTCCCCTTCTGCGGGGCAGCGAATGCCCATGTGCCGGGCAGTATTAATTAAACACTTACACCCAGCACTTGGGATTGGCCCTCCCTTCAGTAATTAGTGTTTTGGTTTTGTGGTTTATTTTTTGTTGGTTTTTTTACAGTCAGTGTATTTTTTCTGTATTTTTTTCTTTAATTTTGGCACAAGCGCTTGCCTTGGGAAGCGATAACATTAGAGGTGCTTATCTGCGCCCCGCAGCCCCGCGGAGGAATGCGGCCCGGGGTGTTTGCTGAGGACTGGCCGGAATAAAGCGCAGTTATTAACGCTTCTATCGGAACATTTTTCTCCTGTTTTCAAACTTCGCTACAAAACCCTGGAGATTCGGTGGCTTCTTCCAAACCGCACTAAATTCAATAAAAAGCTTGTTGCAGGCTTGTGAAGGTTTATTTCTTGCACCTCGAGCACACAAAATAAGTCTATCTCCTGCTACCCTCAATGTGTATCTTGTGTTTTTAAAAGCAAGGACGTGGCCAGAAAACTCTCTGAAGAGTCGTTCTAGACTTGCGTAATCTGCCTTCATACCTTTTTTTGTTGTTGTTTAATAAGCTCGTTGAATATTCCCGTCAAAGGCGACTTTGTACGACCAGGCGGCTGTGAAGTTCAATGTGTTGCTCAATCAGGCTGGTACCTCAGAGTAAAACTCTGTCCTTTCTGCTCCAGGTGCCGCGTTTAATCATCAGCCTGTGAAGCTGTTGGAGTTGGGTTTGGCTTCTTGGTTGGGGAGATGTTCTAAAATAAATTACAAAAAAAAAGTTGATCTCTGCAGGTAATCAAGTGTTGCTTTTAGAAACTATTTTGTAAAGTTGTAATTCCTGCTTAGCTGATGTTTTTAGCAGCTGGGATCATTCACAGGGCAACAAAGATGCTGAAGGGAGTGGAGCATCTCCCGTGTGAGGAAAGGCTGAGGGAGCTGGGGCTCTGGAGCTGGACAAGAGGAGACTGAGGGGGGACTCATTCATGGGGATCAATATGGAAAGGGGGAGTGTCAGGAGGATGGAGCCAGGCTCTTCTCAGTGACAACCAGTGATAGGACAAGGGGCAATGGGTGCAAACTGGAACACGGGAGGTTCCCCTTAAATTTGAGAAGAAACTTGTTGGGGGTGAGGGTGGCAGAGCCTGGCCCAGGCTGCCCAGGGGGTTGTGGAGTCTCCTTCTGTGCAGACATTCCAACCCGCCTGGACACCTTCCTGTGTAACCTCATCTGGGTGTTCCTGCTCCATGGGGGGATTGCACTGGATGAGCTTTCCAGGGCCCTTCCAACCCCTGACATTCTGGGATTCTGTGTGTTTTAAAGTAGAGCATCCTAGTGTCACAGATTATTAAAATAATAGCTGGATGTAGATGCATTTGAGATTCCCCTAAAGTGTGTCTGCTGTTCGCAATGTTAGAATGCAATGTTAGATGCATCTAAGCTTGTGCTTTTTAAACTATTTCTTTCTACAATATCAGTCCTATTTCTTGGGGTTTTTTTCCTCTGTCATAAGCCGTAACCTAAAGGACACACAAATGCAAACCAGAGATTTATTTTTCTAATGGAGCAGAACGTGAAAGTTCTTCCTCATTGTGGAACGTCAGAGTACAAGCAAACTATTTCTAGCAGCAGAATGATATGTTTGGAGAATTAGACTTGCCAGGCACATACGCAGGCGGTTACATTGGATCCAAGGGCTGCAATTGCAGCCTTTTGGCTGCTCGATGGTTGGGTTGAGTCTGGAGCTGTTATTGTAGGTTTGGGTATTTTCATATAGAACTCTGTGTCCCTATATACGACATCTCTGAAAACCTGCGGCAATGAGCAGAATCACAGCATCCCAGAATGTCAGGGTTGGAAGGGCCCTGGAAAGCTCATGCAGTGCAATCCCCCCATGGAGCAGGAACACCCAGATGAGGTTACACAGCAGTCAGGAATGAAGCAAATCAGATCTTTTTTCCCTATAGATAGTATTTTTTTTAATATATATTTGTGAAACAACATTTAAATTTATTTTTGAGGAAATCACTGTTTGTCCAGCACTTGGAAAGCCAAAAATATAAGGCTTTGTATGACGGTATCGTGCGAGCGTTGCCGTACGTGGGGCTTTTTCGCAGCTTTGTCCAGAAGCGCCCAGGAGTAACCACTGTTGGGAGCTTTTCATCTGCTTTCCTGGGGGGAAAAAGGTAATTGTTGTGTATAATTTAAAACCACTTTGGAAGATCAGTACAAAACCGGGTGGATCTTCTGTTAAAGGTCTCCTGTGGCTTATATTGCTAAGTAATATTTCTTTTGCACTCCTGTGTACCAAATACATTTAAAAAACAGGTGAGTTGCTTTGTGGCCATGATCTCTGAACTGTTCCTTGACCAGCACACGTGTGTGTGTGTTCCAACCCCATTGTTGAATTCCCTCCTTGGGCATAATATCATCTCAGGAGTTACGACTTCCTTATCAGTACTTTTTACTTTCCTCTTTAATTGAGACAAACCAACATACCAGTTGAATTTCTTGTATAAGTTGCTTGACCTTTGTTTTTTATGCAAAGAAGGTTCATGTTTTAAAGTGCTGTCTTTTTATTTGCAGTTGCCGATGTGAAGTGTTGGAGGAGTCGCGGTTGAAACTTACTGGGGCAAAGAGGACTTTTGTTATCTCGTTCTTTGGTAAGCTCATTGTATGCTTCGGGTCCGACCAGCTACCAGCTACCCCCCCCCAGTTTCTCCTTGTTATAAGTCCAACTGCATTTAAATATATGTGAATTTAAATGATCCTTTATTTATAGAATCTCATTTTGTTTAGAATCACTGGCAAACAGATGGTTATTTCTAGTCTTAATTATGTACATAATTTAGACCAGAAGGCACATCTGAAGTGAAAGGTAATTAAGATCTTCCCATCCTGGCTTGGAGGGAGGCTGAGGTTCCAACCTTTACCGCTCATTTATCCTTTCAAGCAGAACGTAAGGATGGAGAATTAACAAGACTAACCTCTTTTTGGTGTAATTTAGTATACGTGAGACTACCGTTGCAAGGGCAGCACAGTAAATTGATAACATAACCCTTTTTGGCCTCAGTTCTGACAAAAAACCGATATTATTTCTAACAATACAAGCAAGTTTCACTACACTATAGCTCTCTGCTATTTATATGGGATCTGTTTATAAGTAGGAGCCTGAATTTGAGGGTGCCCTTTCTGAAGATGTTTTCTTGGTCAGTTATTATCGAAGCTCTGTTTGAACATTCGGTTTCTGGGAAATGGTTGGAATGTCATAGAGGAGCCGTTTATGTGCCAACTGCAATTCAACAAAACGAGAATTCTGATTCCTTTCTGCAACTAATGAGAAAACAATGCTATGAGCCTACTTGAGAATCGATTTCTTCGGTGGGATCAGCTTCATTTGATGTTTCTTGCTATTTTTCCAACGATATTTAGAAATTCTCTTGTGTTGTGGCGCTTGACGAAGCGTTTCACTCATTCTGGAAGCACCGTGAGTGTGCAAACTATTTGTTTTAGAACCAGTCATAGAAGGTCTTGTACCATTTATCTTGGCAGCATCACAGATTAGATCTAATCCTGATTCAAACTTGAAACCCCTGTGTTTTTTCAAACAGCTTTTTCAAAATTCACCATAAAAAGGTTCTTACACTCACATGAAAAGCCACATGATTCTGATAGGAGCTGTTTTGCAGCTGAGTGTGGCAATTAGAACAAGAACCGTGTTGTGCAGTAATTTGGATGCTCTCTGCTGATGGGTCAGTGCTGGGGCCTGTATTATTCAATATATTCATCAATGATTTGGTCAAGGGAATAGAGTGACTGTCAGCAAGTTTGCTGGTGACACCAAGCTGGGAGGAGTGGTGACACTGGAAGCTGTGCTGCCATCAGAGACCTGGACAGGCTGGAGAGCTGGGCAGGGAAACATTTAATGAAACAGAACAAGGGCAAGTGTAGAGTCTTGAATCTGGGCAGGAACAACCCCAGGTTCCAGCATAAGTTGGGGAATGACCTATTAGAGAGCAGTGTAGGGGAAAGGGACCTGGGGGTCCTGGGGACAGCAGGGTGACCATGAGCCAGCACTGGGCCCTTGTGGCCAGGAAGCCAATGGTACCTGGGGTGGGTTAGAAGGGGGTGGTCAGTAGGTCAGAGAGGTTCTCCTGCCCCTCTGCTCTGCCCTGGGGAGACCACACCTGGAATATTGTGTCCAGCTGTGGCCCCTCAGTTCCAGCAGGACAGGGAACTGCTGGAGAGAGTCCAGCGCAGCCACCAAGATGCTGAAGGGAGTGGAGCATCTCCCGTGTGAGGAAAGGCTGAGGGAGCTGGGGCTCTGGAGCTGGACAAGAGGAGACTGAGGGGGGACTCGTTCCTGGGGATCAATCTGGAAAGGGGGAGTGTCAGGAGGATGGAGCCAGGCTCTTCTGGTGACAACCAGTGACAGGACAAGGGGCAATGGGTGCAAACTGGAACACAGGAGGTTCCACTTAAATTTGAGAAGCAACTTGTTGGGGGTGAGGGTGGCAGAGCCTGGCCCAGGCTGCCCAGGGGGGTTGTGGAGTCTCCTTCTGTGCAGACATTCCAACCCGCCTGGACACCTTCCTGTGTAACCTCATCTGGGTGTTCCTGCTCCATGGGGGGATTGCACTGGATGAGCTTTCCAGGGCCCTTCCAACCCCTCACATTCTGGGATTCTGTGATCTCAACTGATACATTTTCATTTGTATCTTCTATGCGCAAGTCCCGTAAAATACCCAGATGAATAATTTTTTTTACAGAGGGGATACCATCTGTAAATTTAAAATTATACCTGAATTTAAAAAATTGAATGTAAGATAAATCTGAGAATCAAATTGTAACTCTTATACTCACTTCCATCATTACACCTAATAGGCATAAATTCCAAGATGGTATGCTCTTCAGTATTTCCAGAAAATCTGCAGATGATTAAAGGTTTGGGGATTGTTATTATCATTGTCATTGTTATTGTTATTATTGTTATTAGATTGATATTGTTATCTATTGTTAATAGATGGTGGAGAGAGCCATTCACTAGTGTATAGTGATCTGGAGCCTTTGGAAAGGTCACTGCAAGCAAATGGATAATTTGATACATCCATGGGTGTAGAAATTGAGTCATAACTCTAAAATGAGGAGTTTGATCTGTATATGAACTTTAATTCATACGCCACTGTTGAACCAAGGTGATTTCAGGAGGCTCCATCGGCCTGTGTTACAGAACAGCTCAGACACTTATCGCAACGATCCCTTTGGTTTTATAGCCTGTGTGTTTGTGAATCACCATCTGCAAAGGGCTTGGGAGAAAACTCAGGTGATGGAGAAAGATGAACATGTTTTAATTGAAATGAGCTCGACAGTGGTATAATTGCTTCAATCGGTCGGATGTTCTCCCAGCAGAACCTTTAACGATTTTTCAGAATGAACAGAAGGAGCCAGACACATTTGGAAACAATTTTGTCTCTCAGGAGAGTTAGTTTATATGGATTTCATCTTTTCATAATAATGTTTGCTTGCAGTTGTCTAACAACTGAACTCTTGGTCTTTAAAAGTTGATTTGTATTTGTTTGACAAAAGCAAATGAGTTTAACCTCATTGTTACACTTTTCTGGTTTTCTAGATTTTAATAATAAGAAGAGCCTCTAAATATTGTGAGTCAAGACGAGGATTTCTCCTCCTATCCAGGGCTTGTCATGGTAAGAAAAAGGGGTTTGTAGAGTCTGTTACAGAGCAGAATAGCCTAAAATCTGAAAAACATTAGAGAATTGATGTTATGTTAGCGCTAGTCTAGACTTGTACTCTTTTCTTAATACAAGTCTTTTTTAAATGAGTTTATTAATCAGCAGGGAGGAAACCTGTTTCTAATATATTTAGTTGGGGTGCTTGGCTTTGCAAGTTAGGTGCCTTTATTAAGTTACCCATACCCGAATTCTCTGCAGAGCCCTTCCTGGTGGGGTTTTTGGTTGCTTGTTGATAGCGGTGTTGAAGGAGGCAGCAAGTGACGGTGCTCGGTCAGCTGTCCCGCTTTGCTTTTTAGGATGAAGAGACTCAGCACAGCCTTGAATGCATCCAGGCTAATCAGATCTTTCCCAGGAAGCAGCTGATCCGAGAGGACGAGAACCTGCAGGTAACAGCCACGTCCCCATATGTCTGGTTGAGAGATTCTCCAGCCTCTCTCGTAGGATTTTAACTCGCAATCCAGCGCAGTCAGAGGAGAAACACATTTTAACTATTCATGCACTGTTGGTAGGACGGGGAGCTTGTGCATCATATTACAAGAGTTTCCTTAGAGTGGCTGAAACATGTAGCCGTTAATTCTGCAGTAATTTCAAGTGCTAGGCTTTATTCCATCATTTAGAACTCAAAATAACATTGAGCTAGTTAAGTACGACCGTTACTTCTTGTTACATAGAAGCCAAAAGCTTTTATTTTGCACAAAATGGCTATTTTTTTGGGTTTCTCAATTTTCCAAAGTTCCTTTTGAAATGGATTTAGTTCAAGCGACTTATCCACATAGACACTCTCACATCAACTGCAGACATATTGTTTTGTTTTAATAGAAATTATTTTTAATTGATTTAAGCTAAACTGGTGTAGAACCAGATTATTTTCAAGTTTTACCCAGCTCAGCTAAATGGGGCTTAAGTCACATTTTTAATTAAATGGTTGGAATTGTTACATGTGTAATACGAAGGCAGGTTTTCTAACTTCATAAAGCAGCAGCATGTTGTGCATTTTCTATTTGCAGTGAGGAGCAAAAGGTGCAATTTGTCCAGCTGATTTCAGCATTTAGGGATCCAGTCGAAGTTGGTTACAAGAGCTTCTTAGTGAATATTGGGGACCAGTAGCCTAGACGATTGTTCATTTTATGGTTTGCATACTTAAGGATGAATTTAATTAACATCATGGAAATGCCACCCTCCATTAAGTAAGGAGTGAGTGTAAATCAAGGGGTTGGTCAGGCTTCTTGCCAAAAATTTTACTCAGATTTTTTATTTAAAAAAACCATTGTTTTCCCTGACCAAGCACTTGCTACTCAGGAAAATGAAGAGAAAATGAGGAATCATTTTTAACAAAGGCTACAATTAACCTCTGAACCAACCGTACCCCAGCCTTGCCTCAGCAGTAATAGCTGGGCTGAGTTCTCAGCAGCGTTTCATTTGGATTTTATCATGGTGTGTGCTTGAATTTATACTTACAAGAGGTTGCATCTTTGCGGTAAATGGTTCCTGAAAGATTTGTCTTCCTATTCGGAAGGTCCCGTTCATTGAGCTTCATGGTGAGAGCACGGAGTACGTCGGACGAGCAGAGGATGCCATCATTGCGCTTTCCAATTACAGGCTCCACATCAAATTCAAGGAGTCCGTTGTGAATGTAAGTGTCATTTGTGCTAGTGTGGTCGTATCATATTCTGAACTCAACCCAAATGAGAGAATTGAGGATCAAAGTGCAGCGATCCAGCCTTTTAAGGTAATGGAAATTCTCTTTATGAGATTTTTTTCAGGGAGGACAGATGCATATTTAGGCATCAAAAGATGCCTCAGCCGCTCTGAAAATTGGGCTTTGGAAGGAAAATTCACATTGCTCAGCTCTTCATTCTCTGTACAGCTGTGTGTTCTCCCCGAGCTCTGGGCGCAGTCGGTAGTTATTAATAAATCCCAGGTCTTCCAAAGGGCTCTTTAGGCACCCAGACTAGATTTGTGCTTTGCTTGCAGCTCCCGAAGGTGGAAGCAGGTCCAGCTGCTGAATTTACACACCTGAAGTTGAGTAATATGAGTACAGTCATTGATGTACTGGAGCTAGGGCTTGAACATACGTGTTTCCTTAAAGAGCTTTACCCCAAGGATCCGTTCTTAAAAATGGTTACACATCCAGCCACTGACACTCATGGACAGAAATTACAGGGCAATGTGTAGTCCTTTGCAGTAGTATAATCCTGACTTACAGTGGTTGTAATACCGTTTGTGAAATATCTAGAATTTGATACAACATTATACATGGCACAGAAATATTTTTGTGGATATCGGTATTAAAACTGGTAACACAAAATCCAAAGAATCAAAGCTTTTTTCTCCTGATGATGGGTTTTTTTGCCAATCTCCTTATTTCGAGACAAGTCCCATCCCTGACTAGTTGGTCACAGTTGCCATGTGTTGGTCACAGTTGCCATGTGTTGGTCACAGTTGCCATGTGTTGGTCAGAAATCCTGAACTATGTGGTGGTGAGTTAAGTGGAAAACACCAGAACTGCATGTTGTTCCCACCTGAGAAAAGCAAAGGAAACAAAATGTAAGAATCAACAAGTGTCCAACAACACATACGTGAGTGAGACACAACGGGCTGGACGTCAGCGAGATCTCCTGTGCGTCTGACTGACCTAATGTTTGGCACGGCAATCTTAAATGGAAATTGTTGTTTAATTATTTCGTGCCAGAAAAATGTTGTTTGGTAACTGAAACTCCATCTTTATTGGTTTATGTTGTCTCTAGTATAGCTGTGTTATCTACAGACTTGGAAATGTGCCTGTGCCATAGTTCTGAATCACTTTAAGCGCTATTTTAGTTCATGAATTGTTGCAGTAGGCTGGTGAACATCTGTGTACATCATCAAGGTGCTAAAAATCATCATGATTTTCAGCAAATAAAGGTATTATTTCTGAACAAAGCAATTACACTGTAAATCTAGAAATCAAGAGTTCGTCCTGAGGAATGACAGGAAATAATAAAAGACTTTCTTAGGGAGGCCACTAGTACATGTGCCGCACTTACTGTCACATCTGTCCTTAAGATAATGGGGGGTATTAATTGTTAAGAATGTTCTATTTAATATTTTTGAGCAGTAGTGAGAGTTGCTGAGGAAAGAGTCCATACGAGTTGGTCGTATTAATTTTGCTTCCCCGGCTTTCACATCCAGTAGCTGCCCTCTCTCTGTCTGGGGTCTCCAGGCTCGTTCGTCCTGTGTCACATGTCATCGTTAACCAGAAAGGATCAATTAGATAGTGTATGAGGTAGAGCAGAAGACAGATTATTCTTCTGTAACCATATAAGGCCATTACTAATAATGCAGGATGAAGCCAAGGCAGACAGGATTTGCATTAAGGATTAGGAACCATTTAAGTTCTTAAATATTGGCGTAATAATCACTTTGGTTATTGTCGATCGAAACTATTGATCAGACAGTGATTTTCTAAATTATTGATTGAGTTCATCTTGATTCTTTCCTGCTGTTTTTGTCACAAGAGCTGTTCAGAAAACATCTGTAAAAAGACATTTTTAAGAATTTATAACTGACTGACATTAGGACATGGGGGGGCGTTGCTTATTTTGTTCATAATTTTGCCTTATTTTCCTAAGAATCGCTATCCTGACCAAGTCCAGCCACACTAACGACCTTGTCAGCTCAGCAGAGAGACGCACTTTTGTGTAAGAAAGGGGATTCTTAGCAAGTATCTGTATTATTGTAGCAGGAACGTGCGGCTGTTCTGTGCAGGTGTCCCCTGGAAGCGGGTGGGATGTTCTCATGGTAGAAGTGATCCCTTAGTAAAGGCAACTGCGTGATGGAATTGGAATCCAGTTAAAAATGGATTCTCCTGGTCTTTGTTCTTGTTTTTGTTCACCTTACTATTCTTTCTCTGTTTGCAATTCAATAGCCTGGCTGTCAAAATAGCGCCTGGGAAACCTCAGTAAGTAGCACAGTGCTCCTGGATCACTCATTGCACCCGTGCTTGAAAATAAAGACGTTGAAAAGTCAGTAATGCTCACGTTGCGACGCTGCGGAAAACGGCTGTACGCACCCGTCTTTGCCGGGGATCATTTCCTAGATCACGGTAGTAATAGCAACGCGGTGTTTTAAATGCAAAAGCAAAAGATCCAGTAGACCGTGCGTAACTCGGAGGGATTATGACATTCAAAAGTGTTGACTTACATTTATCCGTGGGACAGAAATGCAGACTCAACAGGGAGCTCTCGGTGCACATGGGCAGTTTGGTTCCCAGGCTGAGCTCTGGCGCTTGGCTTTCCTTGGAAAAATCTCAACCTCTGCAGTTGATGCTGCTGTCCAGTCATTTTTCTCCCTCTGAGCAGGAGTCTATGAAACCGTGCGATGGGCTTACAGGGAGAAAAACTATTGCTTATGGAGCAGTGGACTTGGATGGGGCCTCTGCAAATAGATCTTGGACACAGTAAAAAAAAAAAAGGGAGAAAAGTCATGTTGGTGAGATGAGGGAAACGTTAGTCTTGGGGATGAAGTGAGTTTTAGTATGAGCTTTCTCTTGCTTGGCCTTTGAAAAAATGGTTGGTTTGGTGTTTTGTTACATATGTAGCACAGTTGTGGTTCGTCTGTGCTGGACAGTAGCTTAGTCCTTAATTCTGTGCTGGACGGTAGCTTAGTCCTCATTTAATTCTGAGCCGGATGGTAGCTTAGTCCTCGTTTAATTCCAAGCTGGACAGTAGCTTAGTCCTTGTTTAATTCTGGGCCAGACAGTAGCTTAGTCCTTGTTTAATTCTGGGCCGGACAGTAGCTTAGTCCTTGTTTAATTCTGGGCCGGACAGTAGCTTAGTCCTTGTTTAATTCTGGGCCGGACAGTAGCTTAGTCCTTGTTTAATTCTGGGCCGGACAGTAGCTTAGTCCTTGTTTAATTCTGGGCCGGACAGTAGCTTAGTCCTTGTTTAATTCTGAGCTGAACGGCAGCTTAGTCCTTGTTTAATTCTGAGCTGAACGGCAGCTTAGTCCTTGTTTCATTCTGAGACGAATGGCAGTTTAGTCCTTGTTTCATTCTGAGCCGGACAGTAGCGCTTAGTCCTTGTTTCACTCTCAGATCCTGATACTCAGATTGTTCACGTTGCATGTTAATTGTAAAAGCAGAGGGGGGACTAAATGATTGCTTCAAGACAAAACCCAAGAGTAATTAGTTGTAATGAAAAGCAAAACTTCTGTCAGATACTCGTTGTAGGCTGGACAGACGAGATCACACCTGGAGGGGTTTGATTCCTCCACGACCTTCCGAGCTGCCCTCACATCCTCAGTTCCTCCGTGTGTCCAGTTTCACCCGCTTCGGGACCACAGCACGTACCTTGGGCTCCTGCTGCTCAGAGTGCCCATCTGTACCATAACCCTGGCACCAGCTCGGGCTCTGAACTGGGAAAACAAGCAGTAAACGCTCATTACAGCTCATGGGTGCCACCTGCTATCCAGGAGACACTCGGGGCAAATGGTATATTAGGGCCTAGAGCATAGTGACCCATGAAGGGGCTTAAACCCTGTTCTACCCAAAATAAGACAGAGTCTTATATTAATTTTTGCTCCAAAAGTTGTGTTAGGGTATATTTTCAGGGGATGTCTTATATTGCCATGAACAACAATCTACATTTCTTCTTGAACCAAAGAAATCAGTATTTATTCAAATATAGTCATGTCATCACATTCTGTCACATCTGTCCTGCTGCATTCCACTGCCAGTTAGTTTTCCTTTTTTACATGTATAGTGCCTGGACACTATTTAAGTGGACTTCTAAAAATGAATTGTAACTAGGGCTTATTTTTGGAGTAGGGCTTATATTTTGAGCATCGTGAAAAATCATACTAGGGCTTATTTTTGGGGTAGGGCTTATTTTCAGGGAAACGGGGTAGCAGCCTGGCCGTGGTCCTCAAGGGTCGAGCCACGACAGGGGTTGTTTCAGCAGTGGAAACACAACTTGTGCTTTTTCTTACTCCAGACATCTCATTCTCTAAATGTATCTTGTGCTGCTGCTGGATAACAGTTCCAGTAATTAATTTATTGTTTTTTTTAATTTCAAAAATACAAAGTTTGAGCTGTAGAACGTTGCTATTGTTCAAAATGAGGTGATTTCAGAGACAGGACAATCAAGAGAGATACTGTGAGAGCATGATGCTCTAGTGCTCTTTAGAGTGATGCGATTGGCCTTGGATAACAATGCATGTTTATTCTTATAAAAGCAAAGAATGATTGCTTCGCTGCTTTGTTTTGGTAGCTGTTATTATATGGTGAAGTGCCTGCAAAAAGAGAATTGATGGCTCTTTCAAGAGCACTGGGTGTCGGACTCGCTGCGTGCATCACCCCGAAAAACAGAACGATGAAAATGGGAGCTTATCGGTGGGAAAGAACAGGAAACACGGATAATTTCACAGAGTTTTCCTGGGGAAAGAATAATGGACGGGAGAGAGATGGGAAATGCAAGAGGATCAGAGGACAGGTTTTATGGCTGGAAAAGGAAATGAAGAAGATTGATATGAAGGTTGCCCTGAAGAACAGCCAGCAGATTCTGGGCAAATGGATGGGGAGAGAATAAAGAATGGCTCTTGAGCAAAGGACACATTGAAAGGGCAGAGAACTAGGAGTGACTTTGAAAGAAGGAAATTTAATGCAGGAGTAGAAAACTACTCAGCGTGTCATTAGAGCACAGACAGGGGGATGGGGAGCTGGAACCAGACTGCCAGGTGAAGAGCTGCTGAAATGAGGATGGGCGTGGGAAAAATGCAATAAAAGAGGGCTTTAAAAAAAAGAATAGAGTTAATAGACAAAGCATTTGACTAAAAAGCAAGTCTTGTAGAGTCTTAACTGGGGAAAGGCCCCTTACTTTCCATGGTGGTGCCTTGTAAGTCAGAGGTAGATTTAAATAATTTATCAGTGTATGTGAGGCTGAAAGGGAGATTCTCCAGCCCGAGGGCTGTTCCAGTCCCCTGATTTATTAGACAGAACTATCATAACAATTTATCTACCTTGCAGGCTAGAATCAAGTAGAATGCATGGAGGAAATGAGCAGTTGAAATAAAAAGATGTGCTGTAAGAACAGTACGTCTGATCTTGCCTGCAGTGCATTTAAATCCTACGTTCCATCAGTACCCACGTCCGTCAGCATCCGCACTGCCCGTATTATCTGCACGTGACCCCACAGTCAGTTTGAGCTTAGGGACGGCACATAAAGAGGGGGCTTGTTTCCCAGGAGAGAATCCTCATTTTGTGTGGCAGTTCCGTGATTTATATTGGACTATTGCAGATCTCAAACCAGTAATAAAACACAGTCGAAGTTCAAGTTCAGCTTTGAGTACCCAGACTACTGGGTAGTCAGGTCAGACAGTGTCTTGTCTCCTTGTGGGTGAATTTCTGTTCTTTGGTGGCCCATTTACAACAAGAAGAACAAAGAATAACTTGCCTGGACCAGACTTGCTGAAGGTTGGTACTTCCAGCTTTGGAGAGTCCAGTGCTGCTGCTGCTTCGTACTTTGACAAGGGTGGCCAGGAAGGCCAGTGGTACCTGGGGTGGATTAGAAGGGGGTGGTCAGTAGGTCAGAGAGGTTCTCCTGCCCCTCTGCTCTGCCCTGGGGAGACCACACCTGGAATATTGTGTCCAGCTGTGGCCCCTCAGTTCCAGCAGGACAGGGAACTGCTGGAGAGAGTCCAGCGCAGCCACCAAGATGCTGAAGGGAGTGGAGCATCTCCCGTGTGAGGAAAGGCTGAGGGAGCTGGGGCTCTGGAGCTGGACAAGAGGAGACTGAGGGGGACTCAGTCATGGGGATCAATATGGAAAGGGGGAGTGTCAGCAGGATGGAGCCAGGCTCTTCTGGTGACAGCCAGTGACAGGACAAGGGGCAATGGGTTCAAACTTGAACACAGGAGGTTCCACTTAAATTTGAGAAGAAACTTGTTCCCAGTGAGGGTGTCAGAGCCTGGCCCAGGCTGCCCAGGGGGGTTGTGGAGTCTCCTTCTGTGCAGACATTCCAACCCGCCTGGACACCTTCCTGTGTAACCTCATCTGGGTGTTCCTGCTCCATGGGGGGATTGCACTGGATGAGCTTGCCAGGTCCCTTCCAACCCCTGACATTCTGGGGTTCTGTGAAGGGTGAGCATCAAGACAACACCTGCCTGTTATATTCTGGGAGTTGTGAGCTCTGGGCAATGATTTGAGCTCTTGCATTCAGAAGAGGAGCCTGGACTCTGCCTTTTGGGTGGGCAGGGAACACTGTGGCTGTGACAGACACGAGGGTTTTAATCACATTTACCACTGGCTTTCTCTGAGCATCCTCATGCTCAGCCTGTGTCTTCTTGTGGTCCATATTTCTGAGACATCTCTGCTGGCAGAGAAGATAATGGAGCATTTGAGTGTTTCTCTGATAGCCTTGGTATTGAAGGATGTTGATGGCAGAGGTTTTGTTGCCTTGTGTAGCGTTCAGTATAATCTGATAAACAATTCAAGGAGTTTTACACTCTGTGTTTGCTATCAGTATTAGTTAAATTCTCTCTGTTTGGAAGTGGAATTGTTACATATGGGATAGTTGAACACACATTATTGTTTTAAATGAATACATTTGCCTGTCTCAGGTAAAGGTCCAAAAATATTAATGAAAAGTAATATTTTCATCTTGTGGCTTCTTGTCTTTAAAGGCACTTGCGTCCACTTACATGTTTTGCCTCATCCAGCTTCTGCTAGTTACATGTGCCATAAGCCCAAGTCCATATAATACACCTTTAAAAATGAATTATTCAGCGTTATTACTCTAAATAAGGCTGCTTTGATCACAAGTGTTGATCTAAACAGGTCAAATGTTCTTTCCCTGAAGAGGAAATAGGGGATATTTCCATATAACAAGCCTGTAGGCTGCAGCAGCCTGCCAAGGGGATCTTGCTCAGCAGCTCATCTTTGACACCAACAGCTAAAATTATATTTCCAAGATCCCAAACTTTGAACCTGTAAGAGAGGAAGATGCTTCCGTGAGAGAGGAAGATGCTTCTGTGAGAGAGGAGCTTGTGGCTTTTTTCTGCTTTTCCTGTGAGGTTTCTGGACTGTACAGGAATGGAGCTGAACCTACTGATCCACGCTACCACACTTCAGAGCACCTGAGGTCCTTATGCTTGGTTTCATATGTTTTTTTCTCTCTTTTCAGGCTCCACATAGTCGTCTAATAAATCCTTGTGAGATATGCAAAGGAACTGCAGTGTTAGTGCCTCTTGAAATAACATCACGTCCTCTTCTTAATTGCAGGTTCCATTGCAGCTTATAGAAAGCGTTGAGTGCCGTGATATATTTCAACTTCATTTGACGTGCAAAGACTGCAAGGTGATCAGGTACGAATAGGCCGGATGTCGAGTGTGGGGGTAACTTTGCTTTCCACACGCTTTGGGGAAATGTTTTCCTTACTTAGTGGACTTGCTCTCCCTCAGAAGATTGTCTTTGTGTCTGATTGTTCTGTATGATAGCTGGGCGTTCTTGTAAAGAGTTTTGGAGCAAGATGGTCTGTGGTTTTGCTTGCTGTGGTACAGTATAGCAGCAAACCTTGGTCTGAGCTTAAGTGGCTAATCTCGATTTATTCTGAAATCAATTATAGTCTCACTGCGTTCTCCCCGCCTTACAGTAATTTATGATATATCACTTCAATTAGTTACGAACTAAGGAAAACCACTGAAACACACACTTCTGGGAAGAGTGTTTAGTCAAGATTTGGGGTTTGGAGGGTGAAGGGCTGGGCTTGTGCAGCTCCCGGTGGAACCTTTGGATAACACCAACCGCTCTGCCTGGTTAACATCTCTGAGGGTACAGGTGCCATCCTTGGCAAAGAACAGGAGGAAATAAGTTAAAGCCAGGTCTGGAACCCCCTGCACCCAGTAACATACCTAAAAATGCAGATTTAGTTCTGTCTGTCCTTCAGAATCTGCCCCAGGCGCCTCTGTGCTACCGAGCCTGAGCTACAGCTCCTGCCTCCTTCTCTGCTGCAGGAGTTAATTTTGATCTATAAACTTTAATTAACAAGATAGGAACATTTCTGTTTGATTAAATGCTTGCTGGCAGTACCTTTTGTATAATGAAATGAGCCCCAGTCATCTCTGAGCGCTCGGAATGTTGAACAGGCCAGCTGCTTCCTGAAATGCTGGATTTTGATGAGGGCTGATTTTGCTTTAGAAGTAATATTTAGTTTAATGTGAATTAAATATTTAACTTCCTCTTAACTTGTAGCTCTTGACATTTAAAAAAGCCACCCTTCCTCTCTACTTTAATTTGCTATTTCTCTTTAATTGTAGCACGAATACAAATTTGCAATTCTGCCCTTCGTTATGAATTTCCCTTTGAGATGTCTCTCTGAGAATCAGCACTTGGTGCCACTGGCCCTTGGAAGATCCTGAAGTATGGGCTGATATACCAGATTAAGAACATTTTCATGTTCTTTTCCATGAAGAAACTAGTTTGTGTTTGAATGCTCGGGCTCAAGTGAATATTATACTTGTTATTTGCAACAGTAACATTAAAAGAACTTAAAAAGAAAATGGGGTCCCCAGGGTGAGATGTATCTTGTCTGACTGTGGATGTTTAATAGAGGATTATCCAGTCGAAGCTGTTAGTCTGGGCTTGCTTTGCAGTCAGCGACAGGGAATAAACCCCTCCGGGCTGCGGTTCCTCACGGTATTTAGACACGTTTCGTGACACGTCTTTTCCCTCCCATGACTGCCTTGCAGATATTTGCAGGTAGGGTCATAAATCCTGCCCTTAGAGAATACAGATACTATCATTAACCACCAGTGTGGGAGAGCGCAGACTGAGCTGAATGTAAATACTTGGTGAATATTTTATAACTATAAAATCTTGAAGAAATCTGTCAGAGCAAAATAAATCACTGATCTTATTTCCACCTTTTTATTCTAAAGAGTCTTTGAAAAGACAAGCTGATGTGGTTTTAATGTACTGCTTGGGAGATGAGCTTGTCCTGTGCAGAGAATATTCTTGCTGGTGGTGGTTGTTAGTCTGGAATGTTAGGCCAAGCTCACCTTCAAAACCATTGTTTGTGCTTCCCACCAAGTCCAGGAAGAGAATCTCAGCATATGAACCAGGGATGAATGTCAGATTTCAGATACTGCAGTTTCTCCTTATTATTCTCAAACTAAGTGGATTCATCAAATAGATATTTCTCCTATGCCTGATGTAAAAATGCGTTCATGTTTATGGGAATGCGATACATAGATTACAATGTATGTGCTGTTTTCTGGGTGTCACCCTTTACTGCAGGGCGACAATAAACCATGGCAGACGCTCTGTTAACCACCGGCCCTCCCCACTAAGGAAAGGGAATAGGAGGAAAAGGGAGAAAGACTTGCAAGTTGGAAAAAAGTTAAAAATGCTTTAGTAATGCTACTAAATAGAGAAAACAATACAAAATATACAAAAAAAATGTACAAAACCAATCTTGAATTTCCTGGCACAGCACAATGGCGGAGCTTCAGGCAAGACACCTGGAAGTCCTGGGCTGGACTCCGCAGCAAACCGGAATGGGATTCAGGGCTGCAGGGTCTGGAAGCAGGCCTGGGATCGCAGGGATGACAGGCAGGGTCCTCTTCAGCTGCCGGCCGTGGTCAAAGAGAGTGAGACCCTCGTGATCTGCCACTTTTATAGGGTGTATGATGTGGATGGGATGGAATACTCAGTCAGTTTTAATTACCTGTTCTGTTCATCCCTCCTGGCAAATACACCCCTCTTACTTACGGAATGCGCGAAATTCATCGGTAACCTTGGCTGCCATGGCAGTAAATCTAAACCTGAGCCTCTTCTGCGTACCGTTGCTAATGTTATCAGCTCCGGAGCGCAGTGTCTGAAAAAAGCCAAATTCAGAAAAGTGCAGTTACCTAGAAGAACTTACCTGAAAGGAAAATTCACTAAAAGAGAAACCAGTCTTGTTTTTAACAAAACCAGGACACTGGGTTTCCAGCGGTCGGTGGTGGTTGTAACGCTCCTGCCTCTGCTCAGGGGAGACCTGCAGGCTGAGCTTAGTGTCACTGTCCCTGGGTTTAGAGCAAACGCACACATAAACCTCTCCCGCCTTCCTGACTATTAGCGCTTACCCTGGGTTTGGTTGCAGTTGCACAACATTGCTTTTCTGCTTACAGTTTATTTCGACTTCATAACTTTTCATAGGCAGCCTGTCAGATCTTGTGTGGCATCTTCCTGCAAATTAACAGATAAATGTTTGTTTCTGGGCCAGGTGTCAGTTTTCTACTTTCGAGCAGTGTCAAGACTGGCTGAAGCGGCTGAACAATGCCATCCGCCCGCCCTCCAAGATCGAAGACCTCTTCTCGTTCGCCTACCACGCGTGGTGCATGGAGGTGTACGCCAGCGAGAAGGAGCAGCATGGGGATTTGTGTCGCCCAGGTACGTGGAAACGCTTGGGGGATGGTCACAAACACACTGAGTAGTGGGTACATGGGTACAAACTGGAACACAGGAGGTTCCACTTAAACATGAGAAGAAACTTTTTCATGGTGAGGGTGTCAGAGCCTGGCCCAGGCTGCCCAGGGGGGTTGTGGAGTCTCCTTCTGTGCAGACATTCAAACCCAGGGGGTTTCTCTGTCAACCACAACACTGATAGTTTAAAATCTAAGTAAAGTGACATACAAACTGAGAACTGACTGATCCAGCAGTGTAGGGGAAAAGGACCTGGGGGTCCTGGGGACAGCAGGGTGACCATGAGCCAGCACTGGGCCCTTGTGACCAGGAAGCCAATGGTACCTGGGGTGGGTTAGAAGGGGGTGGTCAGTAGGTCAGAGAGGTTCTGCTGCCCCTCTGCTCTGCCCTGGGGAGACCACACCTGGAATATTGTGTCCAGTTGTGGCCCCTCAGTTCCAGCAGGACAGGGAGCTGCTGGAGAGAGTCCAGCGCAGCCACCAAGATGCTGAAGGGAGTGGAGCATCTCCCGTGTGAGGAAAGGCTGAGGGAGCTGGGGCTCTGGAGCTGGACAAGAGGAGACTGAGGGGGGACTCATTCCTGGGGATCAAGATGGAAAGGGGGAGTGTCAGGAGGATGGAGCCAGGCTCTTCTGGTGACAACCAGTGACAGGACAAGGGGCAATGGGTGCAAACTGGAACACAGGAGGTTCCACTTGAATATGAGAAGAAGCTTGTTCCCAGTGTGGGTGGCAGAGCCTGGCCCAGGCTGCCCAGGGGGTTGTGGAGTCTCCTTCTGTGCAGACATTCCAACCCGCCTGGACACCTTCCTGTGTAACCTCATCTGGGTGTTCCTGCTCCATGGGGGGATTGCACTGGATGAGCTTTCCAGGGCCCTTCAACCCCTCACATTCTGTGTCACTAGGAGCTGCCTCCTTGCTGAAATCCACAACTTTCAAAAAAGTTATAAATAAATTCAGTCTGTTCAGTTGTGAAGTGAACCTGGAAAACTCCAGTATGGATTTATTTTTTGTATGTAAGTTCTTGCGCTTCTTCGCTAGCTGGTGAATATACTCTACATGGTAATACATAGGTATAATATATCTTCGCCTACAGCGAGGTGTCCTTTAATGTCTTGTATATCTGTCTGAAAAAGGCAAGATTAGCTCCCACCACAGCTACTTTGGGGTCAGTTTGCAAAGCAGTACCTGAAATCCCAAGAACATTCTAGTGGATTTGGTTTAGCCAGTCGTATATTACACTAATAACAGTTTTTTCACCATGGCAGCAACTTCGAATTTGCACCATTTGGTGTTTATTGTGCCCACGTTTTGGTAATTGCTGTTCAGTGTGGATGTTGAGGAGCAGGAGGTCCCTGAGCTGCTCTGGAGGTTCATTCACAGCTGCAAAACAGCACCTTATTTTAGTGCAATCTCATCCTTGCTGGGAAGTTTCATCTATAAATCTATGGGAATGGAATTGAAGAAAATAATCCCAGGACACTGTAATTTATTTGTTTACATCCAATGCGCCCAGCATTTGCTAGATATGGGCAAAATACTAAATTGCTTCTCTAGGAAAAAAAGTAAGTGGTTATCTATGTAATGGGAGATACGAACTGTGGCTCAAGATCACCACAAGTACACAAAAATATATATATATATACCCCAAAAGTATAGCTTGCTTTTTCTCTGATTTTGAGAGTTGGTTGGGTTACTTCAAAAATATTCTCCATCTTGGCTCAAAATGCCTCTTAAAATAGCACTATTTCAGGAGGAATGGAGAAAACGTTAAGGCTGGGGTGTCATTTCTCAGAGGAAAACATGATTTCATGATATGCGCAGCAGCTGCAAAATCAAAAGGGACAAATCAAACAGAATGTTTCCTTTTCATGTAGTTGTATGTGTTTGGCTTAAAACCAACTAGCAGGAGGCAGCATCGACCATTGGGGATGTTTCCAGTCTCGTTTGCTATCCGGAAAAATCCGTAGGATGTGTCACAAGTTTTAATGACCGTCCCTTGAAGGAGCTGATAATGAAGCTCATCCTCAGTGCTGTGAGAACTTGCTGCTGTTCCAGTAAAGGGGTTTTTTAAATAAGAAATGTGCTGCTAATGAAGAACATGAGCGAGCTGTTGACTGGAATGTATCGTCCCAGTTTCCCCTCTGCACTTGATCTATCGGAGCAGGTGCCGGGCGGGTAATAAATTCAAGCTGGTGCGGAGTTCACGTGAGAAGCGGGAAACTGTTGGCCAGCTCCGGTCTAATTGATCTGGCGATGGGGAAGGTAGAGCCTGCGTGATACCAACATTGACCTGCACAAAATGCACCACGCAGGAGGCAGAAATATGTCTTCTTTTATGGTGCTGCTGTACCAGTGACACGGTGGAAAGGGAATAAGTGATGGAGGTCACTCAGGACACAGATTTTAGCACCGTGTGCCTTGAAGGGTGAATGTTCTCCATGTGCACAGAATGTTCTCACATTTTACCTTCCAAAAAGCATAAGAAAAACAATCTTGTTGTGCAGATCTGTTGCATGTTGCCCATTTTGTAAAGCACATCTAGATTTGCACATTCCATTTTGAGTGTGTGATGTGACCTGTAGGAATGAATAACACGTAGCTTTGCTGTCAGTTAAGTCCTGTAGTTAGGCTGCTCTTCATTCTTAATTTACCTCTTTCTCTATATTTAATTCTTCTGTAACATCACAGAAAAATGGTTTCAGACATATATATTTACTTCTATGAGATAAAACCGTATCTACACATATCTCAGGTATGTAAAGACTTCAAGGGCTTTCTTAAATATGTAATGGAAATATGTAATACTTAAAGCATTAATTTTTCAAGTGATTTTTCCTCCTCTTGGGTGCTGCTCTGCTTCATGATTTAGTGATACAGTCATTTAAAGAGACAAGCAAAGGAATCATTTCATCTCGTGTTGGTCACACATTCATTGAATTTATCAGTATTTTTATTCTTAGCTGTGCGAGCCTGGACATCTTGTTATTCCCTTCTACAGGTTTATTAATTACCTTCTAATTCTCTAGACTTTCTGTCTATCAGGAAAATTTCTCTTTATTGCCATCGTATATTTTGCAATTGTATTTTTATTTTTTTTTTTTAGTGTCTAGGAAACAAATGTAGCTTATTCCAGTTTAATATATTAATCCAGGAATTTAATTGAATGAAATAGAACAAGGGCAAGTGTAGAGTCTTGAATCTGGGCAGGAACAACCCCAGGTTCCAGTGTAAGTTGGGGAATGACCTATTAGAGAGCAGCGTAGGGGAAAGGGAGCTGGGGGTCCTGGGGACAGCAGGGTGACCATGAGCCAGCACTGTGCCCTTGTGGCCAGGAAGCCAATGGTACCTGGGGTGGGTTAGAAGGGGGTGGTCAGTAGGTCAGAGAGGTTCTCCTGCCCCTCTGCTCTGCCCTGGGGAGACCACACCTGGAATCTTGTGTCCAGCTGTGGCCCCTCAGTTCCAGCAGGACAGGGAACTGCTGCAGAGAGTCCAGCGCAGCCACCAAGATGCTGAAGGGAGTGGAGCATCTCCCGTGTGAGGAAAGGCTGAGGGAGCTGGGGCTCTGGAGCTGGACAAGAGGAGACTGAGGGGGGACTCATTCCTGGGGATCAAGATGGAAAGGGGGAGTGTCAGGAGGATGGAGCCAGGCTCTTCTGGTGACAACCAGTGACAGGACAAGGGGCAATGGGTGCAAACTGGAACACAGGAGGTTCCACTTAAATATGAGAAGAAACTTGTTTGGGGTGAGGGTGGCAGAGCCTGGCCCAGGCTGCCCAGGGGGTTGTGGAGTCTCCTTCTGTGCAGACATTCCAACCCGCCTGGACACCTTCCTGTGTAACCTCATCTGGGTGTTCCTGCTCCATGGGGGGATTGCACTGGGTGAGCTTGCCAGGGCCCTTCAACCCCTCACATTCTGGGATTCTGTGAATTTGTGGGGATCTCACAACCCATCTCTGTCAGTCATTTATTAATTTTATCTTCATATCTCCGCATGACTCTGGGAGGAATTATATCCATTTTACAGAGGGAAAACTGAGATACAGGTTGAATTACAGGGCTTGGCTACAGTCACAGCCTGGGGCTGAAATTGCGAATTAAAAGTTGATCGCCCAAGTTCCATGTATCAGAGCTTCGTGTTCTTCTCATTGATACAAAATTCTTCTGAAGTTCAGCAGAGAAAAGCGGACGGTCAGTGTCAGTGGTGCTTCTGAACTGTTATTTTCTCTTTTCACTTTTTAATAAGTATGAGTGCAGTGGTGGTATTTCCTCTATTTTAAAAGGTGCTGCTTATTTCACATTTTATTTTCTCTCTCCGCTTTGATACCCAGGAGAACACGTAACTTCGAGGTTCAAAAATGAAGTGGAGCGGATGGGGTTTGATATGAACAACGCCTGGAGGATTTCCAACATCAACGAGAAGTACAAGTGAGTTCTGGGGGCTGCTGATCTGCAGCCAAGTGGCATCAAAACACCCATTTTGGTAGAACACATTACTGGAAGTTTTTCCAAGTTCCTAATAAGGGACAATTTGTATTATGATGATTTTTTTGCAGTTTTACAGAAATGCTTTGAAAGCATTATTTAATATTTTATCAGTATTTTTGTAGGCTTAAAAATAGTAGATTTTGATGTGCTTGCTGGAGGATTTCTTAGAGAATAAACATTCTAATGGAATAAAGGCCTGAAGTGAGCAGAGACATTTTAAGTTGTGTCATTCTCTAACTTGTGACAATGACTTGTATTGAAAAAAAAATGTTTTGGAAGAATTAAGCTTGTAGGCTCTGAAAATAAGAGAAAACGCTTTCTCTGATCCTTAAAACACAGATGAATGGCCTGTTCTGTAGCTGATGGAAGGTGTTTCTGGTAGGACAGGCTGTACTGGCTGGTCCCTAATCCAATTCCCAGCAAAACCAGCAGCAGTGTGTGTAATCAAACACGTTTCATTGCTCTGTCTTTGCAGGATCATGACTTGCAGCTGGTCATTGGTATCACTGCAGGAAGAATATCTGTCTTGGTCTCTAAAATACCTAGGGAAGGAAAAATAGCTATCCCTTACATATTTATTACTAATGAAAAGGAAAAAAGCTTTCTATCTCACATGGAAGCAGGAGGACATGAACTGCTCCTTTTCATCTTGTGGCCAGCACTTGAGAAAAGAGCAGTTTTTCAGGAGAATTGATGTATTTATCTGAATAGAACAGTCTCGGACATGCACTCAGGTCTGTCCTTGTGCACTAAATGCACCTCTTGAAGGGGATGGACTGAGGACTAACCGGTTTATGATTCAGCAGTATGTTGCAGTTATTACTGATGGCTCGCGCTGTTCCGGTTGGCAGTCACGGCTCTATTAGTTCAATTGTGCAGCAGAAGACGCATCTAGAAAGTTCCAGTTAGCCGGTCAGACATGAGCCACAACACTTGGATTCCTGCCTTCAGCCAGGGTTGATTAACCAATATATTCATACATACACAAATCTCTGTGTTGAGTCCAGTAGCCCCGGGTGGTTCTGCTTCTGTGTTTGTGACCCAGAAATCCAGTGGTTAATTCTCAACATGGAGAGATGAGGAATTTCTTTCCTATGATCCAGTTTATTTCAGCTGCTGGAGTTAAAAATCGCCTATATATGAATTTCCTGAGAGGACACCAGCGTGAATCTTCTAATTCTGAAATGCATTTCTGCCCCTTGGTGTTCACAGTGCTTTTTGGCTGTGTGAAGGAGGAGTTTATTAACACACAGTGAAACGGGAATTTAAAAACCACAGCAGCTTGCCGTCAGGTTACTTATTGTCTGTCTTGTCTGGGGGGTGTTTAACTTGCTTTCAACGCTTTGCCCCGTGTTTCTCGCAGGCTCTGTGGAAGTTACCCCCAGGAAATCATCGTTCCCGCCTGGATCACGGATAAGGAGCTGGAGAGCGTGGCGAGCTTTCGGTCCTGGAAGCGCATCCCTGCTGTTGTGTACAGGTGAGGCTCTGCCGCAGCTTTCACCAGGCGGTACACGGGCTGAAATAAGTTGCAATCGGCAATCTTGGCTTGTAATGAAAGGTGTTGAGGCTCCTCTGGGCCCCTGATGTCCCCTGGCAGACTTCAGCAAAAGCGTTAAAGGTATTTAAAAATAATTTAGGCAGGGTAAAGAGGGGTCTGGCTTGCATAACATGATGCAGAGGGCGCTGTGTGACGGCCCAGGACCTGCCAGGGCAGAGCTGGAGAACTGAGGTGACAAAACCTGGCCCCATCCCCCCTGTGCTGCCCAGCGAGTGGTACCGAACTGCCCCAGCCTGGTTCTCCGGCTGCTGCTCCGCTCCAGAAGGATCCCAGCAGCAAACAATGTAGAGAACTCGACCCTGGAGCAAAACACAACCCACCCTGAGGGTTTAGGTGTCAACCAAGGGTGAGGGGACCCCTCACATGAGAAAATGTTCAGACCTGTATTTAACTGACAGCAAAGAATGACCTGTTAGGCCTGATAACTTGGGGTCTTTCTCTCTACAGTTGCTACGCATGTTTTGGTTTATACCTATTCCAAACTCCAGGTGTGTCAGACAGCAGCACATTGGCCCCTGTCAAGCCATAGATGAGGTTAAGACAATCTTGCTGCACGATCACTGAGTGAAAATAATGGTTCGTATCTTTTCCTTCCAAACACATATTGTAGCAGCACTCAGCACTGCGTCTCCTGCAAGTCATTCCCAGGCCAGTCACCTTGCTTAAGAGTGATCTTATTTTTTAATATGAAAATGAAAAAACGTAAGATGAAGACATCAAGGCAGCTGAAGAAACGATCAGTAGCATCCCTGGCTGGGTACTGCCTTGGTTTTCTCTCATTCTCATCTGGCTAATACTCAGACTGCAGGATAGACAAGGACAAATCCCAGAATTATTTAAGGGAGATATACCCTATCTACATGTTTTAGATAGTTTTAATCAGACCGTCTCTTCCTTAAAGATCGAGTCCAGCAATTCTTCATAACAAAACCACTTTCTTGAGACACTTATTTTGGCAGCTTCTTTACTAAAAATATATTTTGGCATCTGTTTTTTCAAATATTCTGGAAGCTGTTATTTAATACATTGGCCGCTTTCCTGGTGTAGTTATCCTCCCATAAATGTCTAAAATCTCTTGAAAAAAATCAGATGACAGAGGGATTAAAAAGGTCAGTGGGGTGTAGTCCAGTTGGAGGCCCATATCTAGTGCAGTGCCTCACTGTACTGGGGCCTGTATTATTCAATATATTAATCAATGATTTGGACGAGGGAATAGAGTGACTGTCAGCAAGTTTGCTGATGACACCAAGCTGGGAGGAGTGGTGACACTGGAAGCTGTGCTGCCATCAGAGACCTGGACAGGCTGGAGAGCTGGGCAGGGAAAAATTTCATGAAACAGAACAAGGGCAAGTGTAGAGTCTTGAATCTGGGCAGGAACAACCCCAGGTTCCAGTGTAAGTTGGGGAATGACCTATTAGAGAGCAGTGTAGGGGAAAGGGACCTGGGGGTCCTGGGGACAGCAGGGTGACCATGAGCCAGCACTGGGCCCTTGTGGCCAGGAAGCCAATGGTACCTGGGGTGGGTTAGAAGGGGGTGGTCAGTAGGTCAGAGAGGTTCTCCTGCCCCTCTGCTCTGCCCTGGGGAGACCACACCTGGAATATTGTGTCCAGTTGTGGCCCCTCAGTTCCAGCAGGACAGGGAACTGCTGGAGAGAGTCCAGCGCAGCCACCAAGATGCTGAAGGGAGTGGAGCATCTCCCGTGTGAGGAAAGGCTGAGGGAGCTGGGGCTCTGGAGCTGGACAAGAGGAGACTGAGGGGGGACTCATTCCTGGGGATCAATATGGAAAGGGGGAGTGTCAGGAGGATGGAGCCAGGCTCTTCTGGTGACAACCAGTGATAGGACAAGGGGCAATGGGTGCAAACTGGAACACAGGAGGTTCCATTTAAACGTCATGAGAAGAAACTTGTTGGGGGTGAGGGTGGCAGAGCCTGGCCCAGGCTGCCCAGGGGGTTGTGGAGTCTCCTTCTGTGCAGACATTCCAACCCGCCTGGACACCTTCCTGTGTAACCTCATCTGGGTGTTCCTGCTCCATGGGGGGATTGCGCTGGATGAGCTTTCCAGGGCCCTTCAACCCCTGACGTTCTGGGATTCTGTGATAATGAATACTGATAATTCCATTAAGGCTGCCCAGCCACTCATTCCTCCTAAACAGACCAGAAGGAAAAGCTGTTCCATGGGCAGGAGCTAAATTTAGAGAGCACTAAAGTTGACAAATTCATCTGGCCTGGGTTGGAGGAGCAAATGTACAAGAGCAGGCCACAAATTATTATTTACCCAGCTTAAGAGTCCTTGTTCTGGGAAAGAAGAACAAATCAGCTTTATGCAGCTGACCATTCGCTTGAAATGCTATTTTTTTTCTCCTTTTTCTTCTACATAATAGCGGGTTAGCACAGTCTCTTTGTGAACGTTAAGAAATGGCTCCATCCTCCGTTCAGCGAGGGGGAAAAATGCTTCCCAGCGCACACAGATGTTTTAAGACTTAACGTGGTTTATTTTTATGGTAGTATACATAAGTATGGATATTATAGATATGTACGGAAGAGAGTAGCGTGATTTATATATGGGTTTGTGTTTGAATTTGAACATTGCATTTGTGACACAGTCGGGGGACACTTCACCTGCAGGAAACTCGGCCTGGGGAAACATCCCCCCCACCTTCCATCACCGGACAGCAGAGACAATCACTTCATTGCATTCTTGGGTACAGCTCACATTGTGGGGGATTCATGGGAGAGGGATTTAAATGTTGCAAAGACCTCACAGACTGACATTGGTTAAACCCTGACATTCAGTTTTCCACAGTTCACATGAGACTCTGTTAAATTACCACATCGTTTTCATTTGCAATCTTAAAATCAGTAGGAGAAAAGGGTGTTTTTTTTCTCCTTTTTGATTTCTTTTTTTCTATCTTGACATTTAATAATAGATTTTTGCCGACAGGCAGTTCATCATTCTGCGCTCTAGCAGGCCTCACATCCGCTGGCGGCTGGTGATCCGGATGATTGGAAATCCACGTATAGTTTTCTCTCTATATATATTGCCATAAAAACAGCTTTTACTATTGGAGGAGTCAGGGACAAAAGCTTATTTAGCATTTTATATCTGTGGAAGAGGAGGGAGCCGTTCAACCCTTTGTTATTCCTCACTGTCTTTGTACTTCCGAGGACACGACGAATTTATTGTCGAACTCAAAAGGTGGCTTGAAGACGTATATCATAGCTACACAATGCCCTTTAGAAAGGGCTTTATAGTCACCCAGCGGTGATTTACTATTGAATTTCTGTAGGGAGGCTGCACATTGGGTTGTCTCTGTGTGGTTAGGAAATTTGCAGGTTTGCTTTACATTTTTAAATCTATTTTTTGGTTACTGAGTGACAGCATCTCATCCCCAGCTCTATCTCCAGGGACCGTGGAATCACACTGAAACTATTCACTATTTTTTGTTCCTGCGGCCAGTCTGGTTGGAATGAATGTGATTCCTCAGACCTCCACAGAATCCCAGAATGTCAGGGGTTGGAAGGGCCCTGGAAAGCTCATCCAGTGCAATCCCCCCATGGAGCAGGAACACCCAGATGAGGTTACACAGGAAGGTGTCCAGGCGGGTTGGAATGTCTGCACAGAAGGAGACTCCACAACCCCCTGGGCAGCCTGGGCCAGGCTCTGCCACCCTCACCCCCAACAAGTTTCTTCTCACCTTTCAGTGGAACCTCCTGTGTTCCAGTTTGCACCCATTGCCCCTTGTCCTGTCACTGGTTGTCACCAGAAGAGCCTGGCTCCATCCTCCTGACACTCCCCCTTTCCATCTTGATCCCCAGGAATGAGTCCCCCCTCAGTCTCCTCTTGTCCAGCTCCAGAGCCCCAGCTCCCTCAGCCTTTCCTCACACGGGAGATGCTCCACTCCCTCCAGCATCTTGGTGGCTGCGCTGGACTCTCTGCAGCAGTTCCCTGTCCTGCTGGAACTGAGGGGCCACAGCTGGACACAATATTCCAGGTGTGGTCTCCCCAGGGCAGAGCAGAGGGGCAGGAGAACCTCTCTGACCTACTGACCACCCCCTTCTAACCCACCCCAGGTACCATTGGCCTTCCTGGCCACAAGGGCCCAGTGCTGGCTCATGGTCACCCTGCTGTCCCCAGGACCCCCAGGTCCCTTTCCCCTACACTGCTCTCTAATAGGTCATTCCCCAACTTACACTGGAACCTGGGGTTGTTCCTGCCCGGATTCAAGACTCTACACTTGCCCTTGTTCTGTTTCATTAAATTTCTCCCTGCCCAGCTCTCCAGCCTGTCCAGGTCTCTGATGGCAGCACAGCTTCCAGTGTCACCACTCCTCCCAGCTTGGTGTCATCAGCAAACTTGCTGACAGTCACTCTATTCCCTCGTCCAAATCATTGATGAATATATTGAATAATATACGCCCCTCCAACATGACCATAAATAGAATTTGTTTGCTGATTTCCACAGGTACATCTCACCATTGCATATTTGTGCTGGCTTAGGAGTGTTAGGGCTTCACAGCTCTCAATGAACTCTGCTTTTGGCCTATTATTTGTGGTATAAATGGGAGGCAAGAACCCGGAGAGGAAAAACTGTTTATGAACCCATGAAAACGATTCTGCGGGGAGGCAATAATGAAATCTGCGAGAACATATGGAAAAATAAATGAGCTTCTCCGAGCATTCCAAATACATTTCTTACGCGTATAATGATGCTTTATTTTTCTTTCGTTATGTGTGCAAGCGTAGCGGGGAACTCAATGGCCTTTTGCTGATTGGCATGGATTTTTTGCTGAACTAATTTGCTGTCAATAGAGGCTTTTCATTTCGGCTGGTGGTGCCGCGCCGTTCGGATGGCTCTGCCTTTGCTCTGTTAACGCCGCCTGTCTCTCACTTCCTCCCAGTCGAGGAATTCGATATGAAACAATTACAAAAGAGCTATGAAAAATACTTAGAATTCCGTATCACGGCCTATTTTATAATGGTAGTTTTTGCTGGGAGGAGCGTTGCTGTGGGCTGAGCAGGAGGCAGAGCCGGTGCTGCGGCAGCTCTGACAATGTATAAACCTCCAGAAACGTTTATTAGAGTGGTGAGAGCACAAGAAGTGAAGATTTATGGTCTGGGTGGGCTTCCCTCCTGTTCGGGGCTCTCCAACTGCTTAAATTTGATTTAATATTCAGCCAACCTCACCATTCTGTGCAGGTGCCGCCTTCGAGGGATTGAAGCAGCTCTTGGTTGAGGTGGTGCTGAGATGGGCAGCTTGGTTGCAGGAAGACACTAAAATCCTTTGCTGCATCATAACGTATAGGAACTATAATTGCATGTGCATACTTATATCACATATATAGTAATTCTGGGGTTCTGGTGGGACTCCTGAGCAAGAACAGCGTTTAAATGGAGAAGAACAGCATGTGGATAAGTGGTGGGGTGTTTCAGATGGGCCATGAGGGGACATTCCGATGGGTCCCATCAGGATTCAGAGCATGAAGGTCGAGGAGAACATTGGAAAGGCCAGATAGAACCACTTCAGTGCGTGGGGAATAACGTTTCTGTTGGCAGCACTGCGGTGTGCCAGCAGGTGAAGTTACAGTGATAACATGTTCCAGTGCTCTTGTTTTGTAATAGAATATAGGGAAGAGTTTGAAATCTTTTTCAGAGTATATTTGCAATGCTTGAATATGTTTTCAGTATTTCTAGCCTGTTCTCTATGTGTGGTATGAGAAGAAAATAACTACGAACTCTTCAGACATTTTAAAAATAATCTTTTTTTTAATGTGACTCCCTATCACAACATTCAGGTCAAGTCATTCTTCAGTTATCTCCCCACCATATTTTTTATTGATGCTCTATTTGCCACTCCTCTGAAGTTTTATCAGTATACAGAGTGCTTGCAATTTATATCTCAGTTTAGAAGACAAATATTCCAGTAATAAACAATATTTCCTTTCTCAGTGCTGCTCTAGGTAGGTGTCTATAGCCAAATTGACTTGCTTGCTGTGTCATTCACCAGCCTGGCACCACACTGGTGCTTCACGTCAGAGCTGCTGTGGCTCTTCATCAGGTCTCTGATGAAACACAACCCGGGGAAGGACAGGCAGGGATGAGAAGGAGCTGAAAAGGGGATGGCAGAGCTGCTCCTTTCCAGCAGACGCCAATACCAAACTTCCAAATGAGTAAAACCGCACGGTTAGTGTCCTGAGATGCAAAAGGCTCTTTTCCTTTTCGCTGGTGAAACAACACCTAAAATAGACTGGCTTCTTAATGTGGTTCTGCAGCGTGTGGGTACCACCTTCTGTGATGGACATGAGGGAGATTCTGCGTTACCGTTATCATCAGGCAGAAGAGGTGCCAAATTCTGCCAGTATTTCCTACCAAAATTGTGACATTTAATTAATTATATGTTTTGATTTTTAAAAAATCTTATCAAAAAATGAATCTATGATTTTACTCCTATCTCCTCCCTGGAAAATTAGCATGAGTTAAATGGAACTTTCCAGTTCACGCTGGTATCCCAGGAGTGGACCTGCCTACTCAGCGCTGTCAAATACGCCTTTAGCGCCTCATCTGCTGCTCTAGAACGTTCCTGAGCTTTCACTGGCCAACAGGCAACAATACTGAGCAAGAAAATGCTTTGTTTTCTCTTACTGACCCCAGCTTTGACTTTCTCCTTTTGGTCAGTCAGCGTTTTGATGGGCAGCACGTGCAACACGTTGTCACTCAAGCCCTGGTTGAACCTGCTGAACGCCCCAGAGGTCCCCGCACGGATCAAACAACTGGAGTGCACCGCTGAATTGTTCACACCCTCTGTTTTCCATCCTGATTCTTCAAGTTATGCACCGCTGTTCTTTTTCCTCTTTGCTGTTGCAGGCACCAGAGCAATGGGGCGGTGATCTCCCGCTGCGGCCAGCCCGAGGTCAGCTGGTGGGGCTGGCGGAACGCCGATGACGAGCACCTTGTCCAGTCTGTCGCCAAAGCCTGTGCCTCTGATTCGAGGTCCAACAGCAACAAACTCCTGAATGGAAATTGTTCCAGAGATTTCACCAATGGAGGGGACCTCTCTGATGTGGAATTTGGTAAGTTTGTTCCTTTTTGTAAAGGGCAGAGCTTTATATAAAGCTTTATCTCTTCCATGTACTGTAGCGATTCACCCCTTTGCGTTTAATCAGGTGTTCTGTTTCTTTATGCGCGATACGCAATCACTGCTGTAAGCAATGTCAGGAGTATCCTTTTAGTTACTTATGAGCATCTCCCGTGTGAGGAAAGGCTGAGGGAGCTGGGGCTCTGGAGCTGGACAAGAGGAGACTGAGGGGGGACTCATTCCTGGGGATCAATATGGAAAGGGGGAGTGTCAGGAGGATGGAGCCAGGCTCTTCTGGTGACAACCAGTGACAGGACAAGGGGCAATGGGTGCAAACTGGAACACGGGAGGTTCCACTTACATTTGAGAAGAAACTTGTTCCCAGTGAGGGTGGCAGAGCCTGGCCCAGGCTGCCCAGGGGGTTGTGGAGTCTCCTTCTGTGCAGACATTCCAACCCGCCTGGACACCTTCCTGTGTAACCTCATCTGGGTGTTCCTGCTCCATGGGGGGATTGCACTGGATGGGCTTTCCAGGGCCCTTCCAACCCCTCACATTCTGGGATCCTGTGAGTTGCATCTTCTCTTCCCCAGACTCCTCAATCTCTAACGCTTCGGGAGCAGAGAGTTTGGCCATACAGCCCCAGAAGCTTTTGATCTTGGACGCGCGATCGTACGCAGCGGCTGTGGCCAACAGAGCCAAAGGGGGAGGCTGCGAGTGCCCAGGTAAGTGCGTTGCTTCGCAGTTTTCCATTCATTTAATCTAAAGGATTTGCTCAAATATAATTACGCTGATCTACATACTTCACTAGCGCATATTTAACAGATTGCATGGATGCAAATGCTGTTTATCCAGCAAAGTTCTGCATCGTTGCAGCTATCGCACAGCTTTCAAAAGGCCAGGTTTAGCTCTTCGTTAAGTCTCTTTCTCAGAGCATAAAACCAGCTGGTAACAGTGTGCAGTAAAAGCTGAACTGGGTGGAATACGCTGCCTTTCCCTGCTGAGTCAAATATATAAACCAGAGTGAAATAAAGGTGTCCAGTGCACTAATGGCTGAAAAAAACCCTCAACAAACTCATAAAAATCCACTAACTCTAGAGTATAATAATATTCTAGAATGGTTGTGCAGAATACAACTTCTCAGCAATTCTCCTAAAGCCAAAACATTTTTCAGCATTTGTATCGTAACCCAAAGCAACTGAAATCCTGATTCATCTTGCATTTGTAATGTGTTTGCAGTCATCACCGTCTATGCACTTGGAAATTGTTGGTATTATAAACCAGTTGTTATGGTCACTGTTGGATGTGAATGCAGCCTGTTAAAAATCAATGGGTAAAGAGTCTAGGAAAAAATTCCAGACAGAACTATAGATATTTTGACCATATATTCTTGTTTTGGTCTTTGCTACAATAGCTGCATTTGATATGTAACCACCAGTAAGAATTTTCCATTTTAGACCTCAAAACTACTAAATAACTCATCATCAGAAGGGAAAATTCAAAACCAAAAAAGCCAAGTATACAGAAAGTTTGCTTGTCTTCCTGTATATTGGGTCTTGAATTCTTTATAGAGAATTTCCAAACAGCTGGTCGCCTTCCGTAAATTTGAGCTGCGTTAAGTGCTTCATTTTGCTGATAAGTTTTCTCTAGGTATTGCCAAGTTAGCTTCATTGTAATAAAATACCTGTGTTGTGCTTTATTTTATATATAGCGTAATTCAGGAAAAAGACAAAAAAAGCTTCAATTCTCTGATGTTGTCAGTTGCTTCTGACCGGAGCTGCGTAGTCTGGGTGTTCTGGTTTGGGCCAGAACTTGGGCTGATAAACAGTTAAGAAATCAAATAATACAAAACCCCCTCGTTTAAGAGACTCCTGCATTTTCTAGTGCCAGCCTTCTGTTCCATATTCTGAATCCTGATAGTTTTTTTCCTGTAGAAAAGCTCATTTTAGCTGTCATGACACCATTTTGCACAGACAGAAGCGTCAGGACAGAGGAAAACTAAATCTAGGAAAGCCTATTGAATTAGTATTCTTCTGCACCTTAGGCGCTCCCTGTCTTTTATGATGTTTCTCACTCTTTTAGAAAACATTCCATAACCTCAAGCACGCTACAAGCACACTAATATCACTATTCCCATCGGTTTGTACTCTTGCTTTTTGTAATGTCAAGCGAAACATTGAAAATAAACACATGACCGCTTTGCTGACTCTTTCCTGTTTTGCTGTGTTGCAATTTCTGCAATACCGGCTGAACCCCAAGTCCCGGAATATTCATAAACACGTTATTTCATCTGCCTACAGAAGCAGCGGTTTGTTTCGATGAAAAAGCTCCTTTTAGAAATGAAACTTAGCGTAGTTTTTAGTTTCTTCCCTCTCGCTTGCTGTTTCCCTACAGAATATTACCCGAACTGTGAAGTAGTGTTCATGGGGATGGCAAACATCCATTCCATCCGCAAGAGCTTCCAGTCGCTGCGTTTGCTCTGCACACAAATGCCAGATCCAGGAAAGTAAGTGAATGTTTGGCGGGGTTGTGCCTTTGTTTACAGGTCTCTGCAATTGCATTCTTACGCTGCTGATTTGTAGACTGAAATTCAGTGGTTTTTTCCCCTTGGTGACTTCCCTGTGTAATAACTCTACGCTATATCTAACCACGGAATTGAGCCAAAGGCAGTCATTCTGTCATTGAAGTGAACCTAGAAAATCAGATCTGAGATTATAACGTAGCCTTGAGTACTGATACTGGAACCTTACTACTTTCAGGTGGGTTTCTAAGCGCTAGCACTTAGGCTTACCTGCTGCTCCCGGTTCTTTAATCTTCACAGCTTGGCTCTCCCTTACGAAGTTCTGGTGGGGTTCCATGCACTTCACACATCTCTAGTGTCATTTCAGGAGCCGTATTTCATAGCCCCTCGACGCTCTGGGATAACAAACTCCCAGCATTGCGGGAGCCTCACTCTGACACTCTTTTTGCACTGGTCACGTTTCCCCGACCACTCCCCTGTTTTAAGACTTTTCATGGTTGCAGAATAGACCCAGACTGGCCACCCTTAATAAACTGGAAATCTAGATCTTTGCAGGGTCGAGATTCTTCAGCTGCTGCCAGCACACTTTGTAGAGCCTGGGAATAGCTGAGATACAGGAGATTTCAAGGGAGCTCAAGTTCCACCCGTCCACAGAAGCACAGTGTGGTCAGGGTGGACAGCAGAGTCCCAAACACTGTGCCCTTGTGGCCGGGAAGCCAGTGGTACCTGGGGTGGGTTAGAAGGGGTGGTCAGTAGGTCAGAGAGGTTCTCCTGCCCCTCTGCTCTGCCCTGGGGAGACCACACCTGGAATATTGTGTCCAGCTGTGGCCCCTCAGTTCCAGCAGGACAGGGAACTGCTGGAGAGAGTCCAGCGCAGCCACCAAGATGCTGAAGGGAGTGGAGCATCTCCCGTGTGAGGAAAGGCTGAGGGAGCTGGGGCTCTGGAGCTGGACAAGAGGAGACTGAGGGGGGACTCATTCCTGGGATCAATATGGAAAGGGGGAGTGTCAGGAGGATGGAGCCAGGCTCTTCTGGTGACAGCCAGTGACAGGACAAGGGGCAATGGGTGCAAACTGGAACACGGGAGGTTCCACTTGAGTATGAGAAGAAACTTGTTGGGGGTGAGGGTGGCAGAGCCTGGCCCAGGCTGCCCAGGGGGGTTGTGGAGTCTCCTTCTGTGCAGACATTCCAACCCGCCTGGACACCTTCCTGTGTAACCTCATCTGGGTGTTCCTGCTCCATGGGGGGATTGCACTGGATGAGCTTTCCAGGGTCCTTCAACCCCTGACATTCTGGGATTCTGTAGAGCCAGCGCAGTGGTGCTGGGAGTGCTGGGTGGTGGAGCCCTCAGCTCGGGGAAGGGACACGGCAGAGGCTGTGGGAGGTTCCAGTCACCCAGCAGCACTTACCTTGTTCGTTGCTGGTGACGTGATGCTCTTATCTGGCAAAACGTTATTTAAGCTTCTTGCAAAGTGCATACTGCAGGTTGGCTGTTCCTCAGCTGGACTGCGTGGCTTGTTCCTTACAAACCTGAGAAAGCGTTAGCAAGAAATAAATAAAAAGTATTCAAGAATGACATTCACAGCTTATTAAAATAAGAGCTTTGACGTGATAAATTCGAAGATCCAAACCCAAAAGCATTTTAAAAGCGCAAAAACTCTCTTCCCTTGTTTTTCTCTAGTTGGTTGTCAGCTCTGGAAAGTACCAAATGGCTGCAGCACTTATCTGTGCTTCTGAAATCTGCGCTACTCGTCGTTCACGCCGTGGACCGAGACCAGCGCCCGGTCTTGGTGCACTGCTCAGATGGCTGGGACCGAACCCCCCAGATCGTGGCACTGGCCAAACTGCTGCTCGACCCGTACTACAGGACCACAGAGGTTTGTAAACCAGCCCTTAGCGCCAGGTACTTACAGAGTTTGGGTCCTTTCCTGAGGCAGTCTGTCTATAAATTGTTCCAGGTTTATCCACTAGCTAAAGCACTCAAGCTGGTGGGAGTTTACCAACAGTAGATACGGTTATTTAGAGGTGTAAATATAGTCTATAATTCAAGAACAGATTATATTTTCCCCCTCTGCTGTATCTGCACAGTCACGGTCTGTGCTTCCCCCTGTTTAGCTCAGGAATGTGTAGCACCAAGTGCCACATATTGCAGTTCCATTACAGCATTGCAGTTTTCTCAGCCAGCTGTTGATACAAAGCCTTTCTCTTCTCTAGATTTCCCAGCTGCTTGTTTTTCCAGTTTCACGTTTTCATCGTCTTCTGTCTGTTACATTTTTCTTGGTTTTTCAGCCTGATTTTTTTCCCCATCACTGTTCAGCGTTGTGCGATATGCAATGGTTGGATTTCATCTGCCGGCCAATGTGCCAGATGCCTTTGTTGTCTAGAACAGAAACGTGTCTGAACACTGTGCTATAAACTGCTGCTGAAAGCCTCAGACATATGAGGACCAGAAGTTGAAACCTTTTGGATGAAATTGTGCCCCACTTTTTCACATGGGGCATCCACCAGGACGTCCTTGGCACAGAAGCTCCTCCTGGTCCCTCTGGAAAGTGTTGTCATTGGTTTTGTACACACCCTTGACCTTCCTTCTTGTCACCGCCTCATCAGAGGAAACCCTAAATTGTCTATACCAGGATCAGAAGTGTTTAGGAAAATGAGTCTTCAGCATTGCCACGTTTCAAGCTTTTCAGCTCCCCGCTATTATTTTTGCTCTAATTACAGCCATTGACTCACTAAGCACGCTGCACAATTTTTCATTCCACTGAGAATGAACCCTTCTTAACCTGTGGCGGGTTTTAGGTCCTGGAAGATGAGGTGCTCAGCTGGGCTCTGTTTTGGAATGTTCTTTGCCCTTTTCATTTGCATAACAAATCCCTCAACTCGACCTTTAACCAGTTTTGTGACTGTGTTACATGGGCCAACAGGTGCCCTGAGCATGGATGTTCTTTTGTAGATGAATTCTTTTCTTGTATGACAAAAAAATCTGGTTTTCAAGGGGGAGCTTTGAAATTTCCCCTTCTCCCTGAGTGTTGGTTACCGTGATCCAGAGGGTTTTGATTGATTTGAGTTTCTGCTCGCCCCTGCCTGGCCAAGAGAGGTTTTGTATCAGGATCTTCCCTTCTGAGGACTTAACCTGCCTTATTCCCTCTCCTGTTCGTGTGGACTTGGGAATTCATCTCTGTCCTAATTTCATGGTGCAGCATTTCAGAATGCCGAGGCGTTGGGTAAAGCGGGAAAGAAAAGTAACGGGGCCAGTGCTGAAGGGAAATGGGAGTGAGTGAGGACACAGTAATAAGGTGATTCCCGTGAGTCTCGGACTATCTTAGAAAACGGAACCAAAGCACAACAGGAACTTTTCATCTGTCCTTTTTGCATTTCTGCAGGGTTTCCAGGTGCTAGTGGAGACGGAGTGGCTGGATTTTGGCCACAAGTTTGCAGATCGCTGTGGCCATGGTGAGAACTCGGATGACCTAAATGAGCGCTGCCCGGTGTTTTTACAGTGGCTGGACTGCGTCCATCAGCTCCAGAGGCAGTTCCCTTGCTCTTTCGAGTTTAACGAAGCATTCCTTGTGAGTTGTGGCTTGAGAGATTGCTGTTTTATAGAGCGCTGCTAAACCGGTACCCAGTACTAACATCCCATAGAGCCCCGAGGGGTGTCTGATTTTCCCACCTGTCTGTGATAACCTGCAACCTGATAAAGGAAACAGGAAACTGCCCAGACACAGTGGATAAAAGTACCTGTGTACTTCATGGGACCTGAGCTCTGTTCGCTCTTAAAACCAGAGAGGGACCCTTGAAGACTTTTTTTAAAGAAATAGATTATATAAATTTAATAGTCTCACTTCAGAGATGCTGAAATAACTCTGGTATAATACATCAAATCAGCATGATAAAAGTGATAGTTTGATCCTTCTTTCCATTCAGTTTTTCTGCTGAAAACGTGTAGGATAGACGAGCTGTGTTTGTTTTCTTTGTGGACAGTTCTCCTGTTAGAAATCTGCCTCGAATGCTCAGGCAGTCCTCGAGGCAGCAGGTCTCTGGGAAAGTGGCCACAGGACCTGTAATCTGAAGAACTAAAAGTGTCTGATCCACTCAGAGATTTCAAGCATATTCCTGTGGTTGCGATTGACTTGGATTACCACCTGCCAGCTCAGCCACGTAACTGAGTCTGTGTACGGTCCCAGCTTAGCTGGGTTGTGAAATGAGATCCGGAACGTTGTGAGTGGCTCCACAGCTCACCGCTCATCTGCAGGGGCCGTGTGCGAACATACCCTGAGTGTTCTGGCCTTTTTACAGTAAACCCCTTAATTTATTAGAGTATTGAAACACTCGTCTTAAATTTAAATGATTGACCAACCTCATGAAAGTTGTTTAAATGCTTCAAGTTAATCTTGAGCTGTTTTGTCAACCTGGCACCACAGCACAGAGTGAATAATGACCAGGATGGGTGTGCTGTGTGCATTTGTACCAACATACACAAATTAACACTTCTCCCTGCTATTCTTTGCCTTTCTGTGCTGCATTAATGTTTTGTAACAGGTGTCCTAATTCTCTTCTTTGCCTATCCTGCAAGGCTGTGAGTTTCCACCAGCAAGACTTTTATACATGATTGTGAACAAATATTTTGCCTTTATATTTTCTATTTTGTCCTAATTTTTTTTGGTTATGGTTTTAAAGTACTCTGGTGTGCTTGAATTCTTTTGCAATTAGTTTATGAGGAGCTATGCAAAAAACTCCAGATGTATTTCTGGATCAGGCTTTAGGAAAGGGGGGTGGGTTGCCCTGCAGAGGAAAGATCTGGTGCTTCTTAAGCCTGAATGTTGATTCTCACATTAAGTTGATGTCTTCTGCCATATGACAGTGTTTGTATCGGTCTGTGCAGGTCAAATTGGTGCAGCACACCTACTCTTGCCTCTTTGGTACATTCCTGTGCAACAATGCGAAAGAGAGAGGAGAAAAACACACTCAGGAACGGACCTGCTCTGTCTGGTCTTTGCTGCGGGCAGCAAACAAAGCCTTCAAAAACCTGCTCTACTCCTCGCAGTCCGAATCCGTACGTATCCGCGCAGAGTCCCATAGGGTTCCAGGTATAACATTCTCAAAAGCACGTACCTTAAGAAACACCCAGGCTTGTAGCCTCGGGACATCTTAATGTCATCATGGAAACAGTGCAGAGGTCGGCGTTGCCAGAAGAGCGAGCTCAGCTCTTCTTGTCCATGTTTGCCTTTGAACACTCCTCAGTCGGCCTTTTCAGGTCTCGCATTACTTTTGCTGGTATTTGAGGAATGTCAAATGCAACCTCAGAAATTTCTCTCCGCTGGAAATGCGTAACTAAATATTTTGCTTTCTTTTCTAACGGAAAATATTCTGGTGTTTGACAAATAGACCTTTTGAGAGGAGCATCATAAAATTGTGCACAAATTAGACATGTTGCCTATATTCATCTTAAGTCTAAACAAAAAATTAACGCCAATTATTAAGTCTATCTTTGTTTCTCTTAATACTTTCACATTTTCAGTTTGGCTTTTCCATCATAGCTCACTGGAAGGAACTTAGAGTCACGTCTCTGTGTATTTGAGAGAGGGCACGTCAGGCATTGAGGGACACAGTGTGGTGGACATATGAACAGTCAGCAAAAGTCGTCATCATTAGAACAGCACAGACTTCTACAAATATTTACACCCTTTATGTTTATAAAAGTATCAGATACCGTAAACCTGATTGTAAGAACTATGCGATGATTTTGCGTACGAGAGATGTGGCTTTTAATTGTTCCTGAGAGTAAAATGAAAGCCTGGCTTAGTAGGAGAGTTTGTAGCTACGTTTGGGATAAAAGGATGAATTTTGCATTCAGAGCAGCCCTGCATGGCTGACCCTCCCTGGGACACGGGACGCGCAGCCTGCGCTCCGACCACGCACAGATCCCGTTTGTTATCGCAACGGGCGACAGCAGAGAGAGCCCTTTGCAACCTGACATTGTCATCGTAAGAGTGGATGTGACAGGAGACACTGCAGATAAATACGGCTTGTGAGGACTTCAAAATGAAAGTTTTCCTCGCTCAGGAGGGGCTTAGAGAACGCTCTGCGAGCGGGCAGGGCTGGCCTCGGGCTGCCCTCGTGTCCTGTGTCCCGCTGGGCAGATGCCATCTCAGTGACTTGGCCTCTGTTGTCAGCAAATGCTACACTAGTGCTGAACTAATTAGGATAATTCATCCATATGAGGGAGTTTTGCTCATTTCCTGTCTTGTATTCATCTTTCTGTGGTTTGGCTTCGGTGTTTAAAAGGTGCCTCTGTGATGTAGCCACATCTGTTGTAAAACCGTAGTTGTTTAGGAGCATCACCCACCAATGCAAGCCCAGCCCACCCTCCGCCCAGTGCCCGCGAATCCTGCTGCTCCGTGCCCTCGCCTGCTTGGCCACGAGAAAGTTGCCTGGGAAAACAGTGGAATTTATCAGAGTGCTTTTAAACTGAAATAGAAAGCGTGTTCCACAGGCCAGGAATCCCTTTTAAGAGCAGGCTGCCTCTTCAGCAAAGTATTTCTGCGTGTACTTAATTTTTAACGTCTGAGTGCTTCCATTAAAGACGGGCTTAGCTTTGAACTGGAGCCTGTACGAGGAGGTTATTAGTTCAGCTCTCGTGTGTAACACAAAGTACGAGGAAATCTCTGTGCTAACAATGGGCCGCTGGATTCTGCAGCGGGTTCAGTTGCTCAGCAGCGTTATTAAGGTGTAGATTCCCACAGAGCACATCGCAGTAAGTCATTCATGAGGAGCTGAAAGCCACTATTGTTACGCCTCAGCCTCCTTCTCTCAAAGAAAACATAATTATATATCCAAGCGCAGCTATTAAAGCCTTCAGAGTTACCTACAGACCCAGCAAAGCCTCCCTGCTGCAAACCTGAATAATAAACGACCCTGATCAGATTTGAACACCTCTCTGCACCCTGCGAGCGAGCGGTTGGCTGTTTCTGAACCTCGCATGCTCTTCCCTCTCAGGTGCTGTATCCCGTGTGCCATGTGCGGAACCTGATGCTCTGGAGCGCCGTGTACCTGCCGTGCTCGTCCCCCTCCACGCCCGCCGACGACACCTGTGCCCCGTACCCTGCGCCCGGCTCTAGCCCTGAAGATCCGCCTCTGGGCAGGTGAGCCTAGAGCCCAGAAACCCCACCCTGTAAAGTAAGATCAACTGAGAATGTTGGGGGATATAAGAGGATGATACTTGTGGTGGGAGGGGGGTATCTTTCACAAGCTGATCGGTGGGACTGTTTGACTGACTGACCCAAAAGCAGCATGTTGTTTTTTCAGTTTTGAAAGCTGTTACATTTCAGGGGCGATAGCAAAACAGAGAGATTAGCAAATAGAATGAAGCTCTGGGTATTGCATAGCGGGCGACAGAGATTTTATCAGCCCACTGCTGAGATGGAGCACGCTTTCTCCGCTGTTCTCAGGAGCATCTTGCCTGTAGGGATAAACTAACCATAATGAAATGGCTTTCTCCATATTCCCTTCTTGATGGCAGTGAGAAGCGCGATAGTCAGGCGTGAGAAATCCTGGGTGGTGGATTCTAAGAGACTGGACAGCACCCTCAGACACACAGTGTGTCCTGTGCAGGGACAGGAGTTGGACTCTGATCCTTGTGGGTCCTTCCAACTCAGGACATTCAGTAATTCTATATCAGCTTTTGTTTGCTTGTCTTGAATTGCAGTTATTTTTCTGTGTTGCATAACTATTTCTTTGCTTTTTTGTACAATGATTCTGAGCACATGTTAACGAGGAGGTGTGACCAGACTCTAAGCATTTGTGCTTTGTGGTAAAGGGGTTATTCTGGGAATGCTTGAAGTCTGAACAAACATATTTTCCTGATGGCAAACAAAGAAAGTACTGAAGCTACAGATGGTCAAAATGTGCTCCTAGATAACACTTCACAAAAGTGCATTAGTTAGCAGATTGTTACTGTCCTAATTGCGGGGGGGAGTTTTTAAACCATAGTAGATAAATGTTTTAAAAAAATAAAGTTGCCTGACTTTGGATTCAGATGATTTGTACCTTTCTAGGTTACCAAAAACACGATCGTTTGACAACCTGACGACGGCCTGTGACAGCAGTGTGCCTGCAACCAACCGGCGCAGCAGCGACCCCAGCATCAACGAGAAGTGGCAGGAGCACCGCCGGTCCCTGGAGCTGAGCAGCCTCGGCAACGCGGGGGACGATCCCTTCGATGGGGACGGCCCGGGCAAGCAGGGCCGCGCTCCGCTGGGAGCCGAACTCTCTGTTGCAGCCGGTGTGGCAGAGGGACAGATGGAGAACATTTTGCAAGAGGCCACTAAAGATGATGTTGGTCTGGAGGAGCATTTAAGGGGTAGCCTGGAGACGGTAGGGAAAGGGGAGGAGATGGCCCTGGAGAAGGAGAAGAGAACTGAAAATCCCCATGGGTTTGGCGGTGACTTTTGTGGAAAGGCCGAGGTGGATCCAGGTATTCTCACGAACAATCCGCATCCAGTGTCCCAAGGTCTTTCTGAGCTGAAAGGACAAGAGGATGAGCATTCTGAGCTCAGCAATGCTCTCCAGAAGTTGCCTCAGGTGAGAGGGCTACAGACTGTACCTGGGGAGGGCTTTGTGAATAGAGATGCTCAAAAGAATCCAGAGGAAGAAGGTGTTGGCAAACTGGAAGGAGAAGAGCACCTGTACGATAGCAGCCTTCCGTTACCTCTTACAATCCCGCATGAGTCAAAAACATCCAACATTGAAAGTTCTACGGAAACCTTAACAGAGAACGAAGCAAAGCAAGAGCTCCTGCCCAGGGCTCCGTGCCACAGACCTCACCCGATCGACAACAGCACTGACGAACTTCCGCGAACTGTTGAAAACAGGCCGGAGGGGGAGAGCGTGCTAGAACCTCAAAAACTGGGAACAAAAGTACATAGGACTTCTGGTAGCGGCAACACACACATCCCGATGCCTTCCCCTTGTGCCTTGCCTTTCGCTGAATGTAAAGACGAGATTGTGTGTAACGGCGAGCTGGAGCCTGAGAACAAGATGACGGAGAAGCACGCGGGGTTTAGTATCGCTCAGAAATACCACGCGACAAACGGACACTGTGTGAACGGAGAGGACGGGAGGATCAAAGCCTCTTTGAGCCGGCAGGTGTCCGCGGCCAGCTGCAGCTCCGCGCAGCTTCACCTGAGGAACTTGCACCAAAAATGGGTGTTTAGCCACCTCGGGAAGCAGCAGGCGGCCAGCAGCCCCGACCAGCCCGCCAGGAGCCACCTGGACGATGACGGGATGCCCGTCTACACCGACGTCATCCAGCAACGCCTGCGCCAGATAGAAACTGGCCATCAGCAAGAAGTGGAAACCTTGAAGAAGCAAGTGCAAGAGCTGAAGAGCCGGTTGGAAAGCCAGTTCCTGAACAGCTCCTTCCGGCTCAACGGCGACTACGGAGACGAAGTGGTGAGTGAAATGGTAACTGGGCCGCTGCTGGAAACCGAGGGTTAGTTAGTCAAGTTTGGATCGTGACCTGTTGTCAGCTGTCGGTTCATTGGTCAGGTAGGGATGGTTTTGGCCTGCAGGCTTTTAGAAAACTCTCAGGGTCATTCTGAAGAGGGCAGATGACTGAGTGCGCAGCACATGGCAATTAGTGGTGACTGATATTTCACTGTATTCCAGTTTGACCATGAATAAAGCAAAGGTTCATTTCAGGACGGGTGTTTCACAGCATACGTGCGCATACCTGGACGTACTTAGACGAGCACATTGACCTTATTCCAAAACCTGTTTGTCTTCCTGTTACTTTCATATACAGACAAAGATATTTTTCTAGGGCTGTGCATGTTTCATTTGCTGGGACAGGAGAGTAGGAGCTCATGGGGCTTTGCTGGGGGTGAGAAAGATGCAGCAGTGGCTGCTCTGGTAGCTCAGACCCTCCGTCAGAGGGCTGCCCTGCTCAAGGCTCGTTAACTGGAACAAATTAAGAGCTTTTGTGACAGCCCTATGTCAATGAGGGTTTTTTCTCAACAAATAATAATTGTAAGAGAGCTTTTAAACCATTTGGCTTTTACTTGAAAGCGTTCAAAGTCACAAAAGTAGAGACTTAAGCTTGAGGTGTGATTGAAATGCAGGATGCTAATTGCTGTAGCGATTAAATGATCCATGTAGTTGTGGTTGCAAAAGACACTTTAAAATCAGAAATAAGTGTAATTCCAAGTTGCAGATCTCCCTAGCCAGCAGGGTTCCTATACATCTCTGTACATCTAGGGTGGATTTTTAAGTTGCTTCTCCCCCACCTGTTGTTTTGCCTAATTTCTTCTCCTGTCTTGATTAATAAGAAAAAGCCAAAAGAAATACATTTGCTGGCCTTATTGCTTGAATGCAACACTGATGCAGAGAACAAACGGCTCTGGGGGTTTCTGCAAAACTTGGGTTTTCTAAGACTCAGTATCAGTTAAATAAAAGAAATGAAGAGGGGAGAGGCTCTTGGGGCAACAGGCAGGGGAGGAGGAGAAGGACGGGGAGGGGAAGGGGAGGAGATGCACAACCCTTAAAGAGTAGGGCTTTCCAACTTCAGTTTATTTCATTTCCTATTGTGTACAAGTGGCAGAGGTGCTGGATAGTCCCAGGTACGTTTGTTGCAAAAAATACTCAGTTTCTTGGCTATTTAAATTGGCGATAACAGCACCGAGTGTTCCCTTTGGGGAGTCGTTTGCTGCTGGAAAAAGCTGGGATTCCGTGAAAGAAATCAGTGCTTTGGCTTAATTATTATACTTCTGGGTCTTAAGGGCCTTCACAAACTGCGTATCACGCTGTTCTTGACAAAATTCACCTTTTTAAGGGCTCTGGTCGCTGCCTCCTGTTTGTGCCTTGGCTCGGGAGTAGCGGGGTTTCTTCTGGAGCTCCAGGGGTGCCCGTTCCTCAGGCACAAAAGGCCGTTAACCCAGGATTTCTTGCTATTTTTCATGTATTCTAAGGGTTGGCTGAGTTTTAAGTCAGTTAAAGTACAACTCTTGCCTGGCTACGCTGTACTACGGAAGCATTATTCCCAAAAAACTATATATATATGGAATATATACGGCTCAAATTGGGAGGTTTCCATGTGTGATTTGCCTTGTATTTTCTGGAATTTTTGCCAACAAAATGTATCGCCGGTCTTAGTTGTGGAAATGAAACAACCTTGGAAATGCGACCGTGAGCCACCAAACGCAGCTTTTTTGGTCAATCCCGCAGCATTGCCAACACGACAAACCCCAGATGTTTCAATCCATTCTGCCTCACATCATCCTCCCATCGCAGGGTCAAAACCCGACCTGTTGGCGTCGTGGGTTTGTTTTTTGTTTGCAGTTCGCCACTGCACAAACCACTTCATGTGGCGTTTATAGTCCCCTTCATGAAGGTGCTTTTGCCTTTGCTGCCACGTGGGTGAGTCACGGGGCTTTTTTGCCCTCCCAGCGCAGGCACAACCTGCTCTTTGTCAGCAGGAGGGACCCTTTTCTCCCCACGACCGTCCGGTTTTGGTTCGGGTGGAGGTAGGGCCACGGGACGGCTCTGTTCAGCTGTGTTTGTTTGCCAACAGACGTCTATACCCGACTCGGAAAGCAATCTGGATCAGAACTGCTTGTCTCGCTGCAGCACAGAGATTTTCTCTGAAGCCAGCTGGGAGCAGGTGGACAAACAGGACACAGAGGTACAGACTAAATCCCTGTCGCACTCATTCTCCTGGGAGGACGGGAATTTCCTCCTTCAAATCGTCCCCCAGCCTTTGGGCGGCTGCTGCTTCTTGGGAATTCTCCTCCTTGCGTTTCACTCGTCTCTCGTGCTTTAAAATCGGTACCTGTGCCTATGAGCCCTCTGCTCGCTGTGCCACGCGGAGAAGCTGGGGAAGGGCTGGGGAGCTGTAGGAGCTTTAGGTGGACACCTGCTTGGTGAATATTCCTGCCCTGGATACTTTTAAAGTGTGGAAAAGAAACACAGAATTGGATTTTATGACTTAATTTCTGTCTGAGGGGAGCTTGTTGCGTCTCCTCTCAAAGGAAAGGTCTCTGTCTTTGATTGAATTTGTGCTCTTAGAGCGAGCGCTTCACTCGTGCTGCTTTGCTTTGAGTTTGTGAGCGCAAACGAGATGGGTTTGTTTCCGCTAATTGCAAAATTGCTCCGTTTGGGGTTCTGTTTCCCACAGGTGACGCGATGGCTCCCCGACCACCTGGCCGCGCACTGCTACGGCTGCGACAGCGCCTTCTGGCTGGCCAGCAGGAAGCACCACTGCAGGTAACCAGGGCCGCTCCTTCCCTTTTCAACCACAAAAGGGCTTCCTTTTGCCGCGCTGTTCCCTCCTCAAGGTGGGTGTCAGACCAGGCGGGGCTGGGGACGCTGCTGAGCACACAGAGCTGCTTTGGAAGGACAGAAGTTTCTCCTGTTCACTTCCAGTTCGTGCAGGGTCTGTTTGAAAAGCCAGATTTGGTATCTGCTCCAGCCCAGACAGATCCTGCCTTTTTCCCCCAAGCTGCATTTGCAGGCAGCTGGCTGTTTAGCTTTTTAAGAGGGTGTAAATAATAAAAAATACTAGTTTAGCATCTTAGCATTCAGTATTTCAATACTGCAAATACACGAATAGCACCTTCTTCCCATTTCTGGTTGTAAACCTGCTCCTGTCCTTCTCTAACCTTTCTTCCCTTTTCATTCAATCACTCTCTAACGAGAGATTCTGACGAGGACATCTATGTGAAATTGAGGTTTTCTGGATTATTCTTTGCCAGACATCTGGGCAGCCCAGGCTGCACCAGACAGCGCGGGCAACAGAGGCCTTTTGATTCCATCACAGTCTCAGTACAGACAGAGAATATCAGATTTCTAAGTTCTGTTTCAAATAAATGCCTATTCCTTGTTTCTGGACATGAGAAAACCATAAGAATCATCATTTAAATACATGGCAATTATCACATTTTGATGCTTCATTGCTTATTGCGGACAATTATAAACATCTTGCTTGGTTTGTGTCCATTTTCTATTTTGCCCCATTTAATCTTCGTGATAAACAAACCCAGGAAGAACGAGCAGAACTGCAATGTCTTTGGTTTTGTTTCCTGTCCACCGTGTTTGTGCAAAGCCTTCAGATGAAAAATATAATTACTAAGCATACAGTTGTGCACATCTGAAGGGCTTTCTGAGTAAAAATACTCTTTTCCTTTGTCCTTCTCTGCGGTGTCAGCGCGGTCACACTGACCAGCGTGTGACACCCGTGCTCTGCAGAGCTGCGTGGGGTGTGCAGGACACCCCAACACCGCCAGGAGCTCACACTGACTCAGCCTTCCAAGTCTGATAGCAGAATACCCTGTATTATCATCCTTTGTTTATTCGTCAGGTCTCACCTGGGTTGAGCAGGCTGTCCACAGCACGGCTGGTGGTGGAACCAACACGAAAACCGGGTATTTCCCTAAAACACCGTTTCCAAACCCCAGTGGTCAGGGGCAGCCTGCTCAACATCTCACCTGAGAGTGAAAACGAGGTGAAACCCGCACACCGTGAGGCCTTGAGCAGCGTAAAAATAAAAATACCGGCTTCCTTCATTGCCACTATTTGCTTCTTTTGCTCGTTCCCCGCTGAGCTCTTTCTCCCCTCCTTGCAGGGCCGCTGAAGGTGTTGAGCAGATCTGGTGAGCATTTCCAACAGCCCCTCTGCTGTCTGTCCGTCTGTCCCGGTAACTTCTCCACACTAACTCGCTCTCTTCCCCCTCTTTGTTTCTCACTTGCCTGGAAATCACTAGTGATAAGTTGGGGGTGGCGAGCACGATGTGTCGGATGTTTAGATCTGGATGAACAGACCACTCTCTATGTTTAGGACTTGGCTTTGGTAGCTTGAGCCGGGGTGTGGATCACACTAACACTCACCGTCAGTAATTCGTGTGTTTGAGTAACAGCGAATGCTTCACTTCTAACCGAGGAGAGAATGTCCTTCCAGTTTGGCCGTTCTGCTTTTATTTTTGATTCTTTTTTGCTTTATTTTTGGGATTGTTATCGAACAATTCTAATATTGCTGTGCAGCGTGTTGACAAAGACCTGCCACTTCTTTTAGAAGAACTGAAAATACTGTGGCAGTAACGGGTCGTGCAGAGCTGGTGTAGAGGGTTAGCGTCACAACAAATGGGTGAACGGCTGTGCCTGGGGAAGAGGACGTGTCGGTAGCGTGATTTTAAGTCACCCTCAGAGGGGCAGGACCGCTTTTCCAGTGTGTTTTTTGACATCTCTTATTAATCTATTGAGCGAAGCAGAGGACCACCCCAATAGAAAGAGTGAGTTGTTCAGAGCTTTAATAACTCGAGGGAGAACAGGCACAGAACGCTATTATCTATCACAGAAGGATAAAACAACAAACCCCAGCATATGCCCGGAAGCTGGTGAGCTGCAGCAAACAGATCCTTGTCCTAATCCCTCGGGTTCTTTGTTGACCTCGTCCACTCGCAGCGCTTCTGCTGGCTGATCTCCTTTGAGCAGCAGAGCCTGTCCACAGGGTTCCTGTGTCACGCCTCCCGGGGCTGCTTGTTCTGCGAGCAATTTCTAACAGGGTCTTTAAGAAGACTCCAGACCCGCTGCAGACACGCGCTGTCAGCTCCTGGCGCTCCACTTGCCCCTTCGAGACCAGGAGCCGTGCAGAGCGGAGAAAATGAGCCCATTGAAGTGAGAAATGGGATTTCGCTGCCGACGCCTTCCCCATCAGCGACCGGCATCTGGAAATCTCGCCTCTTGACACTTGAAGGATTAATGAAAGCTGCTGGGTGTCGGCAGAATTCGCCGTCGATCTCTTGGCAGCAGCAAATCTTTTTTAGCGCAAAATAATGACGCCAAATCCCGATGCCAGAGAGTTAATCAAAAGGGCATCAGGCGTGGAGGTAAACCTGCAAAATTCAGATCCCTGGAGTGCTGTTCTGAGCTCCAGGTGAAAAGGGATGAGGTTGGAGGACAGGGTGCGCAGGGAAGCTGGAGCAGCAGCAGGTTTGGGGGAGGAGCTGCAGGAAAATAAGGTAATTATTTGCCAGATTGAAATTCTCTCTCTGCCTCCTGCGAGGGGCCTGCGCCAGCTGACACCACCAGGGTCGCGGGGGAGCTGCTCGCCACGCAGCACTGTGTTGTTCCGGAGCGTGAGATGCTGGCCCAGCTCTGGCTTTGCATAACCCTTGCTGGCGCCGGTCGCTTCATGCAGAAGCCGGGACTGCTGGGCAACGGGAGGATTGCATCAGTCAGAACTGGGCTTAATTTCTGTCATCTGTCCCGTGCATAAATGTCCCAGCAGTGCGCTTGAAAGAAACAGAAGAGAATGTCTTTGTGCTGGGACTTACCAGCGACCAGTTTTAGAAGAGTGAAGGATATTGAGGGACTAGAGAGAGAGCAGAGGAGAGGATGAGCTGGTGAGGGGCTGGAGCACAAGTGTGATGGAGCGGCTGAGGGACCTGGGGGTTCAGCTGGAGAACAGGAGCTGAGGGGAGACCTTCTGATCTCTGACCTGCCTGAAAGGAGCTTGGAGCCAGGGGGGTCGGGCTCTGCTCCCCGGGAACAAGCGCCAGGAGCAGAGGAAACGGCCTCAAGTTGCACCAGGGGAGGTTGAGGTTGGATGTGGGAACAATTTCTTCCCCAAAGGGCTGTGGGGCATTGGAACAGGCTGCCCAGGGCAGTGCTGGAGTCACCAACCCTGGAGGGCTGGACAGACGGACATGAGGTTCTCAGGACATGGGGCAGGGACAGGGGTGGGTTATGGTTGGACTCGATCTCGAGGGGCTTTTCCAACCAAAATGATTCTGTGGTTCTAAGGAGTGGAGACTCCTGTCTCCTCCCAGAGTGCAGTGTTGTTCTAACACGTGGCTGATGAGCAGTGTGAGCACAACTACCGCGTCCTCACGGAGGAAGGGCCCTCGGTGGCTCTGGTTGTGCCCCGCAGTAGCAGTGACGGTGATGGGCACCGAGGTCAGCCCTGGCTCCTGGAGGCGCACGTTCCCTCCTGTCTGACACGAGAACGGTTGTACAGAAGAGCTGTCACTGCTCGTTGGAAGTGTTGAACGAGCTGTAATTGTGAACTGCAGGCTGCTCTGTGCTGGTGTCTGCAGCTGGAGCAGCACAGGGCTCATCCCGGCACTGGGGAGGAGCCACGGCCACCCCCTCCCACCACTGTCACTAGTGTCATTTTAGATCTTAAGATAACTTTGCCAAACTGTTTCTAATCTCTCCATTTCTCCCCTGTTCCTGATGCAAGGAATTGCGGCAACGTCTTCTGCTCCAGCTGCTGTAACCAGAAGGTGCCCGTTCCCAGCCAGCAGCTCTTTGAACCCAGCAGAGTGTGCAAGTCGTGCTACAGCAGCTTGCACCCCAGCGGCTCCAGCCTTGACCTCGAACTGGAGAAGCCCATCACTGCCACCTCCAACTGAAGGCGCAGCCGGGAGCAGCCGCGGCTCCTGCCGAGGGACACGCGGGGTCGCGGGGGCCAGGAGGATGCGGGGGCCGCGCGCTTTGGAAGTGGGGGCACGAAACACAGAGCTCCAGGACGTACCGCTGGATTGTGGGATTCTCCTTTTCCAGCTATTCCCCGTTTCCTTTCTGTCCTATCTGTGTGTACGTGTCTGCGCGCGTGTGTGTATATATATAATAATATATATATGTTTGTTTGCTGGAAGATTGTAGAGGTGGGCAGGGAGCTGGTGCCAGAGCCAGATTCCCTCTTGTATTTCTGTCCCACTGCTGAACTGTTGCAGACAGGCCGCTGCGGAGGAAAGGAGAGGGGAGTCAGTCCAGCCCGCGTGCGAAGCGTGAATCCTTTAGCGTCAGTGCTAGTGCTTTCAATCACTCCTTCCCAACAAGAAACTGCTGTTTGGGAACCTGTTGCTGCTAGAAGAAATGGGAATCTCCTTCCCAAAAGAGCACTCTGCCTCTCTGTTCTTAGAGTGGGCTTAGTTACCCCGGCTGCGTGACGGGGAATCGATGGCGGGTTCCGAACCCCACAGACGCCAGCGAGGGGGCCGGTTGCAGCGGGGACACGGGGACGGCACTGGCTGCGGAGCAGGAGTGCCGGGTGGCGAGAGGGGACGGAACAGGCGGCCGAGCGCAGGTGGGTGTCACGCTGGCGCCTCCCTCTGAAGTTCTGTGCACACAGTTCATTATTTAAAACCGAGTGGGAAAGTGGAAGACGTCTGACTTCTGTCCATGCGCCATCTGCAGGGGGGTTTGCTGGATGCAAAGCTGCTTTTGGAGCAGCGCGCTTGTCGTGGTCCGTACAGACAGACTGTCCAAAGCACCGAGCGAGCGGCCGTGAGGCGCTGGGGCCGGGTCGGGTGCGGGGAGCGCGCTGGTGCCCGTCGCTCCCGGGGCGGCTCCTCCTTTTTCAGTCTCTATTCAAGATTCTCCACATAGGAAAAACCAGTCTGAGGATTTAATAGAGACCCGAAATACATCGTGGATTCCCCTTTCTCCCCCTGCCCCAACCTGAGTCGCTTTTCAAGTCACCTCATTAAAGTGTGAATCTCTTGAATATGTTTTTAAATGAGTGTTAGGTACTGGGCCCCTTTTGGATAGAGCCTGCTTAGCGCAAGTTGGCGAGGAGGAAACAGAGATCCTGTGTCGCAGACAACGTTCCAGCTTCTCGTGTGATATTCCCAACAATCCTGCTGGAGAATCGGAGACCTCCAGATCCAAAAGCTCACAATCTAAGAAACCTTGGGAAAGGAGCACTGCCCTTCCTCGGAATGTCCCATCGCATCACCCAAAGCGAGTATCACACAGAGAAAACCATCTCCGAATATTTATTAGGTCTGACAGGGAAACGTCAAGGTGTTTTAGTTTTGACTTGGAACTTCCTGCACCCTTTGCGAGGATCATTACGCTGCCGAAGAGTCACAAGACAAAATGGAATGTCCGGGAGGGGTTGAGCGGAACAGCCCCTGTCCCACGGGAAGGGGCTCTGGGGACACATCTCGGGGCCTCCCCTGCTTGCGGGTCTGGAAATGCCCTCAAACCATCAGGAGGGAGAAGCAGAGAGAGCGCCGGGTTGTGTCCAGAACCGTTTGTTCCTAACGCGGAGCAGCGAGCGTGCGGCCGGAGCTGCGGGTGTTGCTGTCGGTGTCGGCGGGGGCGGCCGGAGCAGGAGGGTCGGGGGGCGATGGGGGCTGACGGGGGGCGGTTCCGCGCACGGACCGCGGGGTTTGTGGTGCAAATAGTCAAAAATAAGTCTAAGATTCTGCAGTTCCTAGTGACAGGTGCCAAGAGGTTACGATACGGGTTTTGGGGTCTGTGATGTACAGTGTGAATAAATGCTTGCAGCTCTTAGTCTTTTTTTGATCGATGAAGCACTTTTTTATTAATATTATTTTTCTTTGTATGTAAAGGAGGAACCAGTATCTCTCCATAGCTGTGTATATAACCCGTCTCTCCTAAAGAGAGTAAAGTGCTCCTATATTTTTCATTTTTGTCAAAGCGAGAAGTAAATACTTTAGAATTGTTAAATATATAAATAAAAGTGAATAAAGTTTAGACTTTTGCATGGGAGCATTTGCTAACACACTTTCTCATTTTTTATTTTCCTTCTCCCCGTCCTCCGTAGGGGATAAATTGGAGGTTCAGCAGGAGCACCGAGGCCTTTGAGCACCGTGGCCCTTCGCTGTGTCTTTGCAAGGAACAATCTGTTGCTCCTCAACTTAGAAGAAAACCCGTTAAGCGCAGTTTTGCTGGTCCCAGGGAGGCAGAGGAGACGCAAACCACGTGGCCCGTCAGTGCAACATGCGTGGTTTGGTGAGGTTGGCCAGATGTGGGGGTGGCCCAGATGTGGGGGTGGCCCAGATGTGGGGGTGGCCCAGGCCGGCCCTTCCCCTCCGCAGCGCTCGCCTGTCCTTGGCACCTTCTGCCTTATTGAAATGCTGGACGGCGGAGCCGCGGCCCTTTGGGAGCAAACCCAACTCGCTCCAGTTGAACATCTTTTACTCTTCTCCCGGAGGGTGGGAAGCTCAGCTGCTGTTTGTCGTCCACCAGGGTCTGATTCTTCTCCTTTTCCCCATTTCAGCCCCTTGGCTGCGTGTGCTCCTGTCACATACACTCGTATTCAATCAGTTCCTCCTTTTCTGACATATTTGAAATTGAGAGAGAGGATTTTCCCTGAATTCTCAGGGAGACCGAACAGCTCCTTGAGCAACTGGGAGTTATTTTGGGACAGGCCTGTTCTAGTCACTAGACATTGTCTGAAATTGCTTTATGATCTCATGGTATTTATTTTATCAAATAGAAGCGCAGAGTCTGGGCAGAGCTGAGATCGCAGCTGGTGAGTGGTATTTACAGCTTCAAGAATAAAGAAAAGCATATATCACTATTAAGAACACACAAAGGAACAGCAGGTTTTCAGTTACACCCCACAGTTTGATTGTGTGACTTTGAAGTGTTGTTTGAGGGGCTGCAGCGGTTACCTGCTCAGGGCACAGCCTGGACCCCGCGCTCCTCGGGGGGCGCTGCTTCAGGAACACAGAGCGAAGCCCCACAGGGCCCCTCGCTGGTGGGAGCTGAGAACTTGCCTTCCCCCGTGGGTGACGGTCTCACATCGGGGCAGAGCAGCCCACAGCAGGCGTGGGGTGGGAGCTCCTTTCCCAGTGATGGGTTCTTCCGAATGAACCTCCTTGCCTCTCCTGTAGCAGCTCAAACTGCTGCGAGCCTGAGGGCAGAGCGGCACTGCCGTCCTGGTTTGCAGCGCCAGCGCTGCCTTACACACTTAAAACCACTTTCTTATATGGAGGCGGTTTGTGCAGCTTAATGGGAGCATTGCACATGGCCAATGTGGAGTCTTGAATCTGGGCAGGAACAACCCCAGGTTCCAGTGTAAGTTGGGGAATGACCTATTAGAGAGCAGCGTAGGGGAAAGGGACCTGGGGGTCCTGGGGACAGCAGGGTGACCATGAGCCAGCACTGGGCCCTTGTGGCCAGGAAGCCAATGGTACCTGGGGTGGGTTAGAAGGGGGTGGTCAGTAGGTCAGAGAGGTTCTCCTGCCCCTCTGCTCTGCCCTGGGGAGACCACACCTGGAATATTGTGTCCAGCTGTGGCCCCTCAGTTCCAGCAGGACAGGGAACTGCTGGAGAGAGTCCAGCGCAGCCACCAAGATGCTGAAGGGAGTGGAGCATCTCCCGTGTGAGGAAAGGCTGAGGGAGCTGGGGCTCTGGAGCTGGACAAGAGGAGACTGAGGGGGACTCATTCCTGGGGATCAATATGGAAAGGGGGAGTGTCAGGAGGATGGAGCCAGGCTCTTCTGGTGACAACCAGTGACAGGACAAGGGGTAATGGGTGCAAACTGGAACACAGGAGGTTCCAGTTAAATTTGAGAAGAAACTTCTTCATGGTGAGGGTGGCAGAGCCTGGCCCAGGCTGCCCAGGAGGGCACGCAGGGCTTTGGTCACAGCTCAGCCCTTGTTTCTGCTGGAGAGGATCCGCCAGCACAAGAGCAAGAAGAGAAACGTGACCTTTCAACACAGCCATGTCCGTACAGCGTCTGTCTGTCTGTCTGTAACACAGCCGGGCCGGTTCCTGAGCAGAGGAATCACCGGTTCCCAACCCCTGTTTTCCCCTCTGACATCAGAGCTCAGATCGTTGCATTTTGGGATTCAAGTTTTCCATATTCTTCAAACTTCCAACTTTTTAAAATGCTGCTGAAGTTTTATCTTCCTATTTAACAAATACAAACTGATTGCCCATAGGTGCGTTATTACCTTGCATAATTACTTCAAGAACATTAAATGCTTTAAAACACGCAAACCTATCAGAGCGGAGAGCGGTTTAGCAGCAGTGTAAGGTGTTTGACCCTCGTGCTGACCTGTTTGTAACAGCATTTATTTGCTGTAGCCTCAGAGTGAATATTTAGGGCTTGATGAATGTGTCATTTTCCTACACGGTGACAGTTGTACAGTCCCTTGTGTTTTCTGTGTCAGTGCATCTGCAGGACTCCCAGTTCGCAGGGTGTGTTTTTAGGCAAATTAGAGTTCATATATTAGGAAAAACTCATTCCAGTAGTTCAAAACCACATTGACGGACTTTGCCGCCATCGCTGAGGTTGGAGCCACATCCTGATTTTTACACAGCACAGCAGGTTCGGGTGCTTTGCCGCCTGTAGGGCCTTTGACACCAAACGCACACAGTGATGTGCGAGATTTTTCAAGCCCAAATGTTATTTATCCACTGAACTGCACGTCAGGGATGGGGGAACCCATCAAACCCTTTGGTCAGCTCTGGGCAAACGGTGCTGTGCGACTCGAGGGAAGTTCCACTTTGATTCCCACTGACTTTATTCTGCGATTGTTTTACTTCTGTTATTAGCAGCTTTTTAATGACTATTCAGGCATTTGCTTTGGGGGAGGATTGCTGGATTTCAGTCCAAAATTGATGCCAGAATTGATGTTGACATGAAGTGCAGCATCATTAGGACACAGGTAAGGAGGACACAGAGAATACAAAAAGCTTTCTTATTAGAAATTAAGAAAAATATTCTTTTTTAATTTTAGTCCAAACTTGTACAGTTTTGATGTCATTAAAATCACCTCCTCCTTGTTGAGAGCTTGAGCTTGTTTGAGACAAGGAAGAATGTAAAAGGGAAAACCAAAAGCATGAGCCAGACTAAGCCGTGCCCCTGCCTCCCCTGCTTGGAAAGCGAGAGGGTGAACAGGGAAAACCGTGTTCTTCTGTATTTAATTAACTTCAAGCCATTTGCCATTTAATTAACTTCAAACCAGATTGATTTTTGGTTAGTTTTTTCTTTCAAAAGAACAGCACTTGGCACTTGAAGAGCTGCTTCTTGAAGTCGTTCTCTGCCTTTGAGCACTTAGTCTTGGCCTAAAACGTGGTGGGGACATTTCAGCATCTCAGGCTGGGCTGGATGGTGTATCTGCAATGGGTAAAGAACCGGCTGGACAGTCAGGCCCAAAGAGTTGTGGTGAAAGGAGCCACGTCCAGTTGCTGACCGGTCACGAGTGGTGTCCCCAGGGCTCAGTACTGGGGCCGGTTCTGTTTAATCTCTTTATCAATGATCTGGATCAGGGGATCAAGTGCACCCCCAGTGAGTTTGGAGATCACAGGGGGCACAAGTAGCAGAGTCCAGCCGGGAGCAGGGGTAACTCCAGCAGGACGGGGTCTGGCCCCTGCTGCAGTGTCCATACCACGTCTGGAATACGCGGCTGTGTGAGGACTTTTTAGGCTTGCGACCCACCTTCTCCTGCGTGCGGCAGGTCAGGGTCACCGAACACCAGCGCGCTGTCCGCCAGCACCGCCCCGTCCTCGTAGCTCCCGCTCCGCAGCTCCGCGGCCACCGGGCACAGCTCCCCGCTGCACCACCTGAACGGAGGGTGCGGAGGGTTCGTCTCAGCCCCGCAGAGCTGCTTTCAGCCGGGGCAGCACAAAGCAACCCACCCAGGATGTGGTTTGTCACCACCTGGGATGGCATGGAGCTTGGGCCGCGCCATGGCAGGGCAAAGCTGCTGCACGGCACGAGAAACACAAGAAGTCACCAAAATCAATTTGGGCGGGAGGAGGGTTGTTCTTACCGCCCAGCAGCCGAGATGTCTGTGGAGGCAGCACCGGGCCGAGCCGCGTGTTCGGTTAGAAGAGCTCCTGTGGAAGAGGAGGAGATGTCAGCGTTCCCGGGCTCCAGCCAGAACAGCAAAGGCTCCTGAAAAGGTGGTGGTTCCTGGTGGCCACTCGCCAGCTGAGCTGCCTCGCTCTGAGGAAGGTGGGGGCTGCACTTGCTTTAAAATTCCATCTTTAGCCCAAGGGTGGGAAGGAAAAGGAGCTGGGGGTGTCGGTGACAGCGGCTGAACATGAGCCAGTGTGTGCCCAGGTGGCCAAGAGGCCACCAGCATCCTGGCTGGTACCAGCACTGGTGTGGCCAGCAGGACTAGAGAAGTGATTGTGCCACTGTACTCAGCACTGGTGAGGCCAAACCTTGAATGTTGCAGTCAGTTTTGGGCCCCTCATTGTAAGGAGGACATTGAGGCACTAGAGAGAGTTGAAAGAAGGGAACGGAGCTGGTGAGGGGCTGGAGCACAAGTGTGATGGAGCGGCTGAGGGACCTGGGGGTTCAGCTGGAGAACAGGAGCTGAGGGGAGACCTTCTGATCTCTGAACTGCCTGAAAGGAGCTTGGAGCCAGGGGGGGTCGGGCTCTGCTCCCCAGGAACAAGCGCCAGGAGCAGAGGAAACGGCCTCAAGTTGCGCCAGGGGAGGTTGAGGTTGGATCTGGGGAACAATTTCTTCCCCAAAGGGCTGTGGGGCATTGGAACAGGCTGCCCAGGGCAGTGCTGGAGTCACCATCCCTGGAGGGCTGGACAGATGGACATGAGGTTCTCAGGACACGGGTCAGTGCCAGGTTGGGTTATGGTTGGACTCCATGATCCTGAGGGTCTCTTCCCATCAATGATTCTACGATTCCCAGTCTGAAATCCATCGTTTGTGTTTTTCCCCGTACCTGCATAGATCCTGGCCAGGCTGTAGGAGAAGTCTCTTGCCGCCAGCTCCATGGTCACCGTCCCCTTGGAACCAGCTCCCTGCACGAACTGCACCAGCCGGCCGATGGCATCGTGCATCTGCTTCACGGCGGGTCCCAGTTCCGCGGTGCTCGCAGCCAGCTCCAGTTTTTTCTGCAAAGAAAACAATCATAGGAAAAAAATTATAGCATATTTATCTTCCACAAGGAAACAGGGCTGAGCACACCCAGCAATCACTAGCAAAAAGTGTAAACCCAGGCGGCTGTGACTTGCGCGGCTGGAGCAGGAAAGGGGACGTTGCCAGAAGGGAACTCACAGCCTTGTCTCAAGGATGGAGAATTCCCGTGAGCCGGACCCAGCGCACTGCTGCTTGTGCTGCTTGTGCTGCTTGTGCTGCTTGTGCTGCAGGTGGGGACCAGACCGCATCCCCAGTTCTAATTGCACACCTGTATCCGGTTCTAATGACTTGACCTCCATGGTTTTATATTTTAGCTTCCACAGGGATGCTAGAGCAGCATCCAGGTAGGAAAACAGACTTAAAGGAGATCTTTTCTGCAAGTCGTGTCAGCGGGAAAGGCCCCAGGACCAGAGCGTCTCTTACAACATTCAAACCTGTGTGTGAACTGAAGGATTACCTTGGACAAAAGCAAAACACGGCACCATTCCATATTTAAGTAGCGTAGCAGGAGGCAGGAGGTGCTTTCTGTTAATTAATCTCGTCTGCAGGTTATTTATGAAGTTAAAGCCTGTAAGTATCTGCTGCGCAGAACCGATTTTTTATGTTTCTGAGGGTTTCGGGGCTCAAGTGAGCACGCAGTTCCTCCTGCTGGTACGTGAAAACACAGCTGGTCTGCACAGCAGGGCTCCGAGGGCACCAGCTGAACCCAGTTTGGTTTCCCGCAGCACGTCTGTGCACGACCCCTTCTGCCTCCCATCGCCCCGTGTTCGCTGACTGTTAACGCAAGAAAAACACCATCCTCAAAGGATGCCGTTCTGTGCTTAAGGCAAGGCAGTTCATAAATACTCACAGCTTATGCTATACGAATACAAAAACATCATCATTCAAGCGGGTCTGGCGCCAAGATAAAGTCCAGAGAACCCTCGAAGCCCATGGAATGCTAATTACATGCTTTACAAGTAGCTGGAAGCTCGTTGCTAACATGGGTCAAACCCCCTGAAGGCACAAACGTGTTCCTGGCCCCCCCGGGGATGATGCTCAGGGATGATGCTCAGGGATGATGCTCCAGGGATGATGCTCTGGGATGATGCTCTGGGATGATGCTCTGGGATGATGCTCCAGGGATGATGCTCAGGGATGATGCTCCAGGGATGATGCTCTGGGATGATGCTCTGGGATGATGCTCTGGGATGATGCTCCAGGGATGATGCTCAGGGATGATGCTCAGGGATGATGCTCCAGGGATGATGCTCAGGGATGATGCTCCAGGGATGATGCTCAGGGATGATGCTCAGGGATGATGCTCAGGGATGATGCTCAAGGACGATGCTCAGGGATGGTGCTCAGGGATGATGCTCAGGGACGATGCTCAGGGATGATGCTCCAGGACAATGCTCTGGGATGATGCTGAGGGACGATGCTCCGGGGATGATGCTCCAGGACAATGCTCAGGGATGATGCTCAGGGACGATGCTCCAGGACGACGCTCCAGGCAGAAGCAGCTCCTGGTTTCTCCCCATGCATTCCTGTGGGTGCAGCCGAGGGGACGGACACACAGCATCACCGTGCCGGCTGTACAAGTATTTTCCGAGATCACCAAAAGAGCTTTAGAGCTTCAGTATTTCTGATTCCTTCATTTTTTTACTGAGGAATTTTAAGATGCCGCTTATTTGTTTGCTCTCTCAAGCTACCAAGCTGTCAGAATGGTTTTGACTTCAAGAATAATAATGAGTATTTAAAAATGCAGCAACAGGGCGAACATCCAAAACAGGCCTAGAAGCACAACTCTCATATTAATGCATCACGTAAATCCTCAGTTACACTTTAATAACCTCGATTTATCTCCTGCTGTGTTAAAATTGTGGTTATGGTCTGAAAAGGACCTGAAAACACCATCCTGTGTCTTAGATTGTACATCTGATTTACAGTTGGAGTTTCAGCCCTTATTGATGCAAGAGACGGTCGATTCCGAGCTCCGCAGGACGGGCGTTCAGGAGCACAGCCGTTCTGGGATGAACCAAATTTAATCTAAAGTGACTAGAATGCAATAATCAAATAATTCCCCGGTGCTATTTTAGAGTCACTCTTCAGACTGTAATTGAATTCTAAAGTACACCCAGTGCTCTGGCTCCAAATTCCAGCTAATAAAAGTTTAGTATAACACGAACCGACGGTCCCCGTGCAGCCTCAGCCTGAGCTCCCCGCAGGGCTGGGCTGGATTCCAGGCTCTCTCCCGCTTGCTCTTCTCGCCGCGTGTTCTCCTGCCACTCTGCAGACTGATTATTAACACAAAGTGGTTTAGGATCTATGATTCTGTGATAGAACAAACCTGCCTCTGGACCAAGAACCCGAAAAATTCAGCTGCTCATCATCACGTTGCACAAAGATGAGCAAGTTGTCCCTATTTCCCTTTTCCTGAGGATAATTACGGCGCTGGGTTCCTGCTCCTGGATCACAGCGCCATCAGCGCTGGGTGTCCTACCAGCGGGAGGGGCGACGGACATGGGACAAAAGCAGTGGGGTGGGGGGACCTACCTGAGGTACAACCTGCAGAGGACAAAGCGCTATGCGGTGCTGACAAAGCGCCACTGCGGCATTCTCCGAAAAGCCCGGCACCGGGCACAAACCCTGCCCAAGGAGAACCGCGATGGACAAACCTAAAATCAATTGTACACGTTTTGTGCGCATCAATAAAAGGGAAATGGGCTGGAGCAGTAAAAAGCCCTTTATGATGGGATAAATTACTTCCTCGCTAGACGGGAAAGATGTTTGAAATGAGGCAGACTCCCAGCGACCAAAAGCATTTGGACACCTGGAGCTCAAGAAGCGAGATGGTTTATCACTTGATTGTAGTGCAGAAACCCAGCGCGTTCCAGCCCGGTGCCGCAGAGGCACTGCAGGAAAACCTCCCGTCTGCCTTCCCAGCGCCTGCCCGCGGCCAACGGGAGAAGCTTCCTGACACGTCCAGGTTAAATTTGCCAAGTGTGATGGGGGCAGCCAGAGCCGGTGCCCCCGCTGCTCCCCACGGGCACAGCGGCACCCTCAGCGCCACAGGGACAGCAAACGCAACGGCACACGCTGCAGTTTACTTTAAACACTTACTTTAAAGTCAGTGCTCGCTTGCTCACCTCCCGGTCTCACAGACAGTGTGATTTGGGGGAGTGCAAGAGCAATGATGAGCTCGCTAATTAATAAATCTCAATCCGTGGTGGTACTGCTGTGCTGGTACCTGCTCTGAATCACGTTGCTGTGTTATTTAATGCTGCCCCAATTATCCAGTCGATCAGAAGCTAAAGGGGCCCCTTGGCTGCACCAGCGAGGTGCTCAGCGACTGCAGGGTGGCACCTTTGGGGGGCAGTTGTTTAAATTAGTGTTAATTGTGAGCTTGTGGAGGCCGGCTTCTGTCCAAGTCGTTTTTAGAGCCTGCCACCCACTCTGCTCCTCCACTCCATTACCTGCAGCATCAGACTGAACCGCTTTTCATCAGCACCTGGACCAGTTGCTTTTTAATTAGCAGGTGTGCTCAGTCCTGCATGAGCAGATTGGGCTTTCTTGTTTGGCAGTCAAATTGTTTAAGGTGTTTCTCCTTCCTCCAAAGCTGTAGGAGGTGATGGGAAGCAGACACCTGTCTGCAGAGATCAGAGGGGGCTCTGGACAGAATGCAGCTGAGTGGGGGTTCAAAGGCAACACAAGTTGCCAAGCGCAGCCACTGGTGACAATTACTCGGACTCTTGGATGTGTTTGTGCAGTGACCCAGACGTTTCCCTGCTCGTGGGGTCCAGGTGAGAAAGCAAAAGCTACGCCGAGTCAAAAGCAGCACTGCAGGTTCCTGGGATTCCCTCACTGTATCTGCACGAGTGTAATCTGGATTAATAACCTAATCCCTGAGAGAATATGCTCTGACACGCTGACCCTGCCCTGCAGGCTGGTTCCTGTGTCCCTTCACAGGACATATCAAACCAGCTGATGCTCGTTTTCCTTCATGAAATTCTGAGCTGCGTGGAACTCTCCGTGAGCACCTGAGCACCTTTAGAAGAGCTGCCTGTGGGTAAGGGCGCAGAACAGCGTATCTAAAGAGGCAGCAATGGAATTCCTTTGGTTCTTTCCATCTTTTCAGTGGGAATAAAAATAGGAAGTCATAATACCCTAGTGAAGATTTAATATTCAGTCTTGTGGTGTTTTTCCAGTTAAGAAAATCATTTAGATTCAGGAAGGTCACTCTTTAACATTAAAATTATACTTATATTGGTAGCTGTCATGAGGAACCCTGACAACGCAAACCCCTTCACTATGAGATGAAAGCATCTGCGTTTTTCGCAGCACGCGAGGGTCCCTAAATGAACTCTTCTTCGTTCTGCTTTTCTAAGTGCTATTTCAAAAGCAGAATTATGAGACACCTTCTGAACACTGGTCTAAAGTTTCCAATCTAGTATTCCCTCCCAGTCTCAGGGCATGAACCCCGCATCAGACCCTGCCGCGGCGGGCAGGTCGTGCTGCCGGGCGCTTCTGGTGCGGGCTCACCTGCACTGCGGAGCAGAACACGGCCAGCGCCTGGCCCTGACTCTTGGTGAGGGACCGCAGGACGTCCAGTGACAGGACATTGGTTGTTCCCTCCCATATGGACAGCACCTGTGGGGCGGAAGAGCAGGAAGGAGCCTTTTGGAGCGACTGTGATAAGGAAAGAAGAATGTGAGGAAACACTGGCATGGCACAGCGCTACGGGATACCGAGGAAATCTCCAGAGATTTCCTTCCTCGCCACGAGCGACAAGGAGCAGCGGTGAGGAGATCCAGGGCCCAGCTCTGTTACTGAGCTCAGAAACAAGCCCAGCACCACAACAAATCCCTGGTGCTGCCTGGGCTCAGCAGGAGGCAAACTGGGGAACTGCTGCCACGCAGGAGCCAGTCCGGGCAGGACGGCGTTTCCTTTGTGCATGACTTTAGCACGCAACCACCGAGCACTGTGCAGGGGACTGGGTGACACACAGGAGCTTGTTCTGCTTCTCCTGCTGCTTTCTTACCAGGGTATCGCGGATGACAACCGGCAAGCCTGTGTCCTCCATGTAACCTTGTCCTCCAAAGCTCTCCATTGCCTCAATAACAACAGCAGAAGCCTGCAACACACAGAGAGCTGACGTGATCCGCATCGCACAAAGGGAAGGGCGGCCAGAAACCTCTCATGTCGCACAGCAGAGGCAGGTTGCTCATTATGTGCAGGAGGAGCAGCCCAGGGACTGAATAACACAGAGAGAGGACCTGCAGGAGCGCTCAGACCTTGGGAGAAGATCCAGGGAGGGACCGTCTCGACACAATCCTCTCCAGGTGAGGATGAACCTGTGGTTTGCCCGGTACCTGGCAGTAAGTGGCTCTAGTCCAGGAGAGTCTTTACCTTCTACTTGCCTATGGTGTGTAAGCTGCTGTGTATTTAAACTGAGGACAATCAGAAGAGGGAGAAAACTAAGTAAAGGCTAATGCTAAACTATTAACAACCTTCTATTTATTCATAACTATGGGAAATACATTCCCGTGGCTCAGTGTCCCACCTGGGGCTCGGGCCAGCTCAGCCACGTTCCTCTGCGCACAGGGAGCACCTCACAGAGCACTCGCTGTCTGTTCCACCAGCCGGCTGCTGTGCCGGGTCCCTCCAGAGCACAGAGACGAGTCTCCTACCCACAGACTCCAGCCTTGGGGCAGAGCACTGGTGTCCCCTGCTGTCACTGCCACTGGCTGTGTTCATCTCTCCTCTTTCCAGCTCTGCAGTTGCTCATGTGCCACACAGCCCCACTCCCAGCTCATCAAACCGCTTTTGTTCCGTACCTGCTTCCCAGTGTATAGTTTGGCGACCGGTACGAGCAGCCTCAGGAGAAGCTGGTCTTCCTCACTCGCCATGTTGGTTTCTACAAGTCCAAGCAGCCGAACAATCTCCATAAGCAGAAGAAAAGCCCCTCGCGTCTGCACCTGCAAGCAGGGACATGAGGAGCTTCACTGACAAAGATCTTTGACTTGGGCCAATTCCAGCCTGGTCTGCTGAGGTGTCAGGAGACAATCCCAAAGGGATGTGCTGTACTCGGACCTGGGCACACGCCAGCCCTGCCCATACAGACTCACAGCTCCAGAGACAAAGAACACTGACAGCCAAGGAACACATAGGGTATCAAGGGTAGTCTAGAGCTGCCACTCCTGGACACTGCAGTCTCGTGCAGGGAAAGGGACAAGGCCATTTCATCAGGCCTACATGGAGCCTCAGCAAAGCTCCCATCAGGCATAGAATCACAGAACGATTTTCGTTGGAAAAGCCCCTCAAAATCATCATCCACCATTCCCCCACCCCGGCACTGCCCCGTGTCCTGAGAACCTCATCTCCGTCTGTTCAACCCTCCAGGGATGGTGACTCCAGCACTGCCCTGGGCATCCAGGTCACAAATCCACAACCTTTGCAAGGACAGGAGAACGCGCATCTGATGGTCAGCCTCTGAGCACCAGGACCTGCAAGGTCCCTGACCGATCTCTTGCCGGGCAGTGTGCTTCCTGGCAGGCTGTGACTTGGGAAGCACTGGGACATGGAGCTCTGTAGGAAAAGAGATGATCTGGCCTTTCTTTCAGAGGTGGAGTTCTGGCCATAGGCTAAGAGATGCTGGAGTTTTAAATTATGTTTGACAAATGCTGACCACTTTCCCTCTCCCCCACCTCTCAAGAGGATTTTTAAATACTGCTTTAAAAACTTGCATGAACCTATTGCAGCCCAAAGGCGAGCACTGGTGTGACACCGCTTAAGAAAAGAATGGTGGATGGATAAGAGAACTGTGTGCTGTTTCAGAATGGGTGGGAAGCCTCTATGTCCTGTGAATTTAGTGAGCTGCCAGAGCTCAGCATTGAGGCAAAGCTGTGAGACATTTTGCAGTGAGCAATGGCTCACATGTGGAATTCCTCCCAAAGGCAGAGTGCTAATTTTTGCTGCTCTCTCTCTCTCTCACTGTTTGTGACACTCCCATCTGGAGCCTGTACCCAAGCTCGGTGTCATGTGGTGATGAGCACTGTGCAGAACACGGTGAAGACAAACTTGTCTCAGACACTAAAGTGTATGGTGACTTCTCAGGAATTCTTCAAGCCCCCTGGGAACAGTGGGACCAGCCCATCCCCTGGTGCCTGGGCTGCCAGGGAAGCTGGATGAGTTGGTATCGGTTTTAGAGAAGAGCCTGTGACAGTTTAGGAGCCTGTGGTGTCGTGCTTGGACTCTGATGCTAAGACCAACTTCATGGCATACCATAGTAGGTGCACACATGAACCTTGGTGCTCCTCTCAGAATAGCTCCCAGGATAACCTGAAGTCCAGTGGAGAAGCTGGATCTATCGCCAGATCAAACCCCACGAGAATACGGCAATTCCCCTGCTGCACACATCTCAGTGTAGCAGGAACAGCCTTCTCCACCTGGCTGTGCGCATTAGCAGCAGAGGATCTCTGCCATCTTCCCTCACCAACAGATTCAGCTCCCGCAGCCTCACCTCCATCCGGGCCATCGTCTGCACGTGGAGCGGATGGTCCTTGAGGAGCTTCCCAAAGGCAACTCGCCGACGGGCATACTCCCTGCTCAGATTGATCATCCTAGAGAGAATACAGCCAGGGAAAGGAGTTAGACCAGCAACCTTCCGCTTCTGAGCTTTCCCTTCCAGCCAGCCCCGCTGGCAGAACCCAGCCCGGCTGCAGCACAGCAGCCCAGATCACCCACCCACAGGTCAACCTTCTCCAGCACCGCTGCGTTCCAGCCCGGTGCCTGCAAAGGTGTCAGGACTGATGGGCTGCAGTGCTGAGCACTGCAAAGCGCCCTGTCCCAGGAAGCTGCTCCTTCAGCTCTGGGGGGGACCCACGTGGCCTTCACCTTCTCATGGAAGCTACAGCGGCAATGACATTGTGGATTCGTGTTATGTTCAGCATGTTGGAGATGGAGGCCACTCCACGACCCTCTGCAGAGATCTGAAAGCATCAAGGAACAACAGCTGACGTAAACCTTTCGCACAGTCTTGGACGCCGACGCGTATCTAAGTGAAAGCTGTGTCACCAGGCAGATTGACACAGGCTGTTCACTCCGTCCTCAGGCACCACAAAGCTCGGCTTGCTCTAAAGTAGGGCTGGCTCAGCCAAGTCTGTGGCACAACCAGAGAGGTGGCTTTGGAGTCCATGTCAGCATGATCGGTTCTGGTCCCTGCTGCTTGTTCCTACCCGCACGCCACACAGAACTGTCCCTCAGCTGGGTCAGTGCAGCTGGATTAGGGAAAGGACCAGCCTAAACTGACTTTTCTTTCTTCCTTCTGTCTTTTCCTGAGCTCTTCTCAGCTCTGTCCCCCTTGCAGCCCCCTGGTGAAGGGTTCTGCAGAGCAAACGGGCAGCCACAGAGGTGGAAGAGAAGAATTTCTTCAAGTTGGCATCGCTGCCAAAACCCCCGCGCTTGGTGCACCGTGCCAAACCATCCCATTCCCAAGCCAACAGTGAAGCCTTACGTACGAGCTGTGCTTCAGCTCCATTGAGCCACAGCTCCCCTGTTGCCATCTGCCGTGTGCCCAACTTGTCTTTCAGCCTTTGCACTTGGATGTTGTTCAGCTTCCCCTCCTCATCTCGGACCTTCAGGAAGAACAGGGACAGGCCGCTGGAACCCTGTGGCCATTAAAAAGGCGTGGAAAGAGAATTTCATGACAATGAAACTTGGAAGTAAAGGAATGCCCCTGCTCTTTTGCCTGGTTCTCTTGTCAAACTGACCTGTTTTACACATCCTTCAGCATCCACTACCCTGGCCAAGGTTAACGCCATGTCAGAGTCAGCAGCTGATGTAAACCATTTAAAACCATAGAGACGGTATGTGCCATCTGCCTGCTTTCTGGCCACTGTCTCGGTGCCGTTAGCTGCGTGAAAGAGCAAGATCATCTTGGCTTTATGGGACCTTCTGTATCAATCAATGCTGATTTTATGGCTTAAGCAGCAGCTCTTTTAAGTCCCCGCTTGCTATCAAGATAGAGTACGGCTTAGCTGCTAATCTCCTTCATTGACCCTAGGTAAGAAATGCAGCCAGAGTTAAGTACTAGAAAGGAAATTCACTGTTTAACTGCGAGCCTTTCCAGCAATTGCTCCAGACTAACAGCTGGTAATGGCAGCGCTTTGTAAGCAGAATGAACCTCGGTGTATAATCCAGTGCCTCCATTTCTTTAGCAGCTACCACTGCCAAGAACAGAGGGTGCTGCGGAATCAGGAGTCCTGCAGTGACGCATGTCTTTCCCTCCGCAGCTGACCTTTGCGCTTCTTCCACCAGGAAACCAACTGCAACTTCAGCAGATGCAGCTGACTCCCCTTCCACATTTCTGTCCCCACAGTGGAGCTCTGAGGTTTCCTGGCCCATCATGTTATTACTATTGTTAGCCAAGGAATAAAAGTTGAAGGCCAGGAAGGTTTCTCAGTCTCAGCTAGGATGGGTCTGACTGTCATGCTCAAGGTTCAGATTACCGAGCTTGATATCAGTGTGTTATCTGTGCGAGGAGCACAGCTCTGCACCTGCCTGCGTGTACGGCATGCAGAGGACAGACGCTGGGCCTTTTGCTGGTTAAAAATCAGAGCAATGCAGAGGACTTGGACGACGTCTGCTGAAGTTTCCTAAACCAGCTACTTGGCTTTGGAAGTGACTCCCACCCTTCATTTTCTCAGCTCTCGCTAACACGTCCAGCTGCTGGGCAGCCGCTTCCCACCTCGGAACACGTACCCACATCAGAGCCGCCCCTGCGCTCCGTCATCCACTGGCCAGAGGTCCAGAACTTTTTAGGGTCTCGGGATGTCAGATGGTCAAAAGCATTTTTCAGAGATCCAGGAACACCTAGTGACTGTGGGGAGGGAGAAGAAATTAAGATGATCATAATGTAGTAGATGAAATCAGACAGCTGCCGTAGCTAACACTGGTGTGTTGCAGGCTCAGAAGGGATGGTTTGCAAGCAGGCGAGCGGGGCACTGGGTGTCCTGCATCTGCATGTACTGTTGAGTCTGACGCTGCCCGGCTCCTGCAGCACGGTGCAGACAGAAGGCACAGACTTGTGACACAAAAGGGAGCGCTGAGCAGCCCTACCCCCTCGTGTTTCTGCACCGCTAGACATCTGGACAGAGAGCTTTCAAAACAGCAAGCGTGCCAGGATATCGGCATACGCTCGTGTGTGCTGGACGTCACCAGCACCATGGAGCTGCACGAAAGAGGTAACCGCCTTATGTTTTTTTCTTTTTATAGAATTAAAATGGCCAGGGGTAGCTTTTCTCTGCACCTTGCATAGCCGGTGACATAGTGCAAAGGGTGTTGCTAAGATGCAAATTGTCAGACAGGGAGAGTGTTGCTAGCTTGGTTAATTTACATCAAGTATAGGTCTGGGCCAATACATTTAACTGCCACTCTACACAAGGAACAGGAAAACAAACGATCTTCTAGTAAAAACATACAGGTCACCTTCCTAACTACCTGCAGAGGCACAGGTTTCAAAGTCCTTATTGTCCACAGTAAGTGAACATAAAAGCTCGCTTTGTAACTAAAAGGCTTTGTAAGTAAAGGAGAAAGGCAGTGGAGCTGAGTCGCAGAGCAGGGAAGGGCCGTGCCCAGGGCCGGATCAGCTCCCCTCGCGCCAGCCCCTCGGCAGCGCTGCCAGGACGGGGCTGTGCCCCCACTGAGCTCCTACCTCAATCACTTTGGCTGCCCCATCCGTCATGGCCAGCGGACAGTTGAAACCTCCAGAGGAGCTTGAAAATAGGTACAGTTTGACAGCCTGATACATTCGGCTAGGAAGAAAATAACCAAAACAGACTGAAAACAGGTTGCGCAGCAGTTCGACAGCAGGAGGATAAAACATCTTGAGTAGGGAGAGAGGAACAAAATACAGCCAAACCAGGTGAGAATCAGACTGCTCATTTCTGAGAGGGCACAAACTGTTTCAGCCAGGAAAAGAGAAGAGGAGCAGCAGTTTCTCGGTCCCACAGGGCTGCCAGTGCGAGGCTGGGTGGAAGGCACTGCCCGCCAGCTGGTGCACACTGAGCGCAGTTTTAAAAAATGGGTCTGTCTCCAGAGGCTGGAATACAATAAAACTGCAAATCACAGACCTTCAGCTGTGTTACAGATAAGGCCTGTAAATGTGGAGCAGTGCAGGGAACTGCGAGGCCCCACAATCAGGAAGGTGACTTTAAAGAACATTACGATCAGCTGTAAGCCATTAGTCACAGCTTATCATTGCTGACATGGAACATCACAGCGGCCAGACACTGCTGGTCGGTACAGCAGTAGCTGTGCTTAGTCCATGCATCATCTGTTACCCATTATACAACACGAACTTCAGTCCTACAAGATGCTGAATAAGCATGCTAAGAATAACCGGGAAGGCCCCAAGTCGTTCCCATTCTCCCCCAGTTACCTCCAGTTGGAGTATCTTCTCTCGTAGGCCTCAGCAATCAGCCCCTCTTCTGCTGCAATCTCCTTCATCCTCCTCCAGGCTGAGCAGGTGATGATGCGATCGACCCGCTGTCCCCAGGCATCGTACGGCCGAAACACAGGGGGGTTCCACTCGCATTCCCATGCCAGAGGTTGGATCTTGGTGAGCAGGCGGTTTCCAAATCTCTCCAGGTCCTGGTTCACCTCCTGCAGGACCTGTGAAGCAACAAGAAGAACCTTCAGCATGGCCCTGGAAGGCGAGGAGCCTGGAAAGACAAAGGACGGACCATATTGTCCCACAGTGCTGGTGGTCTCTTGCCACCTGGCCCTTCCGTGCGTTCCCAAACGCGGCAGGACAGCTTGTCTCAGCCTCTGCTGGCACAGCTGTGCTTGGCTGTCACTTCTTTTTGTTTTCCAAATAGTATTTTTAAGTTCCTTTTGGCAGCATCTCTGAATTTTACAAAAGACAGAAGAGCTTTTGTATCAGGGCTGAGAGTTGCACAGATGGACATGAGCAGGCGGGGTTGGACCAGACGATCTCCAGGGGTCCTTCCAACCTCAGCCACGCTGTGATTTACTGCTGGAGAGGAATGCCAGGGAAGAGCTGCCAGAACCAGAAAGCCTGCATGTGTGCAGGAAAACGTCCACTGGGCTCAGCACTTACCTATCAGATCAGAAAAGGAGGGATGGCGCAATCTTTTGAGCTTCAGCCTGGCACCCAGGGTGTCCAGATTCAAATTTCCACCCTGCATCCAGCTTCCCAAAGGCCATGGATAAGGACTCCGGTGCCCTCCTCTCCACCAGGCTGGGCAGACTTGGACGGGATGGTCTGTCTGTAGCTAATGGGGGGGAACCGGCCCCCACAGAGGAGCGATTCCTTCCAGCCCTCTCAGATACCTGTTTTAAGGTGACAGGAATTGCCTCCTGCAAGTCCTCTTCCCTGTCTGTGGCCAAAGCCCAGTGAAGTTGCCTTAGACTCCAATAACCTGACTTACAAATGATTAAAATTGAGCCAGGTAGTGCCAACCTCTAGCACTGTTGGGCTGTCATTAGCTCAAATACATCCAAGACTATAATGAGGGTCACAGAAGCACCTGGGCTCCCATTAGAGGAATATTTTTTGCTGTTCTTTACCCACTCAAGAGATGCTCATTTCCTCGATAAAACAATCACGGAGATGAATGCTGTATTTGCTGCACCCAAAACGGTGCAATTATAAAACGCAGTAATTTGCTGTTGATGAAATACAAACACCGCTTCTTCCGTTCCCTGCCTCCCCGTATTGACTTTTCATTACACGACATCCCGTGTGACTGATCCTCTCATGGCTCTGCAGTCCAGCAGGTGTAATGAGGATCCAACACGCGCTCTCCGGTTCATGCTCTGGAAGTCTCCATCCTCACACCAGCCCATTTTCCTTCAGGTGAATGGGGAAATAGTGTGAAAAATCACAAAACAAGCCAAAACCATGCGTGAGAGCCCTGTCAGCCGGTACAGCTCACACCGCACTCCTGTTTGCTCGTGGTGGAGCTCAGCTGGGACGGGTGTGCGCCGCCAAAGCTTATTGTATCTCAACAACAATTTGAAGGTTGTTTTAGAGGCTTAACCTAAGAATCCAAGGTTCATGGACTTTGCTGATCCCTAAAGCACAAGAATCTTTCAACTGTTTACCCGGTAGTTTCTTGAGGGCAGAAGAATATGTGTCTACCGCAGGTCTCTTGGTCAGCACACCACAGTGAACTCAAACTACAACAGTCCCTTCACCTCATCCACATTTTCTAAAAAATCCCAACTACCCAGCTGTGAGTTCATGCCCTGACCACAAAGACCCTTATAAACCACCGTGTTACCCAAGTGAAGGGGTTTATTTCCAAAGAACAAACTCAGAGCTCCTACATTTGTGACTGCTGAACGTAACACACCTGGGCGCTCCAAAAAACTGAGACGGGGATGTAGAGGGGGCACCTGTGAGCCATCAGGGTCAGGGTTCACGCCGCTACCCAGCAGCATCTGCCTCCTTCACCTCATCTCCTTTGATGTCCCAAGGACAAACTGCACATTAAGAGTGCAAACAGATGATTCTTTATATCAAAGGACATGTTTTCAAAGACCAACAGATACCTCTTCAGAGTGCCCGGAAAAAGCGGGTGATTTCTGCTGCGTTCTCCAGAAATCACTTTCAAACACAGAAGTCTTTTGCCCCATTCCAGGAAAATGTTTGTGCCACCACTGAACCCAGGTGATTAGCATAGCGGGAATCAACCCCCAGCATGGTGTCTGCGTCAGCGGGACACAGAAAGCACCATCCACGGCTGCTCTCCTGGAGGGGCCGGTGTTCACAGGCAGAGCAGCGGGCGCTGCGGGAGCAGGGAGCGCTGGGCCCTCCTCCCAGCGCCAAGGCAACACTGCCCCGCTGGGACCGAGCACAGAAACCTAACACAGACACTGCTGATTCTCCAGCAGATTTTGCGGCCGCTTTGACTCTTTGGGGAAGGATTGGAGAGCAGCTCTCAACCTTGGCGAAAGACATCACCGATCCTTTTATTCTTCCGGACATCTGACTCACGCATCTTCCAAAGGTGCAGATGAGGAGTAAGATCTTCATGGCTGCACAAACACATGCTCCTCTTCCCCAGCTTCTCTTCTGGCAAGAAGGCCGCAGCGCTGCTTTGAGAGGCGTCATTCTTGTCTTTCAGGACAGCTGTGCCAAAAGCAAGCTCACAACGCTCCTACTACCCCCTGTCTGCAAGGGCTCACATACTTGGTGACGCAGCAGTGGCAGGAAGAGTGTCACTAAGAGCCAGGTTTTGCCCCTCCGCTCATGCTTTGCAGATCATTACATGGCTTGTGGAATAAATCACAGAGAGAGGTCACTCTGTGAGACCGGTCCTTGAAAAGCTGGGAGGTGTTGTAGTCCTTGGGGTGACAGCAGAGGACAGTGAGAGATGAGCTGCCGCCCCCCAGAAGTTCCTGTAGGACCAGACCTCACAGAGCAGAGACGCACAGCTCAGCGCCTCCCCCCGCCTTTCTGCACCCCTCATTCTGTGCAGAACCTTCGCCATCTGAAAGCCAACACAGAAAAGCCAATGACCCGTGCTGAGAACAAGCAAACCCCAACGGGCCTTCGCATCCTCTCGAGCGCTCAGCTGAGAACAGCCCCGTTCCCTCAGAAAGGAATTTCCTTAAAACCCCCTTTCCCCCAGCAGGGACCTTAGTTTTCTCAATTTTTCTGAAATTTCTTACTCTAGGTAACAACAAGCACCCACATTGACAATCCCAAAACAACCCTCTTGTTGCAACACCCAGAGCAGTTCCTAGAGTCCACCGAGCAATTTCTGTTTCTGTTTCTGCCCTGGCAGCATTTTTCACCCCTGCACTGATTCAAAGACAAGACATTTCAAAGAATGTTGATAAATTCCCCCAAGTTAAACGTTCGAAGGCACAAAAGGGCTGAGATAAATGTTCAATTCCCAGCGTTAAACAGTGACCTAGAGGAATTATGTGTACACACAGAAACACAAACATGCACGTCAGACCTGGGGCGGAAGGTGCGCTTTCAAGTAATTCCGGAGCAAAGCATCTTCCAAATACTGGTTCCCAATCTCAGGCTGCTCTTGGAAGAGAGTCTCAGTTTCTCTCCTTTCAAGGGGCGTTCTCGGCTCTTCTAATAGTTTCTCCCGCATGCCGACCTGTTGCTCCTGCCCCGCGGTCGTGTTGACTCCTCTGGGCGCTTGGCACCTCTCCCCGCAGCGCCGCAGCTGCCAGGGCTCGCAGGTAGCGCCGCGTCCCCGCCAAGGCAAGCGACGGGGAAACATGACCCTGCAAAGCCCCCGGCGTGTCACGCAGCAGCTCGCACCTCCAGACCCTTCTCGCGTTGGCAGCGGCACAAATCCTCTTTTGGTTTAATGTTGTGAAGCTGTTCTTGAAAAATCAATTATGTCTTCTCCCCTCCCTCGGGGAGGGGCTTTCCAGCAGCTTGTTGTCAACGGATCTGGGGAGAAGGTTTTTGGAAAGAGATCAGAAAATGGCCTGGAAAAACACAAGCACTCAGAAGACACTCCCCTGCCGGCCGGGCAAACCTTCAAACCAGCCCGACCAGCCTGCCCAGAGCTGGGGGAGCTTGTTCCACCTGCGTCCCCCTGAATGGTAACAGGGTAGAGATGAATGACAAAGTGCTGGAAAATAGGAAGAAATCATTCAGGCAGGTTATTCTGTAAATAAGGTACTGGTGAAATAGAGAATTCATCCTCCCTGCCTGGGTTGTAACAGCAGTTGCAAAAGAATCTGCCTCTTATGAATCCCTGATCCCTTTGAGCTGGGATGATATTCAGTCTCCCTTCCCTGATGACTTTGAGCTGGGATGCTTCCACAGGGAAGTACCAGAATATTCTGAGAATGTGTCTCCTGGCTGAGCAATTCCAAACCTGCACCTGATTTAGGGTGATGTGCTTCTAATGAAAACAGCGGTGTGATACCCCACAGCGCCCGGGCCATGGCTGTGCTGCTGTTTCTTGCCCAGGGTCACTTTGTTCTGCCTCAGCTCCCAAGGTGCAGCATTGAACCGCTTGCAGGCCCTGGGGAAAGTGACAGAAACACCCCCGGCCTTGTGCAGCGCCGTTTCAGCGCTCACAGGACGCTACTGCTGCCGCCTAAGGGTTTTATTAAGCGGCTCCCGCCGGCCGCTTCTCCTCAGCCAGGCCGGCCATGGCGCAGCTCCGGGCGGGAGGCGGGGCGGACAGGCCGCAGCCCACAGGGACAGCCCCGGGACGCGCTCCATCGCGGCACCGAGGCGAGGGCGAGCGGAGCGGCAGGGGGAGCCCGCGGGGCCGGGGCTGGCGGCGAAGGTACTCGGAGAGCCCGGCCCGAGCAGCGGAGGGGGCGGTGGATCCCTCAGGTGGATCCAGCGCCTCAGGGACCCCCGAGCCTCGGGGCCTCCAGCGCCTCAGGGGGCGGTGGGTGCCGCGGGGTGAAGGGCCGGACGCGGCCCCGGGTGGAGCCCGGCTGGGCCTGGGCTTCAATTAAAAACAAACAAACAAAAATAGAAGTAAAAAAACCCTAAACCCAAACCTTTAAAAATAATATTTGGAGCCCTGAGTTCTTTTTTAGGGCCTGCTGCACCCTCATATTGTCGAGGGAGGTTCTGCTGCCCCTCTGCTCTGCCCTGGGGAGACCACACCTGGAATATTGTGTCCAGCTGTGGCCCCTCAGTTCCAGCAGGACAGGGAACTGCTGGAGAGAGTCCAGCGCAGCTACCAAGATGCTGAAGGGAGTGGAGCATCTCCCGTGTGAGGAAAGGCTGAGGGAGCTGGGGCTCTGGAGCTGGACAAGAGGAGACTGAGGGGGGACTCATTCCTGGGGATCAATCTGGAAAGGGGGAGTGTCAGGAGGATGGAGCCAGGCTCTTCTGGTGACAACCAGTGACAGGACAAGGGGTAATGGGTGCAAACTGGAACACAGGAGGTTCCACTTGAATCTGAGAAGAAACTTGTTTGGGGTGAGGGTGGCAGAGCCTGGCCCAGGCTGCCCAGGGGGTTGTGGAGTCTCCTTCTGTGCAGACATTCCAACCCGCCTGGACACCTTCCTGTGTAACCTCATCTGGGTGTTCCTGCTCCATGGGGGGATTGCACTGGATGAGCTTTCCAGGGCCCTTCAACCCCTGACCTGCTGTGACCCTGTGATAAGGTGCAGTTGGGGTGTGGACTGAGGGGGTGAAGCCCCTGGGGAGGGATGTGGGTTCCAGGGCCTGCAGGAGCTTTGATTTCTCACAGTTAATATTAATTTCCCGGTACTTGGCGATAAAATGGCTTCAGGGTGGGAGAGCCAGGGCACCCCCGTACCCCCATCCTGAGGAGCAGGGCCAGGCTTGGCTGAGACAAGATTGTGATGCTGAAGCCTTTTCAGATCCCCTGTACTGAAACAAGCAGATCAGAGTGGATAAGCTCAGCCCAAGTGATGTTTCCTTTGCACAGTAAATCAATTATGGGCGTAGCATGTAGACAACATGTTTTCTTATCTCTCTGGCTTGCTCAAATCAGCTTTATTTAGCTAATAACCTAATGTTGTAATAATGCCTTTGTCTGCTTTAATTGCATTCCAGTCCCGTTCACTGTGCTTTGCCAATCATGGCTTTAAAAAAAAAAACAAACCTTCTCAAAATATTTAACATATTAAAAATTTTGCAGGTGTATATTTGTTTAATATACTCTTATAGCTGTAATCTGTCCTCATTACTAAATGAAGTGCTAAATTTAGCATAAAAGCTGTCAGCATGTTCCAATCAACATGTCTTAATGACTGCCAGCAAATGGAAATGAGGCTTGCATGGAAAAAAAGCTGAAAAGGTACAAATGCAGAACAAGATTAGATCAGCTGTTTCTATAAAAGTCCGCTGCTCGCTGCACTAGGTCGTGATTCAAATCAAGCCATTGTGTTTATGCTATTATTTTAATTGTTAATAGAAATATTGACGAGCTGCAGACAAGGCGATGCTTCTCTGGGGACGGGTTTGTGGTGTTTCCTTTCCTCAGCGTCCCCCCGGTAGCAGCTCCATGTGAGACCTCCCAGCGAGCCGTTTCTCAAGCCGGGTAACGTGTACCTCGTTAATTCCAGCTAATGGAAGTTTTTAATCAAGGTGTCAGATGGTGCTAAATCAAGCACCTCACCAAAGTGCAGAACATGTCATGTCCACATTATTGCCTTTATCAATCAGCTTTCCATTCTTGTAAAAAGATTTTCCTCTTTAATCCTGGTTTGTCTAACAAGACCCACTTTTTTCCTTCTTTTTTTCCTTTCAAGGTGTCCCAGAAGAATCATTCCTTTCTTCTGCCCAAGATCGATGTTCATGTGCTTCCTGCTTACTCGCGCTAAAATATTGCCTGCCGCTGGCAGACTTCCAGTTCTCTCCCATTCCCCCTTCACACTTTTTAATGGTTGTAGGAACTAACATTCTTTGGCTTGAAATATGAGAAATGCATTTTGAAGCAGCGTCAGCTGACAGCAGGTACAGCTGTGGCCCTGAATTTCAAATACTATTGATCGTTTACCAGTGAATAAGGATCTTTCTCCCTCTGCAGGCTCTCGGTGCCATAGAGTATCTTTGCTTTGGTGGAGCTGCTCTGACTGGCAATTACCTTTTAGACCTGAATAAGACTGGAGAATCTCATTTTTTAGCTTAAGGAAGGTGAGAAATCGCAATGACTCTGTATTTTCCAGGTGTCTAATGTATTTTTCATTTTTATTTCCTCCCAGGTTTTAATTACGAGTGGAAGGCAGGTCTGTGAAATACAAGATGGCTACTCAACAGCTTTTACAGACTAGGCAAAAGAAAAAGCCCTCTAAGGTAAAAACCTTGAAATGCGATGGTACTGACAATCGGATATCTCAGTTTTGGACGTGGCACGGCTGCGCCTGGTGGGGTGGGAACACCTTCTGTTGGCCGCACTGTTCTTAGTTGGATTATTTCCCCTGTAGCGTGTCTGGGAAGATCCAGCACAGGGCTTTGACTTGTATCTGACTAAAGATGTGGGCTCATTCGGTGTGCGCAGAGCTTTGTTAGCAGGAAGAAAAGCAACAAACTCATCGAGGAACTAAATTTAGTATGCTTTCTGCCGAGATTGATCATCTTAAAACCACACGGTGGTTAGTGTTTACACGAGCTCCGATCGCAGACGTGCACCGTGCACAGCTCAGCGTTAAAATCCCTCTGAAAAGGAGGTCTCAGGGGCAGCTGTGACAGGCAGGGGACACCACACCAGCACAGACACCGTTTTGGCTCTACAATTAACTCTACAGAGTTAAGCTGGCAGAAAACCATCCACTGTTTTATTTGCTTTTGGGGGAGGTTGGCTGTTAAGTGCCAGCTCTGGTGCAGCGGAGGGGGTGGGAGCGTTCGGCAATGACCCAAGGGGAGGGAACGAGCAGTGCAGTCTGCAGCTGAGTGGATCATGCCAGATCTATTAATAACTATCCTTAAAACATTTAATCCCACCCGTGTTGGACATGAGTCTTGCCTATGTACTATGAAGACCAGAGAAACGTTAAAATTCCATTTCTAACTTCCCCTCTTTTTCCACATGCTGAGGGTTGTTTCTAAATATGATCCCAGTGTTATGCTGAAACGCTGCTGTTTTGGGCCTTGCCCTTCTTTTTCAGGAAGCGGTGCTGCTCCCCACCACAATCGCCACGGAGCAGCAGTCGGCGGTGCTGGTGAAGAGGCTGCTGGCTGTCTCCGTGTCCTGCATCACCTACATGAGGGGCCTGTTCCCAGAGAGCTCCTATGGAACTCGCTATTTAGATGGTGACACTTCCAGTTTGTGCTGAATTCTTATTTCAGTTGGCTATATTTGATCTATAATCTTCTTTATGGGTTAGTTTCCAGCTGCCCGTATAGGGATGAGTTTGGTTTTTTAGGAAGTTGGCTGACAGGCCGCCTGACATTTGGATGCAGATGGTGATTGTGCATCAGGTAGAGAGCTCAGAAGACAACCTAGAGCAACTCATGGCTTTTCTGTTAGCATTTCTTTTGGTTTATGATCATTCCAGCCCTGGGAATCACGTCCCAGAGTCAAGACGGTGACTTAAAAATCTGTAAGTTCTTAAAAAATTGATTGGTGTGTTTTATAATGCTTTGGATTTTTGAGCCCTCGAGGTTCACGTTTTCAGCTTTCCCTGCAAGACTGAAAGTAGATTTGTCTGTTTTATTGTTTTCTGTTTGGTTTGGGGTATTTAGTTCTGTAAAAGTGATCTCACATAACCACACATGCTTTGGCAATCAGGAAAAAAAAGAACTTGAAGGACCAAAGGCTTATCATAGGATCAGAGGAATTAGCAACGCTTTGGTTCATCAGTGTCTTTGGTGTTCACTCAGGATGTGTTGGTAGGGTGTGAAATGGCTTTCCCTGCACTCCAGTGTGTTTCTGTGGTTTTGCTTAGGGGGTTAGTTGTCCTGAAATATGGTCACACACAGTTTGTACACTTGGTTGAGGGCACAGGAGATCCCAAGCTGGCTCTTGATCATGTAACCCTGAAAAGCCACTGCTCTTTGTAATCAAGTGTCAGGTCTTTCAAGTGCCCCTTTGATCAAGGATGTTAACATTTGGCCTTCTTGCACCCTTGAGGGTTCTTTCGTGCAATCCTAACATGTTATTAGTTCACCTCTTCATGTGCAGGACGGGTTTCCTCTTGTCATTCTGACTGCCTGAAAACAGAGGTAGAAGGAACTCTGTGGAAAAGCTGAACAGAAATAGTTTCTTCTGTCATTTACCTCATGTTGGTGAAGTCTGAATGCAGAAGTGAAGGTGTTGTCAGGGAACGGCGGAAGAAGTGGGAGTAGAGAGGAGGAGGGAGGAAAGGACAGAAGCTAGTGGCTTTAAATAAAGCCATAACTCTAGAACTTCTTCTGGGAGAGCCCAGAGCATCTGAGGAAAGTCTTGACATTTGAAAATGCAGCAATAAGCTTGTGTCAGCCCACCTGGGCCTGAGTGGAAACCCAACATTTCCGCTCAGGAAGGACCTCCAGATAACGCATTTTATCAAAAAAAGGGGAGGGTGACTGGCTTAGTTTCAATGTTTGCCCAACAGCGGTGATAAGGATTGTAACTATGTGCTAAATCTGGTTTTGCAGACCTCTGTCTAAAAATTCTCCGAGAAGATAAAAGCTGTCTGGGATCACTACAGATAGTCAAGTGGTAAGTGAGTAACAGCGAAACTAAGACAAGATTGTGCTGAATAGCAAGACATCTACCCCTCGCACTCTTCTTCCTGAATTTGGAGATACTGTGCCCGGTAGCGCTGCCGGCTGTGGCAGCGCAGCTCCCGCTGCTGCGCCGCCGTGCTCGGCCCCGTGCGTAGGCGGGACAGAATTAGCTGACCGGGATCATGTGAGTTCAAGGTCTGTTAAGTGTTGGCTGCACTGAGGTCATGGTCAGGCCCCAGAGCACGCACAGGCTGCGTAGGCACAGAGAGGGAGTGAAGAGAATCATGAGGTCGATCCTGTTGTTGTTTAGTCTTTTCTAGTTTCTTTTATTAATATAAGGATTCTTGTAGCTTTTTTTTGTCAGTTTCTGCAATATTTTATCTCCCTGCATAAGGCCCGTACAACTTTCTTGTGTGATATTTAGGGTGTATTTCAGAGCTGGCATGTTCCCAGCATGCAGAGTCTGACTTTGATGCGTTAAGGAGACACATGGCTGCACATCCTTTGACTCAAAGCGCAAACATCTGACCATTGCTATCTCCAGTAATGTTTACTACTTTGACAAAGTCCATAGCTGTAAACTATGCATCAGATAACAAAAATTTACAAGACCAAACATGTCAGGCTGCGTTCAGATTGAAGTTTCAGGCAAGCTCTGTACGAGGCCGATGGGAAAAGAGCTGAGCGCTGAGCAGAGCGCCGCTCTGAGCCAGCTTGGGCCACAAGTCCCTGTCTTGTCAGGCTTCGAGTGATGGCCCTAAATGATGCACAAATGCAGAGGGGAGGACAGTGCCTTTATGAGGATTGACCTGAAAAGGACTTTACGAGCCCAAAATGTCGCTAGCTGCGTTGTCTTAATTCCAGAAAAAATGCACTTTAAACTGTATCTAATGTGGGTGTGTTTACAGATCAGGAGATAAATGTTGCTGGTTACTATTAACATGTTTTTCCCTTGGCAGGATTCAAGGTTGTTTTGATGCTTTGGAGAGGCAGTATGTAAGTTTTTTTTCATGTTTTTTAATGGAGTTTCCCATTTCTTCATGAAGTGTGGACAAAACTATCTTTCCATTCCTGTTTTCTATTTCTGTAGCGATCTAGCATGCACACAACACACATTTACAGCTGTGGGACAGGGGGAGATCCCTGCCCTGAGTATCTGCATGTGAGATTTGGGATTCTAGTCTGTGAGCCCAGTTTTTGATGGCTGTTGCTCTCTGGGTTTTCCTGTATATGGTGTGAAAACTAATTTGCAGCCTGAAATGGATTTCCCTTAGTTCTGTGTCATACATTTGCATTCTGGATAGAAACACAGCCAGTCAGAACTGAGATCCCGATTTCCATGCCTGTTTCCTTGAGAGAGGTTCTTTGCTTCTGCTTTCCTTCACCTCCTTTCCCCCAGTCTTTTCCCATCTTCTCATCTGCTCTAACCCTCCTGGCTTTTCCCTCAAGTTCAGCATTTATTACTTTCTTTGGAAAGAACTTCATCAAGTAATGTATATAACTGGTTCCAGGACAAAATCAGCTAGTAAGTAATCATATTCCTTGCTGATTCTCACATAAAAACTGCTCTGCACAGGAAAAAGCCCCAACTGTTGTCATCTCTGTCAGCGCAGTTCGTCACACCAGCTCTCATCTCGATCAGATGAAGTGGTGTTAGTTTTGGCACTGATGATCAGATGGGCTTATACATCAGCACAACTGTCAGTGTGGATAAGATAATTCAAAATGTTGTGAACTCCGTTTATTGCTCGCTGACAGTTCTAGGAGGTATTTAGTCCTGTGCTATTTTGGGGAGACATAAATTAATTGTTATTTGACAGGGATTAAAAGAAAAAAATGAAATATTTAATGCATATTCTAGGATTGTTTCCAAGAGTTGTCCCATGTACATTTTCTCACTATAGGATAAATCAAATAGCTTTGGGGGTTTTCATAGCAGAGAGCAAATATTAATCTTCACTAGGGATGGGTGCTCTTGTAAAAGAGTTTTCCATTGGGGATTTGTTTGGGAAAAGCCCCAAGAGAGAAGTCAGAGTGCCCAGTTGTTTTCTGGGGAAGCTGCAAGTCAAGCCAAGCAAACCGGCCACTAGGTGTTGCTGATGCTGTGCTGTGAAGCGTTTGCACAAAGGTTTTAATTTCTCGCATGTATCTATTCCTTCACTGTATTCAGGCTGTTAGATTTCGAGAGGTCTTTGCTTTCTTTGCCCTCTAAGGTTAGATTTTGACTTTGTGTTTTGTTTCCTTTTCCCCCCCGTAGTTACACATCGCTGTCCTCGCAGTAAGTAAATGAGCGCAAGGAGTTTTTCTTCCCCCACCCTGCTTGAAAAGAGAGATGGAGTCAAGGTTGTATCAACCCATTTGTGCCGTTTTTTAAGGCGAAGTCAAAATGCTTGTGGGTTTTAAAAGAGTGATGACCTTTCTTAAATATGGTTAATATGACCCTCCTAGGCTGCTTGGGAATATTCTCGGTACGTCAGACTCCTGGCTGAGGCCTTACGTGCACCCTTGAACTCCTGGAAGCGCTTTTGTGTGCTTTGTATCATCACTTCCTTTAACCTCTTGCCTCCACCCTTGGAAGCTGCCGTATCTTTTGCATTTCCCTCTGCACAAGAGTCCTCCTTATTAATCTGATACCAAAAAACCCACATGCTGGTGGTTACGTAGCAGGTCTTTTGCCTCGGTCTTTTGTAAAGCCCCAAGAGCTATGCAATGCACCTATTCTGTGCATAATCTGACTACGTCAATCTCGGGCATCAAAAGTTGCCTGTGAGGGCTGGAATGGGAATTAACCTCATTCCTCCACAATTACACAGATGAGCGTCTTCTACCTGTCTTTGAAGTGGTAAGTGTTGGCTGCTGATAGAGGACGGCTGTTTCTCTGCCATTCCTTTCTCTGATCCCACGCTAAAGATAGCACAAACTCCGCTGTAAAATGAAAATATCGTTATTTAGCCACTTTTCAGTGGTTCGGGTTATCCAGGGGGAGAATGCCCTCACTGTGCTTTCTTCTAACAGATTTACACCAATCCCAAGGAACCGGAGGTAAGAAAGAGTCTTAATTAATCTTTGAGGCCACTGAAGGCACGGGTGAGTAGATTTGTATTCAGAGTGGACTTGTGGGCTTAAATTCTACCCTGACATAGCTGCGTGGTGACCCCGTTTCTCTTCTTCTGCCTTCAGTGCCGAATGACAGCTCAGTGAGCTGGACTGTGATCAAACGCTCCCACCAGGCACCAGGCTCTGGGCCCTTCCAGGGCCTCCAGCAGGGACGTTAACAGGCAGCTAATGGGCACATTGGCCATTTTGGTTCTCTTTGCTGAAGGGAAGGAATGGGAAGTTCAGAATAATTCTTTTATGAACCAACTATTTAATAGCAGCGTTGAAAAGAGCTGGTTTTTTGTGCAGATTCAGGATAGAAGTCATTAATCGCTTCAGACCTGGGATGTATGAGTTGCGTGGAGCCTGTACTTATCTTTACAGTGTTCCTTGTGTTTCTATTTTGTCTATATGCAGCTGGGACAGGCATACTGTGTAGTGTGGTATACAAACGAGGTGCTGCATCCAGGCTGTCTCCACAGATTGCAGTTCTGCTGTGTCGCACCTCAGCATCTGGGAGAGAGCAAGAGCTTAGGCCGGACCAAGGCTGGGATTTATAAGGAAGGCTCAGAGTTAAGGGTTTAGCTCCTACCAATCAACCTCATTGTCTCTGGAAAAAGTGAATTACAAGCGTGGAACCGGATGACAATAGATCCCTTGTGGTGAAGTGGTCTGTTCTGCCTAATCATTTCATTCTCTAGAATCATGGCACATCCTTTCCTTTAAAATGGAAAATCATGTAGTTCTTTTATATCCCTCAGGAATCTCCGAGACCACTGAAATTCAACAACTTTTGCCTGTGTAATATTAATATTGTCTGTATTTCCTAATAAGAAGAGGTCTTCAGGCCCCGTCTCCCTACAGAGCACTGGGCTGGCCTTCCTCGTGCATCACCGTGAAGCTTCTCACATTTTCCCTTTTCGTAAGGGAGGACACACGTACGTTGTGATGGTTGAGTGGCCCCAGTGCCGCGTTAGAGATTTAGGCTGGGGACTCTGGCCCGCAGAGGAAGTGGAAGGAGGAAGCAGGAAGTTTGTAATATTTTTGTCATTCTTTCAGTGCTAGGTAAGCTGTGGTTGTTAAGAAAATTTGCCAAAGCCCGTGCAAGCAATAGGAGAGTTAAAGTTGTTGTGTCATTAGATTAATGTCGTGCTCTGGCCTATAGTTGTAACAGGACACTGCTAAGTTTGGGACGTATTTTTACAGTTGTCACTGAAAGAGACCTTTTTCTTCTTGTCCCCTCTCATTGAATCTCTAGACAGTGACTGAACTGTACCAGTTCAAATTCAAGTACAAAAAGGACATGCCCCAGATGGACATAATCAGGTAATGGTTTGGTTTTATTGCTCAGAGTTACACTGTGAAAACTGCTCTCGATACATTAAGAAGAAACTGCGCTTTGTGATTAAGAGCGTGTCCGAGTCGCTGAGCAGCTGTAAACGTCATCAGGGTTGAGGATGGTCGCCCAACAGGATATGAACTGTCGAGCTGACGGGTGGGAACGCTGTTACGTAGCACGGCGAGGCACGTCAAGTGCAGCAGCCCCGAGTTAACGACGGTTTGCAGAAATGGTGCCTAATCAGGGCAGCGATGCAGAAACCAGCACTGTGGTTGAGCTTGCTGCTGTCTCGACTAATGCTGAGTGTTCTTCCCCTTTCACAGGACAGCCTGGTGCTTTCACCTGAAGCTTTTTCAGGTTGGGTCCCTTTCACCATCATCTTGCACCCCGGAGTTTTTTCCTTGGGCATTTTGCGTACATAGATTCTGCTTGAGCAGTCTTGCGTGGGTGACCTGAGAGAACTTTCGCTTATGCAAAATGTTTGGCAGGAAGCAGCAGCTTTTTGCATCTTTTTGGCTCTGTCTGTTAGATATTTTAAAGCTGTGTTTAGCAGGCCGTAATCCTGGCCAGTGTAAAATAAATACTATCAAAGGCCCTTGGCTATAACCAAAGCAAAGAAAAATAATTAACCCGTTTTTAGTTGGATTCGGCAGTTGTCATTGGTGAAAGATGGACTTTTGGGCCTTGGAACCTGTCTGTACAGCAAGAGAGCTCTGCTGCCTCGTACGCTCCTCAGGAAACTCCTCAATGCTCCTTTTGTGTGCCATCGGCCGCTCTTTCTCTAAACACGTCCACATAGTTTGTAGTATGTGGCAAAGTGATTTTCTGTTGGGAAAATCTGAACTGTGTCTGAGTCTGGTGTGTCCTGTTTGACTGTACTCTCTGCTTTGAAGCTACTGTCTGTTTTCCTCACCAACCTGAGCGAGAGAGGAGACCTTTGCGATCTAGAAGACAATAGATGGCTCTTGAGTACTTTTTTTTAATTGGCCCTACTCAGATCAGTCATTAGTTCTGGAAGTAACACCAGTATCCAGGTGGAACTTGGCATCTCTTGGTGTCACCGTGCTGGCTCAGAAGAGGCAAAGTATTTTTACTGTTGTCATGTGCAGCCTCTGGGTTAATCATTCCGTGAGAGCTGTTTTGTAGGTCTGCACCACCGTATCGGAGCGGTGAAGGGAAATTTTCTCCTAGTTGGTCTCTGCCTTATTGCAGATGGATTTTGAGGAATTCCTTGCCATGGATCCCAGTCAGTCAGAGGGATTCAGTTCCTCAGCGTCTACCTTTTGACAAATCCCTGTATCAAATTCACAATATTATTCCCATATTGAACCACTACTTGACCTGTTAATTCTAATGGAAGTCTCATATCTTTTTTGCTTGTACTCTTTCCCCTTACCATTGCTATTCCGCTAATCCCGAGACTTCTAAAGGTGATGTGTAAGAGAAGGCCTCTTTACTCTGCCTTAGGCATTACCAGCACTTGTCCTCTCGCTCGATGTACATTTCTGAACATACAGGATTTAATCTAATAGCACAATATGCTCAGTATAGGGTTTTATTGGTGGTTTGGAGCCAACCAAACCATACCCAGCGTACCCTGGGAATTCAAGCTGTTCTACAGCTACTTGGTTTTCATGACGAGCCAAGAAGCTTCAACTGGAAGGCGAAATCAAGTCGTAACAAAGCTGTTCCTTCCAGTGCTTTAGTCAGTCAAATTCAGCCCCGAGATCCTCTCTGCTCTCTTGTGTTACTTAGGGCTCTTGAAGCAATTTTGGATGATCGTTGAGGGACCATCCACCCTGGATACAGTGTCATCCACCTGCAGTGATCTTCCAAAGATGTCATGAAGTAGCTATGTTTTTTTTTAAGGCCCCTTCTCATTGAAATCTAAGGAAGTTTAGGTTCTTTAGTCACGTAGTGATTCATCTAGTCCATCTTCAACCGTCTAAAGTTAGCTGGCTGATCTAAGCCACTCATCTACCTCTGTAGTCAAGAGAAACAAACTCCTCCGGAGGGCAATTCATCCCACTCCTATCTCAGTCTAGACGCCTTGCTGAGCCCAGCCAGCTGACATTTGGATGGCTGAAGGAGGTGAGAGGAATGCCCCTTAGTCACTGTTGAAAAATGTGCTTCTGAGCTAGTGTTTCTGACATGGAATTGAAGTGAGAGCGTGCAATTCACTTCTCTTCAAGCTGCAAAATGGACTTGAAAATAGCCCCTGTGGTGAATCAGCTTTAGATGGTATTCTCACCTCATTCCTCTCATTCCTGAAATTGCTTAGGTGAAAGGCACTTGTTTTATGGTCCTTTGATCCAATTTAATCATGTTCAAACAAGTGAGTCATGACATTTGTATAATGGGGTCCATTGCCCCAGCTGCAGAGGCTGTTCAAATGTAAATGCCGGGGCTCTCAGTTTAGAGCCGTTGTTTTGCTGATGCCACCTCATCCCTGGAGTCTGTTTCACTTCCCCGTTGATCTGGAAATTACATAAAGACATTGTAGCTGCTTTGCTGGTCATTTCAGACAAGTCAGTGGGCGCACTGTATTTGTAATTAGATCGTGAATATTCATGACTGAGCAAAACAAATCTGTTATTCTTCTTCCGATTGTAGCAACCAAATGAACTTTGTGAATGGGGTGTGCAGCGAGGACATCAAACAGGCCAGCCGGCTCCTGATCCGTAAACTCTACCTGTTAATGCAAAACCTTGGCCCGCTTCCCAACGACATCACCCTGACCATGAAACTCCTCTACTACAATGATGGTAGGTGGAGGACAGCATGTGCTGTGGGGAAAAATTCCCTTCCCATCAGTTGCTGTGCTGATCGTGAGTCCCTGTAAGGCAAGTAAAGCACAGAAAGGTGAAATGGTAGAAGCTGTTAACCGATAACAGCAAGAAATGGTGTAAAACACAGTAAAACCTTCTGACAATCAGGGATGGCAGATGCTTTTTAAGAAGCGGTTGAACGTTAGTGTAAGAAGTACAGCCACGCTGTGTGAGAAGGAGGCGTCCTTCTCCTTCACAGTTCTGGTTTGGTTTTTGTTATTTGTTTGCTTGATTTTGTTTGTTTGCTTTTTAAGGAACCGGCATCCTGCGGTTGTCAGGTTCTGCTCCAGAAAGTTGAGCCCATTAATGGTATCTCAGCACCCTAAAGTCATTATTTCTTTGAGCTCCCTGATAACATTTGCTCAGCTCATTTTTTCCTTTGCATTCTCTCCCTTCTTCCCGAAAACAAACAATCAAACCAACCAGAACATTTTTAGGAGTTGCTCTTGTTACTCAGGGCTGGTATCAACTTGTTCTTGATAAATCAGATTAAGGACAGGTGGAACTTGATTTCTCTGACATGAGCAGATTCTTTCTCCCTGTGCAGTGACTCCCCAAGATTACCAGCCCCCAGGCTTTAAGGAAGATGAGAGTCCCGGTGACCTGCTGTTTGACGGCGATCCTGTCAACCTGAGAGTAGGGTCAGTCTCCACTGGGTTCCACCTCATGAAAGTCAGAGTGACCACGGAAAAGAAGAGAATAGAGACAATTGACAGCAACCTGATCCAGAAGAATGGCCCGACGGAGATCTCCCATCAAGGGTTAGACTGTGATGAAGAGGAAGAGGAGGGGAGCACAAAGGTATAGAAAAACAAACAAGGAAACAAAACAAAATAAAACCCCAACAAACAAAACACCAAACCCAAAAACCCACAACATTTCCTCAGAGTTGTAGTTTAATAAGGGTTTCGGCTTGCGTAGGGCAGCAGCACTTCAGCGGATTGAATGCCGAGGCTGCAAGTCCATAGACATAAAGTGAATTTAATTCCAGCCTATCCACAGCCTTTAGTGAGTCTTGCGTGTTCTCCCAGAAGAGGGCAGTGATTGTACAGAGACATGCGACACACGCGTGTGTGCACACACGACACACACCTGTGCACTGGGGAAAATTGCAAAGAGTTCGCATTTCCACTTGGCGTTTCTCAGGACTAAGCCACGTGTAGTTCAGTGGGATTCCTTCCCCGTACCTCCAGCCATCTAAAACTCACGTGTGTTGTCTCATTTCTCCAGGCCTCCCTCTGTGCTTAGCGGGGGAGGCACCTTTAGCAGGTAATGGAGATAATTTCCTTAAACACCTAAGTAGGCTGAAATAAATGGTGCTCTGGTGCTCCCTCCCCAGAATGACACAAGGGACAGCCTGGGCTGGGAGCTCAGGCATGATTTCATTTCAGGTGGTCAGTGCCAGGGAATAAACCCCAACATAACTAACTTCTGAAGATAGGAAGCCGTTTAGATCAGAATTGTTTTTTCTTAGAAAATTTATTTCTTGAAAGACCTATAGGCTTGGGAGAAGGACGGTCCGGACACGGAGGAGCCGTGAGGATCTCACCCCTAGTAGTGCTGGGTTTGTGCATTTCCCACCTTGGCATGTTTTTTAGGTTATGCTGTTAAGACAAAGCATCATTTGCTTTACAGAATCACCCGCTCCCTGTCCGAGCAGATTCAAGTGAGTGCAAAGAGGACAAAAGCAACACCTGTTCAGCCTGGAAAACAGAAGCATCTTTTTGCACTCAAGATACAGGTAAATGCCCAGTTTCAAAACTGAAGGAGCTTGTTCTTGTGCCTGTATATTAGAATAATATTTAGGTTTTCTCACTGTGAAATGGATGAACAGAGTTTGTCGGGCTGCTTTAATTTTGTATCAGATAAGATTGAACTATAATAAAGGGCTGCTTGTATATGGTGGTTTATTAAAACCAGAAATGTTCAACTTTTTATCAATATCTTTCCACCTCTTTATCTCAGCAGTTTTTTTCATCTATGGAGGAAATGCACAGTTCATCAATACCGAGTTACGTTATCTCCATTTTCACCCAAGCTCTTTTCCCTTAGCTGTTACAATTTGATTTTGCGAACAACTTCCATATGTGAAAACACGCGTGAAAATACATGAAAAAAAGGCTTTTATCACTCTCCAATCAACAAAGCTGCTGCCATACCATGCCATGTTTGACCTTTGAGGCTCTCAGCTATAGCCTGTGGAACAATACCATCTAGTGACAAAATGGTAAATAGCATTCCTGAGATCCCCGAGCAGTGGGATGAAGCGATGAAGGCACCTTTTCAGGTCCTTCTCCTGCAGATTCGCCGATGCTTAATAAGGGGTGAACTCACGCTGCCACCTTTTCCACTGTGGGGATATTAACAGGATTTTCCTCCTCTCACCAATTGCCTGTTTTCATGAAACTGAGACAATTTGGGACCACCCTGTCAAATTTTACTACAAATTTTACTAAAAATCCTTCCCCACACCCACTGGATAGAGCACATGCAGGCCTAAGCTTTGTTTTCTTAGGAAACCAGGTTGAAATGGGGTTTAAGTTTCATTTACAGGAACTGCAGCAAGTTGATGTGTCGCACGTCAGATGACGCTTTATTCTGAAATCTGTGTTTTCCAGGAATAAACTGGCCGTGTTGGCAGGGCCTGAGAGCAAAGAATACGCAATTAGGATACTTAATTTCAGAGCAGGCATGGTATCTTGCCACAGCTTCTGGATTTTATTTCAATTAAATGTAGGGGTTTAACTTCAGAGCTGATTTTGATTTGATGTTTGGATTGTAGATGGAAAGAAGAAGGTGGAAATAAAGGAGACGGGCAGGATGCCTCATTCAGGGGCATCTCAGCAGGTGAGCACGTTTGAGTGGCTCTGAGATACGCCAGGTAAGGTGGAATTCATTGCCCTGGAACGTTATGTCATCTGGAATGGCACAAGATTCAATTAATATAAATGGATTTATTGTGCAGTATCAAAACACGCAGAGGCTACCGAGTATTATGGCTCAGGGATATAAGCATGAACTAGAAGCATTTAGGAACAAACTTTCCACGGTCAGCTTATTTCATGCATCCTGTACAAGAATTTTGTCCCATTCTCTGGAGCTGGCACTGTGAATTACACAAGCGACTGAATGTATTGATGTCCCAGCCACGCTGGTTTACCTGTGTGTGGTTTTGGATTAAGGTTCTGAAATCACTACCCTGGTTGAGGTTTGAAGGGCGTGTTTGTCGCCTGAGATGGTCTCCACCTCACCTTTCTTGCTTCCAGACTCTCCTTTCATGTGAGTCACAGGTAGGAAGAATTATCCCCTGGAGGTGCTGATCTCTCTTTCAGTGGCTGTTGGGGCAACCCAAGGAGCTAGGGTAAACCAGATGTGTAATTTTAGATAAGTAAAGTTATGTGAAATTAATTCCATCCTGAAGGCTGCCCAGGCCAAACCCTGAGTCAGAATCAGAGCTCGAATTCATTGCCTTATGCAGAGGCTTTTTCTGTGACAGAGCAAATCTCTCAACACCACCGGACTTGCCACTTGATCCTCCTCCCATTCAAATTAGTTGAAAATCGTGTGAGCTTGAACGTTCAGAAACTGAGTCTTTACAGGGTAAGTTAATGAGAGTAGGAAATTGCTACCAAAATTTTCCCCGCCTCTGTTGAAAAGAATCCCGGGGTGTCTAACCCAGACGGCAACTGGAGACTACAACTTAACGTGTCATTCAAAAGGCATCTGTGAAGTATTTGCCTTGACTCTGGATCTTAGAAATGAACTTCTGTGCCTAGGCTGGTATTTTTCAAACTTTAACCACATCTTTTTTTTGTGTCACATCCTCCAGTTTCCTTCTGATCGTTGTTTATTCTGTCGTCTGTGTGAAAACAGGAGCCTTTTTTGTTTGTAACTCGTGGTCATCCCACTGATTCATGCTCTGACATTCTTTGGGGTCTGTCACGATTGTAAGCAGAACACCAGACACCTCGCTCTTGCAGCATGTGAATTCAATTAGAATTCAGTAGCAATAGTGAGAGTGTCTGAAGGTGGTGGAAACAGCATTCGTCGCTGAAAAATGCGAGAGTCACTTTATCCATTGTACGTGTCCAAAGACTTAAAATAATAATCCCAAGCCCTCTGCCTGGTGGATTCTACATGACAGAGGGTTTTTTAATGTATTTTTTAAACTATTTTTTAAACTGTGGTAGCTTAGAAGTTGGCTAGTATTTCAGTCAGTTTAGGGAAAAACAAAGTCAAGTCAGTAGTTTAAAAAGTGCAGATCATCATTGTAGAGCCAGTGCTAATAAAAATTTGACACTATTTTCCATATGAGAGGGACTTTCCCTTCTTTTCGGAGGGAAGTGGTTAAAACAAATGACCATTGTGTATTCCACTTGAATCAGGAAGCCGAACTGGTGAGTGAAGTTTGTCTTAAAAAATGAGGACAAGCTTGGGTGGCTGGGAAGTCTGAGTTGGGTGTTATCTGATAGGGTCAAGTGTAGTTAAGATGGGTAGAAGTAGTCATGTGCGAAGGCAAACACCTTGTTGCTCTCCAGACTGCAGTCAAGTAGCAGCATTTTCCAACCATCAGGTGTGTTTGGGAAGCTCTCCGCTTTAAGGGACCTATAAGGTCTCCAAAGTGAGTTTTCTTTCCTCCTGAATTTTGGAGTTTAATCACATTGGTGTGTGAGGGGCCTTGGGGCACAGACACCTCCCTTTATCGGGGCAGAAATGAGCCCTTAGACTCACATGGCGCGTGACTTTGAGTGTTGGGTTTCCACCAGGAGAAGATCCCTTGAACTAATGCAGCGAATAATCGCTGACATACCAGCAATACGGTGAGAAACAGGCAAAGAGGGTCTGGGAGGAGATCTGCCCTCCTGGTGACAGGTGGCGTGAGCTGTTCAGAGCATCCCCTCGGGGAAGGGGGTTTAAAGGTGGCCAGTTTAACTGTCCGGATAACCGTTCAGGCCAAGATTTTCAGACCTAACTAAAGCAATTTGGAGCGTCCCAGAATTTGTATTTGTATAAGGATTTGATAGTCAGGAAGTGCAGAATTCAGGAATGGTACCCACAGGCACAAGCTGCTTTTGGAAATATTTATGAACCCATTACTGCTCATCATCTGCCTTGAACTTTATTCTTTCTGATTCTTTGGTTATGAAAAATAAAACTCAGTTCCAACAGCACAGATTTATTGGTCATTATCTTCCTGACCTATAGCTCTTCAGGAGAACCAGGAATGAAAGTATTAAAGGTTTTTGTCTAATCGACAAGGGGAGATGCAGATCTGCCAAAAGAGGAGCTGCCGTCCCTGTCCAGGTAGAGCTGTAGCTGGTAATGGCCACGGCGAGTCTGTGACAGAGTTTTACAGATTGGAGAAAAAATTACCTGTGCTCAACTGGCTCGTTATCTGCAGCCTCATGATTGATGATACTTAGGATCAAATGAGAGGTTGCCCTTTCCCAGCAAAGCATCCCTGTACTTAATCATCCCGAGTTAGACACCAGCATGTAAATTAACCTCCTCTGCTGGCTTCAGGAGGGTTTTTCTGATTGCATCAGCCAAGGATTCGGCCCAGCGTGCTCTCTTTATGTGTCCTGCTACTTTCCGCTGGCATTTTAGGGGCTGTGAAGAGTTGGGTAAAATAGGGAACTGCTGTCCATTGGTTTAGCTGATAGAAATCTGCTGATGAGAGTGGGGTTCTGCACTGAATTTAGGATAACTTCTTGAATTCTTTGGCATACTCCTTTATCCTCTTGCAAATCTTTTGATGTTCTTGCCCTGCAAATTGATTTTGGTGAGCCTTGTCTTTGTGTGAGCAAACATGTTGCAGTGCACTGAGTTTGGAATGAAAAAGAGAATTAGAAAATGAGTAAAATGTGAGCATGTGGACGCCTCTGCAGGCTTTTATCTCCCATCAGGAAGCTGTGGGCTGAAGTTCTGGGGTGGTCCTGCGAGCGCAGTCTCGCTGTACGGCGCAGCAGCCGTGCAGAGAGCCCTGAATTGCCCCTGACCGAGCCTGTGCCACAGCTGGGAACGGTGTGGCCTTGTCAGCACAGCACAAGTCCCTTCTGCCTCCCGAGGTTCTGGCTTCGTTAGCTGGGGCCAGACACTGTTGTGCTCCTGGATGCTGCGGGACGTGGGGGACGTGTTGACACTTGGCCTGGTGTGGACACGATCGGTTTGGATCGATGCTCAGGGCTGTCTGCGCGGACGCGCTGCCTGCTGCAGGCCTGCTCCTGCCGTGTGGGTTAGCTCTCTCAACGGGAGCTGTCTGGAAATGAGATGTCTGGGGAGAGGTTCATACCGAAATGTTGTAAATCAGAGGTGGGTTCGGCCTCCAAGGAGAGCCTGTCTGGGCTCCAGCTGCTGCTCCCAGGCAGAGACTTGGCCACTTGGCCACGTCCTCGTTCTCCGAGGGGCTGTCAGTGATGGAAGCCAGCATGACCCATCTTTCACAGGTGACACATTGTAATATTGGCATGTTTGCCCGTGATCAGGGCCCTGTTGGTGCCCAGGGCCACGGTCACCCTGATGCAGATTCTTGTGCCTTTGCTGAGCTTCCGTGTCGTCCGCGGCTTCTGTCTGAGAGTGAAGGTCAGCGCAAGTGGATCCAACTGCAGAATAACAGCTTGGAGATCAAGACCTTTGTTGTCTGATTTTTCCCAGGCAAACCGCTTTTAAAATTGCCAGGACAGAAAGCAGTTGAAGGGTGAAGTCTGCCATTTGCAGAGCAATAGGAGAGCATTTTTCTGTGGCAATGTCATTATCTTGAACTTTTGCAGAAAAGAAAGAAAAAAAAAGCTTTATCTCTAACTGTCTATCAAGAGCTGTATCTGATGAGAAGTTCCCAGAACATTTTCTCCTCCAAAACCAGCTGAGGCTACACAGACCCAAACAATGAAGAGAGAAAGATTCGGAGATGAGCTTGCCCCGCTCCTTCCTGTGAGCTCAGGCCATGCTGGGAGGAGTGAGCCAGGGAGGTCAGGAAATTCCTGGCTTCTCTCAATTCACGTCAGATCCTCTGCTGTATCTTGGGGCCATTCATCCCTTGCATGAGTTATCCTTGTCTAGTGTGTAGGAAACAGTTTCCGAGTGATCTCTTCATTTGGAGGTGAGACCTGTCACCCCACAGATCCGGGGAGATTTAACCCTTGCGTCCCTGACAGCTGCCCAGGGACATCGTGGGAAGACGTGGAGCTCCTGCACTGGCTGATCTTATATATGTTCATAACGTACATACGAGCAACCAGACTCTGGAGACATCTGCATAAATAAGAGTTGGACAGATCCAATGTCCCATGAGGGACTAATCTGGTAGCAGCCTGGTAGGCAGGAGTGTCCATCGCTTTTCATCTCTGTTACAACCCTGTGATCTTAGGGGAAAGGCTTCTAGTTTTGGGAGATGTATTGGGTTGTGATCCAACAGTCAGAATGGCCGAAACAGCAGCAGTGTGATTGAGGACCCTGCAAGAGGGTGTAAGGAGAGGGATTGGTTGTCTGTTTGTTTTTTCAACAGGTATTTTTGGATCCTTCATTAGTCCTTTAAACGCTACAAGATACATGAGTACAGAGTAGGCCTGCGAGACTCCCAGTTTGCGAAAAAGAAATGGCACTGAATGTCAGAGCTGTTAACAGTGAGCTATGGGAAAGGCAGGGGACTGGTGGCAGTCAGCGATGTGTTGGCATGGCTTCCTGGGGACGAAAATGTGGCAAGTTTCCACAGACGCGCCACAGAGAGTGTCTTTCATTCCTCCACCTGCGCAAATTTGCTTTCATGCTAACCAGCATGATTCTCCTCCGCTCGTGCAGACGAAAATCAGGATTAATTCCACTGATGTCAGTGCCATCGCTTCACTGGAAACTGATCCGAGACCAGTGCTGAGCCCTGCGCTGAGCGTTCAACCGCCGTGCCGCCTCCGCGCAGTCACCGAGGTCAGAAGGGACAACTGGAGATCGTTGTGCCCAGCTACCTGCTCAAAGCAGGGTGAGCTCAAGGAGGTTTCTCAGGACCTTGTCTGGTCAGGTGTTGAATATCTCCAAGAACGGATACTCCACAACCTCCCTGGACAACTTGTGCCAGGTCTTAGGGGGTTTTTGAAAGCGACAAGTGTTTGCTGTGCTATCAGATCATTGTTAGCTGCACTGAAATCACAGGATACATCAAGCACTGGCTCTCTCTGATTAAAGTTTCCTGATGATGACACATGTTCCCTGACACCTGAGGATCCTTTTGCCTTATTTCAGCAGTGTCTTGTATCTCAGTCCTTATTCTTTTAGCGTGCTTGATGGAACTGGATTTCTTTTGACATAAACGCACTTCTGAATTTGTCTGGACAGTTACAAGGTACCAAACTAAACACTCCATGTCCCTGACAAAGGGAACTCTTCTGAGGGCATAAAATTTGCCAAGCGCCAAACCTCAGCATGTGGCAGGCTGGGGACAAAGAGGGACACAGTCGAATGCTCTTGTGCAATTTTAGCTTTTCTACATAGGATGCCTCGGGAAGCAAAACACATGTCAGAAGAGCTGTAAATTTGCTTCAATTTATGCTGGGAAATTTTAGCTAGAATACGTGAGGATGCTGGGGATTGAAAATTGCAGAGCACAAAACTAGGTCCTGATTTTGTCTATCTAAGAATAGCAGCGTAGCTGTGGTCTGCTCATTCTGTTTTGTCCACCAGTCTGCCTTGGGAAGGCTTTAATCTAAGTCTAATCTATTTTTAGCCTGATATCTTCTCCAGACAATGTGCAGCTGTCCTGTTAGTTTTATGCCAGAAATTAGTAACACTTGTATGATTCACAAGTTAGCTGTAATTTTTTTACCGAAAAATTCTGTGGCAAAGTATTACTTTCTTACACATAGCACAGTGTTGTAAAATAGGAGATGCAAACTCACTGTGTGCTCATGGTTGTGACCTAGACCCACACCTAGGCCTTGGACTAAGGTCATGGGTCTGTTCCCATCCTTGCTACTTGATCTGGACTTGCCCTGGTGTCAGTGTCGTCCCTGGGCAGGATAAACCTTGTCCTGTGGGCTTTTATAGCACCTGGCTCGTCAGTGGAGCCGAGGGCCTGTAGTGGTTGTGTAAGACAAAAACCCAACATTCATGCAGTGCAACCTCTCCCATTAGTTATTCTAAATGAAGCATCCCAATACGTGGGAAAAATTAGAATTAATCGGCTTTGGGAGGCTTTGATTGTATGTTTAGTCAATGGGAGGGATTTCCTGCTTTTCACCACACCGTTTAAAAGGTTTACTTTCTGGTTCAAGTCAAATAAACATACGTAGGATCTGACTTAATCCCATTTAGAACAACAGCTCTGGAGAAGAAGTTTGAGTGTTTGGTTAAGGATGGGACCTGGAAGTTGGACTTGGGGTCTGGGTTCCTACGTGACCTTGTAGCCGGGCAGGGGCAGGACAGGACATGTTGGCTTCGGTGAAATACCTCGCACAGTTGACATCTTATTCACTCGGCAGATGAATAGCGCTTATCTCGAGCACTTGATGGCTCGCATGGATGTTTTTACTGTTCTTGGTTTCCTGTTGGGTGCTCGTGCTGCCTGTGGTGAAGGGCAAGAAAACCAGGAGAGTCGCGGTGGATTGTGCATGAGCAGCTGCTCCCTGTGGCTGGTTCTCCCACCTCAGAACTATCCCATCCATGCAGAAAATTTAGGAGCAATAGCAAAGGGGTAAAAACCTGATTGAGCAATTGTGCTGCAGAAGATCCACTCCTCAACAGAGGAAATAAAAGCACCAGCTCGAGCTGATGCTCTCTTTGTGCGGTTTGGGCTAAAATAGGAGAGCTGCCTTTTCCAGGTGACCGGGGATCATCGCCTCACTTTATTGTGTGGCCAGCGGGACAGGGCACAAACCCTGCAGCTGTGTTAGCACCGCAGAGGTTTTCAATGCGATGTTTCCCCGCTCTGGGCCCTTGACTTCAAAAAAGGAAGCAGACAGGTTAAAACGGTGCCAGGGAGAGCAAAGTAAATAAGTGCCTCAGATGCCAGTTTGAGCAGCTGGATGTCAGGTCAGGAGCGGTAACACAGATCCACTCATCACTCTTTCCTCAAGCAAACCCGCCTTGGGCAGCGCTGGAAGTTTTGTCAGCCTGAGCGTGCCGGATGGAGGAGAACCTGCCCAGCCCACTTTGGCACATTCTTTTCTCTGTTTTTATGGAAAGGAAGTTGTACTTTCTGCATTAAGCAATATTGTGTTGCTCATAATGAAGAGGAGGGAAGAGGGGCGGAAAAACAATTAGAAACACGATAGAGAGGCAAAGTGAGGCTGTTTCAAAGTGTTTTGCTGTTAATCCGTAATCAGGGTTATTTCACACATTAGAAAGCCCATTGCTATGTAAAGATTACCGAAGCCTCATACCAAGGTCAGAGAGAAAGCAAGCCTTGATGACGCGAGTGGGGAATTCTATAATGACCACAGCTTGTAATCTGGAGACCTTGTGCTTGTCTGCGGGATGCATTCTGGAATATCTCTTTATTAACTCCTTGTTCTTTATTAACTCCTGCTTTGGCGACAGGATTCCTCATGTTTTACAGTGGAACTAAAGTAAAGTACTCCTGCTTTGCAGCAGGAACTCGGTTAACACGCTTTTCCCTCTTCATTCACCTTGTTTTCATCCAAATGAACTTTCTTTTGGAGGCAGATTTGGAGCGTTGTGCTGTGGTGTGTCCCTCCAGCTCAGCCCCAGCGAGAGCAAGAGAGGTTACATTGCCAGACTGTGCGCTGTGTCCCTTCTGGGTGGGCAACAACACACGTTAGTCTCTGCAGCTCCAGATTATTATTGTAAAAATGCAAATATGTTATGTGATAACGAGAATAAGTGAGTCTGTCACTCGGCCCAGCCAATGCTTCAGCTGTTGTTCTGGCCGTCCGGCTTTCTGTGGTCTGTCTGAAGTGCCTGTGCCATTGACCCATTTTTATTCTAACACGCACTTATCCGTGTTTTTAACCTTTTGGTTTGTAAGCCCCTGAATATTTTGGGGCAGGTTTGTGTCTCTCTAGAGGGAAGTGAATCCTCTTGGAATAAAGCTCACTTTGCTTAGTTATTTTTTACAGCCTCACAGGTAGTGTTTGAAGTCTGAGATCGACCACGTCATGTTGAATTTCCCTGATGCAGAGGTACTGTGTGTCTCCTCCTGAAAGGCTGTTGCTAGTAACTGCAAATTTGACATAAGTGCCCCCACTTCTTTTACATATTTTGTGATTATCTGTGGTTGCTGAAACAGTTTGTGCCCTATAAGCTATTATATTTCTCAAAGGTTTCCTTGCTCCTGTTGTTTTCTGTCAGTGATGGGCGGATGGGTGCTGCTCCTTGTGCCACCAAAACCATGCTTTGTCCCTGTTGCTTTCACAAATCTCACAGTCCCAATTCCATCCAGTATTCTAGTTTTGGTTCCTTGCCTAATGGCTTTTCTGGAGAGCAGGATCACACAGAACAAACCCAAGAGGATCCAGGAGAACACATGGTCGTTTTGGAAGTTATATTCTTGACTCATCTAGCAGGAGCCTGCACCGTGAGAATGATCAGTGTCTCTGATGGTTCTTACAGATAAGCTGCCTGAACCTTGTGTTTAGCCAGGAAGAGGTAACAGGACCCGCGAAGAAAAGGAAGGTCAGCGAACCAGAGAAGCTGCTTCTGGAAGGCAGGAAATGATGTTCATTCTGACACACAGAACATGTTGGAAGGTGTGAGTTTGCATTATCATCTGACTACTAAAGACCTTTACTCCCTTCCAATATTTAACTCTTCCACACACCGCCTGTATTGCTGCGTGTCTGTATGTCTAGTGAAAGCTCTGGGTTGCAAAGAGACAGCAAGCCCCAGAGTTGTCGTAACGGTGTCAACTGCCAGCACTTGTTTGATGTTCTAAAGTTGAGGATTTATGATTCCATGTGAATGGTGTCTGTGTGCTTCTTTCTCTCTGTCTCCCTCACACGCCCCCCTCCCACTGGCTAAACTTCCCCCTCTGTGGCTGGAGCATCCTTTGCCACTATGTGATCAATATTTAACGCCACTATTTCAAAAGGAACTCTGAGTTATCAATGCCAGCAAGCAACAAGTCTCATGATTCACTAGATTGTGCTTAACTTCATCCTATCTGCTGTTTCCGGAGCATAGATTTTTTTTTTCAAGAAGGGTTTTTATCTATATTGAAAACAGAGATAAAGAAATCTATACACAATTTCTGCTGGTGCTGACTCTGCAAGTAGTGTTGCTATGACTATGTTATCAGCTTATTCCTAAAACAGCAACCCACTGTGTACCGAGGGGCTTAGACGTTGTACGATATAATTTGTGTTGCAATACACCACATTTAAAACATAACTTTCACAAAGGCGCCTTGTTGTTGTAAATACAGGTAAGGAGAACAACAGCAACAAAAGGAAAATAATCTGTGCCACTTGGAGCACAAGTGCTGTGCTTTGTGTTTGCAGGTTGCCTGGCAGGCCCTCTGTCAGGACCTAGTGGTTATTACTAGAGTGGGAGGAGCAAAATGGTCTTAATTGGTCTTAGACATTTTATAAAGCATGTTCAGGGAATAGCCTTTGCTTTATTTTATACACACCACAACAGTGATATTGAAATATTAAACGGTGAAGAAGGAAGTGTCATGCACCTTCTTCCCAACGTCATGTTGATTGCTTGAAGTGGTCACTTGTTCCGGCGATGGGGAAATAGAAGCACGAGAGTAGGATGCAGTGATGCGCCCGGCGGTGTAGCACATCCCTGGCACTCCAGATGTGCAACAGAGGTGTTTCAGGACAGGACTTGATGACCAGCAGTGGGTTTGGATGTAGGGTCTTTCTTTCATGGTGTATGTCAGATGGCTCCATAGAAAGCAGTGAGGATCACTTGGAGGGTGTCTAGGGCACCCGATTGAAGGATCTTGGCCACCAGTGCTGTCACTTGGCACACCCTGTCACCGTTAATATGGTGACGTCCTCTGCTGTGGCAGCACTTAAGTTTGGCTCCAGCAATCAGGGATCTTCCTCACTGCTGAAACAGTGATCTTGCCTTGACTAGAAAAAACTACCAGGAGGTGGGGTGTGATACATCTCTCTTCTGCTTTTACTCTACTTGGCCAGAAGGATTTGAAAGCCAAAGTGGCTGACTGAGTAGAGATAATGCTGAAACAGAAACCCCAAGATGTTCAGCTGGCCTCCTTTTCCAGGTAGCTGCGTAGTACAATCCCGGTGCTAATAGCACAGCTGGCTTTGCTCGGCCCAGGGTAGGCAGAGCACCGGCTGTCCGGTTCCATGGCTTGATGCCTGTTTCACAAAACTTGTAGAACGTGAGAGTTCTCCGTTTTATTGTCACTTTCAGTCCTACGTTCTCACTTCTGCACTTGCGTCCTGATAAGCCAGTTTGTTCACATGCCAGAGCACATCGGGAACCTTCCTTCTGCCCAGGTTTTGTAATGATATTTGCTCTGACGCCTGCACTTCCACGCGAGGCCCGCGTTCCTCACTGCGCAGCACGGTCCGGACCTGCCTTCACCTGCACACCCTGCCCTGGCCCTGCCAGAGCCCGTGGCTTCCGTGTTCCTTCAGCCCACGGCTCCCGCTTGCCAAAACCTCCTCGTGCCGGTGCCGCGTGTGTCTGGGAGAAAGTCAAACGTGTCTGCGACGGTGGCTCCTCCAGCGAGCTGGTCTTTCTCCTCCACGCAGCACTGCGAGGCTCAGGGGTGCGTCCGCCTGCTCCCTGCACATGGGACGGTGCAAAACGTCGTGTCCCACAGCGAAAGTGAAGTAAGCGCTCTTGTGTTACCACATAGTAAGAGTGTGCGCACAGACACCACCGAGTAAATCCACAGCTTAGCTGGCTTCACGATGCCTCGGTCTTGTAGCCATGGCCAGAGACTCACTGTCTCACTTCACATTGGCTTCTAACCAGCTATTTTACGGTAATGACTTTTAGTCATTTTCATTTCAGGCTTGGTTAGAAATAAAGTAACTTGTCATGAACTGCCACAGTAAGCGTCTGATTTTTCTTTCCCACAAACCTGTGGTTACCATCAGATTCTAAGAAAAGTCTTTCCACTGCAGATTGGAATCATATAAGCCACTTACACATATCCTTTTATTTATTAGCAATTCTGCTTGGCTAGCTAAAGGTAAAAAACCCTTTTTTTCTGGTGTTTCAGTCGCATTTCTAGTTAATACTCATTAACTGACTTAATGTATGTTACACATCATCAACCTGATTCACTCCTGACATAAAACAGAAGCAATTCGTTAGTAACGGTCCCTTGCCAATTAGTGAACTAAATTACGTTTGAACAATTTTCTTCAAAGATTCTCCTCCTCCCCCCTGCATCGTTTGGCAAGTCCCCTGAATGCTTACAGTAATTATGTGCGTGCAGTGAAAGGAGACTGTTACCTCTTAAACCAAAATAAATGAATATGTGATCTTTGTGCTAATGTAACAGTGAGTAATACAAAGAATCGCAGACATCCTCCCTTTGATCTCCCAAAGATACGAACAGCAATTAAGATTACAAGCCGCTTTAAAAACCAGAATATTGGGAACATTCTGTGAGGGGAAAGTGAATGCTTCACAGGGTTTTTCAGAAAATGGGTGAAGAAGGGGAACCCTTTCTCATTTATCGCGACCACAGGCTTTTTAATAGATGTAACGTGGATATCCTTAACCTGCCGAGCCGCAAACAGGTTGGCGGCGCTTCTAAAAATCGTTCCTTGTTTCTGGGATAGTGTTTAGCAAGAAGAGTAGTATCTCTGTTTCAAACTGAAAGTCAAACCGAAGTCAAACGGAAAATGCATTGTCTCAACCACATCCTTAAATACCCTGTCCTCGACAAGAAAATAACCCCAGCCCCTGGTACTGCACCGTAATCTTATTGACAGGTGTCAACATTCGTTTTTCACCTGAAAACAGGATTCTTTTGGGATTTCCACTGCGGCGTGCGATCTAGGAAATCATCTGATCTGGTCACTGCTGCTTTCGGTTTTGGGAGGAGAGTGGAGACAAGAAATGAAACACAACCCGGGAGCAGGAGAAATGAAGATTCTTTCATGCTCGAAACAGGAGAGTTAGAGTTTTGCCATTGGTTTCAGTGGAGCGTGGAGGGGCCTCTCTCCATGGTGGTAATATAAAAATCATATTGTAACCTTGTTCCAATGAGCTCAGCCGTCATTATTTTCCTCCCGTGGATTTCTGAAGTGTTACCGGTGAAACACCTTGGCCATACCTTGCTATCAACATGATTAGGCATCAACCACTATTTTTACAAGTATAATTCCAACCATAAATCTTTACTTGAAGAGCTGTTCCGTGAGATTACCACCTCGGGATTTTGGCTGGGACTTTAATTTTTCGTAGGTTCTACATTCTTCCTCTTGAGTCAGCAGGTGAAGTATGTGGTTGTGGCCGCTGCAGCGGAGCACCCGTGTTTGTCATGCCACCGGCTCGCCGTTCTCGGGGGCCAAGGGCCTCGTGCCAAAAGCATAATGTCACCCCACTGGAATCCCACCCACTCGTGTCGCGGGGCAAAGGCTTTTTTTTTTGTTAATGGGTGAGTAAAATTTCATCAGGCTTTTGTTGTCATCACGAGGGAACTAAGAGGGATTTGCATCTGAGCTGGCACATTTTCCACAGCCCGTTTCCAAGGGTAATTGAAGTCAGGCTGGCACGTATATCTTTCCTTTAAGCGGAGGCTGAGATTCCGAAGCCTCACAGGACTTTTCCATAGGAAACGCCGCCCTGGGTATCTGTGTGCCAGACGTGCCCCTGTGGCATTTCCCGGAGCATCAAGGACCTACTGTTCTAATGCAGAATCGATTGGTCACCTTGGGACGCCTTCTTAATACCTTGCTGTGGAGTTTGTCATTTATTTGCTAGGAAAATAGGAATTAAGATACCCAGAAAAATACGAATTACAGAATCCCAGAATCCCAGAATGTCAGGGGTTGAAGGGACCTGGAAAGCTCATCCAGTGCAATCCCCCCATGGAGCAGGAACACCCAGATGAGGTTACACAGGAAGGTGTCCAGGCGGGTTGGAATGTCTGCACAGAAGGAGACTCCACAACCCCCCTGGGCAGCCTGGGCCAGTTAAGACACTCTAGTGATTGTATGGTCTGGCTGTAACAGAAATAACACACCTGTCCCCATTCTTTGTTTGTTTTGGAAGGACTAAGGAGTCCCTGTGTGTGTCTTGATGGGTTTTTTTGTCTGATTAGCTAATGGTTTAGCTCTGCACTTGACACCTCTTTAAGGAGGGGATCTTTGCTGTGGAGAAGCCATACCCTGGAGTGTAGTTCAGGAAGATTCAAGGCCTTTTGCTGCTGTTTACAATAAAGTACCCAAGACCTGACCTGGAGAACCTGAGAAAGCGCTCACGGGTAGGAGAAGGGTGCTGTGGTAGGCAAATACCGGTTTCTTTTCCAAACCTGTAATGATATATTATTTTCTTGCTACTTGTATTTCTTTACAGGACGTGCAGTGAGGGGATGTTTATTCTGATGAAAGTCTAGGCTTGATAACAGGAAACCAAGTCCTTTGTGCAGTAAATTGACCTTGAATCACACACAGACTTTTTTTTCAGTGACAGAGGGTAAGACTGTCTAAAACACAGGAAAATGGTGTCTCTAGAAAACAAAGTGGCATTTTGAGTTGGCTAGAATCTACCCAAGCCTTTGCCAGCCTCGGAACCGTGAATGTCAGCCCGAGCAGGTGCTGGAGATGCAGCCGTGGGTCAGGGCCTTGTCAGGAGAGCGAGGGGGACAATTGCTTTTTGTACTTGAACACTTCTTCTTAAAGTTCAGTCTAACCAGTCAACTGGGAGTGCGTGTCCCTGTGGGTAAGGCACAGCGCTGGGATGCAGGAGGCCCCTCTCTGTGCCCTGGCTTGCAGTGGTGTGCTGAGTGATTCCCTCCCGTCCCCTCTTCCCCCACGTGGAGAGCTCTGGCCTTTGGGGACAGGAACCCTGAGCCCTTGCAGAAGCTGCCATTACAGGGCTTTGATCTCATCAGATGCCTCCACAGCATTAATAAAACAGCATCATGGGACACAGTTCCATTAATGACCAGTCTTTCTGGGGTGGGCTATAAGATCGGGCATCAGCAGAGCTTTGGTGACCCCTTGCTGTGTCCCCTGAGCAGAGAGCTGGGAAGGGACAGCACAGGTAGCTTGTGACCCCTGAACTACCTGATTATTCTCCTAAAAGCTTAGATCAACTACATTTTCGTTGGGTTACTTTTCAGCCAGATCCTTTCCCTGATCCGACTCACCCTGCGGCCAAGAGGTGGATGGAGAATGGTGACAACAAGCTCGGGGGCCATGGGGCAGGAGACACCGTCCCTGGAGGCGTTTACAAGGTGTTTAGATGAGGTTCTCAGGGACATGGGTTAGTGCCAGAGTTACGCTAGGTTATGGTTGGACTCGGTGATCCTGAGGGTCTCTTCCAACCAAAATGATTCTATGATTCTATGACAAGGACTCGGGTTTTGGCACCGACCTCCACGTAGACCAACTTCAAGCAGGACACTGCAGCCAAGTGCCCAGCAAAACTCCCCCATAAAATCTTGATGTTATTCCATGGCACAAGGGTTCTGAATCAGTGCAGGCTCCAGACGTGTGGAAGATCTTGGTAAGCACGACATCTGGACAAAGCTGCCTGTACACAGCCCAACATTTCCTTTAGCTTGTGCTTGTTTGGCTGTTACCTGGTTTCCCTGCTGATGCACTGGAACTACACTGAAGTAAAAAAAGAATTGGGCCAGTTGCCTGACAGCACTTAATTTCTATTTTCAAGCTGCTGCACACAGAGTTTAACCCAAGGCTTAGGGCAAGAATATATATTAAAAAAAGCCAAACACTCTCAGCATCTCTGTACATTTTGGATAAGGCCAGATGCTGCTTACTTAAAGTATGAAGAAGCTTCATGTGCTTAAAAGCTTTGGGTGACTTGGAAATCAGACCCACAGCCAACCCACAGTGTTTCTGCAAGGGAGGTCCAAGCTCAAGCAAAGATTTGATGCAGATGTGTCAATTATTTCCTTTAAAAGAGATGTCAGTTAGTAAGTAAACTTGCCATGTTGGTGGCGTTTTGGAGGGCCATTACCTACTTATTTTCAGAAATTATTTAGCCGATTGGCTGGCCGGCTTCCTTTTTCCCAGGCTGTTTGAGAGAATGTAAGAGCTGAGCTACTTGGCTACAAGAGATTTTCTTCTCTGAAATTGGCAGCTGCTCATTCCGGAAGAGAATCAGCATATTTGGCCACTGATTGCAAAGGAAAAGGGAAAAACCATTATTTTTCCATTTCGCTTATTTAACTATCCAGTGGGAGACATTGACTCTATTTGGGTGACCCTCATTGCTAAGGCATTGCTAAGGCTTCCCTCCTCTGCCCTTCTCTTGAAAGTAGAAAATAAAAATATTTAGTTCTCGAAAGCACATATATTCTCCTTGGCTGGATTAGGAGCGAGCGGGTGCCAAGTCTCTAAGTGTATCAGGCCTTACACAGCAGTATATTCAACGTCACGGCTTCATGAGTCAGGATTTTCTGTCTGAAAAGGATCACGTCAAGAAACCCCAGACAAAAAATTCCCTATAGCCCAGCAACAGCGCTGGCTGTGTGAGAAGCTCTGTTAGGAAAGAGAGCGAGATGTGAGAGGCAGATATTTCTGCCTGGGCATCCTTCCACGTTGGACAAAGGAAGGACTCAGTGACGGTCAATGAGGCTTCTCATGACTCAAGTGCTTCCATAATTGCTCCTGGAGCGGAGTGTGTGAAACTCCGCAGACCTGCGAGACCTGCTGGGAACGCCGGCCGTGGGTTTGCTGATGTCACCGCGCCTTTGGTGACATCACTCAGGTCCCTCGCAGCGCGGTGGCCCTTGCTGGGGCTCGCCGTGGCGTCACCTCTGTGCCTGACATCACGAGGACGTTGCTGGTGTCACCGGGAGCCCCGCGTGCATCACTGCGGCAGGAAGCGCTGCCCGTGGGCAGACTAGGATTTGTCACTGTCTTGCAATTGGTATTTCCTCCGCTTTCTGACGGTAATTCCATTAATCCGTCCGTACTTATTTCATCCACGGATCACGAGGCCCTTTGCAAAGGAGGGTGACCATCTTTGTTCCCGCTGTAAAGAGGGATAAGCTTAAATTCAAGCTGGAAGTGACTCTCCCGAGGTCACACGTCTCTGCCAGGAGTGATGTGGCAGAGGTCTCAGTTCTTCAAGGTGCTGTCATCAGATGCTTATCTGGAGTTTCTGATGTTGCGTAGACTTCTGTTAAGAATTTCCTGTGTAAATCTGCAGTATTACTAGAGAGCCTGGTGAAACAGGGCTTTGGGAAACAAAGCTTTTGCTAAATTCAGCTCTTTGCTGATGCCATCTCACTTTCGCCTTTGGTTTGCACCTTTGCCATGTGTTCTGGTGACATTTTATACTTGAGGGAGGCATCTAAGAGGCATCCCTATAGGGGGATGTTTTGCTGAAGCTGAAACCCTCTCTAATGGTGTATTCACCCTCATTCAAGGTGCTTGAGGGGTTTAGCTGAAGGCCAATGGCCCTAAATGCCGTATTTGGTCAATGAAGAGAGATCAACTCTTCCCCAGGATGATTCAGAGCAGAGGTGGACTCGTCTTCTGAATCACCCCGAAGGAAGTCTTTCATCTCTCTTTCTCCGTTATCCGTGGAGGGCCGTTTCCCCGCTAACGTTGGTTGTTGAATGAGCTGGTGTGAATACCCTGAATACCCGTCCACATCCACATCACATTGTTCTTGACTAGCAAAGCCCAGGAACTCGCTCCTGTGCCCTTGTATGGGCTGATGAGAAGTCAGATTAGTTTGCATTTGTGGACCTTCCTCTGGAGCGTCTGGTGTGTTACTGGGGCACAGCCTGGCTGGAGGGGTTTAGGTCTGAGTCCTTTGATCTAAAATAAGGTTTAACCATCACTTACTGGTGCAGGAAGGAGGAAGATTTTGCTGGCTTCACTATTTCTGCAGCCTTTGGAGAAACAAAGAGTCACTTTCTGTGGGTTTGGTGATCGCAGAGATTAGAGTTGATTCCAACTAAGTCCCGCGGTGCACACAGCATTCCCGGAGGTGTGTAAACCCCGCAGTGTGTGTAAAGCCCGGCGTTCCTGGGAGAGGTGTGTGGGCTGTCCTGCTCCTTGGGTGGGTGCGAGGCTGGGGAGAGGTGGGCAAGATGATTTGGCACATGACAGCAGAGCAAAGATGGAGTGAAAACGTATGGGAGTTCATAGGTCGGAGCTTTGGGTTGTCTTCAGGTGGTTTTGGTGACTCCCATTCCTCAGAAACTCAAATTTCTGCTGAAAAAAATGACTCACAGAGGATTTATAGGAGTTGTGCCGCACTTGAGGGATGGATTTTTGAACCTTATCTACCAGCATTTTCTGAAGAAGATAGCGATGAAATTCCCCCAGCTCCAGCCTTCTGCTGCGCTGACCTGGTTAAGCTGAGGAAGGAGGGAAAAACCTTCATTCTTGGGGGCCCACCTGCTCTCTTGCTGCCGTTCCCACAGCCAAGGAACATACCTTTGCTGAGGAAACGCATGAACAGGCAGCTCTTTGCAAGGAACTCCAGCCGTGTGCGTGGGCCGGGAGGAAGAGGGAGGCCAGCCACAACAGCTGCCCCTCCGCTAGGCACGGGCTTACAAAGGAGCCCTGATGCTGTCTGAGTAAGAGCGAATTCTTGAGCAAAGCGAGGGTGCAAGTCTGTTCTTGGTGGGAAGTTCCTTCTCGGAGACTCACCTGGGAAAGGAGAAGGGGGTTGTGGAAATCGCTGGGCTGCGTGGGGCCACGGCGGGTCCAGCCCTGCGGCGGTGGCTTCTCTGGGATGTCAGGAGCGAGGTCACTCTGTGCCCTTGGGCTTTGGGGCCAGACATTTTGCCCTCGGCCATAAATGCACAAACAGCTTTGCAAAGAGGGAGGAAGAGCTGGGATTTCCCCTCACTCGGGTGCCCGAGCTGCTCCGCTCCCCAGTGCTCTCCCATCTTGAGTCAAAGAGGAGAAGCTGCCTTGCTCTTCCCATCATCTTCACAGCGGTTTTCCCGTACCTAAAGGGGACCTATGAGAAATCTGGAGAGGGACTTTTTACAAGGGCACATAGTAACAGGACAAGGGGTGATAGATTCAAATTGAAAGAGGGGAGATTTAGATTAGAAATTGTTGCCCTGAGGGTGGTGAGAGCCTGTCCCAGGTTGGCCAGAGAGGCGGTGGATGAACCATCCCTGGAGACATCCCAGGCCAGGCTGGACGGGGCTCTGAGCAACCTGAGCTGGTGAAAATGTCCCTGTCATGGCAGGGGGGGCACTGGGGAGCTGGGGAGGTCCCTCCAACACAAACCATCTGTGATTCTATGACCTGGGCACTTCACTGTGTCCCCGTGTTGAGGGTAGGCAGCACCAAACAGCTTCCTCTGCTCGTTTTCCCTAAAGCAACGGCAATTCAGGACTCAGAGAACTGCCCGAGCTCCAGGGAATGACAGGGCTCCATGTGGTGCCTCTCTCCTACCCTGCTCCTCAGGGCTGCCACTTGCTCCATGTTGACGTGTTTCATGCTTAGGCCAAAATTCTGGGCTCTAGACCAGGCTCAGGGCCTGTGCCAGCCCGTGAGCAGGTCTGGGTGTCTCCCAGGACGCTGCATCCAGGGCTACGGGCTGACCCATGGGGCTGCGCTTGCGTCCGCCATCCGTGGATGGCACATCACCACCGACTGGCATTTTGGGCTGGGACGGAGCATCCCCCGCTGCCTGTCCCTCCCCAAGGAAGCGCCTTTGCAATTGGGAGCAGCGGAAGCGGCAGCCACACGTCCAAACCCCTCCGGGCAGCGATGCAGCCACCGCCAGCCCCGGGCGGCCGCGTTTCCTTCCCCTCCGGCTCCCGGGAAGGGAACTGCAGCGCCTGTGCCCTCCGGCGCTGCCCCACAACGTACCCATCAGCAAAAACAGCCTTGGGGTGCTGTGGGGGCACCCCAGAGGCCTCGCTGGCTGTCGGACCAGTCCCAAAGGAACTTTGCAGAGGTTACCCCAAAAGGGGTGAGCAGCAGGGTCGGGGGAGCGAGGGAGATTAAAGGGGGAGTGATGAGGGCAGGGAGGGCTGGGCGGGGAGAGTTATTACCTCAGGTTATTTTTTTGGAGGAGTTTTGATATTTCTAAGGAACTGCACTGCCTGTGTTTTCTGCCCAGCTGTCTCCCTCCTCCCCTGCGGTTATGAAAAGATGTTTTTCAGCCAAAAAATGACTTGGTTCCCCAGCCCCTCTCCGCGAGCCTTGTGACACTGCCGTTAGCGGAGGCAGCGTGGTGATCAGTGCTCAGCGCTTTCCCACAATAGCCTGGACACCGCTGTAAGGAAGCCAAAAAAACCTTCCGGCTCCAGATGGGATTTAGACCAGCAAACCCATTCTGCTGCCTGATTTCAACCCCTCACCCTGGATATCTCCAAGCGGCTCTCGCCTCCATCTGCTTGCAACCGAACTGGTTGCACATCCTGGCCGGGAGGTCGAGGTTGGGAGAAAGTCTGTGGAACTGGGAGATGCTGTGGTGAGCGGCTCCTCCGCCTGCTCTGCATCCCCTCCTGCCTCGTCCTGGGCTCTTCGACGGGCAGCAAACCCAGCACATCCCCAGCAGGGACGTGGGAAAAACTCCCCTCAGCGCCTCGCGCTATGTCGAAGCCCAGGGTTTCTTGTCCCCCCTCCACTGATGGCTGACACCTCTGCCCTGCTCCACCGCAGCCCCTGCACCTGCCACCCCACCTTTTCCAGGCGAGGCGAGCGCCGGGCTTTTCCATCCTCTCTGGCAGGCTGTGCTTCCCACGCTGGCTGGGGCTGCGCTTTCTTGAAGTGTTCGGATCATCCCACGCCAGATCACGCTCATCCCTGCCCTGAAACTTGCGGGCACCAGCCCCGCTTCCCACCGCTCTCCCATCCTCCGGCACCGTTTTGGTGCTCCCCATCCAGTTCACACCCTACACCTGTGCCGACACCTTGCCGTCCCCTGGCGTCACCAGTAACCGAACCTGAGCCCAGCGGTTCCCTCCGGCTGCATGCCGTGTGCCCGCGGGGACAAGGGCGGCCGCTCTTCTCCCGGCTGGCTCCGGGTGCTCGGTGCGCAGCACTGGCGTGCAGGCAGCTGGAGGAAATCAGAGGAGCTGGTTACAGAAAATCTGGGCAAAGACAAGGGAAAGAAAAAAAAGAATCCTGGGACCTGGCAAGATCCTGTGCAAGTTTCCATGAGAAATCCAACGTGGCCATCACTGGCCCGTGGCCGTGCTGGAGCCCGCCCAGGCCTCTCCCGGGGTCCGCGGCACTGCCAATGCCCACCCAACCTTCAGCCGGGTCCCAGCCAAGCCTGGTCCTGTGCCCGCGGCTCCGGCGGCTCCGCCGGCCCCTTGTCCCAGCGCCGCCGGGAGGGGACTGTTCCCAGGCGCTCGGGGAGCCGCCTGCCTCTTGTTGCTCCCGTGACATATTTATTGCTATCAGTATAGTCTTTTAATTTCCTTTGTTTCAGAATATCTGACGGCGCAATTAAGAAGGCCTGGAGGGAAGCGTGTGTGCTCGGTCATCAGCCCTGCGGTTACTGTCTGTCTGGAAGCGGCGCTGGAGCCGGGCTCAGGAACAGCTGCCAGGCTTCCAGGCTTGTTTTCATTTTCTGAGAGGTTAGCTGAACGCCCGATGCGAAGAGACACCCATACACACCCAGAAACCCCGCCACACACACAGAGCCACACGCACACATACGGAAACACACACATAAACACAGATGCAGGCCGACACGCAGAGACATAAACAGACCCATGCGCGAAACTGGCCCCGGGGACGTGGGATGGGACCCGTGCTATCGATTTTAACAGGTCACGGCGCAGCGGGACGGTGATGCCACCGGCTCAGCGTGGGGAGCGAGGAGCCTTTTGCTCTTTGCATCTCCCAGCTGTGAGGTGCAGCTTGTTCTGCCCCGGCGAAGGGTGAAGGGCAGGTCCCTCCCGCAGCTCATCCCAGACCTTCTAGGGCAAGAGCCCAGTCATCGTAGCTGTGAGTGGGCTCATCAGGGGCTCGTCCTCCTGGGCTCGGCTGCAGGGCACGCATGTGAAGATGCACCTGGGGTCCGGGCTGTGCAGCTCTCCATGCCGAAACCAGGAGCCTGGTTGGTCCCCTCTGCCAATGTGTGCTGGAGGGGGTGAAGAAATCTTCAATATCTGTAATATCTGCAATATTAATTGCAGCAGGGTTAGAAAAAGAGAGAGACTTTGACTTTGCCCACCAGGGGATGGTAGAACCTGGTCCTGAAGGGGCTGTGGCTCCTGGTGCCCTGGGGACCAGTGGTGATGGGGCAATGGGCAGCGGTGGTGATGGGGATCAGTGGTGATGGGGTGATGGGGACCAGTGGTGATGGGGACCAGTGTTGATGAGGTGATGGGGACTGGTGGTGATGGGGACCAGTGGTGATGGGGTGATGGGGACCAGTGGTGATGGGGATCAGTGGTGTTGGGGTGATGGGGACTGGGGGTAATGGGGTGATAGGGACCAGTGGTGCCAGCATAATGGGGACCAGTAGTAATGAGGTGATGGGAATCAGTGGTGCTGGGGCAATGGGGATGGGTAGTGCTGAGGTGGTGGGGACCGGTGTTGCCAAGGTGATGGTGACAGGAGGTGCTGAGGTGATGGGGACCAGTGGTACTGGGATGGTGGGGATGTGTAGTGCTGAAGTGATGGGGACCAGTGATGAAACCAGGGAGAGCCCCTGTTGCCCCACATGAGACTGCCAGACAGCAGCACCCAGGTGGGGTGTTTGGCAGCAGAGTGTGACAGCACCAAGGTGGGGTGAGCACATCTTCCGCATGGAAAACCCCATCCCTGAGGCCGGCAGGCATCTCGTCTCAGATGCCAGGAGGTGATGGACTTCACCCACCCTGCGCTGCCCTCCCTGCCCCACAGCCATGCACAGAGCCCATGTGGGAAATACCAGGCTGGGAACAATGTTTAAAAAAGCAGAAATCTTTCTAGGAGCAGGCAAGCTGAGTCGGGCGTGTCGTTCCCGGCAGGTTGGTGCCCCGCGGCGCCCCGGCTGCGGAGGAGGAGAGTCTCCGGTGGCTGGTAAAGCTGGGTTCACACTGCAGCTTCCCCGCCGCCGTGGGGGCTTGTTTGGGGCTTGCTCCTCTCCAGCTCCTGTCTTCACAAGACCTGTAGGAACCTCCTATCTCTGGAGCCTCGGGCCCTTAGTCAAATGCGGTTGGCAGCCGCAGGCGCGCACACGCTCGCCCGGCGGGATCGCACGCACACCTTGTTTTCTTGGGAAACGAGACTCCAAGAACCGGTCGCTGGGGAGAGGAGAGCGTGACCTGTGCCAGGTAGCACTGTCCATGCACTTCATTTTGCTGCAATAAGTTCACATGTCAATTGTCCTGGCCCTAAAACGTAATCTAGATGTGGCTAAAGCCGGGGGAGATGCTTGGCATCCCTGCAGTGAGCTTGGCACCCGGGTGAGGGAGGAGCTCAGTGGGGAGGGCAGGACACCCACTGGGGATTAATTGCTGCCCTGCTGCTGCCGTGGGCTGGCAGTCCCAGTGGTGGGGCCCGTTGGGGTTGGGTAAGCTGGTGCTATAGGTGCTATAGGGACAGACATCCCCCCATTTTAACTGGGAGCGTCTTCCCCTCCCCCATTGCCAGTGGGTTGGAGGTGCGAGAGCAAAGAGCAGTTGGAGGCGTCAGAGATGGGCAGATTCGGTCTCAGTCACAGCCATTCTTTTCTACCATCTCCCTTTAACATTGAAAGAAATCTCTGCTTTCCATTTTCTCTGTTTCTCCAGGAATCTCCACCACCTTTGCTAATTTTCTGGCTTTGCCTCGTTGAGAAATACGACAGCAGGGGCTCCTCTTCCCACGCAGCCATGCTGATGGCACAAAGATGGCACAACCCCTTCGCTCTCTGGGGCTGGGGACCACAAGCTGTGGCAGCAGGAGGGGTGTGGGGGATTTCAGCGGCGGGTGCCCCCCAGCTGGGCCGTGTTGTGTCAGTGAGGACCCCAGGGAGCTGCCGCAGGTCCTGCTCGCTCCTGGGAGATCTCCTGAGATCTTCTCCTCCAGCCCTGATTATTCCCATCCCCAGCCAGGGGCTTTGTATGCTCAGACCATCTGAAATGCCTTTGTTCAGCAGATGCACCTCAATGGCTTCAGCCCCGCAGGTACGGCCACATTTTGGGCTCATGGTCTGCAAGGGAGACATAGAACCTGTCACATAGACCCTGGGCAGAGATGGAAGAGCTGGGGTGTTCACTCCCTTTCCGACACTGCCTGCTGTGTGCTCTGCACCCTGCGTGTCTGCTTGGGGTGCCAAGCGCTTTATCGAGGCTCCTCCATCAGCGGCGAGAGCCCCCGGAGCTGCGGAAGCTTCTCCATCTTCTGTTTGAGGGCGATAGCAGTGCTGAGATAACCCCATCAGATACCTGGGCCCTGCGCATCACTCGCAGCGAAAGACAAGGCAGCACGTCCCGTCCTCAATGGAGAGCGATGGAGAAGGGTCCTCTAAGCCCGGTGCCCGGGGGTTCCCCATCAGCCCCAAATTGGGGTGCAGCAAGGAGAGACCCACGGGGCCTGGATTTGACCCCACTCCAAGCTTACCATAAGACTAAACACTTGCTTAGCAAAGCTGCCGACAAGAGTCTCGGGGGACCGCTGGGGATGTGTCATCCAGCTCCCGAGCCAGCCCCGAGCTCCAGTGGTGTCACACAGCGAGTGGCTCCGCCGGGGGGTCCGGATCCGGCCCCCATCCTCCCCCTGGCTCTTGCCGGCCCGTGCCAAATCCCCCGCCGGGCATGGAGACGACTCTCAGAGCTGGGTCCTGCGACAGAGGTTGCGTTCATCTCGCCTCCAGCCCATTGTCTTGTTTATTTGTTACGGTTGGTCTCCAATTAAGACTTTGAGCCGTTCGGGGCAAGAACTGTTTCTTCCCATGCGAACGTGCAGTTCCCGCGCCGCTGAGCTGTGATGTGGTTGGGGACCCGCAGGAGCATCTGCTATTGCAGCAACAGTGCCCGGGGACAAATGCGTTTCAGATGGACTCGGCATTTCTTTCCGTGCTCGGGCCAGTGGCCAGCCCGAGATGGTGAGGAAGAGCCGCCGGCCGGCCCTTTAGATGCGATGTTCCCTTCCTTGGAGACCCGCTGGGACCTGGCGTGGGGCCGGAGGCCTGCCAGGGACATCGTTACTGGCAGAGCACCGTTCCCGAATATCGAGGCCCGAGGGCACCTCCCGGATGGGGAAGGGGCTTTGCCATGGGCACCAGCGGGTCTGACGCCACCCAGGCGGATGCAGGGGCAGGTGAGCTGCCTCAACCCAGGTGTTTCAGGCAACGGCCCGAATGCTGGGGTGACCCTGGTTGGGTTGTGTCACTGGCCCTGGGGACGCAGCACAGGGCGCTCGTGGGGGATGCGGGGCTGAGGGTGCCCCAGCACCGCACCTGCGGCCCGCGGATGGCAAGTCCAGTCCGGCCGGTGGCCGCGGGGCAGCTGTGCGGACCCGTCCGGCCGGGTTGCGCGGCGTCAGTCAGCACATGATCTGCGCCGCGGGGCCAAAGGCTGAGGTCAGTCAGTCACACCCAGGCAGCGGCACTGACTTCACCATGGGCAGGAGCAGCTCCTCACGTACCGAGCTCCCCGAAGGCAGTGCTGACCTGCCGCTCGGGGCCGATGGTCAGACCGCTCCGTTATCGGGGCGCGGGCATCGCTCCCATCACAATGAGCGGCTCCCCAGAGCCCCCCCTGGCTCTTCCCCCAGCCAAAATAGTTCCTGTGGTCCTGGGGCCGAAGTGGAACGGCTCAGAAGGCTCTGCCAGTCCCGCGGGGGAGGCCGCGGTGCCGGTTCCCCACGGTGCTCGCTGTCCGGCTCGTGGGGCTGGCTGGTTTCCCCGAGCGCCGGCTGGGTGGGATCGGCCGCTGGCTGAGGTCACCGAAATCCCTTTCCATCTCCCTGGGTCTGGGACGGCCGCTGAGCGCGGGGCAGCGTGTCCTGGCTCACAGGAGCTGGGGCGGTGACACCAGCCAGGGCCACCTCCAGCCCCAGCCCCGAAACCCCAGGGGAGGGTGAAGGATGAGGTGTTTGGATTTTTAGGGTCTTATCCACAATTCAGCAGGACCCGTGTTTCCAGGGAAGGAAGAGTTAATCCCCCGCTCGCCGCTAATGAGCCTTAACTGGGAATGACCCGACCCCAGGGAGAAGTGAACCCATTGTCCTCGCCTGCGTTTGACTGTCTTCCAGGGAGACTCATGAAACGCAGAGCCCGGGCGTGAGTTCCCAATTTATGTCAGGAGGCTCTGATTTATTCTATTTATTTATTTTTGCCATCTGGTTGAGGAGGGACGCTGAACGCAAGCGTGAGAAATCCAGATGTGCACAGCTCCTCACTGCTGCGCGGGACCTCGTCCCCAGCTCAGCTCCTGGCCCCGCCGAGCTCAGCCCGATCGCCTGGCCACTGTCACCCCCCAACCCTCAGGGACAGGCTGGTGACACCCCTGGGCACCCACCGTGTTCCTGCAGGGATGACGTGTGGGTATTCAGACGCAGATGGGCTCAGCCTGGACACCCAGCATGTTGGTCATACGCTGGCCTGGTGGTGATAGCCATTGCTATGGTGGACACCTGGGTGTCCCCAGCTGTGGGGACATGGTGACCCTGGCAGCTGCCGTGGTGGCACCACCTGCTGCAGGGCCCAGCCCTGTTTCATAGAATCATAGAATCATTTTGATTGGAAAAGAGTTTCATGATGCCGGTCCCAAACATGATTCTGGCCCCTCCAAGGCTGTCACCATGCTCACCCCTGCGTTTTTGGGGTCGTACTGGTTTGGGGACAGCTGGTAGCACGGTGCAGGCTGGAAACGCACCCCACAAATGGGCTGTGACCCTGGGCACCCTCCAGGACAGTGGCACAGGGGACACCCAGGGTCCCTTCCCTGCTGGCAGGGTGGGATGGTGATGAAAGCTACACCGTGCCCAAGGGATCAGGGATGTCCCTGGGTGCCTCCGCTGCGGGGCAGGGAAGATGGAGCTGTTTTGGGGCTCAGTCACCCCCATGAAGGGACAATGGGACTGCAGCTGGGCACCGCCTCTGCTGTCCCCGTCATCGCTGGTGTGGCACGAGGCTGCCTGCGGCAGTGCCGTTTTGGGGACAAACGGATGCTGTGAAACCTCCTGCAGGAGCCGGGGGACACAACCGGGCAGCGCGACCCAGAGGGGCAGAGAAAGAGGGGGTTTGGTGGGGAACTTTTGAATTTTTGCGATGATTTTTTGGTCGGGGCTCCTCTGAGACACAAGAGATGATCACACAGGATCTTAGCTCATCCGCTTGCTGTCTCATGCCTGGGAGGTTTGGCCGCAGGCCCGAGGGCTCCGGAGGAGGAGGAAAATTTCATCATCCCGCTCCAACGTCTCCTGGATAATCAGCCTCTTGTTAACCGATACAGCCCCATGCGAGATGCTCGCCGAGGACCGGGGCCCTGGAGGAGCCTTAGGTGGTCTTGGCCCCGGCGAAGCTTTGCTGAGCCTCTCCCAGGGCTGCCTGGGAAGCGGCTGCAGTTTTCTCTGGCTCTCCCTGCAGATGCTCGCTCGCCTCCCTCTGCCTCTTCCCAGCTGGCCCCGGCATTTCCACGCCGAGATGCTCCCCACGCCGAGATGCTCCCCACGCAGAGATGCTCCCCACACCATGATGCTCCCCACACCATGATGCTCCCCACATCTTGATACTCCCTGCACCATGACAGTCCCCACACCCAGACACTCCCTGCACCCTCCCAGCGCTTCTGAGCAGCTGGAAAGTGTCGGTTTAAGCATCCCCTGCGGGGGAAAATGCCTTTGCAATCAGCCATCCCATAGCAGAGCAGGAGAGAAGAAGGAGAGAGGACAGTGACACAGGCCCCAGCAACGCTTGGGGTTGTTCGGGGCAGCTCGGGGCAGCCCGAGGGTAAGGGTGAGCATGAAGGGAACCCAGCAAAGAGGAGTCAAATCCAGTCTGTTTCTGTTGGTTTATTTAAAAAAGGGGGACAAGAAGTATAAAAAAATAAATATTTAAATAGACTTCTATATATATATATTACCACAAATCTTATTATTAATTATTATTAATTATTATTATTATTAATAACATTATTAAAAGTCAGGTCAGAGCACTCGGTGCATGCTGGGCTGTCCACCGAGGCAATAAATAACCCTCGCAGCCGCTCCGGTGCCAGGAGCGAGCCAGCGCCTCCTGCCACCGGCCTGGGGCCCGTCCCCGCGCCCCCACGTCTCTGTGTCCCCACGTCCCCGTGCCAGGGACACATGTTTGGCCCTGCACCACCCAGCCCTTGGCTGGGCCACTGGTACATTCAGAGCCCTTCTGACATGAAAAGCCCTTTTCCAAAGGGGATAGATGGGTTCTCCATGCCCCGCCGTGCCCGCGTGGGGCGGATGATGCTCTCTGGTGGGGCAGACGGTGCTCTCCGCTGGGGTGGCCACCAGCTCTGTCCCCAGCGAGTGGCCTCGTTTGAGATAGCGGGACCCAGCCCCGACCGCTGCGGCCACCCCGGTACCCTCAGTTCAGCTCCTTGTAGGGGAGCCCAGCCCCAAAAATGTGCATGGGGAGCGTGTCCCCGTGTCCCCACCAGCTGTGGAATCCCGGTGTCCTTCATGCCAATCCTTCTTCCCAGGGAAGTACAGGCTTTGGGATGATGCTCGGGAATGTCCATCGGGTTGCTCTCCGTGATGGAGGAGGCAGGCCATGGGGGACACAGTCCAGCCCCTCACAGCCCCCCCGTGTCCCCGCACCCCGTGGGAGGACGGGGATGGCCCAGGCACATCCTGGGACCGGCCCGTGCCCCGGCGTCACCTCTGCTGCTGGGACCAGGGATGCGCTGCCTCGTCCCGCTGGATGCCGCGCCCCCTGGTTCTGCTCCACCAGGGGCACACCAGGCTGTGAAGTTCACCCCAGAAGGGGCAAATAAATCACCAAAGTGTGGATGGGGCCAGTGCAGGGTCCAGGGTAATAAATAGGAAGGCAGGAGGTCAGGAGGCAGCGGTGCGGGGACGGCACGGCCGGCTCCGTGTCCTCACCAAGTGCTGGGGGTGGGTGGAGGAGCGGGGGCGGGCGCTCAGGGGGGGCTGAGATGAGGTAGGAGGACACGGGCCGCCTGGGCGATGACCTGCACATACTTCCTGAGCACCTGGCAGCCCTGCTGCTTCTTCCTGAAGGTGCCCTTGCCCTTGGAGCTCTCGCCATAACTGACGTCCACCTGGAAGATGTTGTAGTTCTTGCAGAGGAGGCAGGTGAGGTTGGAGATGAGGCCCCGGGTGGTCTTGGTGGTGTTGTGGAGCCGGTCGAGGAGCTCCTTGGCTGTGGGGTTGAGCTCCTCCTGGTCGCGCGTGATGTTCCCCAGCGAGGCGTTGAGGAAGGCGAAGAGCTGGTACATGGCCACCATCACCTCCTTCCTCTCGCTCGTCCGGTTGACGCGAAACGGCGGGAAGATGACACCGCTGGGGTTGCAGAGCTTGTCGGCCTCGCTGCTGAACGGCTCTCCCTGGCACTTCAGCTGGGGAGAGAGGCCAGTGTCACCCCAGTGTCCCCTGTCCGTTCCCCCACTTCTGCCACCATCCCTGTGGCATCCCCAGCCCTCCCGCTTTGTGTGCTTGAAGCATCCCCATGGTGTCCCCAGCCCTCCCTCCTCACACACTTGGAACAAATAGGTCCCGGCCATTCCCGAATGTCACTTACGTAGAGACTGAAGAGGTCCTGGGCGGTGGCGTTGAGCAGTGCGACCTGCCTGCGGGTCTGCTCCTGGACGTTGGAGCGGCACAAGCCATGGCCGGGGCAGCTGGACCCGGTCACCAGCAGCGCCCGCCCGGCCACCGGCCGCCGCTGCAGCAGGAGCAGGGCCACGAAGGGCACGACGCCTGTGCGGGGAGAGAGGGGACGTCATGGTGGGCACCGAGCCGGTGCTGGTCCGTGATGGTGCAGAGCATCCTCCCGGGGTGTCCCCAGCCCCGGCACCCCAGGGCAGGGCGTCCAGCCAGAGCGGGGACCCGTCCTGCTCAGGTCAGGGTCCGGTTCGGCCGGCAGCCCCAGACCCCCCACTTCGCCGTCCCTTCGCGCTGCCGTTGCCCTCACCTGCCCCCCGGCAGGCGCTCCCCCGCCTCCCTTCCCGGCGGGGCGCCCCGTGGCATTCCCACATTTCGCAACCGGCCCGGTGACGACCTGTTGGGTTTAATCAAATATGCAAAGCGCTTTTCCCTCCGTTATCCTCGGCCGGGCCTGCGGGAGCGAGGCCCCACCCCGGCCCCGGCTGACTCAGCGGGGCGCCCGCAAGGAAACCTGCCTCCGGCATCCCCCTTCCCTCCCGCCTCCGGCCCCGCCGCCTGCCTCAGTTTCCCCGTCTGCGAAGCGGGCGCAGCGCCGAGGAGCCTTGGGAGAGCCGCCGCAGCTGCCAGAGACGCCGGCCAGCAAATCCCTGGACGCGGAACAAGGGGACCCTTGAGCTGCCCACAGCTGGGTCACCCCGGCGTCCCCCTCCTGCCACGGGGCGAGAGCGGGGTGCTCCAGCCCCCATCCATGGGGACCCCCCAAAGCAGCACCCCTGCTCGGGGAGGCCAAGCCCATCCAGAGCCCCGCCATGGTGCTCTGTGTCCTCAGGACAGGTCCCTGCGGGGTCTCTGCTGGCCGGTGACCTGGCCATGTCCCTGGGGGTCCCGGAGGCCGCGGGGGTGCTGCCAGGTGACGTCCCCGGCCGTGACAAGCGCCGAAGCTGCCCACACTTGTCAGCGCCTCCGACGTGCCGCCGGTGCCGGGTAATACAAACCTTCCTTTATTTACCCTGCCCAGGTGGGAAAGGACTTACCTGGGCGTGTTGTGAGCCCTGACCCGCCGCTTCCCCCTGCGCGGGACGAGGACAGGGGGGACCCTTCCAACCCGCACCCCCATGGGACACGGCTGCCCTGACCCCCTGCAAGCCCCTCTTGCCGTGTCCCCATGTCACAGCTGGGCAGAGTGGGGCTCAGCACCCATGGGTGCTGGATGGGTGGGGGGTCCCGGGTGGGTGCTGCACCATGGGACCCCCAGCACGGCCTCTGGGGTGGCGGCCGTTGCCCCCACCCCCCGTCCTGCACTTGGCAGCCTCCCCATCCCTCCGGTGCTCCCCAGGCAGCGCAGCTCGCGACATCGAGACACCCAGCAGGAGGAAAAGCAGGAGGGGGGACAACATTTAAAAAAAAAAAAGCCAAAAAAGCCCAAATTTAAAAAAAAAGTCTTCCCCCCTTGTCTTTTTTTTTTGGTTTGGAAGCAATTCCAGTTATATAAGTGTCCAGATGTGGCTGCACCGCGCCAGCGCCGCGCCGCGCTCCCGCTGCCAATTCCCAGAGATGCTCGTCCCGGGGGAGCGCGGCGCGGCGGGAGCCCTGGCTGCGGGTACCGCGACCCGCCCGCCCGGGCATCCCCGCGGAAAGGGGGGGAAAGAAAAGTGGGGAGAAGGGGAAATCATTGCTCCCAAGTTGGAATTTTGTTTTCTTGTCTCTTTTTTTACCTGCCGGTACGAACTTCATTGTGAGCCGCGTCCCGGGAGCAACTTAATAGAGATTGGTGTTGGCAGAGGACGTTTTCAGAAATTCATGTTCATACTGGGGGACTTCTCGGGGTTTATATACCGGTCCGGCAGCCAGCCTGTGTTGTAAGAAAGGGGAGGAGGGGGGGACGCGGGGGGGAGCAGCACTATCGTTACTTCTATTGAAACTGGAAATCAGGAAGTCGAGGGCTTTGGAAATCCTGAATGATTCTTAGAAATAAACTTCTGATAAAGTTGATGTCACCGGGATTGTGGGTTTTGTGTTTTTTTCACGCGCGGGGTCGGGGAGGTGCTGGGGAAGTGGGTGGGAAGGGGGGGGGAAAAATGAATTGCTGTGCCCTCCCGGGGAGGCGAGTGGTGGCACGTGGGGTTCGGGGGCGTCGCGGGGGGCGGCGGGTGCCGGTGGCGGCGTTGAGGCGCGATGGCGAGCGCGGGGCCGTGACTCACCCAGCCACAAGCACTTTCACCCCCGGGTCCCCCTCCCCGGGCTGGGGCTTCCCCGTTGGCTGCTGGAGCAATCAATAAAATAAGAGGGGGGGGAAATTGATTAGGGGTTTTGGGGTGGTTTTGGAGGGATAAAAGGTGAGCGGAGGTGATGGTGGGGTCCCGGAGGGGTGCGGGAGCGCAGGTCGCAGTGGGATGGACGCGATGGTACCGGCGTCCCCCAGCCCACCTTGTCCCTTTGTGTGAAAATATGAAAAGGGTGGGTTTTCTATGGGATAAAGGAATGGACAAACCCACCGAGCGGGGAGAGGCTGGACCGGCCCCCCAGGGTTAACCCTTCCAGGGCAGGACCGGCCCCTGCCCGGTGCAGGCAGGACAAGCAGGGCAGCGATGGGCTGGTTGGCAACATCCTAAAATCAACGTAAGGGCAAACACCCAAGCAGGGGGGTCAACCATTTGTGGGGGTCCCACAGGGCTGTTTGCTCCCTGATTTGGGTGAAAAACAGGTTAAAGGGATTTTTTTTGTTTGTTTTATATATATATATATTTTTTTTTTCTCACCGAGGGTACGGCCCGAGCTGCAACTTTTAATCAGGTTTAGCAAGTTTGTGCCCTGGGTGCACTGGCAGCGTGAAACCACCAGCGTGACAGTCGAGGAACGGTGACGCTAACGCTACCACAACCCCGGCCGGCCCTGGTGACAGGGGACACACATCAAGGGGGGACACCAGGACCCCCCTGTGCCGGGAAACAGGGCAGGGGAGGTTGGTCACACAGCTGCTGCCTCAGTTTCCCCATGCAGGAACCTGGGGACCAGCATGGTTTGCCAGGTGGCGTTGATGCCCCAGCAGCCAAAGCTGGTTTCAGCCCAGTCTGGCCTTACTGGGCTGGGACTGGGAGCCAGGGGGCTGTGGAGGGGGGGACCAGCCCTGTCTCACCCCCTGCAGCCTCACACCTGGTTTTATTGGGGCGCAGTGAGCAGCACCTTGTGTATCAATGGATATCTGCTGGCCTGACAGCACTTAATTAACTGTGGAACTGGTGTTTCTTAATTAATGGCACTAGGGAACATCCTCAGCGGGGGCTCCTGCACAGGAATTGCTGCAGATTTGCTGTTTTCTGCCCTTTTTCCAAATTTCCCGGCAGTGGTGGAACGTGGACATGGGCAGGGTTTGGGCGTTCATTTTATAACGGCTTTTTCGGGGAGGATAAAAAGGTGGGGGTGTCCCCTCTGCAGGGGGGGGCACTCCAGCAGGAAAACCCCAATCCCTGCTCCGGGCGGGCTGGACGGGGACGATTTCCCAGGGATGCCCAGAAAACCCCCTTTCCCATCGCTTGGGAGCGGGAACGTGCCCGCGCGGGCACCCCGGGCACGGGCAGCAGGAGCCTGGCAAGGTGGTGACAAGGGTGGGGGTCACAAGTGGGGACCGGAGGGAGGATCCAGCCCTCCCCATGGCGGGCGCTGCGGGGATGGGAAGCTGGTGGGGTGTTCCTTGGGTGTCCCCACTTTGGGGACCCCAGGAGCAGAGTTGGGGGCAGGTTGGGCAGGAGGCAGCGGCCCTGTCTGGCTGAATGCTGCCTGATGTCCCTGTTGTCCCTCTGTCCCTGCTGTCCCTGTTGTTCCTCTGTCTCTGCTTGTCCCCCTGTCCCTGCTGCCATCCCAGCTGGCGACATGGGGACATGGGAGGGTCCCAAGGCCACCGCGGCCATGGTGCTGCTCTGCTCCCCTCCAGCTGCCTCTGCCCCATCCCTCACCAGAGCTGCCCCCCGCCCCATCCCTGTCCCCTTGTGTCCCCCCCGCCCATCCCTGTCCCCATGCTGCCCCCTGCTGCTCCAGCCCAGAACTGACCACTCCCCATCCCATAATTGCCCACCGTCCCGTCCCCAGCCCAGAACTGCCCCCCATCCCTATCCCTGTCCCAGAACTGCCCCCTAGCCCCATTCCCACCCCCAGCCTGTCCTCTCCATCCCAGAACTGCCCCCTCCTGCCTCGTCTCTATCCCATAATCGCCCCCATCCTATCCCAAACCCATCCTAGAACTGCTCCATCCCATAGTTGCCCCCCTGCCCCATGCCCATCCCGTCCTTGTTGTGCTGTCCCTCTGGGACCCCTCCCTGTGCTGTCCCCAGGGTGGAGGACACACTGAGATTTCAGCCCTCACACCGGTTTGGGGCCGGGGGGCTGTGCTGGGGGGTGACTAAGGCTGGTGTCCCCTCCCTGGGAAACCCCGGGGCTGAGTAATGGCCAGGACCGAATTCCCCTTGGGCTCCCCATGTTCCCCTGCCCGGGGCTGCCTCCTCCCCAGCCCTGTGCCCCACCAGTGTCACCCCACTCGTGTCACCCCACTGCTTTCCCTCCCAGCCAGGTGGTGGGTCCCCATGGCTGTGGGGTGAGCAGCTCCCTTGGGGACCTCAGCCAAGGGATGTCCCCACCATGGGGTGGCTTTTCCCAGGTGGCTCCAGGGTGGGCAGCAGGGTCACTCAGGTGGCCCTGACCTGCGGGGACACCAGGGCCACCAGCATCCCTCTGGTGACACTCAGCCCGGGGTGCACCCACATATGGGGGTCCCCCCACCCCTCCACACCCTTCCCTGGGTGGGGGTCACATACCTGTGCCCTCCCCTCTGCAGCCCATGCAAGCCGTCCCCTCCTTGGAGCCAGGTGGGTGGCTCAGCAGCCGGTGGGCGGTGGCACCGTCACAGTCACGGTGACCCACGGCACGGCAAGCCAGCCTGGGCTGCTTCATGGTGACATTGTCCCCAACAGGAATGTCCCCAAATGGCAGCAGGGGCCAGCGCAGCGGTGGCCGTCCTGGCGGCGATGCTCCCTGTGACTGACTCAGGCAGCAGTGCCGGGCAGCCCGGTGGCACCGGCACACGCAGGAACGAGTGACTCTGCGGTGCCACATGACCGGGTCTTAGGATTTTTGACTCAGCGGGGCCGGTGGCAGAGGGGTGGCCTGGTCCCTGCAACGGCCCGGCAGCTGTGCCGAGTGGCACACGGGGCTGTGTGACATGCGGCACGTGGTGCCATGCTGTGTAGTGCCAGGCCATGCCATGGCCTGTCACGCCTTGTCACGCTGCGTGCCACACCGCACCATGTGCCGGACCACGCTGTGCCATGCACCACGATGTGCCGGATGCCACGTCTCATTGGGTACCGTGTGCCATTGTGCTGTGCCACATCCCGTGCCACCACCACCACAACACATCCCGTGCCACCTACCACTTGCCCTGGTGAGGACACTGGGCACAGCCCTGCTCTGCCCGCGGACACACGGACACCCAGACACCAGGACACAACCGCTCAGCGGCCCGTGGGCCAAAGTCAGCTCTTTATTTCCTCCTGCCATTATACAAAAATACAGGGGTGCCACGAGCCCGGGGTGGCCACCGCCCTTCTCACAGTACAAAATAATCTTGATATTTATAAATAACACCTCGTTACATTCATAGTTTAACACAATACAAAAAAAGTTATCACAAAAATAGATATTTATATATTAAAAACGTCCTTAAATATTTTTTCTCCCACTGCAGGGATGTATTAAATTAACCCCAAGATTCAATAAATATCACAACCACTCAAATATTAATGTATAAATTAGTGGGGAGGGGGTGGGTGCTGCCACCCACTGTCACAGCGCAGTGGCCAGAGCCGAGCTCCTGCCCGACACAGCCTCAGAGGCTTGGGGACACAGGGACACCGAGGGTACAGGGACACTGAGCACAGATGGAAGAGCATGGGGGTCCCTGAGGACACAGGGATGCTGGGAGCATGGGGACACCAAGAGCAGGGGGTCACCCAACACATGAGGGTGAGCACAGACACACTGCACAGGGACACTGAGCACACAGGGACACTGATGGCACAGAGACGGCACAGAGGTGCTGAGGGCCTGGGGACGAGTGTGTAGGGACAAGCACAGCAAAGGGCACAGGGACATGGAGCTTGTAGGGACACTGAGTGTGCATGGACATGGAGATCACAGGGATGCTGAGCTCACAGGGACACCACGCTCACAGGGACACCAGCTTTACAGGGACACCAGGCTCACAGGGACACCAGCTTTACAGGGACACCATGCTCACAGGGACATCACGCTCACAGGGACACCAGCTTTACAGGGACACCAGGCTCACAGGGACACCAGCTTTACAGGGACACCAGGCTCACAGGGACACCACGCTCACAGGGACACCAGCTTTACAGGGACACCAGGCTCACAGGGACATCACGCTCACAGGGACACCAGCTTTACAGGGACACCAGGCTCATGGGGACACCAGGCTCATGGGGACACCACGCTCACAGGGACACCACGCTCACAGGGACACCAGCTTTACAGGGACACCAGGCTCACAGGGTTCTACTCCCAGACACTTCCTGGGGTGCACAAACCCCCGAAGGTGCAGGCAGGGCGGTGCAGGGGGTGACAGTGCCGGTGGCACACACCGGTGCCGGCAGCACAGCTGAGTCAGGCTGGGTCACCGGACCCGCTGAATCACTGGAAAATCCATCAGGACTCGGTGACAAGGGACGGCTCCATCCCGCAGCGTTGGGCACCCGGGGGACACCCGCGTGAACCCGAGTGTGTGACACCCACCATCGCTGCCGAAATGTGGAGCAGGACAAGGGAGAGTTGCCAGGAGCAGGGCTGTCCTGCAGCCGCGCGGTGGCACGGGGACAGCCAGGTCCCCATGGTAAGCCGAGGCGATGGATGATGCTTCGAGCGCACTCGTGTCCTCACCCCTGGGAGCTCAGAGGGTCCCTGAGGAGCGTCCCCACCGGCAAGTTGTCATCTGGGGATGGGGGTGAAGATGGAGATGATGGAGATGGGGACAGCTCTGGTGACACCGGAGCTGCACTACGAGCGTGTGGGTGGCCGTGGGCCCCGGTGGGATCTCCGCTTCTCCCGGCGGCTCCGGGCCTCGAGCCGGGCGCTGAGCTTGGCCATGAAGCGGGCGTAGCTCCAGAGGATCTGGCACCCCGCCAGCTTCTGCCGGAAGATCTTGGTGGGTGCCGTGGGGCTGGCGGGCGGCCGGTGGCCGGGGACCGGGCTGGGGGCCGGGAACAGCCCGTCCAGGTTGCTGAGGAGCCCCCGCACCTTCAGGTGGGTGCTGGCCAAGCGGCGAAGGATTTCAGCGCCAGGGGGGTTGAGGTCACGCTGGTGGCGGGTGATGTCCTGCAGCGCCTGCGCCATGCGGGCCATGGTCCCTCGCAGCTCCCGCAGCCCCCCGGGGCCCAGCACGGGTCCCCGCAGCCACTCGGGAGGGCGGTTGGTGCGGCAGAGGTGGTGGATGGCCAAGTGCTGGTTCTCCTCCTGCCCAGGGACGGGGGGGACAGTCAGGGACATTGGACTGGAGCAGCGTGGAACCCCCTCGCCAGTATTATCCCCCCATGGAGGGGACAGGCATGGGACTCACGTAAAAGGTGAAAAGCTCCTGCGCATCCTCGGCCATGTGTCTCACCAGCGCCTGGATCTGCTGCAGGGTTGGGGGGGGCAGGGGCCGTCCCCCCTGGCTAGGCACTGCCCAGAGGATCAAGAGTCCTTTGGTGACAGCTGGGGAGGAAGAGGAGTGACATGGGGGACACTGGGGCATTGCTGGGTGTAGGGAGGTTCCAGCCCACCAGTCCCCCCATGCCCATCACCCTGGTGTCAAGCCTGGAGGTGACACCAGTGTGTGCCAGGTACATGTGCCCCCCTGCACTGGTCCCTGGTCCTGCTGCAGGGACAAGCCAGTCTCTGTGCCAAGTCTCTGGACCTGGTGGGGAGAAGGAGGAGGATGGAGATGCCCTGGAGCAGCCAGGGACACAGCCCAGTGCTGGTGGTTGTCCAAACAGCTCCCCCATCAGCACAGGCCACTGCAAAGGAGGGGACAGCTGTGACACTCCCGGATTCGGCTCCTTGGCTCCAGCCCATTGCTGTCCCAGCCCTGCTGTCACCCAGAGCCATGTGCCAGTGGTGATTCAGGAGGTGGCACTGGATCAGCGCGCAGCATCCAGCCACTGACTCAAGGGCTTCAGGGTGTGCAGGATCCATGCCAGCAAGCTAACCTCTGACCCTCTGCCATCTGTCCCCAAACTGACCCCAGTGCGTGTCCCCTCCTGCCCACCCCCTCCCAGCATGCCTTCTGCCCTGGGATGAAGGCAGCACGCCTGAGTCCCCATCCCTGGTGCTCCCCATCCCACATGCCATGGCGGGGATCAGCCCCATCCCCCATCAGCACCCTTGGGAGGTGACACCGCGGCAGCACAGGGAGTGACAGCCTGGGTGACACCATCAGCCGCAGCACGCCGACTCCATCCCTACGCGGGCCCCACCGTGCTCTCCCCGCGGCCCCCGGCGCGCGAGCGAGAGGGCGGTTTGGGGACGCGGCAGCCACCTACCTGCCAGCATGCCCAAGGGCCACCCGCCACACCGCATGGCCGGGACGGGGTGTCTGGGCGTGGGGCCGCCGGGCGCGCAAGCCACTTCCTTACTGCCGGCCTGATGGGGAAGCTCGCCTTTTAAAGTGCACCCATTTGCCCCCACCTCCGCGGGAGGCACCCGGACCCAACGGGAAGGCAGCGAGAAGTGAAGCCACGGCCCCGGGGCCAATGAGCGGGGTGAGTCACCCCGGCGGGAGGAAATGATGCCAGGACTGCCCGTGGGCTTATTCTTCGATTCAGTTCCTCGAGGGAGTCCCAGTGGGTCCAGCCCATGGTCCCACTGCTTGGCTTGGGTCTGGTTGTGCCAGAGCCCAAAAACCTGGTTTCTTGGGACAGAGCGGCTCTGAGTCACTCCAGGTTTGCTGCTCGGCACCCAATGGGCTGGTTGAACTGCAAACAGCCTGTCTGCCTCAAAACCCAAATGCAGAAGAAGGTAACGGTGGTTGGTGGCGGTAGCAGGGCTGGCACTTGGGGACGTTGGCCGTGTGGGGACACCCATGTCACATCATGAAAGGCTTCCTGCACCAGGTCCAGCCATGAGAGCTGAAAATCCAGCCTGGGAAGGAGGGAGATGGAAACTCGGTAAGTGCGGAGCATCTCGGCACGGCTGGGTACCACACCCCGCCGTGGCACTGGGTGATGCTCTCGAGGATGCTCTGGCCATCCATCCCCTCATACCACCCCTCTGGGTGACAAATTGGGGTGCTGACTAAGCAGGGGACACAGAGTGGCATGGTTCATCCCGGCAGCACCCATGGGTGACCCCAGGGAGGAATCACAGCCGCCCGGTGCCAAAAGGCCACCCCGGGACGTGCGTGGGGCCCCGGGTGTTGCCCAAGGGCGCAGGGCCGGGCAGCGGAAGGCCGTTGTGGGCAGCGGTGCTGGCAGCTGTCCCTGCTGCCGTGGCAGCCTTGTGCAATGCCACCACGGCACAGCCCGGCGTGCACAGCGCCCAGCACAGCGCCCAGCACAGCCAGCAGCACCCGCTGCAACCCCTGTGCACCCCAGCTCCCCTTTCCCCACAGGTGGAGCCTGGCACTGACAGGGGCTTTTTCCTTCCTATAAAAATGAATGTATTTTATCAGCTCTTTGAGATACAGCGCAATCCGGGTGATGCTGGTGCCCATCACAAGCCGCCCCGCACTCAGTTTGCAGGTTCCGAGGGTTTTGCAGCAGCATGGGCTGACAACCCAGCCACAACCTCTGCTCGGGGTGGAACCATGTGGCTGTGGCTCCCTTCCACAAGAAGAAATGTTGTCTTTTCCCAGAATTTCCCCTCCCCAGCCGCCCCATGAGCTCCAGGATTCCCTGCTGGGCACAGGGCTGGCGCTGCTTCCTTTCCCGGCCGCCTCCTCCTCCTCAGGGTGTCCCCAGCAGAGGTCGTGGCTGGGCCAGGGGGCTCAGGGTGGGCAGGGCGGTGCCTGAGGGGGTGGAGGAGCCAGGAGAACACCCTCTTCTCCCCAGCCTGCTTGGCTGAAGCAGCTTGTCCATCTGTCTGTCTGTCTAGGCAGTCTGTTAGCCAGCTGTCCATCCGTCCATCTGCCCATCCACCCATACTTCTGTCCAGCTGTCCAACAACCTGTCTGTCCATCATCCATGCAATGAACCAATCGTTCATCCACTCCTTTATTTGTATGTATGCACATCCACCTGTCTGTCCATTTATCCATCCACCCATCCATCCATCCATCCATCCACCTGTCTGTTCGTCCATCCATCCATCCATCTACTCATACATGCATCCGCCTATCCATCCTTCCGTTTGTCCATGTCCGTCCATCCATCCATCCACCCATCCATCTATCCATGTGTCCATCCATCCGTCCATGCCTCCATCTCTCTCTCTCTGACCCCAGGGACCCTCCAGCAAGCGTGATGCTGCAGCAGGACCCCCGGACACCCTGGCCAGGTGAGCAGGACCACACAGGTAGATCGCACCCACCCTCAGATCCCCACAGCCAGAGGTGGCCCTGGTCTCTCTGCACGTCACTGTCACCTCCCAGGGGGCGCACAGGGTCCCTGCTGGGCTGGGCAGTGGCTGCCTTACTGGAGCAAAGCGGGTGGCTGTGCAATACCCAACGGGGACAAAAATAGCGCCGGTGACCGCATGGGCCGGCTGAAATTTCTTCATCACTTGGGTGCACGTCACTGGCATCTCATGACTGCGGACAAGAGAACGAGACAGGAAAGAAGTGCCCCGGGAGGCGGCAGGAACCCGAGGGGTGACGCGGGGGGACACGCCGGGACCCGCGCACGCTCCCGCCTGGTGCACAGGGGCGTGGGGCTGGTTTTGGAGGACGGGATGGGGGCAGAGCCATGTTTGCCAACCGCGCTGAGCCCTGCGGAGCCGCCCACCCTGGGGAACAGAACCCAAAGGGGTTTCTGCTGTGCTTGTGCTCCTGACGAGCCGTGGTCCCCAGGGACACCCAGGGGCTGGGGACATGGGGGATAAGGCCAGCATCACACAGCCCCAGCCATCCAAGGGGCTGACAGGAGCTCCCAGACGCCCCAGGAGGTGACAGACAGCCGTGACCCCACACACCCCGCTGTGTCTGGGGTGGCAACAGGAGAGGATGTGGGGACACAGTGGCAACACAATAGGGGCATCCCCAGGCCTGGAGTCAAGTTCGGCTCTTTGTGCTGCAGTTTCCCCCAGAGCTGGGAGCTGGTCCAGCATGGGGCAGGGCAGAAAGGGAGGAGCGGGGCCTGTGCCTCAGTTTCCCCAGGGCTGGTGATTTGCTGAGGGCTGCAGCCTTTGCCCTTTTTTTCCCAAGAATGTGGCCGGTGAGCTTGTCCTGTCCTGGTCACCTCACAGTGGGGACACAGGGAGTGCCACATCCCCCTGTCACATCTCAGCCCTTCCCATCCCGCACAGCGCCACCACACTGGGGACTGGCTCTGGGCCAACCCCCCAGCTACAGAGACATACAAATAATAGAACTTTTATTGACTTATTAAAAACTATGTGAAAATACAGCTTGGAAGGAGTTGGGGGGTCACCGTCGCTCCCCCTCAATAGGCCACAGCCCAGGCAGGGGCACAGGGCCACCCCAGAGGTGACACCAGGCTGGGGCTGAACCACAGCATCCCCATTCTCTCCCTGGGAGATTTTCGGGGTGCGGGGGGACCCACAGCTCTGGGGACATTTTCACCCCCCATGAGGCCAGACCAGGGGGGCCCTAGAGCATCACAGCCCCACTCAAAGGGATCACCCATGGGGACACACACAGGGCATGGGGACATGCCCTGCCAGCCCCGGGCTGCCACCCCAGCACCATGGTGGCACATCACTGCTCTCTGGCATGTCCCCCAACCAGCAGGTCCCTGGGGACACCTGCTCCCCTCCCAAGGGGACAGAGGGTGGCAGGTGCTGCCCTTTGGCGTCCCCCACAGGGTGGCATGGCCAGGACAGCTCGCCCTCCCACAGGACACTGTCCCACATCCACTAGGCCACTGGGTTCCTGAAGCCACCATTGCCCATGTCCCCAGCAGACAGGGAGTGACGCTGCACCCGGCTCTGCCCCACACTGCAGGAGCCTCGAAACTGAAAAATAATGAATGGGGGGGTGGGTAGCAGGGGACCCCACCGTGCCACTGTCCTGGGCCACCCGGTGCGGGGACAGCAGCCGCTATCTGCCACTGTCCTGGCGCTGCTGCAGCAGCTGGATGACCTCAGCGATGCCCTCCTCGGGGACCTGCGGGGGACAGAGGGGTCAGCCCTGGGGACACCCCCGGGCGGCGGGTCCCGGGGAGGCGCAGGGGCTCACCAGGGCGTGATCGAAGTTGAAGGTGCTGATGTAATAGGCTGAAATGTCGGCGGCGGCCAGCGGCTCCGCGATCTGCGCCACAATGCCACACTCGTCTGGGGGAAAAGGGATCCCGGGGTAAGCGGTCGCCCCGGTGGCACAGCCCCAGTGGGGGTGGCACAGGGGGGACACGGCCACTGTGGCCACACTCACCGAAGCCGAGGGGCTGCCCCCCGATCCGCACCATGCGCCACAGCTCCCCCGTCGAGCTGGTCAGCAGCAGGTCGCTGGGGAACCTGAGGGGGGGGCTGAGTGTGACCCCAACCTCCCTGAGCCCCCAGCTATGGGATGGACAGACGGACATATAGACAGACAGACAGCACCTACCGCTTCTGGGTTTCGGCATCCATGACAATGGAGATGTAGCCCTCGATGAGGGAGAAGGCGAAGAAGGTGATGGAGTCGAGGTCCTGGCTGGTGGCACCGGGCTCCCGTGGCGGGCTGTGGGGAGGGGGAAAGAGCCACAGGGAGGGGTCACAACCCCCAAAATTGGGAGAAGGGCTTGGTGGTGGCACTGGGTGTCTCAGGGGTTAGCTGGCGGGGGGGGCAGGAGAGGGGGCCAGGAGTGCGTGCTGCTCATGGGGTCTGCAGCTCACATGGGGGGCAGCAGGTGCTGGCCACACGCCAGGTTTTGGGGCATCCCCAAAGTGCTGCTGTGCCTCCAGAGTGGGACACTCTCACCAGAAGGGACCTCACCCCAGGTGACACGGGTGGTCCCAGCCAGGAGCATCCCCACATCCAGCGTGGTTCCCACCAGCCTTTTGCAACCCCCCAACTCCTGTTCTGCACTGGGGGGCTTGTCCCCACGTCACCTCAGGGCTCCCATCTCCCCCAGTGCCACGTGGCCGCAGCCCCCATGCTTGGGAGGGCAAAACCAGTTTGCAAAACACACCCAGAGCTTGAAAAGCCACTGGCAGCAAGCGGGGGGACATGTCACCGTGGTTCAGGTGACATGAGGCAAGAGGCCACCGCCATGTCCCATCCCCTGGACCCACCTATGGGAGTAGAAGAGGACGTCGATGAGCATGGTGGCAATGGCGGGCAGCGTGTCGGGGGCCACGGTCAGGATGCAGAAGCGGGTCTGGGGGCTCTGCACCGGGTGCAGCGTGGGGCTGGCGGCTGCCAGGGGGACAGGCACCCGTCAGGCTTGGGGACAGCACAGGGACAGTCCCGCAGTGCCACCCCGTGGCCACCGCCGCCACCGCCCAGCATCCCTCCGGGCACACGGGTAGCCCAGGGAGTAAGGATGTGGGTACAAGCAGGAGCATCCCGGACAGGACCAGGTGGCCCTGGGGATGGGGTGACCCTGGGGACATGAGACCCGGTGTCACTCACACGGCTTGGGCTTGAGGAAGCCATTGCTGATGTCGTCGCAGGTGACAGGGACACACTCGCCGCTCTCCTCCTTGTAGATGTCGAACTCCCCGGCCAGCGTGTGGATCACCACCGGCAGGTCCCGCTCGCGCACCTGCCCGGGCGCAGGGTCAGGCTGGCACTGCCACCCCCGGGGACAGCAGGGTCCCCACCCACCCCCGCCAGAGCCACCAGGGACCCCGTCCCCATCATCCCCAGCGCTCACCAGGATGAAGTCGGTCTGGTATGTGGAGAGCATCAGCACCGAAACGTGGTGCTCGGCCAGCGGCGCGATGACCGACCTGGCAATCTTGGTGACGCCGGTGGCCTGGGAGCCAGAGGGGGCCCGGCCATTGGAGACAACGCTGAGCACCAGCCATGTCGAATCCGCCACCTGCATGAACTCTGAGGGTGGCAGCTCTGCGAGGGATAAAGGGAAACTGAGGCACAAGGCTACCTGGGGCTCGGCACAGCCGATGCCGTGAGCCCATCCGTGCCACAGGGCTGGCAGCGGCTCGGGCACCGCGTGTCACACTGGCCCTTGGCAGGTGAGCTGGCCCGGCAGAGCCAGGACAGGATCAGTCCCTGGCGTGGGGCTGGAGACACTGGTTTGGGGGCGTTGACCAGCCCCATCCACGCCTGGAACGAGCCAGAGAAGGTTCAGCCCCTCCAAGCGCTGAATTTGGCCACAGGGACAGAGGGGTGGAGGCTCTGACCCCCAGGCCCAGGACACGTCTCTCTTCCCCATGCCAGCACCCTGGGCTGGATGCAGGGGGATGTTGTGGTGCTCTGCACCCCAAAACCGGCACAGCCAGGCCTTGGGACTGCTCAGTCCATCCCCTGCACCCCGGGACCCCCCAGCCCAGCATCCAGCACCAGGGACATGCTGGGGGGGACACGGGAAGGGGCACCGCACTGTCCCAGGGGTGCTGGCACCTGGTGCCACCCTGGCGGGGACAGGCCGAGCCCCAGCTGGTGCGGCCAGTGCTGCCTCCCAAAAAGCTGCTTTTGTTGGCGGGGGCGTGTGCACCGGCTGGTCCCGTCCTGGGGGGGACAGGGGCTGCAGTTGTCCCCCCAACCCACCCACCTGCCCAGAGAGGGGTTGGCACTGCCGGGGTGCCCCAGAATTCATCCCAGCACCCCCTGTCTCTGGCACCCCCTACTCAGCCCCACCCTGGAAGGGACAGGGTGGGGTGGGCACCTGAGGGATCTCCAAACTGCTCCCCACACCCAGCAAAGGCAGCACCTATGGGAGATGGCCCCACGCCAGCACCAGCACCAGCACCCAGCCCTTAGGTGAGCACCCGGCACCCAGCCCAACTGAGAAGGCAAACTCATCACACCCAGTGGGGGGACATTGGCACCAGGGAGGGGTCTGGCACCCCTGGGGGGTGACCCCATGAGGGGATGGGTCCCCATGAGGGGATGGGTCCCCCTCCCAAACCTCGGCTCGGGGCAGGGCCGGATCCGGGCCCTCGGCGGGTGTTTCCAGCGCCTGTTCCTGCGCAGGAAGCGCCAGAACAGCCTCAGCTCCAGCCCAGGGCCAAGTGTTGGGGGGGACACTTGGGGACATGGGACCTGTCCCAGCATTTGCTGCTTAATCGCTTTTCAACACCACCCTGGCTGAGGCCGTGAGGCACAGGGGGGGACCCCACTGTCCCCTGCCACCCACCCTGGGGGTTAATCCCAATCCCCAAGGGAAGAGAAGGGGCAGCTTTCCTGGGGGGCCCCTCTCCTGCCCCACAGCGGGGGGACCCTGGCATCCCCCCAGCCCCGGGGCGGGGGACACGGCACAGCGGGGCTGCCGGCTCGCAGGACCATTGTTCGCCGCTTCCCGCCCTCCCCTCGGGATTGAGGAATATTTGTCCGCAAGCCCTGAAATAAAACAATACGTGGGGAACAGCTCTGGCTCTGCGGGGGGGGCCCAGCCCCACGGCCCCGTCTCTGAGCAAAGGGCCGGGTAGGGAGGTGGGAGCTGGATCCGGCCAGCGAGTGCCACATGGCCGCAGCGCTGACCATTGCTCCTTGGGGCACCGCCAAGGTGATAAACTGCGGCCGGTCTCACGGCCTCAGCAGGAAGGTTTGGGCGTGGGAAGCTGGGACAGGATCCGGCCCCCCCAGCACGACCCGTTGGGCCAGTATCCCCGGCAGTACTAGTGGTCAGGCTGATGCACAGGCATGCGCTGGGTCACTGGTGGTGGGGACATCAAATGACACCTTCTAGGGATGGGGACCAGCCTAGAAGGGCTCAATCCCCCCCAGGACACCCCAAAACCTGGGCCTTGCTGCCCACAGCACCCCCAGGCAGGGTGTACCCCTGCCAGCCCTGGGGGGCACAGAACTGGCCCCACTCTGCCGAAACGCTGGCCGGTCCCGGCCCTCACCGGGCAGGGGGACAAGATAACAGTGGCCAAGGGACCAACGGCAGCAAGTCTGGCAGCAGTACCCGGTGCAGAAAGAGACCGGGGTGCTTCCCACGGGGATCCTGGGGGTACCTGCCCCTGGCCCAGAACAGCTTCAGCTGGTGCCGGGGTCCCACACACGGTCCCCACTGGTTCCACAGCCCAGTCCCATGAGCTGGCGGAGACGTGGCTGCGGCTGGGAAGGGGGTTATTAGGGCAAAGGCGGCCAGGCTGGGAGAGCATCAACTGGGCAAGCTGGTACATCCCCGGCGCAGGCGCTGCAGGCCGGGAGCCCCGGGGATGGGCACGTACCCAGGGAGCCTCGCTACAAGCCGGGACTCGCTCCCCACGGCCCAGGACGGAGCATCGCTGCACTCGGGTGGGCTGAGAACGGGCACAACTTGTGCCTGCGGTGCCAGCCCACCCTGCGAGGGGCTGGGCGGCCGCAGAGGCCACCGCACGGTACCTTTGAAGCCTTCTTCGTCCAGCATGATGGTGTAGTCCTCGGGGGTCTCCGTCAGGCTGAAGAACTTGCACCTGAAGAAGAAACCGGCGCTGTCGACCCCGCCAGAGCTGGGAGGCTGGAGTGGTGCTGGGCACCGGAGGAGGAGGAGAAGGAAGGAGAGGAAGGCCGGTACCTGCAGCGCTGGGGTAAGAAGAGCAGCTTGAGCAGCGGGTGGGTGTAGAGCCAGAGCCCGCGGCGGGCCAGGCTCAGCACCCGCACCCGGTGCTCCAGGATGTGCAGGTCCATGGCGGCCGCACCGGCCCCGCCGCCGCCACCAGCGCTGCCCCGGCCCCGCCCCGCCCGCGGGAGGGAGGGGCGACCGCGGCCCCGCCCTGACCCCCCCGGCCCCGCCCCGGCCCCGCTGTCCCGACGGGACCGACCCGGGCCCGCCCCGGCCCGGAGCACCCGCCCCAACGCCAGTTCCGAGCCCCGGGCTGCGGGACCCGGACCCGACCCGGAGCCCCGGGGTACCCGATCCAGCCCCAATTCCGAGTCCCGGGATGCGGGACCCGGACTCGGTGCGGAGCTCCGGGACACTCAAAACAGCTCCAATTTCGAGCCTTGGGGTGACCGACCCGGACCCGACCCGAAGCCCCGGAGCACCCGCCCCAGCCCGAGTTCCGAGCCCCGAAGTGCCCGACCCTGGCCAGGACCCGCCCAGAAGCCCCGGGCTAGCCAAACCAGCCCAAATTCCGAGTCCCGGACTCCCCCCGCATTCCCGCACTCAGCCCTGCCCAGCTCACCGGCACCAGTCAGGCTGGAACTGGGCGCACTGGGAGTCCGGTTCCCGCCGTACCCACCGCACCCCGGCCGGGCTCCCCCCAGCACCCTCCGTGCTTGGCCCCGGCCTGGGGAGGACAGAGCCCAAAGCAGCCGCGATTTACCAAAACTAGGACAGCGGTTTTGGGGGGCAGAGGGGATCCCCAGCACCAGGTGTGTCCTGCAGCCACCCCCGGGAACAGGGAGGTTTGGAGGGAGGAACGGAGGTTCGGGCAGAATTCCTGCCTGTGGGAAGCACGGGGAGGGGGGGAGGGCCCGGGCACCATTTTGTGTGTGGAAAAAGTCAAGTTCTGGGGTGTCATGGGGTCAGTTAGGAGGCTCCTGGCTCTGTTGGGCCACGGGGGCTGTGGCACTGGGAGAGGGAGCAGGTCTGGGTGCCGGGAAGGGCGCTCACCCCATGTCAGCCCCCAGGAACCCCAGAGAGCCCAGGGCCTGGCAGCCACCACGTCTGTCACGAGCTGGGGCAGGTCTGGGCATCCCCCCATCTACACCCCAAACACGGGCAGCTCCAGGGCTGGGTGATGCAGCAAGGCCGGGCTGGGGCTTGGCCACCCTTGGTGGCTCCCCTGGGGCAGTGAACGAGGTGACAGCAGGAAGACCCTTCCCAGGACCGCCCCCAACACCCGTCCCCCTGCTCACCCAGGGGACACGGGGTCCATGGCAGGGTTCACCCCCAAAGCTGCTGCAGCAGGAGGTGGGAGATGAGGGGGAGCACCCACACCCCCATCCCCTGCCCCGCTTCAACCCGCAGCACCAGAGGGCGACAGGAAGACACGCTGGGAACGGAGGCTGCGCCTTTACACAATCCTGCTTTATTTACCCCTTTGTACAAAACCATTTTCCCCGCTTTATTTTACAAAGCCACCCCTGGCAGGGGGGAGAGAGGGGACCCCACAAGCGGGAAGCACCCGGCCGCTCACCCACCCCACGGGCACCCTGTCTCACCTCCGCCAGGGCCCCAGGGTGGGGGGCAGCGGTGGGGAGAGCCCCAGCAGGGTGAACACCCGCCCCGAGCCGCGGGGAGCCCAGGGATGGGGCGGGAGGGCTTTAACCTCCCGGTCTGGCATCAAATCCCGCTGGCCGTGGCACACTGTGCCCGCAGCTCCCACCCTCGGTCCCCGTCCTGCACGGTTACTGCCACGGAGGAATAATAAATAGGCTCAGTGAGTAGGTAAATTTGGTAACTACATATAGGGCTACAGCTCGATACATCCTCACTAGATAAAGAGGAGGGGGGGAAGGGGTCCCCCCAGCTCCTCACGTACCCCCAGTCCCCCTGCGCCAGGCGCGAGGGCTCAGGAACTGGGTCTGCCCAATGGGCAGGGGGTGGGCAGAAGGGTGGGGGCTCTTGGGGTATCCCAGGGGCAGTGGGTTGAGGGGCTCTGGGACAGAGAGAAGGGCCTGCAGAGCAGCCTGGCCCCCCCAGCCGTGGGTTGGGAGCTCGGGTGGCTCAGCCACCCCTGCCAGGGCTCCCACCGCTCATGGTGCCAGCACCCTGCGGGGTGGGCACCCAGCGCAGAGCGACAGTGGCCTCTTGGGCCACCACCCCTGGCCAAGCTCCCACAGGTGCCCCCGGCTTTGAGCCCACCCCCGCGCACAGGGCCCACGGTGTCCCCATCCCTCGCGCTCAGAGCGCCAGGCACCCCGGGTCCCCGCACAGCCCCCTCGGTGTCCTGGAGCCCGGGTCCACGCACAGCCCAGCTGAGCCTGGGTGCAGACCCAGCGCCGTGCCGGCCCTACAAGTACGTGTCCTCGCTCTCCCGGGAGCTCAGGCTCTCCTTGGACTGGTGGTGGGGGGACACCTGGGGGTGCAGCAGCTCCTTGGCCGCACCAGGTGCCCCGTTACCCTCAGCCCCAGGGCCGTTGGCGGGGCTGGCCAGGCCCTTGTCTCGGCTCTTCTCCTTGCTCTTGCGGGCTTTGGGCACGGGGGCGGGCCCGGGGGGGACAATGATGGAGGGGACAGGCTCCAGCGCCTTGCGGGTGGGGGGCTCAGCCTCGCTGATGGCCTTGGCGCCGTGCAGGCGCGGGGGGGACTTGCACTGCAGCTCCCCGTGTGTCTCCCGCCACTTCTTCAGCTGGATCAGGTGCTCCCGCTCAATCTGACGCTCCGTCACCGGCAGCTCGATGACCTGGGGGGACACACTTGGGCCATCAGTGTCCTCCCCAACAGCATCACCCAGGGCTGGCTCAGCCCCCTGGGATACCCCCCTGCACAGAGGAAACCCCAAATCCAAGCCTTTTGGGAACTGCGCCCCATCTCTGCCCACCCAGGGGCATCCCAGTCCAGCAGCATGGCCAACTGGGCGGCACTGGGCCCCCAGGCCCCCTAGCACCTCACCTCCTGCACCAGGAAGGTCTCCTGCATGATCTTGGGGCTGAGCGCCCGCAGCCGTTCCATGGTCTCGTACTGGCCTTGGCAGGACTTGAGCTTGTCCGAAGAGCCCAGGGTGTGTTTGAGCAGCACCAGGCCCACCCGGAAGATGATCTTCACCCCTGCGAGGGGAGAGGTGAGGCAGCAAGTGCCCGGCGGGACAGGGTGACGCTGTCACTCTGTCCCTCAGGTGCTGTGGGACACCAGATCCCAGTCCCACTGGCAGTCGGGACATGCAAGAGGCGTGGATTTGGGATGCACGTGCCCCTGAACCCCTAGGAAAAGAGCCCAGTCTCTACCCCAGACATACGGCTGCCCCAAACCTGCCCTTCAACGGGCCCCATGTGCCACAGGGGCTGCAGGCAGTCACCCCGAGTGAAAGAGGAGGATGGTGGGGAGCTCCTACCTTCGCAGAAGAACATGTCCCAGACGCGCAGGACAGAGCTCCAGGGCAGCGTGCGGGAGAAGGCGCACATGAACCACTCCGTCATGTAGAGGATGGGATCGATTTTCTGCTTGCTCAGGTGCTTGTAGGCCACAGGTGAGACCTTGTGCAGCAGCGAGAAGAGGATCTGTCCGTCCAGCTGAATGGCCTCCTGCAGGGACAGCAGTGAGAGCCCCCGCGAGCGCCTTAACCCCGGCCCAGCCCCAGGATCAGCCCCCCCAAGGAGCAGCCCCCCCCCAGACCCAGCTATGGGAGCAGAGCTGTGCCCCACGGACCCCAGCAGCAAAGCTACACTGAGCCCCCACCCCTGGGGGTGTTCTGGGGGCTGTGGGAGCACCAGGATCTGCCCAAGCTCTTTCTCCAGAGCTTAGGGCCTGGAGCCATCCCAGGTCCTGCCATTGCCAATGGCACCGCGGGCCCCTCACTCACCAGCTTCTCGCTGTAGTAGCCGGGCAGGTACTTCTCGCAGATCTGCACCAGGCACCAGAACGCTTGCTGCAGGCCAAGGGACAGCGGGTGAGCACCCCGGTGTCCCCAGGGGACGTCCTGCAGCCCCCACCCTGCTCCCAAGGACCAAGAGAGGAGGCAGAGCATACCCAGGGCACCCCCCTGCATCAGCCGAGCTTTGGGGTACACGGGTGCTGTGAGCCAAGCACCCTTCCCACCAGCAGCACCCAAAGAGAGCCCCACCCTCCCACCAGTCCCCGCTCTGCAGCCCCCGGGTCTCCCCGTCCCCCAAGCTGTGTGCTTGTACCTCGGCCGGCATGTGCATGAGCAGGACGGCGGCGATGGGCGCCTGGGCCTGGCAGTAGCCCTCCTCCGGGCGGTACAGCGTGTACGCCTTCAGCACTCGAAACAGGTCCTGCTGCCTGCGGAGGCCCCGGGAGGGAGAGGTGGAGGGAGGGCATGGACACGGCCCCGCAGCCTTCCCCAGGGACCAAACCAGCACCGGGCACCGCATGGTGACCCCGCACCACAGCCCGGCCACCAGGCTTCCCCACGAGCCTGGGTCAGTCCCTCTTCACACAAACCCAGGGATACGGGACACCAGTTGGGGTGTTCAGCCTGGAGAAGAGAAGCTCCAGGGAGACCTATTTATGGCCTTTCCATATTAAAAGGGGCTGATAAGAAAGATGGGGACAGATTTTTGAGCAGGGCCTGTTGTGATAGGACAAGGGACGATGGTTTTAAACTAAAGGAGGGAGATTCAGGCTGGACATGAGGAAGAAACTGTTGCCCCTGAGGGTGGTGAGAGCCTGGCCCAGGTTGGCCAGAGAGGTGGTGGATGAACCATCCCTGGAGACATCCCAGGCCAGGCTGGACGGGGCTCTGAGCAACCTGAGCTGGTGCAGATGTCCCTGCTCATGGCAGGGGGGGCACTGGGGAGCTGGGAAGGGCCCTTCAACACAAACCATCTGTGATTCTATGATAACCCCAGCTCTGCTCTGGGACGCTCTGCCCATGGAGGCCCCATCCTGCATGGATCTGAGCAGCGAGGCTGGGAGACGACCACCTCCTGGGGATACCAGCTCAGGGTGAGCTGTGGCCCGGCAGGACACAGCTGCAAACACAGCAGCACAGACACCCCCTGACACATGGGGAACAGCATTTCCCTAGTGAGACAGAGGCCACAGACGGACATCTCCTCCCTCCAACCTCCTACCACAGCAATTCCCACCCCACCAGTGTCAGAGTTGGTGCCAAGGGCTGCGACCCACACACCCAGCTCCTGGGAAGCTGTCCTGTTCTCAGCCCAGGGCTGGATGCCCTGTGAGCTGGGGGTGGGTGCAAGAACTACAGGGAACACCGCAAGGGACACCGCAGGGGACGAGTGTGGCTCTGTGAGCTGGGTGGCCAGTGCCCACCCCACAGAACTGGTACAGCTCGCTGGCTGCCGAGGACCAGACATGCAGCAGCTCCACTCACCCGTGGCCTCCACGTGAGACGAACATCTCGTGGAAGGGGAACTGCCGATGGAGATCCCGCTCAATCACATCCAGCCACTTCGGGTCCCCCGACAGGAGATCCAGTTCCTGGGGAGAGGAGAAGTGGGGTGAGTAACACCCCACAGTGGCACGGTGCTGGCCCCACTCTGGCATGTGGGGCCACTGTGACCCCAAGGGAGCTGGCGGAGCAGCCACGGGGCTGGTCCTGGCTCTGCCCGGAACACAAGCCCACGCTGGCTGGGACACCAGCACCCTTGGCGACCCCCGCAGGAATAAGCAGCATCTGGGGCCCCAACGGACACCGCAGTCCCGGAGGGAGCAGGAGCCACCCCAGCACCGTCCCCCTTGCTCGGCGCAGGAAGGTCCCCGATGGCACTCACGTCAAACTTGCCGATGTTCTGCTCCAACTTGACCTTGCTCCCAGAGAGGTACTGCCAGGCACGGCCCCGCAGCGAGGGCGGGATCCCCTTCTGGCACCGCAGCCGGATCTGAGGAGAGACACAGCGTCACGGGGAAAATCACTGAACGTGGGGAGCAAAGAGGCCACGGGGCAAGATGGGAGCCAGGCCTGGCAGCACGGTCACAGGCTGGCCCCCTGCTGCCTCCCTGTACGGGGGACACGTCCCTACACCCTGGGGACAGGCTGCCCAGTCACACCTCCCAAGACAGCTCCTGGTGTCACAAACACTGACAGGATGGCATGGGGACCTGCGCTCCCCGCTCACCCCAGCACCGCTCTCGCCACAGCAGCTCGGCTGGATGGAAGTGGTGACCCTCAGGGATCTGTACTGGGACCAGTACTGTTTAACATCTTCATCAATGACATCAGCAGTGGGATCCTGTGCACCCTCAGCAAGTTTGCAGGTGACACCAAGATGCGTCGCGCAGGTGGCACATCTGAGGGACAGGATCCATCCAGAGGGATCTGGGCAAGTTTGAGAAGTGGGGCCATGTGAACCGCCTGAGGTTCAACAAGGCCAAGTGCAAGGTCCTGCACCTGGGTCGGGGAACACCCGGTGTCAGTCCAGGCTGGGGATGGAGGGATGGGGAACAGCCCCCAGGAGAAGGACTTGGGGTGCTGGGGGGTGAGAGATGGACGTGACCTGACCATGTGCACTTCCAGCCCAGAAACCACCCGTGTCCTGGGCTGCGTCTCCAGCATCCAGCTCTAAAGTCAGGACAGACATGGAGCTGCTGGAGAGGGGCCAGAGGAACTCCAGGAATGATCTGAGGCTGGAACAGCTCTGCTGGGGGACAGGTGAGAGAGCTGGGGTGTTCAGCTGGAGAAGAGAAGCTCCAGGGAGACCTTAGTGTGGCCTTTCTGGACTTAAAAGGGGCCAATAAGAAAGATGGGGACAAACTTTTGAGCAGGGTTTGTTGTGATAAGAAAAGGGGTGATAGTTTTAAACTAGAAGATGGGAGATTTGGACTAGACATGAAGAACAAATTGTTTGGGCTGAGGGTGGTGAGAGCCTGGCCCAGGTTGGCCAGAGAGGTGGTGGATGAACCATCCCTGGAGACATCCCAGGCCAGGCTGGACGGGGCTCTGAGCAACCTGAGCTGGTGAAGATGTCCCTGCTCATGGCAGGGGGGGCACTGGGGAGCTGGGAAGGTCCCTCCAACCCAAACCATCTGTGATTCTGTGACAGCAGCTGGAGCTGCACCAGCCTGCAGGAGCTGCCGGTGGTGCCAGGAGCCAGACAAGGTTTTGTGCTTTGCAAGCAGCTCGCAACAAGCCCGGCCCTGCCTCGGAGCTGGAGAAGCAAACACTGGAGCTGAGGTGGGGAGCGGGTGGCTCCCCCCACCCAGCACGGCCCATGGGAAGCACTGGGGATGCAGGGGCGGTTCCCAGCCCCCAGCTCACCCCAGGCACAGGGCAGGCCTGGTCGCAGCACCACACACCGCCCACTCCATGCCCACAGCCGGCCCCTGGCTTCCCTGGCACAGGGCACCGGCCAGGACCAAAGTCCAGGCGAGGCAGCGCTGCCGGTTCCTGCCCCGCAGTGGGAGCCGAGCTGGCTTAACCCGCCACTGCCAGCACCGCAGCGCAGACCAAACCAGAGACACCCAGCTCCTGGAGCGGCAGCAGCATCTCCCCGTGGTCCTTGGCAAGATGGGGACACATGAGATCGCTGCTTTTATGGCCTCCAGCCCTCACGTTCCTGCTCTGATGGCACACGCCAATTGTTGGAGACATGCCAGGGCTCTGCATCCATGGCCAAGAGCTCCCAAAGCCATCCCGGTCCCTCCCACCTGCTCAACACTCCTGTTCCCTGTTTCCTGGTGTAACTCGGGAGCAGGCTGTTTGGTTTCCAAGCAGCCTGGCCCAGCGTGGTGGCAATGCTATATCCCCGGGAGGGTTTGCTGCTCCCCACTGCAGCCAGGCTTGTTTACCCCGCAGGTCCCGAGGGGCCTTTGTGCTCGCAGGAAACACAGCGGGCGATACCCGGGGCTGCGGGCAGCTCTGTGCTGCTGTGGGCTCTGGGTTCGAGCTGGCTGCCCTTCCTGCTGGCTCTGCTGCCAGGAAGGAAACCACCTCATAGAATCACAGAATCATTTTGGTTGGAAAAGCCCCTCAAGATCATCGAGTCCAACCATAACCCACCCCTGGCACTGCCCCATGTCCCTGAGAACCTCATGTCCGTCTGTCCAGCCCTCCAGGGCTGGTGACTCCAGCACTGCCCTGGGCAGCCTGTTCCAATGCCCCACAGCCCTTTGGGGAAGAAATTGTTCCCCACATCCAACCTCAACCTCCCCTGGCGCAACTTGAGGCCGTTTCCTCAGCTCCTGGCGCTTGTTCCTGGGGAGCAGAGCCCGACCCCCCTGGCTCCAAGCTCCTTTCAGGCAGTTCAGAGATCAGAAGGTCTCCCCTCAGCTCCTGTTCTCCAGCTGAACCCCCCAGGTCCCTCAGCCGCTCCATCACACTTGTGCTCCAGCCCCTCACCAGCTCCGTTCCCTTCTCTCAACTCACTCCAGCACCTCAAGGTCTTTCTTGGTGTGAGGGGCCCAGAACTGCCCCGAGGTTTCGAGGTTTGGCCTCCCCAGGTCCCAGCACAGGGACGGTCACTGCCCTGGGCCTGCTGGCCACACCAGTGCTGGTATAACCCAGGATGCTGGTGGCCTCTTGCCCACCTGGGCACACACTGGCTCATGTTCAGCCGCTGTCACCAACACCCCCAGGTCCTTTTCCACCAGGCACTTTCCAGCCGCTCTGCCTCAGCCTGCAGGGTTCATGGGGTCCAAGGGCAGGACCCAGCACTTGCCCTTGCTGAACCTCAGACAACCTCTCTGGGTTTTGGCTTGGCAGCCCCTCCAGCTGCCCAGAGCTGAGCATCTCATCCCCTTGGCTCCGTACCAGGTCCTGCCATCACTCTGTGCTGGGGGTACCCAGCCCCCAGGGTCCCCCTGTACCCTTCCTGAGGGATGCTGAAAGCAAAGAGCAGCTGGAGCGCTGCCTGCCCCAGAGAGCGATAGGAGCTGCCCACACGTCTGTCTGTCCTCCACTGGTCTGTCTGGAAAGGGCAAGGACCGGCACACGGTGCTGGCACAGCACATGGTGCTGGGATCCGGGCCAGGCGGGCGAGGGAGGGAGCGTTTTGGGATCCCGGAGCGGTGCCGGTGTGAGGGAGCCCGGCAGGAGCTGGCCCAAGAGATCCTCAGGCCATGAGCCAACCCGGGCAAGGCAGCCAGGAAAGCACCAGGGTTTTCAGCGGCACGGGGAGCTCCCCCAGAGCAGCAGCACTGGCACTGCGCTGCACGGCCCCAGACCAAAGCAGCTGGGCTCCTGCCGGAGCTGAGATGGTCACCAGCACCCTGCCCGCAGCAGCCCCAGGGCTCTGGACACCGAGCAGCTCTCCAGAGCAGAGCCCAGAGGCTCTGGGCATGGATTGTTGCTGCAGGACGGATTATACAGCACACCAGCCCCTGGGAGCTCAGCCCAGGCACGAGGGAGCTCCTGTGCCAGGCGTGCGGCTGCCAGAGCTCCCACCCGAGCCCGGGGCCACACTGTGGCACAACGGCAGAACAAAGCGCCCGCCTGCCGTGTCCCCAAAATGTCTTCCAGATCCTTTGTGAGCGGCCAAGAACCAGAGGAGGGATCCCTGTGTCGGTCACCAGGCAGCGAGCAGGGATGGCACCCTGGGAGCATGGCACACGGAGCGGTGCCAGGAGGCTCTGCCAGCCCAGGGGCAGGAGGAGGAGGGAGAGCAGGAGGAAGGAGCCCTCTGGCCACCCTCAGGCACTGCTGGGCTGCGCCAGCAGCCTCGTTGCTTCCAGACACACAGCAGCAGCCCGGGACTTGCTGCATCCCGTCCCTGCCCCGTTCGTGGGCTCGGGAGCTCCGGGAGAGCCAACAGACCAAACCACAGAGCCACCCAGCACACGCCACCATGAGTCCCCTGGGGACCCTACTGGCAGAGCAGTGTCACATGCATCAGGCTCAAACATTTCCTACCCAGAGCTTTTTTTGGTCTCCGAGATGCTCAGATCAGAAGTTTCCATGACCGAACAATTCCCCTGGCTGCTGCAGGCAGCCAGAGAACCCTCGGAAGGCTCCAGCCCGGCGGGAGCAGACAGGAGCAGGACGGGCTGGCTCAGGGACCGCAGGCACAGCCCCCCGGCTCCAGCTTCCCTCCCACCGTGAGGAGCATCACGGGGAGGGAACAGCCCATTCGAGCCAACAGCATCATCCAAAGGCAACATGTCTGTCTGCGGGGACTTGGTGACACGCAGGCTGCCCCAAAGCCTCAGAGGACACCGCTGCACCCAGCTGTCCCCGCTGCCACCTCCTCTCGCCCACGCGGCTGTCCCTGGGCAGCCCCAGGGGATACAGCTATCGTTTGCTCACCTTCTTGTGTTTTTTGGCCATCCACTTGTCCCAGTTGTTGAGCATATCCAGCCATTTGGACTCGCGCTGACGCAGCACCTCCAAGGGCACCTCCTCCAGCCTGGGGACAGGGGAGAGGCTGGTCAGCATGGTGACAACCACAGCACAGCCCCCTGTCCCCTCCAGCACCCTGGCAGCCCTCCCCCAGGTGCCAAGCCCGGCTGGGACACGCTCCAGAGCGCCGGCGTTTTGGCAGCTGCTTGGTGCTGCTGGAAGCGCTTACCACCTGTGAAATCCCCACACCAGCGTAGCCCCAGCTCAAACCCTCCTGGGAGCAACCTGCAGTGTCCCCACCACGTGCCCGAGCACCCTGGGGAGCTGTGCCCGGGGACGGGTGCGCCAGGAGGGCGATAGAGCGGGGAGCACAGGCGGAGCTGAGCGAGGCCCGATCCCCCGCAGGCACTGGCTGCAGACAGAGAAATCCGTGGCCATGAGCATCATGTCATCTGCACGGCCCCGGTTGTGCTCGTGCCCCAAAACCCTGGCGCTGCTCCAAGCCCGGCAATGAGCCCGGCAGAGGGTCCCCCCGGAGGGAGGGGAGTGTTTTCCAGCAACAAATGCAATTTAACCCTGCCGAGGCAGGCAGGGATGCTGCCGTGATGCTGAAGACGAAGCTGTGGCCTCCAGCCCCCCGGACACCCTCTGCCTTTGATTGGGGGAGCTGGGGTGACGGCAGCTTGGTCAGACCCCGGGCACAGACACCCCGGGGGGAGCAGAAGCTCCTTCACGCTGTCAGTAGAGCAGGGCTGTTTCAAGAGGACTCGATACCTCCACAGGCTCAGCTCTGCACTGCCACGCCACCGTGCTAATCCCAGGAGCGGCCTTGAGGCACAAGGACAGCGGTCTGGACAACAAGCATCCCCCAGACGGGCGCAGAGCCCCTGGCCCCGCTGCAGGACACACAGCCCCTGCCTCCCCCAGACCCCTCCGTGGCAGAAGCCGGAAAACCAGCAGCACAGCGAGCCCAGGGCCGCGTCCAGCTGGCAGCGCTGCCCGCTCCTGCCCAGCCCTTCCCGCAGCGTCCCACCCGCCGCAGAGGGTCAGCCGGGGCCAAGCGCGATTGTTTTGGCTGGCAAATCCTCTCCAAAGGGATCCGCTTTGCTCAGGGCGGCCACCCCACCTCCCCAGCACGGGATGGGAATGGCCGCAGCTCCGCGGCCGCAGCACAGCCCGGCACGGGGACGGAGGGAGCGCTGGCCCCGCGCCGGGGCTGCCGGAGCAGCCGGGGCTCTCCAAGGCGTGGGAAGCTGGGGAGCGCGGGACGCTGGACACAGGAGCTGGCAGCGGGCCTGCTGGAGCCCGGCCAGCCCAGACTGGAAGCTGTTACCAGATGATGGCTGCTTGGCAGCGGGCATGGCACAAGGACTGGAGGCATTTCAGATGGCCGAGGGGGGAGGATGGGGCTGAGGGCACCCCAGGCCGGGGGCAGCGAGGTGCCTGATGCGGGGAAGGTGCTGCCCCACATCTGCGATGCTGGTGACAGCCCCACAGCTCAGCCCTGCCCGGTGCCCCTGGACCCTCCAGAGATGCTGGGACACCCGCTTGCCCTCCCTGTGCCTCCTCAAAACCCCTCCAGCAGAGGGACCCCAATCTGGCAGCCATAGAGCGAGGCCACGTGCTCCCATTTATCCGTCCTGGGGGAGTCGTGGGGTGGATAAAAGCCCCGAAGGAGGGCAGGACAGGGCCCCAGTGCACCTGCAGGACATGGGAGAAAGACTCAGTCCCCAGGGACCACACCCGTCACACCCCCACCTGCCCCCTCACCAGGAGCTCTGTCTGCAGGAGCTGCCACCCACTGAATTCTGGGGACAGGGACACCCACCCTGGGCACTCAGGGACTGCTATAGAGCGAGCAGCTAGGACACCCAAAGTATCCCCAGAACAGTGAGTGGCTGGGACAGGGTGCAGCACCTTGGGCAGGAGAGATCACCCTGTTCCTGTGGTGCTGAGCTGTGGTCTTGGTGTGCAGGGTCGGGGTTTATCACCCAGAGCGACGCTCCTTGCCCAGCCCCAGCAACCAAACCGCTGGCGCCTCCTCCCCTGGAGACCAGCCGAGTAATGCCTGCAGGTGAACACCATGCACCTCGCAGATGGGGAAACTGAGGCAGGGGACCAACTGACAGCAGAGCGCGCAGGCGGGCGAACCGCAGGGGAGGTAACGTCCCAGGCGGAGAGGAGCGGGGCTGCCACGCGTCACCCCGGGTGTCGCTGCGAAACCACGGCCAAGAAGGCAAACACCAAACACGCTGCCGAACCAGCTCTCCGGGAGCGCATTCCTGGGTGCCGGCACCGCCCCGGGGCGCAGCGCTGGTTCGGGCTGCCCGGCTTCCTCCCAGCGCTTCCTCCCGGGGCGAGGCCGCTGTCACCCCCTGTCCACAGCGCCTTGGCCAGCGGCGCCCCAAGCCGGTTCCCTGGCAGTTTGCCCAAAGACAGCCCGGCCTCCCCCGTTTGACAGCGGCCAAAAATCCGCCGGAATCCAGCGCTTGGAGGAGAAGAGGCCGGGAGGTGCCCAGACACAGCCCTGGGTGCCGCCAGCGGCCCCGGCCGTCGCTCCCGAGGCGGATGCTGCGCCCCAGATGTTCCCCCATCGGAGACGGGGGCGGCTGGAGCAGCTTTCGGGGCTCTCGATGCCATCCCGGCTGCCGCGGCCCCCGCGATGCCCCTGAGGAGCAGCCCGGGCACCGCGGAGCTCCCGCCCCGGGGGTCTGAACGCCCCGCGGCAGCGCTGCCCGGCGAGGACGCTGGGGACGCGCCGGCAGCACCGGGGCGGGGAGGCCGGGGAGGCCGCGCTGGCTCCCCTGCGGAGCCGAACCGGCCGCGCTGGCGCCCACCCGCACCCCCAACCCGCCCCGGGAGCGGCCGCTCCTGCGGGTACCGGCCCAACGGGCCCAGCGCCAAGGCCGGGGGCGGAGAACAACCCCCCCGGGGCGGGAAGAGCCGCTACCGGCCCGGCCCAGCGGCCGAGGCGCCGCGGCCCGGCCCTGAGGGGGCTGCCGGGCCGGTGGCGGCTCCAGCTCGGCCCAGGGCGGCTCCAAGGAGCGCTCAGCGCCCCGAGACGCGCGCCCCGCGGCCGCATCCCCGGCCCCACTCACGGCCCCTCGGCGCTGCGGCTGCCCACGATGAAGCCGAACTTGTCGACGCGCCGCTCCTCGGGGCCGCCGCCGTTAACCTCCGAGTCGGAGCCGAGGGAGCTGAGCTCGTCACCGCCCGGCTCGGCCAGGCTCTCGCGGGTCCCGGCCAGGCTGTGGTGGCCGCCGGGCGAGCCGGGCCCGCCGCCCCCGCGGCTCTTGGCCATGGCGGCGGCTCAGCGGCGGCGCGGCCGCTCCTCCATGCCGCGGCCACGGCGGCGGCCACGCCCCCCGCCCGCCGGGCCGCGCCCCCGCGCAGCGCCGCTATTGGGTGGGAGAGGCGCTTCCGCCAATCAGCCGCATGGAGACCGACGGAGACGGCCCGCCCCGAGAGGAGATTGGCCAAGTGCCTGGGAGGGAGCTGTCTGTCAGCGCTTGTGCCCGCCCCCACGGGTGCCAGCTAGCGGGGAGGGGCTGCAGGGGGCGAGGGGCGGGGCTGGACTGGGACCAGTCTGAGCCCGCAGCGGGCACCGGGGCTGCGCTGGGACCCTGCGGGGGCTGCGCTCTGTGCTCACTGGGACAACGCTGGGGATGCACTGGGCGCACACTGGGATGGGGCGCTAGGAGGATCAATTTCCCATGGGGATGCCCATGCTGCACTCAGGAGACAGACTGAAGCCACAGACGTTACTCCCTGTCTAAGCACATCACACCTCAAATCTGCCCCAGCCCGTGGGTCCTGCACATGGACCTGCCCTCGGATCAGCACAGCTCCAGGCAGCACCCTAGGCTGGGGCAGAGCAGATGAAAAGCACCCGACGGAAAAGGACCCGAGGGTGTTGGTGACAGCGGCTGAACATGAGCCAGAGTGTGCCCAGGTGGCCAAGGGGCCACCAGCATCCTGGCTGGTACCAACACTGGTGTGGCCAGCAGGCCCAGGGCAGTGACCGTCCCTGTGCTGGGACCTGGGGAGGCCAAACCTCGAAACCCCGGGGAAGTTCTGGGCCCCTCACACCAAGAAAGAGCTTGAGGTGCTGGAGTGAGTTGAGAGAAGGGAACAGAGCTGGTGAGGGGCTGGAGCACAAGTGATGGAGCGGCTGAGGGACCTGGGGGTTCAGCTGGAGAACAGGAGCTGAGGGGAGACCTTCTGATCTCTGAACTGCCTGAAAGGAGCTTGGAGCCAGGGGGGTCGGGCTCTGCTCCCCAGGAACAAGCACCAGGAACAGAGGAAACGGCCTCAAGTTGCACCAGGGGAGGTTGAGGTTGGATGTGGGAACAATTTCTTCCCCAAAGGGCTGTGGGGCATTGGAACAGGCTGCCCAGGGCAGTGCTGGAGTCACCATCCCTGGAGGGTTGGACAGACGGACATGAGGTTCTCAGGACATGGGGCAGTGCCGGGGGTAGGGGAACGGTTGGACTCAATCTTGAGGGTGTCTCCAAACAAAATGATTGTGTGATTCAATTCTATGATTGTATCCCTGTAGCTGGCACTGTGCCCAATGGTTCCTCATCATCTCCAGCACAGACAGGTGAAACCAGCCCAGATCTTCTCAAAATAAAGCACAAAGGAGGTGTAAGTGACTGGGTGACAGCGCTGGCTCCAGGTGCGGTCGGGACCTGCCTGGTGAGGCTGCCAGGAGCAGGTTCTGCAGGGAGCGAGGCCCCGAGCTCCATCCCACCTCCTGGCACTGAGCTGAGCACTTGATTTTCTCCCTTGAAAAGCAAAGAATCTGAGTTTTATTAGAGGCAAGACCCCTCTCTAAGTGGGTAAATTGCCAAAGGACCAAAGCTCGTTAACATCACTAACAACTCAACCTACTTCCAGATTTCTCCTGCATCCCCAGCCCTGCGGGTCCTCCCTACACAAGGGGAAGGCTCCGGTAACGGTTGTTTTGTACGAGACAGACGCACACACCGTCTGTTACAACATTTTCCACTAATATTTAGAGAGAAAGGGGCTGGCGAGGTTCCACGAGCTATTTCTAGTGGGAAGTTTTCCTGCCAGAGCATTGGGCTGGGAGCTCAGTCCTGCCTGTCTGGTAACAGGCTCGGCTGAAAATGTCACCTTAGCCACAGCTGGGGACATTGGGGAAACACGCGTCCCTTGGGGAGCTGCTCGGGCACCGAGTGCCGCGCTGGGTGCCGCCACCAACCACAGCTGGAGCAGAACAGCTGGGTGACCTGGAGCGGGCCCATGACGTTTGGGCCCCACACCGGATGTAAAAGTGTGACTTCTGCATTTCAGAGCTTTCTCTGCAGTTTGTTTTTATCAGCTCTGGAAAACACCCCTCGCTGCCCCATTTTGTTTTCTGAGATCATACCCATCGTCTAGTTTTTAAAAGCAGAAGGGAAGTAATTATCCCACCTTCCTGCAGGATCCACCCCAGCGCCATGCGGCAGGGACGGGCGCAGACACGTGGGCATCTGTCACAGCAGCTGGGGACCAGCGGCCACCTGGGCTGGGCCAGCGCCAGCAGCGGCACCGCGGCTCGGGGAGGCAGGAGCACGCTGGCTCTTCCCGCTTGCTGAGCCTCTCTCCCCACAAAGCGCAGAAGGTAAACAGGATGTTTGTAACACCCGACCATCGCTAAAAATAATAAATCCACGGCTGTGGATTATCCAAAAGGAGAGCAGAGGTACCCAAATCACACAGCTGCTGGGGCAGCAACGGCCGGTTTCCTTTTCCTTGGTGCCTAATTATCTCACTGTAGATTAATTGTGCTCTGTGTTGTGTTTGTATCAAACTGCACCACAGCTCTGCCTGAAGGCACAGCAATAACCCATTTTCCAGACCTGAGTGCTCTCCCGCAGCAAGAGGTGCCGGCTGCTGAGGCGGAAAACACGATTTCCAATACAATTCTCACTAAGTGCAAAGCGCCCCCCGCTCAGACATGAGCTTTACACTGAGGAGTAACTGTGTAGCTTTAGGGAAATTTTAACAAAACCCTTTTCTTGCAGCCTTTCCTCAAAAGTATTTCCTATTTTAATTACAAAACCCCAATGTATTTCCCCACAACCCGAGTGCACATCCCTGTCTAAAAAGCCTAAAAAGCCGAGGACCGAGAGCTGTGACAGACCAAACCCTGCACCGAGATGCACGTTTATTAAAACAAACGGCAGGCTGTACAGAGGCAGCGTGAAGCTGTTCAGCGTACACAGCCCCGCGTCTCCTCCACCGCAGGAACAGCCGCGTACACTCAGGCTGAGGGAGGATAAGTTTCCAAGTCAGGGTCAGCGCGAGAGGATCTTGCAGATAAATCAGAGACAGAGAAAGAACAAGGGGCTTAATAAGTACGTTGAGAAGGAAGAAGTTTTCAATTAGAAGAAGGTTAAATGAAGCGGCAAGCACTGCGGTCAGACAGCTGATGTTCTTGGTAGGGGTAAATCCCTCAAAGACGGATCTAGACTAAGCTGGGCATGACCTCGATGTCGCTTCACGAGGGAGTTCAACGGGGAGCCAGCACTCGAGCAAAGCGTCGATCACTAACGGACTGCTGTGGGTATGTACTAGGTCACTACATTTACACAACTTTCAGGGCTCCATCAGCTTCCCCTCCCTTATTAACCATCCGAACGCGGGGTTCACAGTCCCTTTTTTCAAACTAGAGTTGGGAGGAGCCCCTAAAGGGCTGGAGGATTCGAGGGGTCGGGGTTACACACAAGCAGCATCGCAGCCGCATCACATCTCCGGGCTCCACGGCTCCTATTTCTTTCTGCCTCCTCTTTCTTTGAGTGCCAGGTGGATCAGAGAGCCGCTCGTCATGTTGTAATAAGCCAGGGAGTTTGAATCCTTGATGAAGATGCCCTGAGAGGAGGAGAGAAAAATAAACAATACAAAATCAAACAGTCACGGCAGAATATTAATGCTTTCTTCCCACAAACCCCCCTTAGACAAAGCCCTCCTGGCCCTGCTCTTGGAACAGTGTGATGACAACACCGTGGGCTTTGAAAAACCTCAGAGAGAACCCAGTGCCTCAGCAGACCAGCACTGGGTATGCTGGGAATGACGCAAGGGTACAGAGACAACACACACTATAAACCTCTACAAATATATAAAGACAGACACCACAACAAGTGAAGTAATTTAGCTCCAGTCCCCCTGCCCCCTCTTTTATTTCCTTAAAAGAAAAACCAAATCAGTGAAGCCTTTCTCGCTAAGGGTTAACACAGTCTCTGCCCACAGATGAACCCCGAGGAGGTGAGTGCACAAAGTTCACTGCTTAGGCAGCAGGTTGTGCCTCTGCATGACTGGAACCAAGTTATGAAAAAGGAAGGGTGCCTTTCTGCAGCTCCCGTCTCCAGAGGAAGAGAGAGCGCTCCCTTCCCCTTCGTGCTTTGCAGACAATCTTGTCACAACTGCCAGGGCTTCAAGGTTCGCTCACCCACCTTCCAGAGCACAGGCGACAGAACGGTGGGAGCAGACTGCTGCATTTACATGTTAAAGCAAGCCAAGAGAACAACAGGCTGGGTTTGGAGAGGCCTGTTCTTCGAGGCCTCATCTGCCACAGCAACAACGTGAAGATCCACAGATGTCACCCACTGAAGGCCTGGCCTGCTCTAACTGTGCTGGTCTGTCACCAAGTGTGCTGTACAGACAGGACAAACACCACTCCCCACTCCGCTCTCCCCAATATCTCAGTGGGTGCCTTGCAGGTTTTTCTTGTAAAAAGTCAGTTTTTATGCAAGAAAGCACTGAAACAGTGTTTGTAGGGCTTATACCCACCTCGTACTGCAGCTTCTGTTTCCCAGCCGGCATCCCCGTGGCCTCGTGGATCTTCACCTTTATAACAGATACCTGGGAAGAGGCAAAGAGCTTGCTCAGGCTTTTTTCCCCCAGGCATGAGCCTGCAGCAGGGGGAACACCCCAAGTTTTATAGCTGCTGCCATGCAGGTCAACTGCTGTTCCGAAAGCACAGCAATGCCACAAGAAAACAAGGGGTAAAGGCCGGGTTAATGAGCTACGTGCCTGGTCGGAGAGCGGCAGCGTGAACACCAGCACTTGGCCGTTCAGCTTCCATTCCGTCTTGTCCTGCATGTTGGGAACCTGGACTTTGACCGTGACTGGACCCTGGAGGAAACAAAGATAACGTCTCTTACAGGCAAGGAGGCTCAGGACTCTGATAAAAGAGCAGCAGAGAAATTATTTATAGAAATGCAGCGCCAGCAGACAAATTATTTATTTCCAAAACTAGCCACGTATCTTGACTTCTCAGTAAATACATGGAAATGTATTTGCCTCAACAGTGAGAAAGTTACTTCACTGTTACCAAAATAAAACATTTAGTTGGGTTTCTCACACTAGTCCCTCCTTTGTGTGCCATTCACTAAGTACCACATGCATTCACAATATCAGAGAGAGAACGTATGAAGCATTAAACATGAGACAGCTTCTCTGTGCAACGTCCAGGAAAACCGGATAGTCTTTCTTAAAGGACTTAAACCTCAACCCATGACGGGAAGGAATTCAGTCTAACATTTAGTTCGTGTTGTTACAGAATACACCACGCTGCCACGCTATCATGCTGACATTGATATACTAAATCTCCTCACATCTCCAGCTTAGCGGTCCTCTGCTTAAAAGCTTATTATCAGCTTTAGTTCTTTACGTTAATATAAACCTGCATCTCACTGCCCTTAATTACAGAAGAGTACTATCTTACTGACTTCTGTCTGCAGTGCTGTGCTGCTTTTCCAGTAAAATACCAAGCAGTTCTGTTTGCCCAGGAAGGAGCCAGCCCAGAAAGTCACTCCCTTGAAGGGCTTTTGCACATCATCTTCGTCCGTGCAGTGAACTGGCTTTACATCCCATTTGGGAAGAGCAGGCTCGACAGCCCAGCAGGGACAGACTTTTCAGCAGCGCTTGTTGCGATAGGACAAGGGGTGACGGTTTTAAACTAAAGGAGGGAGGTTCAGGCTGGACATGAGGAAGAAATTGTTTGGGCTGAGGGTGGTGAGAGCCTGGCCCAGGTTGGCCAGAGAGGTGGTGGATGAACCATCCCTGGAGACATCCCAGGCCAGGCTGGACGGGGCTCTGAGCAACCTGAGCTGGTGCAGATGTCCCTGCTCATGGCAGGGGGGCACTGGGGAGCTGGGAAGGTCCTTCAACCCAAACCATCTGTGATTCTATGACAGGACACGTCTCACCAAGCCGCCAGCCCGCAGCCGTACCTTGTTCCTGCGCAGAAACTCCTCCTCTGGGATCAGGCTGTCTTCGCTCTTCAGTTTCTTTGAGACCGGCTCATCCTCCATGGGCGGTGGTGGGTGAACGGGAGGCATTGGCGCTGGGGAAGGAACCGGAGCCACGGGAGGGGCAGGAACAAATGCTGAAAAGGGACAGGGGGGGACACAAAACAAGCTGCAGTCATCCACTGGGTAAGGCAGCAGACACTCCCTCACACAAAAACTCCTTTAGCAGGGCAGTAAAGGCTGAAAATAGATGCCATGCTACACAGAGGAAGTTAACACAACCAGCAGTAACATGCAAACTTCAAATGTTAGGAGATCTTTTATATTGGGAACCAGTCCAGGAAAAGACAACAAGCGGCAGAAGAGCTTCCTGCAGATCTTGCAAAAAGGAAAGCACTCTCGGTTTGGCATGTAGCAGGGCCAGCATCTTGATTAAAAGCAACAAAAAATTAAGAATTGTTCTTTACATTGTGTTTTGCAACTTAAAAGCACTTAATGCTATGAAGGGGCCAGGCAACAGCTTTTCCTCCTGCAGCAGCAACTTCTGTCACAAGCTGTAAGAGCTGGCAGTTCCCCTTCACCCTGGTTCCTTTTGGAAAGCGCGTGAGATCTTCATCTTCCCCTGGGCAGGCGCCCGGGGACACAGACACGAAAGAGCTGAGCCACAGTTCTCTGTATTTCATGCTGCAGAAGGAGGCTTGAGCCCAGAAGTTGTGTGGAATACCCCAAAATTCTCAATGATAGGACTGAGGGTCTGCAATCCCAATTATACGCCATTATCAGAGGCACAAACGGGAAAAAGAATCAAAGCTCGAGCCCACGTTCGACAGCAATTAGCTGACAATGCGCCAGAGAAAGCTGAAGTTACCAACCTGTGGGTACTATCATGGGAGGTGGGCGGGGGCTCATGATGGGAGGAGCGGAGGGCGGCATGGGGACCACGTTGATGCGCGGGGTGTGGATTATTGGTGGCATGGGGGTGGCAATGACGGATCCAGGAGGCAAACGGACCACGGGCGTCATCGGGGGCCGAGGCATGACTGGAACTGCAGAAACCACAGCAGCGCGAACGGGAGGGGGCATCTGGAGAGAGAGGGTAACTGTTCTTAGCGGGTACGTGCAGGAACGCTCGGTGCTGTGCACAATCCTGATTAAAACAACCCAGACAACAGAGGATTTCTGCTGGCCAGGACTTGCTGCAGACCTCAGTGAGCAGCTCGAGCTGCCTGTACACAGGGACAGAAGCTTCATTAACACAACAAATGGTTCTTCCTTCCCTCACCACTCAAAACATGAGCATGTAGCCATCTGAAAGAAGCTAGTTCAGAGTCACGCAGCAGAACCCTTGGGCAGGAACACCAGGCAAGTGAGTCACCTGCAAACGTTTCTTACCTGCGGGTACTTCTGTTCTGCATTATATGCTTTTTTACACCTAAAAAAAGGCCTCACCCCTCCCTTTGTTGGCCATCCACCCTTCCTCCACTATCTTACTGCCCAGGTTCCTCCTCTGCCCAGCTGATCACATCTGTTCCGTACCTCTGAAGACAAAAAGCTCCACCTAAGTCTTGTTTTCCATTTCTAACAGCAAGTTCAAGGGGGTTCCTCTGCTGGTTTAAGGGTCATTTGGAAACATGAACTTCACTCAAAATCTGCTTCCAAGCCAGTGCCCCGCTGTTGTAACCCTTGACCTTCATCAGGACTCCCTTCTAATTAGCTCCAGCCACAGCCATTTGCGTTTGGAAGCCCAAACACTTACAGTGGGTGGACGAGGGACGGATGTGATGGGCGGAGCGCTGGCCGGGGGATTCGATGCTGATGAAGGAGGGGGCGGCTGGGGGATTTCATTGGGTTTGCTGGGACCGATCTTCTCCTTGCTGTCATCTTCTGGCACCAGGCCCTTGGCCTTATGGATGGCTTCGATTTGTTCTTGGAGAGTAATATTGGCCTGAGCAGCCTGTTGTGTGCGGGCCATGCTGCCCGAGTGGCCATCCCAGGTCACCTGAGAGGATAAAATAAATCAGAATACCTCCAGCCTGTCCAAATTGCAAATAAATCAAGAGAGCAGCTTCACAGCAAGAACGAAGTTCACAAGCCTCGTGTCTCTCTGAGTATTAACACTACAGGAACCTGTTAAAAACCACAGTTTTCACTCTACCTTTTCCTCTGGTTTCTGGATTTCTTCTTCACCAATCTTTTTACCAATGGCAGTCTCTTCTACACCGAAGATATCAGTACGGCGTTCTGCCAGCTGCTTCAGACTGCTTTCAATATCCAAACCTGCAGGCAAAAAGAGAAATCGTAGAATCTCAAGTGATAAAATCAAAGGCAAACATCATCAAGCCTTTTTTCATGACCTTTAGACTGTTTGGTACCTAATGGCTGACCACTGCTCTTTTTAGAAAGAGACTGGAACTGATGGCTGGCCAGCAGCAGTCAATGCTCTTTGCCTTTAAATTTACAGAAAGGCTTCAATGTACGAACGACAAATGCATCCACATAATCAGTACACTAAGGACATCACGCAGAAAACCATATTTAAGATGTTCTTCCTCGGTGGGAGCTGGGGGAGCGAGGGGACACCTGAAGAGTTCACAGAACTCATGTAGGAACTCGGGTTTTCCAAGGTGTGTTGGGTGCTCGAGCTGACCTGGGGCATAGACCTCGTCATCGCTCTGCTTTTCACGGATGGATCGATCACGCTGCTCCAGCCACCGAGGATCCAGGAGGCCGATTCGCATGTGTTCTTGCATTTTACTGGCAGGAATTTTCTCTCCAGTGATGGGGGAAACAAGATACTCATCCGGAGCTGGGGCGGGTGGTAATGGTTTTGAGGCTAGAAAAACAAAACCATGCTGTTAAAAAACACACCAGAGGATGCAGCCTAGAAACAAATGATTCTGAGATTATTCAGGGAGAAATAAAAGCTTCTCTTCACCAGCCTGATTTACCTTTGGGATCGTAATCTTTCCGCACAATGACTTGATCTGGTGTGGGAGGGAGAGGTGGTGGCATTGGGGTTTCTGGAGGAGGAGGAACCTTCTGACCTTCATCTTCATCATCTGACCCCTTATTTAGGAAAAAAAAAAATCATAATCAAGTTCCTGTAGTCAAATATCAACAAATAATATTTGAGAAAGGTCTAAAATTCCTATGCGGGGCTGGAAGAAGTGATGATGCAGCTCCAAGGCAACAGAGTTATTTTGCCTCTGGACACCTACGCTCCAGTGGTTCCTCTGGATAATATGAATTCAGAAATTCAGCAGAGGCAGAAGAGGAAGCAAGTGCTCCTCAGCTTCCACATCGCCACAGCACAGTGAGCAGGGGCTTATGGTCAACCACGCTCGTGTTCCTTGTTACCAGAAAACCAGCTTAGAGGAAGAGTCTAAAATGAGTCATCTTTCAGTGCTCCAGACCCTGTGCAGAAAAAAGCCCAAAAGGCTTGATCACGAAAATATAAACCCCACACCATTAGGTGACAGAACTACTAGATTTCTCTCTTGGAAATTGTATCGTCAGGAAAACATTATAAATACCATATACCAGCAGGAACAAGGTGTCTTGGAATTCCATCAGAAGGAAATCTAATTTCTTCAAGAAACTGAGGAACTTCTGACAGCGAAAGTGAAGGGCACCGTAAACCACACACCCTGCACTGGACAAAGGTAACGCTGATTCTGTTGGCGAGTTACCTCATCCATATCCTGTACTTGTGTGTCTTGATCTGGCTGGGCTGGGGGCTCCTCTGTTTTCTCTTGTTTCTCATCTTCTTCATCTGACTCCACCTCCATCTCTACTTCCTCACTTTCCCCAAACTTCTCATAACGCTCCTGGATCAGGATTCGAGCTCCCAGCTCTTCTGGAGTGGTGGGAGGAGGGAAATTCCCTACAAGGCAAAACCCAAAGATTCTGTTTCTCTATCCTGTATCATTCCTCAATGCATCAGTTTCTTGAACGAAAAGCAGTTTCTTTACAAAGCAGTAGCACCAAAAGGTCCTGGAAGCCAAGGTGTTTAGGGAGGAATGGATGGAGTCTACACAGACCAACACCAGCAAGACACATGAAGGTGAAGGTACTTATAGGTGAAAGCATCACTGGAAAGTGGGACAAGTTCTGCTGTCCTGGCAGAAAAGCAGACACTAGTGCAGTCCTGGACTTTGTGCTGACTTCAGAGAAACACCCAGCCCTGCACACTGTCACTAGGCGGCTTTCCCTTTTCTCTTTGACAGATACACAGCTGTAAAACCCCACGGCTGTCCAAAAAGGGCGTTTCCCTACTGAAAGGGAGCAGCATGTCAGAGAGGTCACAGCACTGAATTCCAGTACCTTGCTCACTGGGCTGGAAGTCCACTGTTTCCACGACCACAAAGTCATGCCAGTCAATCTGGGCATAAGCAACACGCTCCTTTTCCTTCTCCTCCTCTTCCTTCTTCCTCTCTCGCTCCTGGAACTTTGCCCATTCCACTCTGTAATACACCTGCACGAGCAGAGGCAAAGCAAACACCAGATGTCAGACGAGAAACACATCACTGTCATCTCTACAGCATCCACAAGTTTACACTACCAACCCTTTCAGGGCACTCACATAAGTGCTACTTTAGAAGCCTGGCACGACAAATATTTCTATTTCATTTAGAAACTATAGATTTGCCCATTGAGTAAAGCACTGCACCAGCTTTGTAAAGTGGTTTTCTGCAGCTGGAAGTGCAGATTTATTGAGCCAAGACCCAGCCACACAAGTACAACATGACTCAGGTACCACTGCAGATTCACGGCCAGCAAACAATTCACAGACACTTCATCACAACCCCGTAACATCATCTTTCCAAAGCAAAACCAGCCTCTGTGACAGAGACAGATGGCCAAGTCATAAAGAACAGCTTGGAAGGACTTTAAGTGGCTGAGGTGTCATGGTAAAGTTGTCTGAGGGAAACATTCTGCTTTGTAAAGCATTTGGAAATGGTGCTGTGCAGTATCTATGCCTCTGTGGTGCCACAAGTAACACTAATTAAATTAGTAGTTTAAAGACACACCTGGGTACCCTGTATCCAGGTGACTACACAGGACACATTCATTTTATTCTCTGTATGTTTTTGTTGGTTGCCAATAAGTCAGAAACGCGCAAAGAGAAAAAATTCAACACATCTGAAATGCTTCAGCAGTTCTGCAAATTTTTCCTGCAATACCTGATCTAGGACTTCCTTGGGATTTTCAGCCTCTTTCTTGAGTTTGAGCAGTAAGCCTTTCGGTGGGATCAAGATCTGAAACATATTTTGCATGACAGTTGGTGACAATTCTTTCTGCCATAGCTTCCTTACAGTAACTATTCTCTTTCCACACTGATAAAAGCACCCGCAGGCCCCTGGGGCTATGTTCCATTTATTCTGTTGCAACCCCCTCACTACTGATTGCTCATACTTAAAAATAGTCACTCCTGGCCTTCCAACTACTGTCCATATTTAAAAACCCACAACTATTACTTATGTTACAGTAGTGTTTGGTACATTTAAGGAGCAGCTCACTGTGTTCAGTGCTGCACGCTGCCAATAATACACAAGACATCCACTCAAAGAGCAAGATTTAAAGGATGGACTCCTAGACCTGCACATATTTCAAGTCTGTTTTGCAGGGCTTAAAAAACCAATATTGCTGCTGGAAGAATCAAAGTGCCAGGAGTACCTTTGTGTACTGCTCAACCAGCTTCGTGAAGTAGTTGAAGAGGCTGTGCTGGGGGCGAAGGAAGTCGAACTGATAGTTGCGCTGCTCCTTCTGCATCAGCTGAGTCAAGAACTGGCGCCCGTTGCGAGCCACGAACTGCGCCGTGAGCTTCACCACATCCAGGTCGAAGGCTGAGATGGAGGGAGGATCCGCAATGAACTCGAACTCTGGAGGCGGCTCCTTCGGAACGACCGTCTCCTGGATCACCTGGGCCTGCACCTGCAGAGCGGAACGGAGACGGCTCAGTGACTGAAGGAATAAATTGTTATCAAACACTCCAGAGAGCCCGTTTTTGCTTCAGCTGTTGTGGAAAAGCAACATCGATCCAGATATCCTGGCAGCTGCAAGGATGAGAAGAATTAGCATCACAGAATATAACTGGATATCTGTATTTAGGCCAACTGGAAAATAAATGTTTCCTCAACAGCTAACAGAATTGGAAATATCAGGACTTGCTGTGATCCTCCAGGACAGTCAATAACACACAAAGCGACTGCCGGCCATACAAAGTGTCAGAGACTCTGACTAAGCCAGTGCCCCTTCTCCATCCAGCAGGTATAAAGGCACAGGTAAAAAAAATTAGCAATGTTTCGTACTTCATAATTTAAAGTTGATCCTTCTGGCAGAAAAAAAATGATTTCTAGAAACTAGTGCATGCAACGAGCCCAAACTGAACTCCAAGGGATTCGAAGGTACTTGCCCATGGAAGAAGTCCTGAGCTCATACGGCTTGAGCGATCGCTAGTGTACGTAGCAGATAAATCAATATACAACTAAACATAAATATAAAAGACCGAGTATAATTAGATACCGTTGAGTTTCACACATAACTTCAAGTTATCAGCAACTGGAGGATGCACACTGGCACCAAAACAAAGTCCCAGACACTGTCCAAGCCTCTTGGTGCTGTCTTTTTCACAAATGTATAAATAACTCAATTTGCCTGGTCATTGAGACCTTCTGCTTAACACCAGGCTGTGACACAACCAGTAGCAGCCGAGTTCTCGACCGAAGCGACAGCAACACTGACCTTCTGCGGGAGCTGCTGCTGAGCGCTCTGCTGCTGCTGCATGACCTTGGGAATGGCAGCCGAGGGCTCCTGGGCTTTCCCCTCCTTGAACTCGCTGACTTTGTGCCGGTAGTACGCATGGTAAGGGTCGTTGGGATTCAAGAAATTGAACTTGGGGTTATTTATTTCATTCTGACGAATTCGAGCTTCAAATTCTGGACCATTTCTGGGGAGGAAAAAGAGAAATTGTTTAGATGAATGACCATCAACTCAAGTGTAAATGCCTATTTCTTTCATAATACGACATGCTGATGTATCGGCCCCTCAGAAGACAATTTTCTCTCCCACGTGGAAGGAATTTCCCTCTATGAAACTCATGCCCAGCACAGCAGCCAGTTGTACACACACAAGTTAAAGGCATTTGCCCTAATTTAGTCTGTAATGCTTTGCAGTGAATATTTAAGACAGTTAAGACCTCATAAGTGTTCCACAATCTCATAGATCATTTACTGGATTAGACAATTTATTAGATGAAATTTACAAGTTACTTATCAGACCAATTTTATTTGCTCTATTAACAAGCTTTTAAGACTGGTTTCATTCATATAAAGGAAAAATGCAGGTAATGGTCAGTGTGTCCAGACACTGATCACATAGGAGTGCTGCATTTAGGAGAGCCCCAAGTTTTAGTGGGGTAACGTCCCTTCCTCCCACCCAAAGCGCAAGGCACTGATTTCGGGGTAGTTTCAGAAAATTAATGCTGCCGTACCACGTTTCTCTTCACCTTCTCTGGAGGCCTCTAGGTCTTGTTTAGACGCTAAGCCTGCTCCAAACAAGGAGGCCTCTACAATACCAAAGGATAAACAGCCCCTTCCTTATGCTCAGAGGAAGCCAATGCTCCTTGGCAGCACTTCAGAGAGTAGTTACACAATAAGTGTCTCTGGCTAGACCAGCGTTTTGGAATTGTCTGTCACCCCCAGCTTCAGCGAGGTGAAAGCACACAGCGCTCAGCCTGTCTCGGGGTTGCAAAGGTGAAGAATTTGCAGAGCCACCTGAGGAGGTATTTACCTTCTGTGCTATTTGTACGCTGCATGACAACCAAGATCCAGCCCCCTGAGAGCTCACGTAGCGATAGAACGGCCAGAAATACTTAAGCATTAACAAAACCCACAGCGGAAGATGGCCCAGCTACCACCAACAGCTTGCACTTGCAGAGTGATGACATTAGGCAAATACAAGAAGTGTGAGTAAAATTTATTCAACTTTTAGACTCTTGCCCTGAATTCGACATCAATACTCATGCTAATCAATTGGCTACAGTCAACAGGGGAAAAATATTGCTATGTGGCTCACCTGTCCTCAGGGAGCATACAAGTTTCTCCTCCTGGCTGTCACAGGAGAGAAATGATCAAGGTTTGGATGAACATCACAGTATCACAGTATGTTTGGGATTGGAAGGGACCTCAAAAGATCATCTAGTCCAATCCCCCTGCTGGAGCAGGAACGCCCAGGTGAGGTCGCACAGGAACATGTCCAGGCGGGTTTTGAATGTCTGCACAGAAGGAGACTCCACAACCTCCCTGGGCAGCCTGTTCAGTGCTCTGACACCCTCACTGGGAAGAAGTTTTTTCTCAAATTTAAGCGGAACCTCTTGTGTTCCAGCTTGATCCCATCACCCCTTGTCCTATCATTGTTTGCCACCGAGAAGAGCCTGGCTCCATCCTCATGGCACTCACCCTTTATATATTTATAAACATTAATGAGGTCCCCCCTTATTCTCCTCTTTTCCAAACTAAGGAGACCCAGCTCCCTCAGCCTTTCTTCATAAGGGAGGTGCTCCACTCCCTTCATCATCTTCGTTGCCCTATGCTGGACATGCACAGAGCTGCACACAAACAAGGGCAGGATGTCACCTCAGGGCTCGACAGGCACATGAGCATCCTTGTTCTGGGAAGTTCAACACCTACACAATGACGGCTCCTTGTGGCTCCTGTAACGAGGCTCCCGTTCTACCCGGAATGTTGTTTCCCCTTCAGATCACTCAGAACAGGAACTGTCACCTGGTTATTGCAGCACATGCTATAGATTTTGCCAAGAACTTTATTTAATCAGTTTTTCTAGCAAAGCGTGGCTTAAACCTCTTAAGTAGAATATCCTTCCCCACAGCCTCGCGGGTTTAGACTCAATCCTTAGAATTCTCCACGTCATGTCACAGGAGCGTGACCTGCTGCAGCTCCCGGAGCTGCGCAGAAGAGAATCGTGGAGATCCCAGGACACACGAGGTGACACCAGTGTCACTTACCTGGCTACGAAGCTGGCAGTCTTGTCGACAATATTCCTAACCTCCGGGGGAGGGTAAATAATCCCTACCACAGGCTTGGCTGGTGCCGCCGCTTCCTCTTTCGGCTCCTCTTCTGGCTGTAATAAAAATGAATATTTATAAATCCATATTTTTCTTACAGTTCTCTGTACTGCTGCCTCACAACTGCAGCAACTATTCGAAAGGTGATGAGGTGGTGGAATGGGGAGGCATCTTTCACTGTGGTGTCTGCAGTCAAACAGCCTAAATCAAAGCTGAGAACAGAAGCAATTTCAAATAATATCGAGTAACGTGCTACATATCAGCATGAGGAGGTGAGAGCAAGGCCTGGTAGGTGACAAACCCAAACTAGGTTTATTTTCAGTTGGATGAGCTGGAAAATTCATCTCCCTTCTCTCTCAACTTCCTCACCTACACTTGGAACAACAATCCTAACACACCATAACAGATTGTTCTGTGACCCCATGTTTAACGAAGGCTGTGTAAGAATTAATTATTCCAAATGGCGGGCAGCACTGCCAGTCCTTCTCCTCACCCCCAAAACCATCTGATTTGCCTGAATCACCCACAAACAGTCCCACAAACTCCCCAGATTCTCTGGGTGGGAGACGACGTTTGTCACCTTTTCAAGGGCACCCGCCACAGGGCTGCTCCCTGGGAACCAAAACAAACCCTCCTGGGGTTTTTACTAACTCAGCCTTGACCCTGAGCGGGTTTATAAATGCCAAGACCAGAGGCAGCTCAGGGGAAAGCCTAAAAAACACATCTGGGAGTAACTCAGCACTGCTAAACAGGCTGGAAGTTACGAATGTTCCTAGAGGTCAGTGGGACTAGAAGAAACTAGAATCTGAATGATTAAATAACACATTGTTTTTAATCTTGTCGTGGTTGCATCAAAATTTGTTTTGTAGAGAAAAGCTGTGCAGGGCGCTTTTCCCATTGACACTACAGGAGAATCTGAACTAAAATCGCAGAACCCTCCCTGGGGGTGGCTTTATCCTCCAGTCAGATCAGAAGCTGCTCTTTGCAGGACACTGAAGACGTCCCTCCTCTTTCCTCACCGAGAAACTTTCACAGGAAAAATTGTTATAAAATAAAAGATGTGTATGGAAAATGTCTATAATCTTAACCCAGAATTTTCACTCAGAAAAGGGCTCTCAGGGACTGATGCTGCCATGTGGAACCACGGGAACAGCTGGAGAAGGAGCTGCACCACATTTTGGGGTGAATCCGGCTGGGATGGGAGAACTGGGGTATGGTCAGTAGGTCAGAGAGGTTCTCCTGCCCCTCTGCTCTGCCCTGGGGAGACCACACCTGGAATATTGTGTCCAGCTGTGGCCCCTCAGATCCAGCAGGACAGGGAACTGCTGGAGAGAGTCCAGCGCAGCCACCAAGATGCTGAAGGGAGTGGAGCATCTCCCGTGTGAGGAAAGGCTGAGGGAGCTGGGGCTCTGGAGCTGGACAAGAGGAGACTGAGGGGGGACTCATTCCTGGGGATCAATATGGAAAGGGGGAGTGTCAGGAGGATGGAGCCAGGCTCTTCTGGTGACAACCAGTGACAGGACAAGGGGCAATGGGTGCAAACTGGAACACAGGAGGTTCCATTTAAACATCATGAGAAGAAACTTGTTTGCGGTGTGGGTGGCAGAGCCTGGCCCAGGCTGCCCAGGGAGGTTGTGGAGTCTCCTTCTGTGCAGACATTCCAACCCGCCTGGACACCTTCCTGTGTAACCTCATCTGGGTGTTCCTGCTCCATGGGGGGATTGCACCGGATGAGCTTTCCAGGGCCCTTCAACCCCTCACATTCTGGGATTCTGTGAATCAGGGAGGTCCCGCTGAGCCCAGGCCCGGTCTGCTCCCTCACACCCCGGGCCGTGTGTTGGATCCCTTCCCAGGCTCCCGCGGGCGGGGCTGTCCCCACAGCTCCCGGCAGTCCCGCACACCCAGCGCGGTGCGGCTGCCGGGAGAGGCCGCAGCCCCGTCCCCAAACACCCGCCCCAACCAGCGCCAAGCGGCAGAAGAGAACCGCAGCCCCCCACCCGTGCCGAGGGGCCAGCGTGGGAAGGCAAACCCCACACCGACCCCACACCAACCCCGCGGGCCCGACTCCCCCGCGCCCAGGCCCGGACCGCCCCGCTCCCCTCAGCGCGGTCCACCCGCCCACGCGGTCCGCACCGGTTTGCTCTCGGCGGGGGGCGCTGGCTGCGCCGGGGGCATGGCCTGCACGGGTCCGGCCGGCATGGTGCTCCCGCTGAGGGGCCGGGCCGGGCGGGAACAGAGACACCAGAGAAGCCGCAGACACGGACGACGCCGCGGACGAAATGGCGGCGGGAAGTGACGGAGAGGCCACGAGCAGGCGCACGCGCAGACTGCGGGCTACGGGCCACCAGCGGGGGGGATCAGCGCGCATGCGCCGGAAAATACCACAAGGGAGGGGGTTTCCCTACAGGAGGAGGCGGCAGCAGGAGGAGCGAACCATTGCGGCGCGGGGGGACGTGGCCTGGAGGCGTGGCCTCTGGGGGGCGTGAACTCTGGGGGGCGTGACCTAAGCGGTTGCCATAGCAACCGGCGGCGGCGCGCGGGAGGGGGAAGCGCTGCCCCCGCGTCCCCTCACAGGCCCCGGCCTGTGTCGGTCCCTCCGCCGCAGCCCCGCTGTCACGGGTGTCGCCTGTCCGGCCACCCCAGCGCCATGGCGCAGCTCCTGGGCCATCCCGGCTGCATGGAGAGCCTGCGGGCCGACCTGCGGGACCTGCAGGCGGCCATCGGCGACGTCTGGGCCCGGGCCGGGCCGGTGCGCTTCCCCTCCTGGAAGTTCCCGGACCGCGTGTCGTGCGAGCTGGACGTGCCGGCGCTGCTGGAGCGGTACAGCCACCGGCACGGGGACCCCCAGTTCAGCCAGCACGCACATGTCGCGCTGCTGGAGCTGCTCATCGACAGGTGAGAGGGCGCGGCCGGCCACCCCGCTGCAGGGACCGGCAGAGCGACTGCTTGTCCCTGAGGGAAGGGCACGGTTCGGTGTCCAGCCTGTCCAGTGTGGCCAGACGTTCTGGATGCTTCTTTCCCACGTGTTTCCATGATGAGTGATGGAAACAATTACCTTGAAAGGCTGAGGGAGCTGGGGCTCTGGAGCGGGACAAGAGGAGACTGGGGGGGACTCATTCCTGGGGATCAATATGGAAAGGGGGAGTGTCAGGAGGATGGAGCCAGGCTCTTCTGGGTGACAACCAGTGACAGGACAAGGGGCAATGGGTGCAAACTGGAACACAGGAGGTTCCACTGAAATATGAGAAGAAACTTGTTTGGGGTGAGGGTGGCAGAGCCTGGCCCAGGCTGCCCAGGGGGTTGTGGAGTCTCCTTCTGTGCAGACATTCCAACCCGCCTGGACACCTTCCTGTGTAACCTCATCTGGGTGTTCCTGCTCCATGGGGGGATTGCACTGGATGAGCTTTCCAGGGCCCTTCAACCCCTCACATTCTGGGATCCTGTGAAATAAATAAGCCTGGGCAGGATGTCTCAGCAAAGCATGTTTTAATGACGATTTTGCAAGATCAAGTGTTCTACCTAAAGGCAGGCACACCTGAAAGGGCAAAAAGCCCCTGCTTATATCCGCCCCAAATCTCAGCCACAAATTCCTTTTTCTGTTCTCCATTGGTTGGATACTTCAGGGTTTACAGACTACCTGACTCCTGCCTCAGTTTATGTATTTCATTCATCTAATCCAAACAATACCCTTCCCCTTTTCGATCTATTTAAAAGATGGGTTCCTGGCTCTTTGGCTACCCTTCCCATAGGTTAACTTGTAAATACAGATATCAGTTTGCATTCCGGGATTATTTTGAAGAGACTTTGTTTTACATTAAGGATTCATAGTCTGATGTCTCTCGGTTCTCCCCCCCTGCTGGGGTCAGGCTCCTTAGTTTTGTAAAAACAACATTCCTTCATTAAACGTTCCTTACAATGAGCAGTGTGCCGGCACCTCAACACCTCGGCCTTGTGCTCCACAGCTTTACACTGAGTTTGAAACGCGACTGGTCTCCCTGCACAGCGCTCGGAGCTGCCAGCACAAGCACTGGCTACAGTGGAGCAGAACGGGTCGCTGCTGCGCCCGGGAGCCGAGGGCACCCGGGCAGACCGGGACAGGCTCCTTAAATTCCCCCCAAGCCTTGGAAACACTCAGACAGGGCTGCACCTGCTGATCTGGGGCGTGAAAGCGCCTTTCGCAATCTGGCTGAAATAAATACAACTCGGTTTCAAAAGACGAGCCGTTCCCTCAGGGCAATTGGCCCTGACAATTGGGGTTTGATACTGGCAGTGTGAGTGCCCCGGATCCTTCCAGTGCCCCAGATCTCTTGGGAGAGCTTCACTGCAGCCTCTCTGAAGTGCTGCAGGAGGGTTTTCATCCCATCAAATGTTGCTCTGAGAAGCAATTCAGGGCTGGGAAGGGTCACAGGGGCACTAACACCTGCCCTCCTTTGCCAAACTCAACATGAGGAGGGAACAACCTCCCTGCCTTGTGCTGGCCCTTCAGGCTCCCCTGGGGCGCTTTCCTCATTACAAATACTCCGTTGCACTAACCTGTGTTTTGTTTCTGTCAAACAAGGCTCCTGCTGCTGCTTCAGAGCTTCACGGGCTACGCAGAAAACCTACTAAGCGATCGAGCCGAGCCCCCCACACAGGCAGTGGGACCCGGCATGTCGGCGGGGCTGACGGCGAGGAGGTACTGGTGCAGCATGCTGAAACTGGGGGCCTTCTGCCAGCAGCTCCTGGCCGAGGTGGGACATTTTGGGCCCCCACACCCCCCAAGCTGAGTGTATGGGTCATGGAAATGGCCCTTGTCTCACCCCTCATGATTTGGATCTGCCTCCGGGACGCCCCGTGGCACATGTGGTGGCCACACCAGATGTGCTCCCAGCTCACGACGCTCTGAGCACTGACGTGTGTCAGACAGGACACATCTGTCCCACATTGTCCCCTCCCGGCCTGAGTCCCTTCCCTCTGACCTCCCCTGTGTGCCACTGGATCCACCGTCCTCCGGGATCTCGGGATGGGGGAGCTTGGCTGCCTGTATTGCCTGGGAAAACATTCTCCTGCCAACGTGCTGCAGCTCTGCCAGCCCCGTTTGTGGGGCTGAGCTGCCTCAAATCAGTAAAATAGTTTGTGGTAAAAACACTATACCACTACCCTGCATTTTCCCCCCTTTTGTGGCAAAGTCTCACAGTAATCCATCTGGCATAACCAGGAGACAGCGCAAGAGGTGGGAAAGACGGGATGGTCACAAAGGGAGCTGGGGAGCGGGTTTCCCTGCCGAGGCTCCATGTCGTGAAACCACAGCTCTGCTAGAGCAGCGGTGGCTTGTAAAAGTTTGATTACTCCGTACTCTGCAGCGGGGTGTGGGGTGCAGGTTCATTGTGCTCATTAGCCGTGTGCTGTGGCCGTAATGACACAGAGTGAGCAGGAGCTGAGCGCTGGGCTCCTCTCCTCCCAGCACTGGGAAGGTCTCTGCTCCCAGGAGAAGGGCTCACTGCCCTTGTCACCCCTTCCCTATGCTGACATCCTGTGCCCACGCTTCACACCTCTGTCGTTTGACTCTTACGGAACATTTACAGCAGATGCTGTTTGATGCTGGCTCTGTCTGTTCTGTGCTCTCTTGCCCAGAAGAAAGCTGGCAAGGAGGAGCTCCCCACGCTGCAACCCACTCCCCAGGCTGGGAATGCTGAGAAGCACTCAAAACGCAGCTTGCCCGACGTTTTGGAGATAAGGACTTCCCCAGAAGTTCCCCAGTCCACCTCTCCGTGCCCGTCATCTAGTGTCAGTGGGTCAGACAGTGTCACCCCGGGCAGCTCTGTGCCCAAGGCTGCCAGCAGTGAGGCCAAGAGCAGCCGCAGTGTCCCCACACAGACGGCCGGCTCAGCCCCGGGAGCCTGCGACACCTGCGCCAGCGCCCAGGCCAGCCTCCGCCAGGTCGGCAAAGCCATCACCAGTGTCTGCCAGAGCCAGAACATTCCCTCGGCGCTCAGCAGGTTCCAGGAGATGGTGGAGGACCCCACAGGTCCTTCTCGGACCCTCTCTGCAACGGACCTGAGCTACTGGGCTGCAGAGCAGAGCAAGGACCTTGCCCGGATCGGCAAACACCTCCAGACGCTGCTGCAGCAGGTCAACCCTCTGAAGTCTGAGCTGCAAGAGTCTCGGAAACAGAAGGACGAGCTGCAGAAAAAGGTTGAGGACTTTTCCCGACTGCTTCAGGCAGAGAAGGAGACCCAAGCGCAGCAGAGGAGGAAGGCTGAGCAGAGCCTGAAAGTGAAGAACAAAGAGCATTTAGAGGCTGTAGCCAGGCTGGAGCGGGACAAGGATGACCTGCGGAGAGGTACAGTGCTGGTCCCTCCATCTCCCCAGGAACACCAAGTCTGTGGTCAAATCTTGGTTCCACCACCATGAGCAGGGCTTGTGCCCCTGGTTTGGGTGGGTGCTGGGGCTGCTCCCCGTGCTGAGAGCTGGTTGTGCACATCCCCTCCCTGCACAGCACAGCATGGTGCAGTCACTGAATGAGAAATGCTTTGGTGCAGCCATTTGCTGCCTCCATGTTTTAGTTTCTTTGAGGAGCTGTTGAATAGTTAGTAGTGGTTTTGTGCTGGTTTAGGAGCTGCTCTGCTGGAAGAGCGACTTTCGGCGCTGAAGGAGGAGCTGGCTGCGAAGCAGGCTGTAGTGCAGGAGCTGGGTAAGGACCCGAGGCTCACCCGGCTGGTGCATCTCCCAAACCCTCCTCTGGTCTCATTAGTTTTTTAATACACTGACGGAACATACAGCTCCCACAGAATCGGTCAGGTGTGGTGCTGGTGCCCAAACATCTCCCAGCACCAGGCAGGGCTCGTGCTGCTGGCGATTCAGGGGGTCACAGCCCTCCTCGCAGAGCTGCTTCCCCCTGGCCAGGGCCTCTGCAGGGTACAGGACGCCCTCCGGACACCTCAGCTGGGAGCTGCTCCCCTAATCCTGCCCAGCTGGGCCCAAATCATAGAACCGCAAAATCATTCTGGTTGGAAAAGCCCCTCAAGATCATCAAGTCCAACCATAACCCACCCCTGGCACTGCCCCATGTCCTGAGAACCTCATGTCCTTCTGTCCAGCCCTCCAGGGATGGTGACTCCAGCACTGCCCTGGGCAGCCTGTTCCAATGCCCCACAGCCCTTTGGGGAAGAAATTGTTCCCACATCCAACCTCAACCTCCCCTGGTGCAACTTGAGGCCGTTTCCTCTGCTCCTGGCGCTTGTTCCTGGGGAGCAGAGCCCGACCCCCCCTGGCTCCAAGCTCCTTTCAGGCAGTTCAGAGATCAGAAGGTCTCCCCTCAGCTCCTGTTCTCCAGCTGAACCCCCAGGTCCCTCAGCCGCTCCATCACACTTGTGCTCCAGCCCCTCACCAGCTCCGTTCCCTTCTCTCAACTCGCTCCAGCACCTCAAGGCCTTTCTTGGTGTGAGGGGCCCAGAACTGCCCCCAGGATTGGCGGTTTGGCCTCCCCAGGTCCCAGCACAGGGACGGTCACTGCCCTGGGCCTGCTGGCCACACCAGTGCTGGTTCCAGCTGAGATGCTGGTGGCCCAGGACACAGAGCTGCTGTGTTTCCCTAGAGGTGACCAAGATGACCTTGCTGGAGGAGATGAGGACCATGATGGTGGCCAAGAGCCGGGTGCTGGAGCTGGAGGAGAAGGTGCAGCTGCTCACCGAGCAGCAAGAGAGCCTGTGCCAGGAGCTGAGCAGCAGCAGCACCCAGTTGGAGAAGGAGAAGGCCAAGGTGGAGAGCGTTCTGCGGCATCAGGAGGTACGGCCACCCCGCCGCGCGTGGGGGAGCGGGCTGAGCTCCCTGGTGCTGCTTTCCCACGTCAGGGTGGTGAGAGGGGGTTTGGTGGCCCCATGCAATCCTGCCTGCCCCATGCAGTCCCTGCAGAGCAAGCAGCAGGTCCTGCTGCAGCAGTTGGACAGCCTGGACCAGGAGCGTGAGGAGCTGCAGGCCCGGCTGGGGGAGGCCGAGGAGGACGAGGCCCGGCTGGGGAAGCAGCTGGAGCAGAGCCGGGAGCAGCTGCGGACGCAGCAGGTCAGTGTCACAGCCACCACAGGAGCCACCACTGCCCCAACCCACACCACAGCCCAGGATAGGGGCTCTGGGGCTCGGTGTGGCATTCAGCTGGAGAACAGGAGCTGAGGGGAGACCTTCTGATCTCTGACCTGCCTGAAAGGAGCTTGGAGCCAGGGGGGGTCGGGCTCTTGAGGAAACGGCCTCAAGTTGCGCCAGGGGAGGTTGAGGTTGGATCTGGGAACAATTTCTTCCCCAAGGGGCTGTGGGGCATTGGAACAGGCTGCCCAGGGCAGTGCTGGAGTCACCATCCCTGGAGGGCTGGACAGATGGAGATGAGGTTCTCAGGACATGGGGCAGTGCTAAGGGTGCGGGAGCAGTTGGACTCGATGGTCTTGAGGGCTTTTTCCAACCAGAATGATTCTGTGATTGTTGGTGCTGTTGCTTCCAGCTCACCCAGGGACCATTCAAGCTGAGACCCCGCAGTTCATCACACCGCTGTGGGACACCCTTATTGCATAAGAGCAGCTTTCCATGGGGGTCCCGGTGCTCATGGGGGGCTCCCCCAGGCCATCCCCAGGGCTGGGAGCGCTCTGCAAACCTCCCCACCTCCCTGCTGTGCCCACAGGAGCTGCTGGACGTGCTGCAACAGGAGAAGCTGAGCCTGGAGCAGAACTTCTCAGAGCTGCAGGCAAAGGTGTCCAGGCTGGAAGAGCAGGCGCAGGAGCTGCAGGAGCGGGAGCAGCTCCTGGTGTTCTTCCCCGAGCTCCATGTCCCCAGCGAGACGCAATTTGAGAGTAAGGGGTTGGGCAGCAGCACCTGCCTTCACCGCAGCGGGCTTGAGCCTTCAGGCTCTCCTGGGACTCGTGGGGGATCCAGCTTTAGTTGTATGATGCCGTTTGTCCTACTAAGGGCCAGGAGGGGCCAGGCCCTGGGCTGTGCTGTGCCACCACCATCTTTCCACCCCTCCCTGTGCAGGTGCTGCTCCTGCTCGTCCCACCGCAAGGACAGGAATTGAAGCAGGACCCAGGCCAAACTGTGTTTGCCCTTGTGGTTGCGGTTTTGGGTCCCAGTTGCCCCTCTCAGGTTGGGGTGGACTCATTCCCAGGGACAGCACCCCCCGGCCAGACATGAGGAAGAAATTGTTGCCCTGAGGGTGGTGAGAGCCTGGCCCAGGTTGGCCAGAGAGGTGGTGGATGAACCATCCCTGGAGACATCCCAGGCCAGGCTGGACGGGGCTCTGAGCAACCTGAGCTGGTGAAGATGTCCCTGCTCATGGCAGGGGGGGCACTGGGGGAGCTTTAATGGTCCCTTGAACCCAAACCATCTGTGATTCTCTGCTTGGGGCAGCGGTGGGCTGAGCTCTGGCTGCACCACAGGACGCTGTATATTTTGTCCACAGGCAGCGGGAGCGTGACTGAGGACATGGAGAAGCAGCTGGAAGCCAACAGCATCCGCATCGGTGTGCTGGAGCAGGAGAACACGCGGCTCCGCTCCGCGCTGGCCAAGGTGCAGGTGGCAGCTGCGCAGGGTGTGCTGAAGGTGAGGCTGCACCCCGGCCGGGTGAGTGGGTGTCACCACGGAGAGGGTGCAGGTGCCAGTGGGGTGCTGCGTACCCCTAACCCAGCCCATGGGGACCATTTTGTGTTTGCATGTCCTTGCAGAGAAGGCTCCAGGGAGCACAAGCCATGGGGCTCCTGGCACAACATCCCCTGCGACACCACAGCTGTGTCCTCAGCCTGTGTGGTGGGGACTGTGACCCTTTGCTGTCCCAGGGCCTGATCCTGCCCTCAGGAGCTCACCTCAGCCCCAAGGCTTCCCCCACCTCATGCCCGCCAACTCAGCCCCATTCAGTTTGGACCAGCTCTGTGTTTTTGGGGTGTGCCCACCCCATTTGGGCCAGAGCCCGGGCTGCTGTGCCACTGGGAGGTCAGTCTGGTTTGACTGGTGTTGGTGGGGAAAGCTGCCCAGCCAAGGTGTCCAGGGCTGGTTCCTGGCTCCTTTATCTCATGCTGCCGTGTCACTGTCACCAGCTCAGCGGGGATGGCTGCCCAGGGCAGAGGCCGAGGGGAGCAAGTGGAGCCGAGCACAGGGGGAAGTTTCAGCCCCTCTTCTCTCCCCCAGCTCATCCCACAGACCCAGCTGTGTTCCCAGCTCGGCAGCCAGCGCTGTGGGGAGGACGCAGGGTGAGTAAGAACCCCAAGGAAGCCGCTGGGGACCTTCCTCCCTCCTCTTCCTCCCATCCAACCGCTCTCCCCACCCGCAGGCCGCCCAGCAGCCGAGGCAGCGAGGACAGCGCGGGGCTGCGGGGCCGCGCGGGTGAGCGCCGGCAGCGAGCGCCCAGCAGCCAGCGGTCACAGCCGCGCTCAGCCGGGCCCTGCCGCTCGCTGCCGGCCGCAGGGCTGCTGCTTAGCCCCCCCGAGCACGGCGGCAGAGGCACGGCCGCCCCCCGGCCCTCCCGGCGCAAATGAACTCTGGTGAGACGCTGAAGTGAACCATTCAGCGAGCAGCCGCCTGCCCTGCGCCGCGGGAGCTCGTTACCGCTTTGTGCATCACACAAAGATTTTATAGAACCTTTTCTACCTCTTGCAAAGCAGCTTTCCCTCCCTGCTCATGGACTGCGTGTATTGCAGTTCTGTATCAGCGCTAAGATGGGGGAATTGTTTCAGCATTCTAGCTTGAAATAGTATGGGAGAATACTTCAGTTACTACTGTTATCTATTATTTACTAGTTCTTAAATTATCTTTTTATATTTGTTTTATTTCCAAGTATTTTCTCCTGACTGCTGTGCTTTGAAGAATATGGTCTTCAAACATGGGGTGAACAGCTGAAATGTTTCAGGTGGGTGAGGTTCTCAGCCACAGGGGTTAGTGCCAGTGTTGGGTTAACAGTTGGACTTGATGATCTTAAAGGTCTTTTCCAGCCAAAACAATTCTATGGTTCTATGATTCTGTGGCCACAAAGGTATTTTTGCTTGGGAAACCCACGCTTTGCCCATCCCACCGAGCCCACTGGTGGTGGCTGTGGGGAGCTGGTCCCACGGTGGCGTTGCCATGTGCTGTGGCTTCGCCTTGTTTTCTGCATGACCGCGGCACCCACTGTGTCTGTGCAGGTTCCCCTTGTTCGTCTCCATCAGGCAACGCTGTGGGTTGTGGTAAAACCACAGGTGATGGTGCAGAGAACAGGCTGGCGTGTCCCTATCTCCCCTCCCTTGGCACCGCGGCCCCAAAGCAGCCCCGGCTGCAGAACCCGGCTGGGGTGACCCCACACAAGCAGGAGGGGAGAAAGTGCTCCCACGGCACATGGAGCTGCCCCTGTCCCATCAGCCGAGCGGGCCCAGGGCTGGTCCTGGGCGCTGGAGCTCGGTCACCTGTGCCTAAGCCACTGCTGGTGTCCCCGGCACAGCTCTGACAGTGTGGCCAGCCGGACACCGCCTGGGCGCAGCACAGGTTCACTCACGCCAGCGACTGTTCCCCAGAGGTGACTGGGACATGGTCACCCTGTGAGGAAGGGCTGGGGACGAGGAGTCTGAGCCTCCCTCAGCTCAGCAGCACTGCCGCAGCCTGGCAAAGCAGCCATGGGCACCCAGGGGACCCCAGAGCCACCCACATGGGACACCCCGAACCCCGAGTACCCTCCTGAGCCTCAGAGGGCAGTGGGGGCCGTGTGACAGACACCGAAACAGGCTGCCCAGGGCAGTGCTGGAGTCACCATCCCTGGAGGGTTGGACAGACAGAGATGAGGTTCTCAGGACATGGGGCAGTGCCAGGGGTGGGGAACGGTTTGACTCGAGCTTGAGGGTCTTCTTCAACCAAAACAATTCTATGACCCCACACACCAGGCTGGCCTCTCCCCACTCTGTATTTAATGCAGACGGACACGTGCGACGCTGCAGCCCCCGGTGACCACGGGGAACAGGAGCTGGTCAGGGCTCACGGCACATCCCCGGCCACCGCGGCACACGCGTTTGGTCTCTGCAATTGACTTGTGTCGTCCTTCCCAATAAGTTAGTATAAATAAAGCCTTCACCCCTTGCCCTCCCGTGGCGAGCACCCAGCGGCTCTGCCACAAACACACCGGGTGCAGAGGGGCCCACGCCACAGCCGGGCCCTCCGCCGGGTCTGGGTGCAGCACAGCGCTGAGCCAGGCTCTGCCCACCGGCAATTAGGAAAAAAAGACAAGATTTAGAAAAATGACTATGATCAGGGAGAGGGTCCAGGCAGGACAAGGCTCTCCCTGCCTCTGTGCCCCCCCACTACACCCATGGGTGCCCTCATGGCTTCGTTGCCTGGCACCCGCGCCCCCAGCCCCTCAGAAGTGCTGGTCTGAACCCCCCACCCCTCTCCTCATGCCCGGCAGGGAGAAGCCTGAGACCCCTCCCTGTGAAGGGCCGGGCACTGTGGTGGCACAGCTGCCCCGACCCCGCTCCAGCAGCGCAGCACTGGCCGAGCACCCCCTGCCTCCCCTCCCCGCGGCGGCGGTGGGTCTGTCCCCGCAGCGTGTCCGTCTGTCTGGCTAGCTATCCGTGCAGCAGTTCCCTGGAAGGAGAAGGACAGAGGCCATTGCACGGGGAACCTGGGGGGCTCCAGTTCCTCCCCAGCCCTTGCCCCGGCGCAGCTGCATTCCCTGGGTACTGCAGGGACCCCGGCGCGGCTCTCACCCAGGATGTTGCGCTTGCAGAGGGGGCAGGTCTGCTGCAGGAGCAGCCAGGGGTCCACGCAGTCCCGGTGGAACTCATGGGAGCAGGGCAGCACCCGCAGCCACTGTGGGGGAAAGCGGAGACGTGAGCGGAACTGGGTGATCGCAGCAGCCCGGCCGTCACCATGCTCCCCAGGGACAGTAAAGGGACAGCACGGGTGGCGCCCAGTGGTGACCAGGCCGGGCTCCAGGCCTCCCAGTGCAGCACCAGTCCCGCCCAGTCCCCACCTGGCTCTTGTGGAACTGGTCCAAGCAGACAGCGCAGCTGTCGATCTCGCAGGCCCGGCTCCGCAGCGCTTTGCCGGGATGGTACCGCCGTGTTTTCAGCGCCGACAGCCGCCGCCGAATGTGCTGCTTCAGGTCCAGCTGCGGAGGCGGAGCAGAGGGTCAGCGCCCTGCACGGGGCTCCCCAGCGAGGGGCAGAGCGGGCGGTTCTCACCTCGGCGTCCTGCTCCGACGGGTCCTGCCGTGACTGGCGCTGGGCCTGCACCATCACGCCGGTGCAGAGCAGCAGGGCGATCAGCAGGATCGTGTTCCACAGCTGCTGCAGGTACTTCTGCAGGACAGCACCGGTGGGCACTCAGGGACGGGGGAGAACCAGAGACCCCTGCCTCCACTCCCGGCTGTGCCATCGCCGCTGCCGGCCGCACCAGCACCAGCCGGCCCCAGCGCCCGTACCTGCACCTGCGAGCTGCTGTCCCCAGGGCAGATGACCCCCTGCCACTCGCCATAGAGGCCCCCGCGGGAGAGGCCACAGGTTGACCAGAGCGTGAGGGTCACTCCCTGCAAGGCAGGAGACAGCGGTGCCGGTGGCCGTGGTGGCTCATGGCACCGCCCGAGGGGCCCTCGCCGCGCTGGGGCCATCGCAGGGGTCCAGGGGAGGAGGAACCGCTGGTGGCTGCTGGGTGCTCTGCTTCCGCGGACACGGTCTGGGGAAACTGAGGCACCAGCAGCTCCAACAGCCGGGTCGGGGAAGTTCAGCTGGACACGGCCATGGCCCTGCCCGCCCCCCAGGAGAGTGGAGAGGAAGAGGAGGAGGAAGACCTATGTACCAGGTTCTCCAGCAGCACCGCCTGGTACGTGATCTTCGCCGTTGCCCGGAGCCCCCTGTGAGCAAACGCCAAGAGAAGCGTCAGCCCTGTGGGCAGAGCAGGACCGGGCCTACAGCACCCCAGCACCAGGGAGCCCCCCGCACTGAGCCAAGGGGAGAGAGGAACACGCAGGGGAGGTGACAGCGAGTGTCCCCGTTCACAGCCATGTCCAGCCCTCTGAGAGACCCTGCACGTCCCTTCCTTCCAGCCCCATGCCTCAGTTTCCCTGTCTGCAACACCACACATTGATGCTGATCTCCCATGTGGAAGGAGCACCGAGGGGATCCTAACACTGCAGGTGGCAGGGACAACCAGCGGCACGGGCGGTGGGGACATCAGTGCTGTGCTGATAACCAGCCAGTCTGACCGATTCGTACTGAGAGTCCTAAATATCCCGATGAAGGCCACCGCCAGCCCCTGCGGCTGCGTGGGGACCCGTGGATGGGTTCAGGCCCCCAGGGAGGTGTGGAACTGACTCACACCTGCCCTGGAAACCCATGTCCCAAGCAAAGGGTGAGCTCAAAACCAGCCCAGCAAAAGCAATGTGTGGTGTGAGAGATCCCCCCAGGGCAGCCCCAGGCTCACACAGCCAGGTAGGGGACAAGGGGACAGGCAGGGGACAGGTGCAGAGCTACAGCTCTCACCACTGCCCCAACCCGTACCGCAGCAGCGCTCCCAGCAGCTTGGTGACGTTGTCCGAGGACTGGATCACGATCACGGGCTTGGCCAGGAGCTGGGAAACGTCCAGCTGCAGCAGAGAGGAAAGGGAGAGCTGTCAGCAGGGCAGAGGACCGGGTCAGGGACCCACCGCCGAGCCGAGCCTACCTCCCGGATGGCGTTCTGGTTCAGCGCCAGGATGAGCAGCGCCGAGGCACCCAGCACCAGGGCTCGCTTCATCTGCAGAGACAGAGAGCACCGGCTCAGCGGGCAGCGCGGGCAGCTGGGCCTGAGCTGGGCTCCCCAGTTCAAGAAGGACAGGGAATTACTGCAGAGAGTCCAGTGCAGGGACACAAAGATGCTGAGGGGTCTGGAGCATCTTTGTGATGAGGAGACACTGAGAGAGCTGGGGCTGCTGAGCTGGAGAAGAGAAGCTGAGAGGAATCTGATCCATGGATCAATAGCTCAGGGTGGGTGTCAGAGGATGGACCAGACTCTGTTCAGTGGTGCCCAACGCCAGGGTGAGGGGCAACGGGCACAGACTGAAACACAGGAGGCTCCATGTGAACATGAGCAGAAACTTGTTTGCTGGGAGGTGCCAGAGCCTGGCCCAGGCTGCCCAGAGCGGGTGTGGAGTCTCCTTCTCTGAGACATTCAAACCGCCTGGACCCACCTGTGTGATCTGCTCTGTGACCCTGCGTGAGCAGGGCTGGGCTGGGGATCTGCAGAGCTCCTGCAACCCAGCCAGCCTGGGATCCTGTGGTTCTATGTCCCTGCTCAGCTCCTGCCCCACTGCAGTGAGCTGGCAGCACCCAATGCCTTTGCCCAAGCTGAAGTACCGCAAGGGACCCAGGAGGGGCTGTCACTGCCCAGAAGCCCTATCAGGTTCCCCCCATCACTAGGGACAGGCCAGGACCCTCCACATCTGTTGAGGCAACACCCCTGTGGGCTTGTAACCAGCAAATGCCACTGCAGCCTGGGCCAGGGCAGTGCTGGGGGACAGCAAACGGGGACAGTCACCTTGCTGACGACGGCGGCGGTGAAGGACTCCTCCTTGGCGCCGCGGGGCAGCTCAGCCGGCTCCTCGCCCACTGGCACCACGCCGATCCAGCTGTCGGCAGCGCCCAGCTCCGGCTCTGCATCCCCCACCTGGGGGGCATGGCAGCAACGGGGGGAGAGAGCCGGGGCGGGGGGCTGAGGCTCAGGGCACCCCCAAAGCACCCCCAAATCTCTGGGCAGCGCTGGGCACCGTGTGGGGACAGGGACAGCAGCGGGGGTGGTACAGGGGACAGGACCTGGTCCCTGCCGCCCCACCCCTGCCTGCACCTCCCCTCTGTCACTGAACACCCCTAGACAGTGACACCCCCCACTGCCCCACCACATCCCCAGTGCCCATGGCCTCCCCAGTGCCCTTCAGCTCCCACTGCTCCTCTTTCCCCATTCCCCCCAGTACTCACAGTCTGTCCAGGTGCCCACAGCCCCCCAATGTCCCCTCAATCCCTCTCCCAGTGCCCACAGCCCCCCAATGTCCCCTCAATCCCTCTCCCAGTGCCCACAGCTCCCTCCAGTGCCCTCCAGTTCCCGCAGCCCCCAAATCCCTCTCCCAGTGCCCCCAGCTCCCACAGCCCCGTCAATGTCCCCCAGTGCCCACAGCCCCCCAGTACCCACTGCCCGCCCGCAGTGTGCCCCAGTTCTCACTGCTCCCTGTACCCCCGTTCCCCTCCCAGTGCCTACAGACCCCCCGGCCCGCACTCCCGGCTCCCGCGGGCCCACGGCCCCGGTCCCGGTGCCCACCAGCAGTAGGCGGCCCCGGATCTCCTCCTCGTCCTCCTCCTCCCGCGGGGCCCCCCGGCCCGGCCCGGCCCGGCCGCCCCCCGCGCCCAGCACGGCCCCGCGCAGCGTGTAGGAGCCGGCGGGCACCGCGGCTGCCCCCGGCCCGTCCCCCGGCCCCGTCACCGCCACCTCGACGCGGGCAGCGGGCGCGGGGCCCGGCCCGGCCCGGCACAGCGCCAGCAGCGGCGCCAGCAGCGCGGCCCGCACCGCCGCCATCGCCGCCTCGGGCCCGCCCCGCGCCGCAGCGCCCCCTGCCGCCGGGGAGGATCCGCCGCGCCGCACGCCGCGGCCAAGGGGCGCCCGAGAGACGGAAGCGGGACAGGGACGAGGATGGGGACAGGGATGGGGAGCAGGACGGGGACAGGGATAGGGATCAGGAGGGGGACAGGGATGGGGAGCTGGATGGGGATAGGGACAGCGTCAGGGACAAGGGCCAGGACCGGAATGGGGACCGGGACGGGGATGGGGACAGTATCAGGGACGAGGGCCAGGGACTGGAATGGGGATACGAACAGAGACCAGGACACGGGCAGGGATGGGGAGCTGGATGGGGATAGGGACAGGGATGGGGAGGGGGGTGAGGACGGGGACAGGAATGGGAACCAGGACAAGGACAGGGACAGTGACAGAGCGGGGACAGCATTGGAGATGGAAACAGTGTTAGGGACAAGGACCAGGATGGGGACAGGGACAGGAACAAGGGCTGGGAGCAGGATGGGGACAGGGATGGGAACAGGGAATGGGATGGTGATGGGGATAGGGACAGGGAGTGGGATGGGGTCAAGGACAAGGGCTGGGAGTGGGATGGGGACAGGGACAGGAATGGGGACTAGGACTGGGACAGACAGAGGGATGGGAACCAGGATGGGAACAGGAACGGGGACAGGGAGTGGGTGCAGGATGGGAACAGAAATGGGAACAGGGAGAGGGAGTGGGATGGCAGTGGGGATGGGGACAGGGAGAGGAATGGGGACAAACAAAAGGATGGGGATGGGGACAGGGACAAAAGCAGAGACTGGGATCAGGACAGGGACTGAGACCAGGACAAGGACAGGGACAGGGTGTGTGTCCCCACAGCCCTCCTTCCCCAGGGACACAGGGGCACTCAGGGATACCAGAGAGATACAGGGACAAATGTGAACACAGGGACAGAGCCATGGGTGTGGGGACATGGGGACACGCAGGGCCCAGCAGTCACAGGCACCCCCATTCACAACCACAGCACACACATGGGTGACACAGGCGCCCCCTGACATCTGAGCACCCCAAAATCCAGCTGACCCCCCCACACCCAACAGGTCCCAACTGTCCTGTCCTGGCGGGTGCCACACAGCACCGTCGGTGTCCCCACCCCAGCCTCCCTGCGTCCACGTGTGCCCAGCACATGTGCCGGGGGGGATTTGCCGGGGGGATTAGCTGCCGCACGGGCCCTGGCGCTGACCTGCTTTTGGCAGGGGCCACGCGGGGGACGGGGACTCACACGGTGACATCTCGGCTCCCACGGCTGCCAGATGACCACAGGACAGGCCTGGGTGTGTCCACAGTGTCCCCTGTGTCCCCAGCCGTGTTGCAACTGTGGGGTTTTAATGGCAGGGTGGGCAGGGCCCCTCCACCCATGGCTGGCACCTGGAGCCGGTTTAACCGCGTGGCAAAACATCCCGGTTGCTGTGGGTCCGGCTGTGCGATCACCAACAGCCTGGCAGCCCGGCCAGCACTGGGGACAGCCCAGGAGATGTGGTCACCGATGGGGCATCCTGCACAGCTTTGGGGGAGGAGCCAAAAATGGGAGCTTGAGGGGAGACTGCCGGGAGCGCTGCCCCACAGCGGGGACACATCTGTGGGATCGGCATCATGGGGCACACACGGGACGCGAATGGCTCTGCGGGACACCCCGGGTCTGTGGGGTATGGACAGATCCATGGGACATATGCGTAGAGACACATGGGACATCCATAGGGCCATGTGACACTGATGTCCCCATGGGGGTATCCATGGCTCCATGGTCCACAGATGGTACCATAGGACGTCCATGGCTCCATGGAACTCAGGTGGCTCCGTGGGACACATATGATTCCATGGGACATTCATGGCTCCATGGGACACATTTGACTCCGTGGGACACATATGGCTCCATGGGACATAGGTGGATCTGTGGCACATCCGTGGTTCCATGGGACACTCATGGGTCCATGGGACACAGGTGGCTCCATGTGACATGCACAGCTCCCTGTGTTACCCACAGCCCCATAGGACATACACAGCCCTCGTGGGAGGGGACAGTGAGGACAGGGGAACCTTCCCCTGCTGGGGACCCCAGCCAGAGCAGGTCTGTGGGTGCTGGGCCCTCCCCAGCTGGGGTCCCCCCAGGGACGTCCCTACCGTGTGAACAGGCAGTGGGAGGCTGAGCCCGGTGTTCCTGGTGCCTCTGCCCTGTCCCCAGTGCCCTGACCCTGCCCCAGTCCATTGTCCCTCTCCCCCAGTCTCCGGGGCCTGAGCTGTCACCCTGTCCCTGCCTCCAGTCCCTGTCCTTACCCCTGCCCCCTGTCCCCTGCCCCTTGCCCCCTGTCCCTGCTCCCACCTCCGCTCCCTGCGCTTGTCCCCATTTGAACCTTGATCCTGCCATCTGCCCCCACATCACCATTTCCCACTCCTGTCTCATGTCCCACTCATACCCGGGTCCCCCCATGCTCCCCATGCCCCCATATCCCCCTTGTACCCCATTCCCCGTATACTCTCCATACCCCTTGTCCTTCCCTATATGCCCCATAACCCACTCCTCCCCATGCCCCCTATACCACTTCAATACCCCCTATGCCCCCCAGTCACCCTGTGCTCCCATACCTCCTATACCATATACTCCCCATACCCCCCATGCTCCCTATGTCCTCCCATACTCCTTCTGCCTCCCTGTAAGCCCTATAACCCCCCTTTTCCCCATAGCCCCTATATCACCCTAACAACCCTTGTGCCCCCCAAGCCCCCATACCCACTATATCACGCATAACCCCTATACCCTCAATAACCCTCCTCTGCCACTATGCCTCCTATGCCCCCATGCTCCATATACCTCCTCAATACCCCCTATACTCCCCAGATCCCCCATACCCCCTACACCTTCCATAGCTCCACACCCCCCACACTCTTCCAAGACCCTCTATACCCCCATACCGCCTATAGCCCCCGTACCCCCTATGCCCCCCAAGTCACCCCATGCCCCCATATTCCACCTCCCCTTATAGCCCACAAAGCCCCCATAGCCCTATAGCGCACATACCTCCCATAGCTCAAAAAACGTTATACCCCCCCAACACCCCTTGTAGCCCACACACCCCTTATACCTCCCCACTATCCCCTGTGGCACTCATACTTCCTATACCACACCAATATCCCCTATAGTCCACATATCTCCCCCACATCCCCTATAGCCCCCATATCCCCTGTAGCCCTCAATATCTCCTATAGCCCCCATAACTCCTGTACCCCCCAATACTCCCTATAGTTCCCATATCCCTTATACCCCTCCAGTACCCCTATAGTCCCCATATCCCCTATACCCCCCCAATACCCCCATAGCCCCCAGACCCCCTATACCCTCCCAACACCCCGTATAGCCCCCATACCCCTTATACCCCTCCAGTACCCCCTATAGCCCCCACATCCCCTGTAGCCCCCAATATCCCCCATAACTCCTGTACCCCCCATACCCCCTATAGTCCCCATATCCCCTATACCTCCCCAATACCCCCAGACCCCCATACCATCCCAACACGCCCTATAGCCCCCATACCCCATATACCCCTCCAATACCCCCTATAGTGCCCATATCCCCTATACCCCCCAATATCCCCTATAGTCCCCATAACTCCTGTATCCCCCCATACGCCCTATAGTCCCCATACCCCCTATACCTCCCCAATACCCCATAGTCCCCAGACCCCATATACCCTCCCAACACCCCCTATAGCCCCCATACCCCTTATACCCCTCCAGTACCCACTATAGCTCCCATATCCCCTATACCCCCCAATATCCCCTATAGTCCCCATATCTCCTATACCCCCCAATACCCCCATAGCCCCCAGAATCTCTATACCGTCCCAACATCCCCTATAGCCCCCATACCCTTTATACCCCCCGACACCCGCTTTGTCCTCAGTTCTCGCCATACGCCCCCACGCTGCCCGGGGCGCTGACCGGCCGGCCGGGGGGCGGCGGGCGGGGGCCAAGGCCGGGCAGGGGCCGGGCCGGGCGGGCGGGGCGGGGCGGGGGAGGCGCTCCGGGGCCTCCGCAACCTGCGGCCGCCTCGGCCGCCTCAGAGGCGGCGCGTCCCCCCGCCGGGCCCGGGCACCATGAGCGGCCGCGTCGGGGAGCTCAGCCCGCGGCAGGCGGAGGCGCTGGCCCAGGTGAGGCGGAGCGGGGATGCCGGGGGGGAGCGGGGCCGGGCTGCCGGGGCCGCCCCGATGCGCTCCGGCATCCGCGGCGATGGGCATCCCCCCCCGGTGCCGGCCCCGGCTGCTCCCGCTGCCTCCAGCACCCACACCCGGAGCCCCAACCCGCGGGCTGAGCCCCCCGTGGTGCTGCCACCGTCCCGAGTGGGTCCCGGGGGTGTCACCTCATGGACTGTCCCACCGGAGGATCTGCGGGAGCGGGCACTGGTGACCCCTCAGCCCTCTCCCATCTGTCCCACTGGTGGCCGGGGACCATCCTGTCCCACCGCAGGGTTTGTGGGGCCTGGGGTGTCCGGCTGAGCCAGCGGTCACCCACCGGGGTGGCCGTGCCACCCATGCCACCCAGTGCCATCCCCGACGCCTCCCTGGGCACCTCGCTGGCTGCCAGACTTTATCCTGGTTTATTCCACCCAGCTGAAAGGGCAACGCTGGCGACTTTATCTTATCATTGCTTTTCCACCCCAAACCAAACTCCAGGCACGGGCAATGAACCCGCGGCTCTGGGGGCCAGGGGGCAGGAGCCAAAACCTCCCGGTGCCAAGGTAGCAATGGCTGGGCAGGAACGGCGAGCTGTGAAACCCGTCCGCCAGCACCTTGTTTTTCTCAGGGTGAAGAAGCTAATCCCGGGTTTAATTACACCTAAATTCAGTGGGAGATAATCCAATCAGCCTCATTAAGGGGAGGTCCCAGACTGGTACGGAGATTTGGGCCGCAGCCCGGCCAGGGAGAGTGGGCCATGTGCCATGGATGCCCTGGGACCCCCAAATCCCCCCGGTTCTGCACCCTGACACCCTCCTGCCTGTGCCGGGATGGCCGGGCTGTGACTCGCTGGGGTGTCACTGGAGCAAGGGGACACGTGGTGGCTGTCTGATGACCAGCTGCATCCGGAGGATGCTACTGGTGATGGCAGAGGGGGGAACTGGTCCCCTGGTCCCTTCAGGGCGAGGGTGGCTGGCAGGACTCTCCCTGGGGGGAACTGGGTGGGTGACAGCCCCACTCATGCCCTTGTGCAAGGCAAATGGCTTGGGGACAGCCAGGGCTTGGTGGCCGGCTTGGGGACAGTCCCCTGCCAGGGGGAGAGCAGACACTGGCTGCGTGTCACTGCTGTGCCTGCTCCACGGGTGCCAGCGACGGGTGACGGGTGTCCCTTGTCTCCTGCAAAAAAGTCCCGGCTGGGACGGTTTTTTAGGGGAGGGGGCAGCAGGGAACGAATCTCCAGCCCGGGGGATTTTGCTCCACGGGGACGTGAGCAGGGACCCCCCTGCTGAGGTCCCTCTTCTCAGTTTCGGGAGAACCTGCAGGACGTGCTGCCCTCCCTGCCCGCCCAGGACGACTATTTCCTCCTGAAATGGCTCCGAGGTAACCCCGGGGTGGGGTCACATGGAGGGGGGGCTGGAAGACCCCCTGCGGGGGCTGCGGAGTTGGTGACACTGGCGGGGCTGAGCTCTCCGCTCTCTTGCAGCGCGCTGCTTCGACCTGCCCAAGGCAGAGGCGATGCTCCGCAAGGTGAGAGGGGGGCCCCGCTCTTTGGGGGAACCCCCTAAGCTCCCAGTTGTCACCTGGAGATGGGACAATGTACCGTGGGTGACCACTCCTCCTCTCTCCTGATGACCTGCCCCTGGGGTGCACCCCATCCCATGGGATTGGGGGGTCCCCAAATCCCCTCACACCGGCTTGCTGTGCCCCCCCCGCAGCATCTCGAGGTACGGAAGCACATGGATGCCGACAACATCATCGCCTGGGAGGCCCCCGAGGTGAGTGACCCCGCCCCGGGATGGGTGTCCCTGCAGGGGACCGTCCTCCCCGGGGGTCTGTGGTCCCCCTGACCCCCCACGCTCCCGCAGGTGATCAGGAAGTACATGGCGGGGGGGATGTGCGGCTATGACCGGGAGGGCAGCCCCATCTGGTACGACATCGTGGGGCCGCTGGACGCCAAGGGGCTGCTGTTCTCCGCCTCCAAGCAGGACCTGCTCAAGAACAAGTTCCGCGACTGCGAGATGCTGCGGCGCGAGTGCGAGCGCCAGAGCCAGAAGGTGGGTGCCTGCTGCCTGTGCCCTGCCTGCCCCCAGCCCATCTCCCCATCGTCCCCCCGGCCCGTGTCCCTGCCAGCCCCACGTCTGCTCCATGCCCACCACCCAATGGCCATTCCACCCCCCAGCCCACGTCCCTGCTGTCCCCAGCCCGTGTCCCTGTCCCAGCCCCACACCAGTTGCAATGTCCCTTCTCCCTACACCAACAAGGCTCTGGCTGGGGGGATCAGCCTGTTGGGGACCAGCCCATCCCTGGGGCTGGCTGGGAGCCCCTCCTCCTGGGGTCCCTGCAGGGCACAGGTGCCACCTGAGCCCCCCCGTCCTCCCATCCCAGCTGGGGAAGAAGATCGAGACAGTGCTGATGGTGTATGACTGCGAGGGCCTGGGCTTGAAGCACCTCTGGAAACCAGCCATAGACACCTACGGGGAGGTGAGCTGCCCCCGCTTCCCCGGACGGGACGTGCCTGTCCCCGGGCTGCTGTGGTGACACGGTGACACAGGGATTTGGACTGACTCATGGCCCTGAGGGATGATGCAAGAGCAGGTCCCTGCCAGCGCCCCGCACCCCCCGCAGCGTTTTGGGGTGGGGGTCTCAGGCTGTGCCCTGCCGTGCTCCCCCCGTACTGTGGTTGGTGTGTGGGATGGGAGGGTGACGTGGAGCTGTCCCCATCCTGCAGCTCCTGTCCATGTTCGAGGAGAATTACCCCGAGTCCCTCAAGCGCCTGTTTATCATCAAGGGTGAGTTCGGCCCCGGGGTCCCGCTCGCCCCACTGGCTGCTGATCCCACCTTAACACCCCTGTCCTCCCCCAGCCCCCAAGATCTTCCCCGTGGCCTACAACCTGGTCAAGCCCCTCCTGAGCGAGGACACTCGCAAGAAGGTCGTGGTGCTGGGATGTGAGTCCTGACCCCTCCCGGGGTGGCCCTGGCTGGGGGGTGCGGTGGAAATGGGCTGTCATGTCCCCCTCTGTTGTCCCACCCAAGGATGAGACCTCAGCCCTGGGGGTTGTCGCTGGCTGGGCCGGGGGTCCCCGCAGGTATCCCAGCCCCCCTGAACCCTGCTGTCCTCACCCCCCCAGCCAACTGGAAGGAGGTCCTGCAGCAGTACATTGACCCTGCGCAGATCCCGGTGGAGTACGGGGGCACCCTGACGGACCCTGACGGGGACCCCAAGTGCTCCAGCAAGGTAGGAGAACCCCCTGCTGGGTTCCTCGGGGCTGCACGGGTGGTTCCCCCCCTGCCCACGTCCATCTCCGTCCCCTTCCAGATCAACTACGGGGGGGACGTGCCCCAGCACTACTACGTGCGGGACCAGCTGTCGCAGCAGTACGAGCACACGGTGGTGGTCAACCGCGGCTCGTCCCACCAGCTCGAGTACGAGATCCTCTTCCCTGGCTGCGTCCTCCGGTGAGGAGGGGGCTCCATGCCATGGGGGGGACAGGGGACAACACCGGCTGGTGTCTCCAGCCCCCACACAGGACCCTGCTGGCTCTTTTCCTGGCACAGGTGGCAGTTCAGGTCAGAGGGGGCCGACGTGGGTTTCGGGGTGTACCTGAAGACCAAGGTGGGGGAGCGGCAGCGGGCGGGTGAGATGACCGAGGTGTTCCCCAACCAGCGCTACAACGCACACATGGTGCCCGAGGACGGGTCCCTCACCTGCTCCACCCCCGGCATCTGTGAGTGCACCCCCTTCCTCAGGGGCTCCCCATGTCCCTGACACCATCTTCTTGATGGGGACAGACTTTTGAGCAGGGCCTGTTGTGATAGGACAAGGGGTGATGGTTTTAAACTAAAGGAGGGAGATTCAGGCTGGACACGAGGAAGAAATTGTTGTCCCTGAGGGTGGTGAGAGCCTGGCCCAGGTTGGCCAGAGAGGTGGTGGATGAACCATCCCTGGAGACATCCCAGGCCAGGCTGGACGGGGCTCTGAGCAACCTGAGCTGGTGAAGATGTCCCTGCTCATGGCAGGGGGGGCACTGGGGAGCTGGGAAGGTCCTTCAACACAAACTGTTTGGCGATTCTGATTCCCGCAGACGTCCTGCGCTTTGACAACACCTACAGTTACCTCCACGCCAAGCGGGTGAGCTACAGCGTCCAGGTGCTGCTGCCCGACGCCTCCTCCGCTCAGCAGATCCAGCAGCTGGGGGACAAGCTGGGCGAGGTGGCCCTGAGCCACAGCCCCTAGCCACGGCCCCGGCCCCCAGCCCGCAGGGGACCCCACAGCTGGGCAGGCGGCTGCTTGTGCCCCCAGGATGGCTGGGAGGATAGAGAAGGGGCTGAGCCCCCCGAGTTCATGGACCAAGGGGGGACTGAGTGGGGCCGGAGGGGCTGGAGTGCCCGGGGTCCCCCCTCTCTGTGCCTTATATGTGGGTCCCGTGTCCCCCGCTGCTGCGTGGGACAGGGGCAGTAAAGGGATAGACCGTGCTGGGTCGCCTCCGGTTTTTGTTCCCCAGCCACGTAACCAGCCCCTGTGGGTCAGCAGGTGCCATAACCGGCCCTGCTGCCCCCCAGCCCCATAGCCGCCCCATAAACAGACCTGCTGCTCCCTCCAGCCCCATAACGAGTCCTGCTGTCCCCCCCAGCCCCATAACCAGCCCCTGCTGCCCCCTTCCAATTCACCGCCGGTCCCATAACTGGCCCTGCTGTCCACCATCAGCCTCATACCCAGCCCCTGCTGCCCCCAGCCCCACTACCAGCCCGTGCTGCCCCCCAACCGCATACCCAGCCCCTGCTCCCCCTCATCCTCATACCCAGCCCCTGCTGCCCCCAGCCCCACTACCAGCCCGTGCTGCCCCCCAACCCCATACCCAGCCCCTGCTCCCCCTCATCCCCATACCCAGCCCCTGCTCCCCCTCATCCCCATACCCAGCCCCTGCTGCCCCCCAACCCCATAATCAGCCCCATACTCAGCCCCATAACCGGCCCTGCCCCACACCCCGCCCACGTGACCACGGGTGACACAGCGCCTCGCGAGCGGCCTCACCGCCGGGTCACGTGCGCACCCAGGTCCCGCCCCCTTCCCCGCCGCCATCTTTCAGCCGGGCAGAGGCCGCGCCCGCCGGTTTCCGCCCTGCGCGGGGCGGGGTTTGGTGACGCACGCTGGGGGGCGGGGCGGGCTCGTGCGGCGGCGGCGGGAGCGCGCGCCATGGGGGCGGAGGAGCCCGACCTCTACCGGGACACGTGGGTCCGGTACCTGGGTGAGCAGCGGCACCGGGCACTGACACCGCACCGGGCACCGACACCGGGCACCGGGCCGGGTACCGGCTCTGGGTAACCGACACCGGGTACCGCACCGCGTACCGGGCACTGCGTCGGGTACCGGGCACCGGAGACTGACACCGGGCACTGACACCCGTTACCAGACGCTGACACTGTGCTCTGCATCGGGTACCGGGCACTCACACCGCACCGGGTACCGGCACCACGCACAAGGTGCTGACACTTGTCCTCGGGCTCTGCACCGGGTATGGGGTATTGATGCCCAGCACCGACACCGGGTACCGGTTCTGGGTACCAGCACCGCACACCGGGCATTGGTACTGCACACTGTGCCGGGTGACAGCACCAATACCGGGCACCAGCACCACGTCCCAGGGATCACTACCGCACGCCAGGCACAGCACCGGCACTGCACGCTGGCACTGGGCACCAGCACCAGGCACTGTCCCCAGCAGCCCAGCTGTCCCCAGGGGCAGTGGGGTCCAAGGTGACCTGGCTGCTCCGACCCCCCCGTGCAGGGTCCAGTCCCAGTGCCGTGGGGACATGCTGGGGGGAACATGGGACACCCCGGGGTGTGACATGGGGACACAGCCAGTCTCCATTCCCACTGACCCCCCTGACCTCCAGGTTACGCCAATGAGGTGGGCGAGTCGTTCCGCCCGCTGGTGCCTGTGTCGGTGGTGTGGGCCAGCTACGGCGTGGCCACCGCCTACGTGACCGCCGACGCCATCGACAAGGGCCGCAAAGCTGCCACCGTGAGTGTCAACCCCTCCCCACCCTCCAGTCGCTCCCCCCGCCCCCCCTAACCCCCCTGTCCCCTCAGGCCCACGCACAGGACCCCGCACGGGCCACGCAGGTTGGGGTGGCCGTGGTGGACACCTTCGTGTGGCAGGGCCTGGCCTCGGTGGCCATCCCCGGCTTCACCATCAACCGCCTGTGCGCCGCCTCACTGGCCCTGCTGGGCACCCTTACCCGCTGGCCGCTGCCCCTGCGCCGCTGGACCACTACAGCCCTGGGGCTGGCCGCCATCCCCTTCATCATCACCCCCATCGACAGGTACAGGGGACACGTAGGGACCACCACCCCATCCCTGCATCCCGGGCTGGAGTGCTTCTCCTCCCAGGGGAACTGCTCCCAGCATGGGCTTGGGACTGGGTGGGGGAAGCACAGGGTAACCCAGGGGCAGGGGGGACATGGAGGGACATGGGGTGACCCAGGGGCTGGGGGGATATGGGGAGACATGGGGTGACCCAGGGGCAGGGGTGGGATACAGAGGGACACAGGGTGGCCCAGGGGCTGGGGGTTCCTCACCCCAGAGGGGCTTTGCCGAGGTCTGGCCAGGACATGGCCTCACAGGGATGGAATTAGCAGGAGCTGGTGCTGAGCTGGGATTAGCGAGGTGAGGCTGTGCTAAGCCTGGTTTTGGGAGGGCTAGGGCCTTGGTGACATTAGGGACAGGGTCCCAGGGGGATTGGGGACAGCTCCAGCCCCCCCTCCCTGTCCTGACCAATTAACCATACCCCTGGGACCTCCATCCTTTCCCAGAACCGTGGATTTCCTGATGGACTCCAGCCTCCGCAAGCTCTATAGGGCACCGGGAGAGCCCCCGGCCCCACACTGAGCTCCCCCTTGTGGGGAAACTGAGGCACGCTGCTGACTTCAGGGTGCTGTGACCCATCTACTGTGACCCCTCACTCAGGTGATGGCCCCAGAGTGGCCACCCAGCCACATGGCTGGTCCCAATAAACCATTTCAAGCTTGACCCTGTGTGCTGGGTGTTGCTGGAGCTGGTGGGGACCCACTGCCCTGTCCCCTGCTGAGGTGACCTGTCAATCTGACTGGGTGTCAGCCCCCAGGCTCCGCACCCTATGGGCATCTCCACGCCGGGATGAGCAGCCCCAATCACCCCACCAGCCCCCCCCAGGTCCCAGGTGGAACCCCTCTATCCCTCCACAGCCCCATGGCACATCCCTGGGCCTGTCCCCAAGGAGCTGCCACCATGGCCAGGACCTTCAGCGGTGTCTCTAGAGACCCACATTCCCCAGCCAGGAGCCTCCAGGACCAGGGCTGGAAAACACATCACCATATCTGGAAGCCACAGCTGGTGGCATCTGGTACCAGGAGGTACCCCTAGAAGGTGCCACCAGGAGATGTTGCTTTCAGGTGTGGTGGCATGTCCCCAGCCCACGGTCACACCCACATGGTACCACCGTGAGAAGCTTTAGAGAAAAGAAAACCACATTTATTGGGGAGGAGGGGGTCACGGGCTCATGCCGAGCCCTGTGCCGGGCTGCCGTGGTCTGGTCCCACCTCTGCCCCTTTCTCCAGCTCCCTGGGGACCAGGGCCCGCACCACGCTCTGCAGCTCCGCCTGGAAGGGACACTGTCGCCTCGCCCGCCGCCGCCCCCGCCGTCTGCCCGCGCGCCAGGTGGCCACGGCCAGCGCCAGCAGCCCCCCCACCAGTGCGGCTGCCACCAGGGCACTGCCCAGCAGGGCCAGCCCGGCCAGCAGGAACCTCTTCACCGTGTGGCACGGCCCTGGGGATGCCAAAAAACACCAAAACAGGGGGTTCAGGGGTGGCTTTGGCACCTGGGGTGGTGGGTGGGGTTGTCCACTCACCTTCGTACCACGGCACCTTCTCCTTCTGCACCAGCAATGGTCCAACCGTCTCCTGGTGGAGTGTCCCCTCTCCTGGGAAGGCTGCAGGAGAACACGGCCTGTCCCTGTCCCAGGACCCCAACGAGACCCCAACACCCTGCAGGGCCACCACAGCCCAGCCCCAGTACCTGGCGGCTCTCCAAGGAGGGTGTCAGCAGGGGGACAGCCGGTGTCACAGCAGTGGCACAGGGCACTCCAGGAAGGGTCCTCTGCGTTGTGCCAGCTGGGAGGAGAGGACAGAGTTGATGGGGAGGGGTCTGGAGGTCCCCAACCTCCACCTCAAGACCCACATAGTGCCATGCCAGCAAGTTCATCCAGCCCGGCAGGTCTCAGCCACCCCAGAGATGTCCCCCAGGGGACACCAAGCACGTCCCTAATTCATCTGCACCTGGAGGGAGCTGGGACCTCTGGTGTTGTCACCTCGCTGCCACAGGAGAAGTGGTGTTCAGACCACGGTGGGGTGGCTTGGTGCCCCAGGTGGGTCCCCTTGCCCAGTGACCGGTCCCACAGCACCCATGGCAGGGCTGAGCTCACCTGGCCGTGGCTTGACTGTAGAAGCAGGACCTGTCACTGTGTCCCCGGCCAGGGCCCCACGCCGTCAGCAGACAGTGCACGTAGACCTGCCGAGACACCAGCCCATGTCACCAGCACGTCCTTCTTGGGGACGCCGCTCTGCTCCCACCCACCCCTGTAGGTCACACCACCCCAGTGGGGAGCAGGATGCCCCAACGGGGACAGCGTGTTGGGAGCCCAGGTCACCCATCCCACCAAAGAGGACATCAGCACAACCTCACCTTCTCCTTCTCCAGCTCCTCCTCCAGCGCGGGGGCTGCAATGGTGAGCTGCAGAACAGACCCCCCTCTCCAGTGCTGGACAGACACGTTTCCCAGATTCTGCCCGTGCAGGCACCTGGAGCAGGACAGTGACACGGGAACGTGGCCAGGCTGTCTCCAGGGCATGGATATCCCTCCCCTTCGGGACATCCCGCAGGACCTCAGGGTGCCCGGAGCAGGGTTCTCCACCTCCCGCCCCCCAGGCACGGACCCGTGGCTGTTGACCACCATGAAGACTCTCCGGGAGCGTCCTGGCCGTCCCGTGTGTGTCCCGTAGCACTGCTCCAGCCCGACCTTCAGCAAGGTGCCAGTGCCAGAGTCCACCCTGGCCTCCAGGCGGATGGCAGAGCCAGGGCTGAGCACCAGCGGCTGCTCAGTGTCCCCTGAAGGAGAAGGGAGGGTGGGCTCAGTGTGACACCCCTGAGCCCTTCCCACCACAGACAGGGACATCAAACGCATCCCAGACCAGCACCCATGGGTGTCTTTGCCTCTGCCCCTGCAAGGTGAGCGCCCACCTGCAGCTCCCCCACTTCAGAGTCCATTCCCCATCCCTGGAAGCCCAGAGCTGTCCTGGCTTTGTCACTCCAGCCTGGTGTCCCCACCTGCTCTCCAGGGCTACAGCACCTCCCTGGTCCCCCCACCATGGAGCCGAGAGGGGGCATGTCACCCATCGGGCTGACAGGGGCAGCTGACCCCAAAAAGCTGATCATAGAATCATTTTGGTTGGAAGACACCCTCAGGATCATCGACTCCAACTCATGGAGTCAAGCAGTAACCACCTTCTGGTGGGTCCTAGCGCTGAGGCCACACAGGAGAAGGCACTGGGTGCTGCTGCTCAAGCCCAGGGACTTTGGCTGGACCCATCCTGTGGTGTCATCCCCCAAAGCTGGTGCCCAACCCAAGACCCAGAGCACTCACCATCCAGGAGCCTCAAGGTGAAGTTCACGCTGGGCTCCTCAGAGCAGGGGTGAGCATGAGCCCCTCCAACAGCAAACCCTGGGGACACTGCCCTTGTCCCCAGGCCCGAGGACACCACTGAAGCCACCACTGTGTGACCAGAAGACAGCAAGGCGGCTGGAGCCCTGGTGGTCCCTGCAGCAAGGGGAGTGTTTAGCCGGAGGGACTGAGCATGGAACAGCATGTCCCAGTGAGGACATCCAGGTCTTCACATGTCCCCAGGACTCATGAGGGGCAGATGGACACAGCACAAGGATGGGAGAGCACTGAGGAGCTCAGTGGGGTTTGGGGACATTGAGCTGCACAACCCCAGCCAGGACCTCCCCTGGTCTTGGTGGCCAGGATAGAATCACAGAATCATTTTGGTTGGAAAAGCCCCTCAAGATCATTGAGTCCAACCATAACCCACCCCGGCACTGCCCCACGTCCTGAGAACCTCATGTCCGTCTGTCCAACCCTCCAGGGACATGTCCGTCATGTCCGTCTGTCCAACAACTCCAGCGCTGCCCTGGGCAGCCTGTTCCAATGTCCCACAGCCCTTTGGGGAAGAAATTGTTCCCACATCCAACCTCAACCTCCCCTGGCGCAACTTGAGGCCGTTTCCTCTGCTCCTGGCGCTTGTTCCTGGGGAGCAGAGCCCGACCCCCCTGGCTCCAAGCTCCTTTCAGGCAGTTCAGAGATCAGAAGGTCTCCCCTCAGCTCCTGTTCTCCAGCTGAACCCCCAGGTCCCTGAGCTGCTCCTCATAAGGATCTGGCATGGGCCCACTGCAGTGGAGGGTGCTGGAGGCGGGGGCTGCTCCACAAGGGTCTCCACGACCCCCTTAAAATGCAAGATTAAGTGTCCCCAGCCCCAGGCTCACCTGGGAGTGTTCCCCAGCCAGGGCTGGAGAGGGACTAGGAGCTGCTCATGGGATGGGAGACCATTGCCAGCAACCACCAGTGGCTCCAGGCCCCCACCCAAACCTGGTCCTCACAGACCTGCTGGGACTGGGGAACACTGGGAGCTCTTGACAAGTCCCCCTGCCCCACATCCCAGAGAACAGGAGCCATTTCAGGAAGGTTCAAGGACCTGGACCACCAAGTCCAGGAGGACACCAGGAACGAACACCAGGCAGAACCAAGGGGCACCCACCACCCTCCCACACCCAGACAAGGGTGCCACCACCCCCCTCCCCAGTACAACTGGTGGGGAGACCAAGGGGAGCAGCCAGGGGGTCCCAGCCCCACTCACCTGCCACCCCCAGCACAGCCCCACACACCAGCACCCACCAGTGCAGCCCCATTCTCAGCCAGCAATAACTCCAGCACCTGGGGACCCTTAAAGACCAGGGTGGAGCCAACGGGCCCCAGCTGGAGCTACTGGGTTTGGGGATTTGCTTGATTTTCTCTGCAGTTCCACCTGTGGGGCTGGTCCTACATGCTGTCCCAGTCTCACCATCACTTTCTGTCCCATCAGTCCCACTACGTAGTTTTGGTCCTGCATGGGGTCCTAGTCTGGTCACTTTGCCCTGGTCCCAGTTGCACCACGTGGTCTGGTCTCACCACTTGGTTTTGGTCCTACAGATGCTCCTGGTCCCATCTCATGATATTCATGCCACCACACAGTCCTGGTCCAGCCACATGACCCTGGTCCCATCGTGGTCCCTGCCCCAGTCCTACACATGGTCCTAGTCCCACCAGACAGATCTGATGCCACCACTCAGTCGTGGTCCCATGTGTGACCATGGTCCCACCACACAGTGCTGGTCCTGCTTTGGGTTTTCCATCCCCCCATCTGCAGAGGAATCTGGTAGCCAGGGTGGGATTCGGCACCTGCTCCCAGCAGAAGACCTCGGCATAGCACGGGAGGCAGCTGCGGGCCTCAGGGACAAGGCCTGGGCTGTGTGACCTGGCGCCTGTTCTGGTGACCGTGGGCAGCACTGTGGTGGCTCCAGTGGTGGCTCCAGACCAGCCATCAGAGTTCACGTCCACCCTGGTACTATCCCAGGCCACACTGACCATGGAATACACATGCCAGCAGTGGAGCTGGGACCTGGTGACACGAGTGAGTTGTGTCACCCATGACAGCTGTCCTGAGGGTCTGATATCCCTGTGAAACTCGCAGACCTTCCTGGTGGCACCTGCAGACCCCGGAGGTCTCACGGCAACAACCAGCAGCGCAGGTGGCTCCAGTGACGGTGGGGACAGACCCAGGTGCCCCACTCACCCTGGGGGGCTCGTTCCTCTGCACTTCCTGGAGGACACAGGGGTCCCCACCCCCATGGGCTGCCAGGAACCCCAGACAGGGCAGGATCCGTCCCCAGGGGGAGCAGAGACCAGCAGAGCACCCGTGCTGGAGAAGCAGCAGATGGATGAGACCAGCTGGACCGTCCTTCTATCAAAAACTGCCCAGTGTACCATTATCTTACAAAAGTAGAACAGCTTTTTTATTTCTGGTCTTTACAAAGGGAGCAGAACACGGGCTGGGGGGCCGGCGGGGATCCCTCCGCGTGCGGGAGTCTCAGCCACCTCCTTGCCCGGCCAGGGCTGCTCGCGGCAGGACGCGGCGTTGCCGGTGTCATCCAGCCCGGCCGGGACACCGAGGGCTGTCCCCTGCACAGGGGAAGGGACGGACCCCCGTCCCCGAATCCCCCTGTGCCTGGGGGATGGCGTCACCGGGACAGCAGCCGCCAGACCCCCTCCCCATCTCCTCCCCACTCCAGTTCTCACCAGACCCCGTGAGCCTCCTGGGATGTCCCCTGTGGGGACCGGAGCCACGGAGACCTCTAACCGGGATGATGGGGCTGGGAGGGGACCTGCTGCATGGACACCCTTCATCCACAGGGAACACGAGCCCGTTGATAAATGCCAGGGCTTGGGGTGGGTTTTCCGCTTTCCAAACCCAAGCGCAGCAGCCGCCGCCACGTCTCAGCTGGCTGCGCGTCCCGGCCTGCCAGGGGCTGCTGGAAGGCTGAGAACGTGCTGCACTCATCGCACCCATGGGCTGGGACCCGCCAGAGCAGGCACACAGCCCCAAACCAGGGCTCAGGGGGAAGGGGGCGTTCAAGGAGCCTGTGGGCACACGGGCTCCCTGCCAGCAGCTCTGCCCACCCCAGACAGGGAGAACCCCCCATTCCCACCACCCGACAGGTCCCTGCCCGCACCGCCTGGCCCGTGGTGTGGGGACGGACATCCTTCTCCTGCCGTGACGAGGCCACCTCCTTCATCAATACCTTTCCGTGGGGAAAGAAGAAGTAGATCCTGCTGGAGAAAACCACCCGCAAGCCCCCAGTTCTTGGCCCCTTGTGGGTTCTGCTCTCCCCCACAGGCTCCTGCCCAAGTGGGGACTCAGGGGAAAGGTGATGGATGATCTCCCTGGTCCCCACAACTGTTCCCAGGTGCCTGCACCTCCAGCCAGTTCTGCTCATGTCCAACCAACAGACACCAGGAGTAAGAAAAAGGAAAAGCACCTGGTTCTTCCCTGGGGGAGCGGGGTGCCCGCCAGCCCCTACCACTTCAGGAAGTCCCGCACGCGGCTCCACAGCTTGGTGATCCAGAGGTTGACCCCCAGGTCGGTCAGGTACTGGATTTCAGGCGTCAGCATCTTGCGGCACAGCTTCCGGTGCTTCTTGTTGATCTTCTTCTTCAGGTTGTAGCCCAGAATGGACTTCTCCCCCAGCGGCTGCCAGGGCTGCATGGAGGACTCCTGAATGGCACTGGCATCCACGGCATGTCCCCCATCGATGCAGATGCTTTTCATCTTCTCATTCTCCCGCCGCAGCTCGGCCACGTCCTTGGCCATCCGCTCCCTCCCGTAGGCCTCCACTTTACGCCAGAAGGTGGCATTAAAATAGTGGTAGAGCTTGGCGTCGATGAGGTTCCAGGAGGTGGCCTTCTCGTAGAGTTCCGGTGTCAGGTGGGAGACCGTGGAACCCTTGCGGGCGTTGAGCTTGAAGTAGAGAACATCCTCCAGCTGCCAGCACAGCAGGTCCTTCAGCAGCACCAGGGACTCGTCAAAGTACTCGAGCAACATGACGAGGTGGAACCGGCGATCTATCTCCTGGATGTGCTCCTCCACCAGCGGGCTGTTCGCGTTCATGTTGTTGTCGTAGCCCAGGTCGAAGAAGAGGAGGTTTTGGAGGTAGTGAGCGTTGAACCCGTTGGGGTCGTAGTAGTGCCAGGGGTCCCGAAGGAACTCGGCCAGCTTGTCCTCCCCTGTCAGCTTCCAGGTGAGGGGGATGACGCGCCCAAAGTAGTGGAAGGAGGACTCAAAGAGGTAGGCAGGGTCCCGCAGCACCGTCACGAAGGTGGTGTCTGCCGGCAGGAGCTTGCGCACCTCCTCATAGTGGAAGCGCATGTGGTTGCCGATGATGTTGAAGCAGGCGCCCGGCCGGTAGTGCTGCACCTGGCTGCGCTCAAAGTAGGAGGGGTAGTAGAAGTCATTGCGGCCGTTGGGGAAGGCAAATCTCAAGTGATGCTTCTCGCCGAAGCGGAAGAGGATGTTGAGGATGGTGCTGCTGGCTGTCTTGTGGGTCTTCATGAACATGATGTTCTGCTTGGGCAGGCAGCTCCGTCCCGAGGGGCTGCCCGAGCCGTTGGCTGCTGTCAGCACTCGGGCGGGGGCCGGGTAGGAGGAGCAGGAGGAGGGGACGGGGAACCTGGTGGGGAGAAGAGACAGGACACCGTGGTGAGGGCAGCTTGGCCATTGTCCTGCCTGGAGGAGCTGGACATGGGGAGGGGTGCTCACACCAGGGGTGGGTCCTTGCCCCCAGAAGTCCCCTGGGCTCCCTGTTAGAAACAAGCTGGGCTTTGGGCAGAGCCCTCTTCACCCCCAGCCATGTGCCCAAAGGGACTGGGACACCCACCTGGCTGGAGCCCCTTGACAAGCAGAGCAAAGGCCACTGTCCCCATGAGTCCCCCAACATCAGCTGCACCTCTGAGCCACCTAACCGAGCTTGTCCACCCCCTGGACAACCCCAGCCACTACGGGTGTGCTGCTATGGGGGTCTTCATGATGGTCAGTGCCCAGCAGCTGCTCAGCACAGCCCGAGCAGGGTGTCCCCATCGCTCCCCATGGGCACAGCCGTGGTGGCCCTAGAGCAGGTGACGCTGAGATGTGCATCAAGACAAGCTCCATGGCCATAGCTCCAGGCACCTGGAGGATCCAGCACCCCAGCTAAGAAGGAAATTCCAGCGCGTGGCCCTGCAGGCCCTTGGGGAGCACGGAGAATAACTTGTGTGTTATCTGAGATGCTCGAAGCAGGGAACAGAGACCACAGCATCGAGTGGCTTTGGATACCATTAATGAAGTCGGAAAGCTGATCCTTGATAACACACAAGTTATCATGTTGCTTATGAAACACCCGTGGGCGGATTAGTTATAAACCTGGTGACAGATTCACTGCTGGGAGGGACGGCCGGGAGCCGAGCCCTGCTGAGCGCGGGCTTCTGCTGTGGCAGGCAGCAGGAAGCTTTGAACCCACTGTGATCGTCACTGTGGCAGTGCTCTGATTGCTCTGGGAGGACAAGCCCTTGATAAAGAGCACCTGAAAAACTGCTCATGGCTCCTGGCTGCTGGGGAACGTCTCCTGTGACACTTTTCCTTCTCTCAGGGGACACCAGGGAGCATGAAGCTGCAGTGGGCAGGTGGGCTCCTGCACCTCCTCATCTTCTCCATCACAGGGAGCTAAGCACCGGCTGCCATTTTGCAGTGGATACCCCTGGGGTGAGCATCCCCAGCCCCCCAGGGAGTTGGGGTTCACCTTCCCTCCCAGCCAAGGGACAGGGCATGGTCTCCAACAGGAGCCTGTAGGAAGGGGACATCCTGATGTGAAGCCACCAGAGCCTGAAAAGTCCCAGCACCCTCGTTTGGGGGTGTCCGGTGTGAAACGGGGAGGCTGAGCTGCCAGGGGACACCCGGGGACCCCACACTCACTCTGTGACGCTGACTTGCAGCGGGGGGATGGCGTAGGAGTAGAGCAGCAGCATGAAGCTGGTCAGGAGGGTCCCCAGGATGAGCCCCTTGCACATGGACCTCCAGGGCTTCCCATGGTGCAGCATCCTGGTCACCTGTGCCCGGCGAGAGGAGAGGAGAACCATTAGCACTGGGGTGAGTAAACGAGGACCAGGGGAACTGTGTGACGCAAATGAGAGGCAAATAAGGCATAGGAACGTCCCAGGAAGCATCTCACTGGGCTTTTTGGTGCTGGCACTGCCAGGAGCGAGGTGAGCCAGTGCCAGGTGTGTCCCTGGCCACAGGCACAACGGATGTGTGGCCAAAGAGCAGCAGCTCTGCCCGCCCTGCCCACCCTTTGCCCGCCTTGAGCGATACTGGGGTGCAAGCCAAGGGCTGCTGGAGCAGCCGTGGGGCTGGGCACGGGGGGAGGAAGGAGCTGTGCCATGGGGCAGCGCGGCTGCAGGGCGGGCACCTTCTGCCAGGCAGCACCGGCAGCCCCCAGCACCGAAAAATCACCAACGTGGGCAGGAGCTTCCTAAGGGCGGCCAGGATCCCTTTTGCCAAGGAAATCTCCAGGCTGGACCAGGCGCCACATCAGCCGGGAATGTGCTGGTGCTGTGGCTTCATCCCCCGGGCACCCGCACCTCTGGGTGGCTCAGGGTGGGGACAGGGGCACAGAGACATGCTGGACAAAGAGGGTCCGGGGCAGGATGGCACCCACATGTGCAATGGCACATACATCCACCTGTGTGCGTGCACAATTGCACACACGCACACAGCCAGCGGGCATGTGCGCACACACACATGTGCACGCACACATAGGGACACACACATCCGTGCACATCCAGGTGTGTGCACACACGGGCACGCTGACACACATCTGTGCAGGTTCACGCGTGTGCATGCACACACACACCTCTGTGCAGGTTCACACACCCACGTGCATGCACAGGGACACACACACACTCATGTATGCACTCATGAATCCCCCCAAGGACACAGACAAGTGCATATACACACACTCACACCCCCTCTGCACACACAGGGATACAGACACATGTATACACACATCTGTACATCCTCCTGCGTGCCCATGTATGCACAATGACACAGATATACATGCATGTCTATGCGTGCTCATACATGCACACGCACACTCGTGCACATACACCCAGCCCCTCCACAGGCAGCCCCCTCCCTGTCCTTGCCCGCAGCCCCATTGCCCCCCCGTGCCCGCCTTCCCCAGTGCCACTGTCCCCCTGCAGCCCCCGTGTCCCCCGGCAGCACCTGCCCGGCCACCTGCCGCCGCCGCTCGCCGCAGGCCGGGGACGTGGGGGGCACCGGCAGCTCCGGCACTCCAGCCACCGCATTGCAGCAGGGCTGTCCTCTGCGGCAGGATGAGGGGACGCGCCACCCGTGACAGTGACACCCGCTGCCGGGGGCCGCGAGCAGAGCCCAGCGACCGGGATCACTCCCCGAGCTGAGGGCAGAGGCCCGGCTGCCCCCCCAGCCCTGCACCCCCATTTAGCGGCTGCAGGAGCAGCATCTTCCCCCGAGCTCCCGCTCGCTCCGGCTGCCCCGGCACCGCTCTGGCTCCCTGGCATCCTCCAGCCCAGGCTGCCCGCGTCCCAAAAACACCCTAGAAATACCCCACCGCCCCCCCGTGCCTCCCGCCGCATCAACCCTCAGAGCGTCCCGTGCTCCAGCGGATAATCCAGAGATTAAATCCCGGCTGGGAGACCCGTGGTTTACATCCAGACACGTTTTAGCCCCCCTGACCCCCCTGTAGCAAAGACTCTCCTGGATTTCTAAACTGAACCCCAAGCAGAGAAGTTACCCGGCCAGCGCGAGGGTGCCTGGGGCACGGTGAGCCCGGGGCTGCTGCTCCCTCCTGCCTTCCCCCCTCTCTGGCCCCCCCGGTCACCTCCTGCTGCTGAGATTTCCAGCTCAATGAATAATGAATGGAAAATGCAACCGGAGCTCAGGGCTGCAGCCAGGTGCTGGGCACCGCTCGCCCAGCACCCAGCGCAGCAGCTGGGGATGCCGATGGGGGGGCACCTGGTGACACCCCACAACGTGCCCGGCGCTCCCCCTGCCCTGCAGGCTGCCCAGGCCGGGCAGGGCTGGCTGCATCCAGCCTCTTCCCAGACGGTTTTTTGAGCCCCTGCCAAGCGCGGCAGGACCGGAGGGATACGGGGTGTGCGGGGTAACCACGGGGAGAGCAGGTGACTCCGACCCTACACCAAAATGGCAGCAGAGGGGGTTTCGCATGCCTGGGAACAGCCAGGGTTTGGTTTGGTTTCAAGCCATGGCTGTGATTGTGCTGCAGTCGCCATCCGCAGCGCCAGTGTTGGCATCACCTGGAAAAGCCGCCGGCGAGAGCCTGGCAGTGCCGGAGGGGCCGCCTGCCCGCGCGGGCGCTGCCGGCCGGGGGCGAAGCTGCATCCCACTGCTCCACGCCGGCCTTGCTGCTGCGCCATGGGCACAGTGCCAGCACTGACCCTGCCGAAGCGAGCGAGACCGCGCCATTAACCCACCTCTCAGCTCCTGGCGCGGCAGGGGACCCCGCCATCCCCCCGGCACCCGGCCCTGCGCCCCGGGATGGCGAGAGGATGTCTTGCTCCACCCTGGCTGGCTCCTGGGCTGTTTCTGCAAACAGGTCCCAACCCAGCTGCTCTATTGACTTTGCCTGGAGTGAGTGGCTTAATTATTAATAGCTCACCAGGAGAACTGCGGCAATCAAGACGTTTGTCCTGGGGCTCCCATTAGCGTGGGGCGGCCGTGGCGCCAGCCCTCAGCCTGCCGGTGCGAATTCCCAGCCGCAGGACACGGCCGCACCGGCCATTTCCCCACCGGCCACCCCGGGATGGCCCAGGCCACAGGGCCCCGCAGCCCTGTCCCCGTGTCCCAGCAGATCCCCCGCGCCCTGGGGACATCCCCGAGCGCTCTTTTGGGGTTTCCCTGTGGGAGCTGTTTCCTTTATGGCCAGACCCCCATGGCTGCTGGGTGCGAGGCACATCCACCAGCTCCTCCTGCCCCACCAGCCTGCGGGCACGATCTGTTCTGCATGTGCCCAGTTTCACACACACACCATCCTTCCTATGGCCCTGTCCCCCCCGCGCACCCCCCGTGGGTGCAAACACCTGCCCCCTCCAGCACCCTGCCCCATAGATCTGCCCCCCCAAATGCCCTGAATCCCCCCAGAAATCACCTTTTCCTCTGTTTAAGCTGCTCTGGGCAAGCCGGCCCTGTCCTCTGCGGGGCTGGCACGGGGCAGGGGGGCCGGTGCTGCTCCGACATGGAACACGCTGGTCCCGGGCAGCTCCCCGCAAGCGCCGGCGTTTCCAAAGCCTCCCAGCAGCCACGGCCTCTACGGCATCACTGGACGCCCGACCGCGTGCCTCCGGCCTGGCAAAGGGAAGAACAGGGAGGAATGAGAGCGGCTGTGGTGCGATGTGGGGCTCGGCCGGGCACTGCCCGGCTCCCCGGGACGGCCGGGCCAGGCCCAGCTCCCGCTGCCACCCCGGGCACCCGTCTCCCCACCCACTGCTGGCAGCACAGAGGGGCCATTCAGCCCCTGCCTGCCCGCTGCCTGCCAGCGCCCAGAACAACGGGGACATTTGTCTCCATCTGCGGCGACGGCCTCAACGGGGCCATTGTCACCATGGTCCCCGGCCCAGCCTCTCCGCTCCCCTGCACCGCCAGCCCCCAGCCTGGCCTGGCCCCCCAGCCAGCACCCGCGGGGTGGGAGCAGGATGGTGGGTGACGATGGCTGTCCCTCGCAATGGCTGTCCCTCTGATGGCTGTCCCTTGTGATGGCTGTCCCTCACAATGGCTGTCCCTCGCGATGGCTGTCCCTCTGATGGCTGTCCCTCTAATGGCTGTCCCTTGCGATGGCTGTCCCTCACAATGGCTGTCCCTCTGATGGCTGTCCCTCACAACGGCTGTCCCTCTGATGGCTGTCCCTTGCGATGGCTGTCCCTCGGCGGTGGCATCAGCTCCTCTCTGCCCCATGGGGCCAGTTCTCATGAGCCACCGTCCTCCTCCTGTGGGCTCACGGCTCATGGCTGGGCTGTCGCACCGGGTGCCTGGGCTCACCTGGGGGTGGGAGCGCTGTGGGGGGCACAGCCCCGCACCCCGACCTGGCCACCTGCTCCCCAGGCGTCCCAACAGTGTCTGCTGGCTCCTCTCCACCCTGCCCACAGCCGCCCCCCCTGCTGCTGCCATAGCCAAATGGCTTTTATGGCCCTAGCGGCAGCAATATCTGCGCTTCCCCACCCTCAGCACGATAATCACGGCACCACTGTGCTGTCACCGGCCTTTTTCTGCTTTTCTTACTTAAAAGTATATAAAAGGAACCGATAAGAAAGACGGGGAGAGACTTTTGAGCAGGGCCTGTTGCGACAGGACAAGGGGTGATGGTTTTAAACTAAAGGAGGGAGATTCAGGCTGGACATGAGGAAGAAATTGTTGTCCCTGAGGGTGGTGAGAGCCTGGCCCAGGTTGGCCAGAGAGGTGGTGGATGAACCATCCCTGGAGACATCCCAGGCCAGGCTGGACGGGGCTCTGAGCAACCTGAGCTGGTGAAGATGTCCCTGCTCATGGCAGGGGGGCACTGGGGGAGCTGGGGAGGGCTCTTCAACACAAATCCTTCTGTGATTCTGTGATTCTTGGTCCCACCAGCTGTGCCAGGACTTTGGGGTTCCCCATGCACCCCATCTACAGTGGCCTGAGGGGTGTCGCTGCCCGCAGGGTCCCATCCTGCCACGGTGTGGCTGTGCTCAGTGGGACAAGCGGGTTTCCTGCCTGCATCAGGAGGGCTCAGCACCACCCGGCACCCTGCGGTGGGGCAGAGAAGGGGCCATTGTGTGCCAGCCCTGGCCTTGGTGCTCCCCGCTGCCCTCGGGGCCGGCTCTGCCGCTAACCGTGGTGATGGTTCCGGGACGCTTGCTCAGCAGGCAAGCGAGCAGTGGCTGCGCCAGCATCCAGCGCCCCGGAGCTCTGCCGGCAGCGTTACCACAGGGCACCCTGAACAGTGCCCGGTACCCACCAGGTCTCCATCCATGACGGAGGTGTCTGCGGTTCAGACCTCACCCCCGCGGCGCTCGGGCTGACCGCGCCGAGCGCTGAGCAGGCAACTATTGCCTCATCGCAGCAGCTGACATGTCCTGCCTGGCCTTTGCGGGACCGGTGCCCAACCCGGAGCCAACCTGCGCAACCCCGACCGGTGCCGGGGGACGAGAAAAGCCAGAATGTTCTCTGCCATCGCAAGGTGAGGGACAAGGAGCCGCCTCCCCGCAGGTGCTGGCCCCAATGGCATGTCCCCGCTCTCTCGGGACAGAGGCCCCCCAGCGTCCCCAGCCCTGGACCACCTCCACTGGCTCCTCAGAATTACAGCCGGGCTGCAGTGGGCAGCAAAGAGGAGCAAGCACAAGTACGTGCTCCCCAAACATCAGCACTGGGACGAGCCCACCTGCCCCTGGGGAGGCAGCGGCCGCGGGTGGGGTGGGGACAGGGGACTCGTCCCTTCTCAGGGCAGCGAAACGCCCGAGCGTGCCCCCCCAGCCCTTATCCAGCGTGTTTCCAGTTGCGCCAGCCCCGGCTGGAGTCACACCCAGGATTTATCGTCCATCGCTTCTCCCTGCCCCACCGGGCCCATTTGTCACAGGTAATGGCCGCTGTGTGAAATAACCACAACACCAACCTAAATAACACGCCTGGCTCTGCCACCTGCTCTGGCTCTGGCTGCTGGCTTTTCCATCCCCTCGCCTGGGTTCACCCTGCAAAGAGGGGTGTGAGGGCAAGGAGCCGTCCCACCCGCTCCCCACGGGGAACTTCTCTTAATTTCATGTTTCCCTCTTATTTTAGGGATGGTGTTGGGAAGGGTTTCCAGCTGGAAGAGAACCACAGTGAGCTGGACGTGGCAGCTCAACCAAGGGATGCTTGCAGCCTCAGGATGCAATTTTAACAAGCTGGAGAGCCGCAGCGCCCCATCTCCTGCACCCCAGGGGTGCAAACCACCCCCAGGAGGGCCCCACCATGATGTCCCTCGCTCCCCGTCCCCTGTCCCCCCACCTGGAAGTGTGCAGAGCAAATCCCCCCCCAGATTTGGAGGTACAAATGAAGCACTCACGCTGAAAGGAAAGCCAGGAAAGCACACAGCAGAGCTGGGGATCCCGAGGGATTTGGTGAGAAGCTGAGCGGCGGGTCAGAGGGATGGACAGCACCACGGTGGCACACCCGTCCTGATGAGGGCTTGGCCCCACCAGACACGCATTGGCTGAGTGTCAGGAGCCTTTATCAGGCGGAAAAGCTGTAATTAGTGCTGGTGACAGAGGGGGAACTGGTGGGTGTTGGGGCAGCACGACTGGTTTGTGGTCAGCCAGGCAGGCAGCTCGGCTGCGGGGCTGCTCCTGCAGCTGCTCCTGCACACCGGCCCCACCGCCCCGTCCTTATCGGCCACCCCGCACGCTGCCCGGGGGTGTCCCGCGGGTGCCCTGGGTGTCCCGCGGCTCCCGTGGGGGTGGGAAACCACATCCAGGGTCTCCTGCCCTGTGGTGGGACCTTTGCTCTGGGTGCAGCCCCAGCAGGTCCCAAGTGATTGAACCTCCTCCTGGTCTGAGAGCTGAAGGCAAGAAATGGGAGAAGAAGAAAGAAGAAAGAAGAAAGAAGAAAGAAGAAAGAAGAAAGAAGAAAGAAGAAAGAAGAAAAAGAAGAAGAAAGAAGAAAGAAGAGAAAGAAAGAAAAGAGAAAAAAAGAAAAGAGAAAGAAAAAGATGAAAAAGGAATTAAAAAGAGAACAAAGAAGCAGGCGAGCGGGCCGGCCGGCGCGGGGCAGGCCTGTTATCGGCCGTTCCCTCCGCGCTGTTGTTGCTCTCCGCAGTTATTGACCCCGGCGCTGGGTGAGTCCACGGCCACACCTGTGTCCCCACGGGAGTGCCAGGAGGTGGCACAGCCCTCACCGTGGCTGGGACAAGGTGTCCCCATAAAACCCCTTGAGATGGCAAAACCATCACCACAACTGAAGACAAGGGTGTCCCTATAAAGCCCCATGAGTTACCAGAGCCTTCCCCATGGCCAGAGACAAGGTGTCCACATAAAACCCCATGAGATGGCACAACCGTCACCCCTCAATGAAGCCACGCTCACCAAAACCCTACAAAAACCCCACTGTGAGCAACCCCACCTTGGGACACTGCTTCCCATCTCCAAAATGAGCTGAGAAAGGGCAAACACCCATAAATCTTGCATAAAAAGGCATTAACCTCCCCTCCCCAGGAGGCCGACAGCCATGAACAGGCCTCAGGGCCATGTGTGGGCCCCAGCGAGGAAACGCAGGGGGGTGTCTGTTTTGGAGGAAAAAAATGGGATTCAGGGGAAAGATTGAGGGACTAACATTGCCGATGCCAGACCTGCCAACCATGGCAGCCCTAGTTTTCCTGTGCATTTCTTTATCTCAGCCAAGAGCCCCCATATAACACCTCTGTCACCCCAAAAAATCATCCCCCTGGCCTCTTGCTGGAGGAAGGTGGGAGCAGGACAGTGAACCCCCAAAACCTTCAACTTGTGCCTTTGCAGGTAACTGCATCCCAGCGGGGTTGGGGGCACCCCTGAAGGTCACCCAGTCCAACCTCCCTGGTTACAGTATCTCCATAGATGGGGAATTCACCACCTCTCTGGGCAACCTTGTGCCAGTCCTTGGTCACCTCCATGGTGAAGAAGTGATGTTCAGAAGAACCTCCCAGGTTCCAGTCTGTGCCCATCACCTCGTGTCCCAGTGCTGGGCATTGCTGAGAAGAGCCCAGCTTCACCTTTACAGCCAGCCCTCCATATTTATACCCATTGATACAATCTCCCTCAATGCTGACATCTCTAGTCCCAGCCTTTCCTCCTAGGAGAGATGCTCCAGTCCCTGCATCACCTTGGTGGCCATTTCCTGGACTCACTCCAGTATGCCCATGTCTCTCTGGCAGTGGGGAGCCCATTGCTGAACACAGATCTCCACCAGTGGCCTCACCAGGCTGAGGTGCAGGATCACCTCCTCGTGTAGCACCATCCTTTGTTCTGAGGGCATGTTGGTGGCTCATGGTCAACGCGGTGCCCACGAGGATCCCCAAGTCCTTTTCTGCTGAGCTGCTCTCCAGCCTGGTGGTCCCAGCGTGTCCCCAGGGGCAGGACAGAATCCCAGAATGTGAGGGGTTGGAAGGGCCCTGGAAAGCTCATCCAGTGCAATCCCCCCATGGAGCAGGAACACCCAGATGAGGTTACACAGGAAGGTGTCCAGGCGGGTTGGAATGTCTGCACAGAAGGAGACTCCACAACCCCCTGGGCAGCCTGGGCCAGGCTCTGCCACCCTCACCGGGAACAAGTTTCTTCTCAAATTTAAGTGGAACCTCCTGTGTTCCAGTTTGCACCCATTGCCCCTTGTCCTGTCACTGGTTGTCACCAGAAGAGCCTGGCTCCATCCTCCTGACACTCACCCTTTATATATATTTATAAAAAATATATGTTGCACTTCCCTTAGTTGAACAAAACGTGCTCAGAGTTGGGTCTCTGCCCCCAGCCAGGATGGAGCAAACCCAAACTCAGCACTGGGAACAAGGACTGGCAGAGGGTGACAAGGAACAAGGTAACAGCCAGGGTACCCATGGGTTGTGCACCTGGTGCAGGGACCAGGCTCTGGCCCTGCTGCTCCACCTCCAACAGCTGCACCTTCTCACCCGGCAAGGGATGAGGAGGCACTTCCAGCCCCGCACTCGTCCCAGATGTAGTGACTGGCACCTCTGCTGCTGTGCCCAGCACCAGGCAGAGCCAGGGCTGGGAGGGAACAAACACACACTGCAGGGAAGCGTCACCTTCTTTAATTAAAAATAACAATACAAGAGAAGCACAGCCTGTCACGCGGCTGTGGGAGGACAGAACTGGGCAGAGAACGGGCTCCCTCTGCCATGGCCCTCTCTCCACCGAGGCTGGGGCAAAACCCCGCTCTTTGTGCCGAGCCTCCAAGACACTCTAACACCACGCTGGGCAGACCCGGGGAGCTCCTGCTCCTTTGCCCAAGGCTGTGCAAATTAAAAAGGAACAACCCTGGAGGGACCTGCAAGAGCCCCGAGCTCTCTGTGCCCTCCTCCCTCACCACCCCCGCAGGTCGGGAAGCAGACGTGGCTCCAGCGTGAGGACAGTCCTGGTGACACCGATCCCGCAGCCCGGCCCAGGACAGGCAGTGACACCGGCGGAGGGGAGGCGAGGGAGCCCCAGGAAAGGCACAGTGGGAGATGTATTTACAGACGGGAAATGTTTCAATTTAGCATGTCTGTCCCAAGAGCACAGCTGAGGGGTTTTCACCCAAAGCTGATGGTGTCTGCGGGGTGCAAACAGCCCCCATGGGGACCCTTGCACCCCATCATGCTCGTCGCGCCTTCTTGCTTTTCTTTTTCTCCTCTTTGACGGCAGTGTCGTGGGCTTTCCTCTTTGCGGCGAGTTTGTTCGCCTGTGGACAAACCCCCGAGACCCGCAGTCAGACCAGGCTGCAGACACCCAGGGTGCTCTGCCCCAGCCCCACCAAACCCTCCGGCTTTATGGGGGGAGATGGACCCATCGGCTGCCAGCACCGGGTGTGGGGCACAGAGGGTGGCGGCTTCACTTGCTGAGCACAGGCTACGGCCCCGAGGGAGCACGAGGGGCTCTGCCCTGCCCGGGTGGAGCGAATGCAGCCTGGGGATGCCAGGGAAGGGGCTTGTGGAGCCTCACACCGCCCACCACTGCTCCGTGCCCTCACCAGGCACGCGGAGCAGCTGAAGGGGCAGCCCAGCACTGGCAGAGTCTATCAGAAGCAGAGGCTGCTCCATCTCCCCTGAGACGGGTACAGACTCGGCCACTTTGGGAAAAGTGAGCACCAGGATCTAGGCAAGGGCCCTCAGCCAGAGCAGCCCAATGCTCCTACCTCTCGGACTTTGCGCTTCTTGCCAAACATGATCTTCTTGTAGAGGTATTTCTCCCTTTTCTTCATCATCATGATGGCCAGGCGCTTCTCCTCACTTTGCTGCTCCTGCTCCAGGCGCTGCTTGTCCTCCAGCCGCACCTTGCCGGCCGTCACCTTCACGGAAAGCGCCTGCGGGAGCCAGAGCTCAGGATCCTGGACACTAGGAGCTCACCCGCCCTTCCCCAGGGACAAACATTTCCATGCCATTCAGTGGGACCACAGAAGAGCTGCAGCAGCCTCCGGAGCTGGTGTGAACGGGAGCTGCAGCTCCTGAATGTGGGCCCAGGACCCAGCAGCACGGTGGCTGTCGCAGGAGCAGCACAGCCACTGCGCTCCCAGAACAGGGACTCGGCTGGGACAACCCACAGCGACCCCAGAGCCACCTCCTCCTGTGGCTCCCACCCCGCTGCCGGTCACCCCACCTTGTTACTCTGAGCCTTCTGCTCTTCCATCTTCTTTAATTTCATCTCCTCTTCCTTTTCAGATTCATCTTCCTCCTCCTCTTTATCGTCATCTTCCTCTTCCTCCTCTTCTTCATCCTCCTCCTCACTCTCATCATCTACAGAGAGGCCACCGTTACCCACAGCAGCGCAGTCGCTGACCCACAGCGGGTTCAGCGCTGCCCCCCAGCTCAGCCCCTGCGGCCTCGGGGCCCCGCACACCTGGGTTCTCGCCGCGCTGCATGGCCAGCAGCTTCAGCTTCTCGGGAGGGACGTAGTCTCCTTCCTGCTCCGTCACGAAGGGCGAGAGGTGCGGGGGCAGCAGCACGCCGGGGAAATAATCGGCCACGGGGAGACACAGCTTGGCATTGACGGAGTCGAAAACCCACTGCGGCTGCAGGTAATACCTGTGGGGCAGCGGGACACGAGGTCAGGCCCTGGAGCCTGGGGGGTTGTGAGGGAGAAGAGCAGGCATGGGACAGCCAGTGACACCTGCTAGCCCAGGTGGCCATGCTGGGGACAGGCCACCTGCCTCACCCACCTGCCCACAACCTGCGGCTCCACCCGGGGCCGGTCGACGATGTGGTGGGTGATGGAGTGGTCGGTCACGTCATAGGTGGCACCGATGCAGAGGGACTTGTCCCAGGAGACCTGGCCACCAAAGCACCTGGAGCAAAACCCACTGAGGAGTCAGACAAACAGGAGAGACCCTCAGGGACATCAGGCAGATCAGCCAGAAGGGCTGCGAGGGACAGCCTGGCCACCACGCACCGGATGACGAAGGCCAGCGGCTCTCGAGGCACTTCCCTGTTGAGGAAGAAGCGCAGCCCCTCAAACAGCTTCTTGTGCTTCTCCAGGGCCTCCTGCTCCTGCTTCCTCGCGTCCATCTGCTCTGCCGTCTCCTGCTCAGGGCAAAGTGTTCAGAGAGCAGCCCCCACTGAGCCCCTCTCTGCAAGGAGGTGCTGTCCCCATCCTCCGGCCAGTCCCTCCCAGCACCACCCCAGTCCCTCCCAGCACCACCCCAGTCCCTCCCAGCACCACCCCAGTCCCTCCCAGCCTTCGCCTGGCCACAAGATGCCACACACAGGACCACCCAAAGCCAGGGCTGAGCCCCCAGCCGGCTCTTACCCCCTCCACCGGGAACTCGTCCATTTCCACCTCGTCCTCGTGGGCCGGTGCCAGCACCCGGGCCAGGCTGGCGCTCAGAGCCGACAGCTTCTACAGTGGGAGAGCGAGAAGGTGTCACACCCACCCAGGGCTTTGGGGACTGAAGAGGGGCAGCCCCATGGTGGAAGGAGGAGGCGATTTCTCAGAGCAAGGGACCAGACAGATGTTCAGGCTCCCCAGCTCTGGGGCTTTGGAGGGTCCCTCGCTGTGACAGGGCAGGCCAGTGGCCACCGAGGACAAGCACAGCTCTGCCCTTGGCCAGCATCTGGGGACAAGGAGTTTGGGACCTGCCCCCATGCAGGGACCAGGCTCTGCTCCTCACCCACCAGGCCCAGGACGGTCTGTGGCCAAGACACGGACACCGTGGTCACGCGCTTGTGGCCAAGAAACCTGGGCCAAACCTGGGATGTGTGAGGAAGAGTGTGACCAGCAGGTCAAGGGAGGTTCCTCCCACTCTGCTCTGCCCTGGGGAGGCCACATCTGGACTCTGTGTCCAGTTCTGGGCTCCCCAGTTCAAGAAGGACAAGGAATTACTGGAGAGAGTCCAGCACAGGGACACAGAGATGCTGAGGGGTCTGGAGCATCTTTGTGATGAGGAGACACTGAGAGAGCTGGGGCTGCTGAGCTGGAGAAGAGAAGCTGAGAGGGATCTGATCAATGGATCAATAGCTCAGGGTGGGTGTCAGAGGATGGACCAGACTCTGTTCAGTGGTGCCCAACGCCAGGGTGAGGGGCAACGGGCACAGACTGAAACACAGGAGGCTCCATGTGAACATGAGCAGAAACTTGTTTGCTGGGAGGTGCCAGAGCCTGGCCCAGGCTGCCCAGAGCGGGTGTGGAGTCTCCTTCTCTGAGACATTCCAACCGCCTGGACCCACCTGTGTGATCTGCTCTGTGACCCTGCGTGAGCAGGGGTTGGACTGGATGACCTCCAGAGGTCCCTTCCAGCCCTAACCATTCTGTGATTCTGTGACACTGAGGGCACACAGGGCCCTGCCAGAGTGACAGCAGTGTCCCTCACCTCCAGGTAGCTCTCGGAATCCATAGCGTATTCTGTGCCCTCCGCAGGCTTCAGCTCAGTGTCAGTCTGGCCATCGATCTGGGGAGAAACAGCAACATAGGGAGGCAGCTCCCAAACATCCCACCCGCCACCACCCTGACTCGCTTCCCACCACCCACCCCGGGGGTCCCACCAGGCTCTGGCCAGCGCGGTGCCTCCCCAGGGCGGGTGGTGGCCTCACCTTGGGGGGATAGACCAGGTTGAGGGACTGGTAGAGGCGAAAGTTCACGAAGCCCAGCAGGGTGGTGTAGAACTCTGTGAAGGTGGCCATCACCCGGTAATCCACATCCGTGGGGTGCTGCGGGCACAGGGGAAGGGTGAGGATGGGAGGAGGAAGGATCAGAGCCCTCGGCAGGGACAGGGAATAGGATCCTGTCCCCTTCACAGCGTGGTCTGGAGATCCATGGCCAGATCCTGGCAGGGTTTGATCTCCAGGCTGCCAGGCAGTGGGGGCCCTGTCACCTCTTCTGAGAAGGGACCTGCTCAGAGATGGAGCAGCTCATCCCACCAGGGCTGGGGACCTTGGTGGCTTGGGCTGGGGACTCTGCTCTGGCAGGTGAGATGAGGCCAGGGCAGAGCAGAACAAGGAGCTGACACCCAGCAGGGGTCAACAGCCCCACAACAGCCAGGACTCAGGGAGCAAGGAGCCGCTGATGGGAAGGACGGGGCTGGCTGAGGAGATCATAGATCACAGAATCATTTTTGTTGGAAAAGCCCCTCAAGATCATGGAGTCCAACCATAACCCACCCCTGGCACTGCCCCATGTCCTGAGAACCTCCTGTCCGTCTGTCCAACCCTCCAGGGATGGTGACTCCAGCACTGCCCTGGGCAGCCTGTTCCAATGCCCCACAGCCCTTTGGGGAAGAAATTGTTCCCAGATCCAACCTCAACCTCCTCTGGCGCAACTTGAGGCCGTTTCCTCTGCTCCTGGCGCTTGTTCCTGGGGAGCAGAGCCCGACCCCCCTGGCTCCAAGCTCCTTTCAGGCAGTTCAGAGATCAGAAGGTCTCCCCTCAGCTCCTGTTCTCCAGCTGAACCCCCAGGTCCCTCAGCCGCTCCATCACACTTGTGCTCCAGCCCCTCACCAGCTCCGTTCCCTTCTCTCAACGGTGGGGCTGAGCCCCAGCATGGGATGTGCCAAAGGCCACATGGCTGGAAAGCCTCAACCCAAGCACCCCGGAAAATCTCGGAGTGAAACGAGAGCGCAGCTTCTGCGCACCAAGGATATCAGCAAGGTGCAGTGCAGGATGCAGCTGTCCTGGTGCAGGGACAGTCACAGCCCTCCCCTCACCCTGCACCACAAGCAGAACCTCCCTGGCAGAGCACGCAGGTCCAACTCATCTCCTTCTGTGCCACCAGCCTCATTCCTTCAAGTTAATCTTTAATTGCTGATTAAGGCACATTTTAATAACTGACAAGAGGAAATGAGGAACCAGGGAGACTGGTACTGCCAGGTACAGGGGACAAGGGTACAGCCATCCCCGAGAGGGCTGTGTCCCCGCACACCTCCCCAGCCGTGCCACCTGTCCTCACACAGGGTGGCATGGCCCCGGCTGCCTCTGCAGCACCAGGGACACAGGATGGTCCCTCAGCCCTTTCTGGTGACAAGGACAGGAGCAGTGAGGGTCCTGCATGGATCCTGCCGCACTTGGCTCAGGTACTCACGTCGTGGGCAAAGGTGTACGGGGTGATCCAGGTGACAGGCTGGCCCAGCACCTCAGCCTGGTAGTAGATGCCCTTGATGGAGAGGAAAACCTGGCAGGGAACAGTGCAGGGCTCAGGGGCAGGGAGGCCACGGGGGCTCCCTCGTCCCCGTCCTCGTTAACCCTTCCCTCGTCAGCAGGCTCCTCAGGGCAGTGTCACTGCAGGACCTGTTCCCCGCCTGAAGCTGCCAGCACAGCCAGCCTGCTGCCCTCCCGGGGCACAAGTCCCCTGCCCCCATGGTCCCCCCGGGGCAGGGAGGGTTTGTCCCTGTCCCCATCCCTGCCGCAGTGCCCACCTTGCGCAGGGAGCGGGAGGCGATGACGTAGTTCATGAACTCCACGGCCAGGCGCCGGCAGAGCTGGATGGTCTGGACGTGGCACTTGCCCGTGCGCGGGAAGGTGGAGAAGAGGAAGCACATGGACAGGGCATCGTCCAGGTCCCGCAGCGCGTCCACGAACGTCGGGTACCTGTCCGGGCAGAAGGGGGATTGCGTGAGCCCCAGTGGCCTCCAAAAGCTGCTGGGGCTGCGGGAAACCTCACGTGACAAAGAATCGGGCACCATGAGGCACCCGTCTCCTCAGGTCCCCCCAACGCTGGTGATGCACAGGGACAGGGTGTCCCCTCGGACGCTGAGGAGCTGCAGCCACACAGCTCCTGGGGTTCAGGAACCCCCGGCAAGGGCTGGCAGCACCCCTGAGTGCAGCGTGGGTGCACATGGGTTTTAGGGCACCCACAGTCCCAGCCTGGAACCACTGCTGCCTCACAGGGCTCGGGGACAAGTGCACGTGGCCGGATCCGGGGCACCGGGCACTCCGGGGCCAGGTGGATGAGGCCACACAGAAGCCAAAGGACTCGAGATGCTGTGGCTGGAGAAAGAAGGCGCAAACCCGCAGATTGGGCAGCTGCCAGGTGCCCAAACCACAGAGCTTGTTGTGGCAGCACCGGTCACTCAGTGCCACTTCGCTCTCCACACTGGCACAGTGAGGTCCAGGTGCTGCTGGACAGGAGCCAGTTCCCTCCCTTCTCTCACTGCCACCAAATTCACCAACTCCTTTGGCACAATCCACCCTCCAGTGGCGCACCAAGGAAAACACGGCTCAGGACGAGGAGGAGGGGAAGGAGCAGAGCTCTCAGCGCCTTCCCGTGGATCCCAGAGCCACCTGGGACAGCCGGGCACTCCCTGCTCGCTCACACTTCTCCAGCCCAGAAACACCCACTTCCACCAAAACACCCAGAACACACACAGGAGACGGATTCCCGAAGAGGGACGGACACGGCGAAGGCTCCGCAGGTCTGGGGTGCAGGGAGAGCTCCCCCAAAGCAGCCGGCTCACCTCTCCTTCACGATGTGGTCGAGCTTGTAGCTGGGTTTGTTGTCCTTCAGCCGGTCAACCGTGCTCCACTCGCTCTTCCCATATGCCTTGCGCAGCTTCCGCACAAACACCTGCGGGGACAGGGGGAGGACAGGGGCTCCATGTGGGCAGATGAGCCCCGAGCGGCCCCTCGGGCAGCGCCCCGGGGGTCCCGGGTGGGCTGGTCACCTTATACTCCCGGAATTTGTTGACGATGGGCTCGTGCAGGAGGAATTTGATGTCCTTGAGGAGGTAGAAGGTCCTGGGTGCGGTGGAGCCTTTGTTCACCTTCTTCTTGTGCTTGGGCTCATGGGGGTAAATCCCCTTCAGGATGCAGAGACGCCTGGGGAGTGAGACAGAGGGTGGAACATCCCGGGTCTGTCCCTCCATCCCGGGGTCTGTCCCTCCATCCAGTGTGTCTCCCTGTCTGGGGTCTGTCTCTCAGTCCCTGGGTCTGCCCCTCTGTCTGTCTCTCCATCACAGGGTCTGTCCCTGCGTCTGGGGGTCTGTCCCTCTGTCCAGGGGTCTGTTCCTCCATCCCGGGCTCTGTTCCTCTATCCCGAGCTCTGTCCTGGGGTGATTCTGGCGGGGGGGACACCCCAAACCTCGGCTGCCTCCAACCCCGGGACACACCACCCCCTTCCACTCCCTGGGCGCGACCCCCTGTTTGCCAGGCGGGATGTGGGGTGCGGGGCCCGGGAGCGGCCCCAGGGGTCTCGGGCGCACCTGAAGTCGGGCAGGCTCAGCTGCAGCTTCTTCCGCGCCCGGTTGCGGGTGATGTAGTTGGTGGCGGATCCGCGCTCGTACTGCGGAGAGAGGCGGATTAGGGGGGTCGGCACAGGAGGGGCGGCAGCGGAGCCACCGGGGGAGGGGGAACGGGAACCAGCGGGGGGTGACCGGGACCGGCGGGCAGCGGCACCGGTACCGGGGGCGTGGGGCACGGCACGGGCGGGCCCCGCTACCGGCGTGGGGGGGGCGCGCAGGACACGGGCGGGCGCGGGTAACGGGGGGCACGACCCGGGAGGGCACCGGGGCTGTGAGCGCAGCCGCCAGCGGGGGAGGGAGCGGGCCGGGCCGGGCCGGGCCGCTCCGTCTCTGCGGTACCTTCTTCTTCTCCAGCCCGCCCATGGCTCCGCCGCTCCGCGTGCTCCCGGCGCTCCACAGGCCCCGGCCTGGCCCCGCCCCGCCTGCGTCCGGCGCCGCGACACGCACCCGCCGGAGCCTTCCCGGGCCACGGCGGCCAGGGGGACAGAGCGGGCAGTGCGGGTGGCGGGGACAGTGCGGGTGGCGGGGACAGTGCGGGCAGGCAGCGGGGCCGAACTCGGACAGGCGCGACACGGGCAGCCCGCGCGCGCGGGCAGAGGGGGTCCTGCGACGCGGTGCGCACTGGGATATAGCGGGGCAGCGCCGGGCATGTCGGGATGCAGCGGGGCGGGGGCGGCGCGGGACCCGCAGGCCGGGTCAGCCCGGGTCAGCCCGGGGGCGGTGGCCGCGGGGCGGCGGTGCGCGGGCCCTGGGGCTCCGTGTCCCTTCGGCTGGAGGCGACCCCTGGGACCCGGCCCGGCGTCACAGAACCCTGGTTGCTGCCCGGGGCTGCGGGGCGGGTGCGGGTGGCTCTGGGGTCCGGTCTGGTCTGGTCAGTAGGTCAGAGGGGTTCTGCTGCCCCTCTGCTCTGCCCTGGGGAGACCACACCTGGAATATTGTGTCCAGCTGTGGCCCCTCAGTTCCAGCAGGACAGGGAACTGCTGGAGAGAGTCCAGCGCAGCCACCAAGATGCTGGAGGGAGTGGAGCATCTCCCGTGTGAGGAAAGGCTGAGGGAGCTGGGGCTCTGGAGCTGGACAAGAGGAGACTGAGGGGGGACTCATTCCTGGGGATCAATATGGAAAGGGGGAGTGTCAGGAGGATGGAGCCAGGCTCTTCTGGTGACAACCGGTGACAGGACAAGGGGCAACGGGTGCAAACTGGAACACAGGAGGTTCCACTTAAATTTGAGAAGAAACTTGTTCCCGGTGAGGGTGGCAGAGCCTGGCCCAGGCTGCCCAGGGGGTTGTGGAGTCTCCTTCTGTGCAGACATTCCAACCCGCCTGGACACCTTCCTGTGTAACCTCGTCTGGGTGTTCCTGCTCCATGGGGGGATTGCACTGGATGAGCTTTCCAGGGCCCTTCAACCCCTGACATTCTGGGATCCTGTGTGTGATTCTGTCCTGGCTCTCCGCACCGCAGCCCCATGTCCAGGCCTTTCTCCATGCACTGCCCTCCCTGGTGCTTCACACACCCGAGGGGTCCCTGGTTGGTCCCCATCCGTCCCCTGTGCTCTCGGGACAGTGGCTGCACTGGGTGGTGACAGGAGGGGACAGGTCACCTCCCTGCCTGGCTGAGCTGTGCCGGGTGAGGGTCCTGCTGTGTCCCAGGGGTGTGGCAGCTGTAGGGGCTCTGAGGGGGTGGGAAGGCGCTTGTCACCCTCTCCTGAGCCCAGGTGTCCCCCAGCAGTGCCTGGGGACCCCCCACTGCAGGACTGACCTCCTGGGATTCAGCACCCCGTACCCACCCCGGTCTGCTGAGCTGGGCTGATGAATCCTCATTTCCCTTCTCAGTAAAACTCCCGTTCCAGGCAGGCGGTGGTTGTTGCTTTCAAAGGCTGGGGGGTGGAGGGCACAGGGTTTCATCTTTCTTTTTTTGGCTCACTGAGCGGTGAGTTTGACCTGAACATGGGCTGTTTGGGTCTGGGTGCCCCAGCGCGGCGCGCAGGGCAGGGACACCCGGTGCCGGTGGGTTTGTGCCAGGAGGGAAGAGCGGCTGTCAGCACCTTATCTCAGCCCTGTCTGCTTCGCCTCTGCCAAAGTTCTTCCCTGTTTCTGCTGACTTTGCCCCTGTGTGCGGAAACGGCCCCTTGTGACACCTTCCTGTCACCGGCACCGTCCCGGCCGGGCTGTGTTTGTGCCGGGCTGCCTGCCGTGCCGAGCTGTGCCATGGCAGCCGCTGCCCGCTGCGGCGTGTGGCTGCTGCTGCTGCAGGCTGTGGTGCCGCCGGCCCGGCCCTGCGGTGAGTACGGACACAGCCCCGCACCCCCGCGTCCCGCCGGGGTCTTGTGCGCAGGGGACGGTGCCCACAGTGGGTCCCCGGGGAGCGGGGCTGGGGGGACGGGCACCACCCCCTGCTCCTGCTCCAGCCCCAGGGGGGGCTTTGCGTCGTGTACCCCCCGGTGAGGAGTTTTCCAGGGCTGAGCTCTCCCCACTGGGCTTAAAGCTCATTCCTGTGCCAACAGCTGCCCCATGACACAGGTCCCTGGGGGTCTCCTGGGGACAGGGGTGTCACCCGGCGCCCTGACAGCCCCTCGACGCAGCGGGTTGGTGCCCAGGCATTGGGTTCTCCATGTTCCTACTTCATGTCACGTCTCTTTATTTTGTTTTTTCCTCATTTTTTGCGGAGAGACTTGAGGTTTTGGGACCTGAGGTGGGAATGCAGAGGGTGTGCAGCAGGGGTGGGTGCTGGGCCTCCAGGGGTGCGGGAGCTGCAGGTGCCGGGGCCGGAACTTGGGGTGGGCTCGGCCCTTCCTGCCCCCCTCACTCTCTGCTTCCCGGGGCTGGGGGGGCGTAGGAGCCCCAGAGGAGGCGCAGGCGGCAGTTCGGGCCCTGAGCTCCCAGCTGCTGGGGCTGGCGGGGGACCCAGCGCGGGACCCCGACCCCAGTGTCTACCTGGCGCTGCGCCTGGCCGGCGACCACGACCTGCGCGGGGAGGAGCGGTACCTGGCGCGGCTGGGGGACGCCTTCCAGCACCGCTATGGCCGGTAGGTCCCGGGCGGGACACCAGGTCCCCGCGTGTGCCTGTGGGGGATGTCCCCTGTCCCCCATGCTGCCAGGCCGCTGACACCAGGTCCCCGCAGGAGCCTGCAGGCAGCTGTCCGGCCCCATGGCCACCACCAGCAGGACGCTGCGGCCACCAAGAACAGCACGTATGTGTGCGTCCCCCGGGCACAGTGGCAGCCCCCGGTGTGGTGCGGGGGCTCCAGCTGCCATCCAGAGCTGCCGCGGTGTCTTGCAGGAGCGCCGAGGGGCCGGAGACGGGGCGGCTGGCGCTGTACCTGCTGGGGCTGCGGGCCGCCTGTCCCCCGCCAGAGCCTGGTCCCCAGCGCTCACTGGTGACGTGGCTGAAGTACTACCTGGAGGAGGACTGGGCAGGTGAGAGCAGCCCCACGGGGTGACCACGGCCACCACCCACCTGTGTGCTGGCCCATCCAGCTGTGGGGCCACCAGCTCACCCCGGTGACCTGACACCTCGTCCCCAGGCTCCCGGCATCACGGCCACCCCCTGACCAGTTACTACCAGTATAGCCTGGGCGTGCTGGCACTGTGCGTCCACCGCAAGCGGGTGCGGGAGGAGGTGATCCGCCGGCTGCTGGCGGCTGAGCACCATGGCAGGTTCAGGCACGATGGAGGCAGCGCCACGGGTAAGGGACCGTGTGGCCAGGCGGTGCGGTGGCACCCCAAGGTGCGCACATGACACCAGTGTGACACTGCATCCCCGCAGACACGGAGGCGGTGGCAGCACTGGCCTTCACCTGCGTGGAGCGGGAGCGGCTGGTGGGGCCTGGGCTGGCGGCCGAGCTGCGGGCGGCCACACGCGGGGTGAGGAGGAGGATGGTGGAGGCGCAGGGTGAGGACGGCTTCTTCGGCAACGTCTACAGCACCCCGTGGGCCATGCAGGTGCGTGTCAGCGCAGTGGCCCACGGGTGCAGAATCTGGTGGGGGTTTGGGACACGGGTGTGGGGGGACGTGTGCAGGATGGGGTGTGGGCTCAGGGTGCAGGTTCACAGTGGGTGCCAAAGCGAGCACGGGTGCAGGTTTGGGTGCAGACATGGCCCAGGGCCGTGACCCACCTGCGGCTGCTGTCCCACCATCTTCCTCCCTCCCACTCTCAGGTCTTCATCGCCACCAACACGTGCCGGGGGCAGCTGGCGTACGGCCGGGCCATGGCCGCACTGGTGGAGGACCTGGACACCTTCAGCACCGCCGCAACCATGGCTCAGGTGCTGCCGGCGCTGCATGGCCGCTCCTACCTGGACATTGCCACCATGCACTGTCACGAGGAGCCGAGTAGGAGCCGGGGGAGCCGGGATGGGGTTGGCACAGATGCCACCATGCTGGTGACTTGGTCTCCATCAGTGCCATGGTGGTTTTCTACTTGCAGACACACTGACGCCTGCTGTCCTTGAGCCTTTGCCTGAGGTGCCGGGGAACATGACAGTGCGGCTGGTGGTGGAGTGTCCTGAGCCGCGGTGTCCCCAGGGCCGGCTCTATGACCAACTGGTGCCCGCGCCAGCCGGCGCCTCCCTCCTGGACGTGCTCAAGGCGGCCGCTGCGCAGGGACCCCACAGCTTCACGTATGTGATCCCAGGGTGGGGGTACCCTCCGGGTTCCCTGGGTGTCACACCCGGGGTGGCCATGTGCCCTGCACCTGTGCCATGGGCTCACCCAGTCCCCAGCGCCTGGCTCCCTGGGCCAGACCTTCACGGACCCCCTGTCACCCACAGGTTTGACACCCAGGACACCCCCCAGGGCCCCTTCCTGAGCCGGGTGCTGGGGCTGGGGCCCCGGCGGCACGAGCGGAGCTACTGGCAGCTCCTCACCGCACCCAGCACCAGCCTGCAGATGGGTGAGTGACAGGTGGGGGGCCCGGGGGGGTCGGGGGTCCTGGGCAGCCCCCACAGCTGCTCTCCCAGCTGGGGCTGCTGTCCCTCTATTCGCAGGTGTCGCCGACTACAGACCCCACGATGGGGAGACCCTGATCCTGCGCCTGAGCCAGTGGTAGAGGGGGTGATGGGAATGAAATGGGGGCGATGTCAATGAAAGAGGGGTGATGGTAATGAACCCCGTGCCCTGGGCACCAGACCTGCCGCCTTCTGCTTCGTCCTTCCCCTGCGTCCCCACGCCGGCACCACAAACCTGCCCGGGGAGGAGTGTTGGGGACACGGTGGGACAGGAGCACCCAGACCGGCAGCTCCTCCCGTCCCCGCCCCACTCGGGGAGCAGCCGCTTTTGGGGTGTCCAAAGCAGCCGGTTTTGGGGAGGCCGAGCTCGCCCCTGGCAGCTGCCGGCCGAGGCCAGCCCCTCTTCAAACCCTCGGGGGTACCCACCCCTCCCCACTGAGCCCCCCACCCCGAGCGCTCGGGGACCGAGGTGGCTCCAGTGCCACGGGCAGCCCGAGGGGACCCACGAGTGTGTCCCCAACCTGCGTGTCCCCGCCCTGGGATTCAACCCAGCCCTGGGGCAGGAGCGGGGCGGGAGGCGGGGCCGGCGCTGGTTCGGGGCGGGCGATGGTCCCGGTGCGGTGGGAGCGATGGCGGCCGCTGTGCCCGCCGTGACTCAGCCGGGGCTCTGACGCAGCCCCGCTGTCGCCATGGAGGCCGCTCCGGCTGCCGGCGGAGCCGCTGCGGCGGGATCCACGGACACGGCTCCCAGCAGCGCCCGCTGCGGCGGGGGCGTCCCCGGCCGTGCTGCCCCGGACCCCTCCAGACCCCCCGCACCCCCGGACCCCGCGGCGGGGCCGTGACGCGGCGGCCCCGCGGGGAGGAGCCTCCCCCTCCCCGCTCCGCTCCCGCCATCGCCAAACTTTCCGCTCGCTCCCGGTCGCCGCCGCCGCCTCCCTCGCACTTGGCACCGGGGCTGAGCCCCCGACCCCGCCCCGCAGCGGGTGACGCCGGCAGGAGCTGCGGACCCGCCGCCAGCACCGCCGGGTCCCGGGGCTGCCGGCCGGCGCGGGAGGACGGGTCAGAGCGGCGGGGGGCGGCGGGGGGGAGCGGAGCCGGTGCCCATGTGCCCGCGGGCCCGGCGGGGCCATGAAGCGGCGATGGCGGCCGGCGGGGGGACCCTCCGGCCCTGGAAACCCGACCCGGGGCAGGCGGAGGGCGCTCGGCCGTCCCCGGGGCCGTCGCTGCCCCTGACCCTCACGGTCCTGGCCTGGCTGGGCACCGGCAGCACCATGGCCGGCCTCAACAAATGGATCTTCGCCACCCACGGCTTCCGCTACCCGCTGCTGCTGTCGGCGCTGCACATGCTGTCGGGGGTGGCCGTGGGGTACCCGCTGGGCTGGGCGCGGGGACCGGCCCCACCGGCCCCCCGGCCCCGCGCCAGGATCTACCTGCTGAGCCTCACCTTCTGCACCAGCGTGGGCCTGGGCAACCTGGGCCTGAGCTACGTGCAGCTGGACGTGGCGCAGGCGGTGGCCACCACCACGCCGCTGGTCACGCTGCTGCTGTCGGGGCTGCTGGGCGGCCGGCGGCACCACCCGCTGCAGTACGTGGCCATGGGGCCCGTGTGCGCCGGGGCCGCCTGCAGCATCGCCGGCGGGCTGCGCTTCCACCAGCCCGGCTGCGCCTTCCTCCTGGCCGCCACCGTGCTCCGCTCCCTCAAGTCCCTGCAGCAGAGTAAGTGCCACCTGCTTGTCCCTGTCCTGCACGCTGCCCTCCCTCCCCTGGCATGCATGGGGCTGCTGGTGCCGCCCCAGTGCCACCCTGGTGCTGGTGCCACCCGCTGCCCATCCTGGCACCAGTGCAGCTTCATTGCCACCCCAGCCCTTATGGCACCCTGCGCCCCAGTGCCACCTCCTGTCCCATCCCAGTCCCAGAGCCACCTGCTGCCCCCTTGGCCCTGGTGTCACCTCAGTGCCTCTTTAGCTCTAGTGCCACCCCAATTCTAAAGCCATCCCATTGCCACCCTGGCCCTGGTATCGCTCTCTGCCCACCTTGGCTCCCGTGTCACCCCAAGTGTCACCTCAGCCTCAGCAACACCCTCTGCCCGCCCTGTCACTAGTGTGATCCCAGTGCCACCCCAGTGCCAACCCTCCCCACCCTGTCCCTGGTGCCACCCCAGGATCACCCTCAACCACCCAGGTGCCCCCCCTTGGTTCTGTGCCATGGTCCTCGCCCTGAGGTGACCCAGTTTTATTAGTGATGGGCAAATGCTTTGGTGTCCCTTTGGTGGCCCATGGGCACCGCTGGCTCCCAGTGATGCTGTTCCATGTCATAGGGGGTGACATGGGGGACACCCAGGCTGCCCCATCCCCACCCTGTGGGCTCCCTCCCCCGGTGCTGTGGGTGGCTGGGTCCCCTGCGAGTCCCCGTGCCGAGTGCCATTGTCCCCATGCCTGGAGACTCCAGCAGCCTGGGCCACGATGTCCTTGGCAGGCGGCGGAGAGGAGCCAGCGGGTTGTTTTTCAGCTGGGGAGGGAATATTTCCTCTGACTGTACCAGGGCACTGTGGCCATCCGAGGGACATCACCACCCAGCACCCACCCTGGTCCCCTTGTCACCCATGGGACATGGAGGGTGGTCCCAGGGGGCTGCTCCATCCGCCTGGGACATGGCACGTGCATGCCGGTGCGTGGCAGCCAGCCCGGCTCTGCCTGCTGTCCCCAAATGACTTGAAGGGGACACGGGGACACAGAGGGGACAGGCCACATACCCGGAAGTTTTGCTGCTGCCTGCAAAATCAGCCACAAAAAAGAGGATGGAGGAGGGGTGGAAGGCATGAGTGCTCCAAAATGGGGTGGAGAAACTGCCCCGTCCAACCCTGCCCTGTGTTGCCCTGGACCCCCAAACGGGGGTGTCCCCGAACTGGGGTGTCCCCACGAAGCAGGGCACCCCCAGCCCCATGGAAGGGGCTGCCCCCCACCATTGACCGCTTCTTGGTGACATTTCAGTTTTCTGAACCACTTGGGCAGCGAGCGGGGGCTGTGTCGGTGGCTGTCCCTGCTGGGACACTGCGGGTGTCCCGCTGACTGTCCCTGTCCCCCCAGGTCTGCTGCTGCAGGAGGACCGGTTGGACGCGCGCCGCCTGCTCTGCCTGACGTCCCTGCCCAGCTTCTGCCTGCTCTTCGGGGCGGCCGTGGCGCTGGAGCTGGGCCCCTCCTGGGAGGGCGTCCTGCGCTACGACGGGACCCTCTGGGCCTGCGTCCTGCTCAGCTGCCTGGCCTCCGTGCTCTACAACCTGGCCACCTTCTGCGTCCTCTCCCTCACCTCCGCCCTCACCGTCCACGTCCTGGGCAACATCACTGTGGTGGGCAACCTGCTGCTGTCCCGCCTGCTCTTCGGCACCCACCTGAGCGGGCTGGGCTACCTGGGCATCGCCCTGACGCTGGCCGGGATGTTCATGTACCACCAGCCGCACCTCATCGCCGCGCACTGGGCGGCACGGCCGGGACGGGGGCACCCCCGGCCGGAGTAGGGACTGCTGGGGACCGGGCAGGGGGCGGGCAGAGCTCTGCTGTGTGCACCGGGCAGGGCGTGCGGGTGTGCGCAGCTCTGCGGTGCACGGGAGGGCTGGTGTGCACGTGTGTGCCGGTGTGCGTGGTACTACGCACACAGGTGTGCAGGCGCGCGTGGCTCTCTGCGCACATATGCGCGTGGTATGGCACGTGTGGGTGTGCTGGCGTGCACGGCGTTGTGTGCGTATGTGTGCTGGTGTGCACACGTGCTGCTGTGCACAGTTCTGTGCCGGTGTGTGCAGGGCTGTGTGCCCATGCGTTTGCGGCTGTGCAGGGAACCTGTGTGTACGTGTGCTGGTTTGCACAGCTCTGTGTGCATGTGTCTGCTGGTGTGCATGGCACTGTGCACAGGGTGTGCACAGGCTCTTTGTGCACCCATGTGTTGTGTGTGCAGCTCTGTGCACGCGTGTGTTTCTGTGCGTGTGTCTTCTGATGTGTGTGGCACTGTGTGTGTGTGTGCTGGTGTGCACAGCTCTGTGTTCACGTGCTGGTGTGCACAGCCCTGCGCACATGTGTGTGTTGATGCGCACAGACTGTGGTGCAGTGGGTCTGTGTGCATGGCTCTGGGTGTGCAGTGGATGTGTGCACGGCTCTGGGTGTGTGTGGGCATGTCTGGGTGTGCACAGGCTCTGCAAGTGTGTGTGGGTCTCTGTGTGTGGCTATGCATGCATGGGGCACGAGTGTGTTGGTGTGTGAAGGCTCTGTGTGTGCAAGCAGGTCTCACACATGTGAGCACGTGTGCATTGGTGTGGACTCGGTACGTGTGAGCATGTCTGTGTGCACAGCTCTTTGTGCACGTGGGCGTGCATGTGCTGGTGTGCACAGGTTGTGTGTGGCTGTGTGTGCAGAGCACGCGTGCACACGTGTTGCTGTGCACAGGCTCTGTGTGTGCGTGGGTCGCTGCCCACAGCTCTGCATGGGCCACGTGTGTGTTGGCGCGTGCAAGCAGATGTCACGTGTGGGCAGGTGTGCTGCTGCGCGCAGGTACTACGTGCACAGGCGTGTCAGTGCAGAGCCTCTGTCCTCATGTATGGTTGTCTGCACGGATTCCATGTGTGCAAATGCACCTCTGAGTGTGCCTGGCTCTGTGTGCAGGGTGTGTGTGTGCAGGTGACAGGAGCAGCTGTGCTCACAGGCTCTGTGCGGGTGAGCAGGGCCCCGTGTGTGCATGCACTGTGTGCAGCAGCTCCACACGTGTCCCCGTGCGCACACGCAGGCTGGGCACGCGCAGGGCCGTGGCTGTGGATGCACAGATGTGTGCGCCTGAGTGTTGTCCTGCCTGGGGAAACACAGAACAGCACCTGTGTGTGTGTGTGCGTGTGCGTGCGCATACATGTTTGTGTACCCGTGTGTGTGTACACGTATGTGTGTGTACATGTGTCTGTGTGTGCACACGTGTGTGTACACGCGTGTGTGTCACTGCTGAGCTCTGCTGGCTGGAGTGAACCCGGGGCTGTGCACACACATGGTTCTCGTGGCCAAACAAGATGCCCAGGGATGGGGTGGGTGAGTGTCCCCTTTCCTGTCCCCAACTCCACCGTGTCATCCTGATCCCATGGAGCTGCTGATGGCACTGCCAGCGCTGTCGGTGTCCCCACCCTGTCCTGCTGGCCACCAGGGCTCCAGCTCCGGTCGCATCTCCCACCTGGCTGTGGCTGAGCAGGCAGGAGCAGACAGGGCTGCCTCATACAGCCCAGCGAAGGGGACGGGGACGGCTCAGACCCACTCGCCATCGCTCCGGGACAGCGCTGGGCTGCGTGGCAAAGGGACGTCCCAGCGGGTGTGTGCCCTGGCACCGACACCGGCACACACGTGTGTGCCCGGCCCGACGGGCGCACCGGCAGCACTGCAAGCAGTGCCTGTGGTGGCTGCTGCGCTCACCGTCTCTGCGCCGGGGCCGATGGACCCAGCTCTGATTGCACTTGTCCTGAAATAAAGCTCTATTTTTGTCGTACTCCACCCTCGGCTCCCGGGTGATGTCCCATCCACAGTGCTCGCCAGCCTCATGGTGAGAAGGGCGGAACTGCCCGGTGTCGGGATGGGAAACTGAGGCACAGCAATGCCTCGGGAAGCCCAGCTCGCCGGGGGAAGCCAGCGGCGCCGTGCCCACCGCAGCTGGTGTCTCCGTGCTCTGTTCTGGAACAGCTGCGGTTTGGCAGCCCCAGGGCTGGGACTGGGACCCTCGCACAGGACATGGGAGGGACGCGGTGACAGGGAGAGGAGTCACCAGCTGCACTGTCCAGAGTAGGGCCAGCCCTGCCCTGGGGCAGCGTGACGCTGGGGAGCATCCTGTGTCACCATCCGGTCCCTCTCCAGCCCGTGACTCACGTCTCCCCACACCCACAACCCGCAGCCCCTGGAACTCCTGCTGGCTCCCGCCCTCTGTCCCAAACAGCGATTTTCTTCCACTGGTCAGGATGGTGAGGTTTGGGGCTGCTTCTGGATGTGTCCTGGGAATGGCTCCTTCCCCGGCACACGGTGAAGGACGGGCAGCTTGCCGGGCTGCCGCGGTGTGCTGGGTACCGCGTGCCTGCCGCCGGTGCCACCTTTGCTGGGTGCCCCAGGGCCACAGCTGGAGCGGTGCTTGTCCTGCAAAGGACTCAAAGGGCCCCAAGTTACCAGCAAGTGTCCCCTGCTCTGGGCACGAGCATGGCAGCCACCATCCTGCTTGCTCTCTGGGCTCACATTTCAGAGGCTTTTCCATGATGGGGCGGGCTGAAAGTTATTTTGGTTCAACGGTTCCCTTCAAAAGGTGAGTCCTGGTGTGACCCCAGGGATGGGGCTGTGGGAAACTCCCCTCCCGGGCATCACCAGGACCTCCCACCTGCACTGTCCCCTGCAAGGGGACGGGAGAAGCGGGACCAGCAAACCAGCCCTCCTGCCGCATCGCCAGGTTGATGGGCCCTTCCCTGGGCAACGCGCAGTTGTTCTGGCCCCTGACTTATTTATTGGCACTGGGATCTGCCTGCATCCTGCATCTGCGGCTTCGCCCTGTCTGCCCCACGGGTTCTGGGTGTCCTGGTGCTGGCCCCATGCCCTGCTCGGGGACTGTCACCTGCCGCTGCCCGCTGTCGCTGCGCAGGGGTGGCTGGTGCCGGGCTGGCACGGGGGTCCTGTGGGCAGCGTTTGTGCCGGGCCAGGGGCTTTGGGGTTCCCATGAAGATCCTGGCAGCAGCGGGCAGGCTGGCCTGGCGTGGTGGCCCTCTTGGGTATTTCAGGCCGTGATCTCAGCCTGGTGGCATCCGTTCAGCCAGCCATCCCTCCCCCTGGCCTTCCCTCCGCCCCAGCCCCGGGAAGGATTGGGTTTCCCACAGGCGGCTGCCCGTGTGCCGGATCTGGCACCGCTCTGGCTCAGCCGGGCGAAGGAAAGGCAGCCCAGCCCCGGCTGCTCTGCGGGTGGGGGAGCAGACTGGGGCACCTCTGGCACCTTTCTGGGCAGCAGGCCCTGCAGCACGGGGCAGGATGAGCCCAGCAGGTGCAGCGGAGGACAGGGACAGCACACGTGTCCCCAGGCCTCAGCCCCCCGGCAGGCAGTGGCTTCCCAGTTCCCCTCACCAACCCTGGCTCCCTGGGCCCCGTTTCGGCGTGGTGAGGGTACCAAGGTGGACTATCACCCTGGTCTAAGTGCCACGAACCTGCTGCTGAAGCCCCTGTGGCTCTTGTGCCCCCAAACATGGAGTCCTTTCCTCACCCATGCATCTCTCCAAGCACTCTCTGGTTCTCGACTCTCTAAATAACACCGACTGGGAAGGTCTTGTAACCCTCACACCCCCATTCCAGGGCTCATTAACCCCTGAGATGCCGCTGCCCGGGGTTAACTATGCAGCAGGCACCCAGCCCCCAGCCTGGCCTTCCCACACGGGCACTGCCCTCGGGTTTCTGTGCTCCCTGTCCTGAACCGCGTGGAGGGGACCGGAGATGTGAGCGGTGACAGCTCTGAAGCCGGTGAGGTGGCGCCTCCACATGCTTAGTCCAGCCATGCTGGAGCAGCTGGCTGGCAAGGAGCTCCAGGTGAAGTGTGAAAGGCTGATTCTTCTGGATTTGCCCCTGAGGGTGGTGAGAGCCTGTCCCAGGTTGGCCAGAGAGGTGGTGGATGAACCATCCCTGGAGACATCCCAGGCCAGGCTGGACGGGGCTCTGAGCAACCTGAGCTGGTGAAGATGTCCCTGCTCATGGCAGGGGGGGCACTGGGGAGCTGGGAGGGCCCTTCAACACAAACCGTCCGTGATTCTATGATCTGCTGTGAGACCACTGCTGAAATTACCCTCCAAGGTGGTGATGGAGCACAGCAGGGAGCGAGCTGTGAGCCACTGCCCTTGGGGAGGAGCAGCGTGTCTCTGTGCAGGGGAGAGGAGACCCAGGGTGGCTTTACTGCACGTCAGCGAGGACAGACACTTGCTAAGTTGGGAGCCTAAGGGGGTAAATGCTCCTTCTCTCATATATCAGGCTGGGGTCTTGCAGCTACCACATCAGTCTTCAAATCGTGTCAGGGACCAGCCTGCTCTGGAGCTGAAATTATGGCAAAACCTTTCTTAGGGTAGACATTGCCAGGCATTGGAACAGGCTGCCCAGGGCAGTGCTGGAGTCACCATCCCTGGAGGGCTGGACAGACGGACATGAGGTTCTCAGGACATGGGACAGTGCCAGGGGTGGGTTATGGTTGGACTTGATGATGGCTTTTCCAACCGAAATGATTCAATGATTAGGAAAAATGCATTCTACTTGGCAAGACAGCCTGGCCCAAGTATGGGTGACATGAAGAGTACAAAGTCTAGCAGCAGAAAGCATCTAAGGATGCTTGAATCTGCCAAAGGCTGGTTGGAGGCCAGGAGATGGACAGGATGTCCCTGCCAGGCTCATGTTCTCTGCTTCAGCACCTAAAAACCCCTCCAGAATTTGCTCTTAACCATGTTGGGGCAGGCTGGCTGTACTGGTGACTTTATTGCTCTCTCACTAGGGCATGGGCTCACTGCTCTTTGTTTTTATAAAATATCTTGACTTTACATCATAAAGTTTTGTTACTCGTCACAGCTGTCACTTGAGCTGCTTTGAAACCTGCCAGGTGTCAAAGGTTGGTCGTTGTGGGTGTGGAGGAGCACTACCAAAATGCCACCAGTGTGATACACAATCACAGAATCACAGAATCATTTTGGTTGGAAAAGCCCCTCAAGGTCATTGAGTCCAATCATAACCCACCCCTGTCCCTGCCCTATGTCCTGAGAACCTCATGTCCGTCTGTCCAGCCCTCCAGGGATGGTGACTCCAGCACTGCCCTGGGCAGCCTGTTCCAATGCCCCACAGCCCTTGGGGGAAGAAATTGTTCCTCACATCCAACCTCAACCTCCCCTGGCGCAACTTGAGGCCGTTTCCTCTGCTCCTGGCGCTTGTTCCTGGGGAGCAGAGCCCAACACCCACATCGTTACAGCCCCTCACACTGACTGGGGCCGTGGGACTCTCCACGCTGACCCGGGGGCTGTGGCTCCTCTCTCACACACGTCAGCCTGAGGTCTCCTGCTCCCACCTGAAATCTCTCTGTTATTGCCACTCCAGACTTGCTGGAGCTGAAAGATTCGTGCTGTGATAAACCAGAATTAACACATGGTTTGCTGTTGAGCGATGCCAAAGCGTGCCCGGAGCAGACTCCTGGTTTATAAGGACGCGATGACCTCGTGCCATGACCCACACTGACAGCAGGCCTCCTCCTCCTGCTCCACCTTGGCTTCCCAGCTCTTTCTGAGCAGCGAGCAGCTCACCCAAATAACCACGGATCTCCACAGGGAGGCCAAGGCACCTTCGGAAAAAGGGTTGGGGCAATCAGGTGGGGGAAGAGAAAGGATCAGATAACAGAATGCGGGACACCCTTGCGCCTGTCCCGGGTGGGGATGCTGGAGTCTGTGCTGTTCCTGCCCTCTCTGGAATGCAGATGACTGGACTTAGGGCTGCTGCCTCACAACCCAAAGTCATATTCCAGCTAGGAAAAACAGACGTTGGTGACACTCCAAACACCCTGACTCACAGCTAGTTTGTGTCCTGTACAAGCACAATTTGTGCTGGAATAAAACAACGCTCTCCAAACACATAATGGTTTCAACGTTACTGTCAGGACCCCAATACAAATGATGTGTGAAAACTAACCACACAGCTCAAACTGCGCTCCTTTTATTTATAGTAAACTCCACTGCCGCTGTTTGTGTTGTCAATCCCGCGCTCTCAGCTGCAGACCCCTATAGACCAGGAGTTTGTTTTCAGTGCTCGGGTGTGGATCTGGAAGAGCTGCCGCTGGCTGTCCCGTGGGTTCTTGCCAAGAGGTCGCAGCAGCTCGTTTGCGCTCAGAGCGGCAGCATTACTCTTACCACATTTTATAAACACCGGTATCGCCCTGACGGAGAGCTGACCATTCGGAGCCTGTCGGCGCTGAGGACTCTGTGCTGGTAGGGGAAGTGCTGCTGCCAGAAGCTCTTGTTGGGTCGAATGACAGGGCGGCAGGACCCCATGCAGGGGTGGGGGTGTTGGGGCCATGGAGTGTGCTTCAGGAGATGGGCCAGGCAGGCGGTGGGACCTGCTCACCCCAGCAGTGCCGCGCAGCAGCGTCCAGCCTGTCCCCACGCTCTGGATCTCGGCTGATACGGAGTCGGAGCAGCTGGAGGTGCAGGTGATGGGGGTGTCCCTCATGGGGACACACAGGCACCTGCTGTCAGGACAGAGGGGTCCACCACCTCCAGGGCCACAGGAATGACCCGAGGCTGGAACAGCTCTGCTGGGGGACAGGTGAGAGAGCTGGGGTGTTCAGCTGGAGAAGAGAAGCTCCGGGGAGACCTTAGTGTGGCTTTTCCAGACTTAAAAGGGGCCAATAAGAAAGATGGGGACAGACTTTTGGGCAGGACCTGTTGTGATAGGACAAGGGGTGATGGTTTTAAACTAAAGGAGGGAGATTCAGGCTGGACATGAGGAAGAAATTGTTGCCCTGAGGGTGGTGAGAGCCTGGCCCAGGTTGTCCAGAGAGGTGGTGGATGAACCATCCCTGGAGACATCCCAGGCCAGGCTGGACGGGGCTCTGAGCAACCTGAGCTGGTGAAGATGTCCCTGTCATGGCAGGGGGGGCACTGGGGGAGCGGGGAAGGTCCTTCCCACCCAAAACTGTTCTATGATTCTGTGAGTGTATGATGGTGCTGATGTGGTGGGTGAAGAGCAGGAGGTGGCTGTTGGTGGCCACCTTGTCCCCGAGGTAGAGGTTGGGGTGATCCATGACAGGCTGCATGGCCGGGGGAGCTGGGGCAGGGTGGGGGGTGCTCCTGGAGCCACCACCATTGGGGCACCCCAGTTGTGACTAGAAATACATGTAGAAACACACCCAGCCCTGTTCCCTGCTGGGCTCCACTGCCCAGTAGCCCCAGGGGGTCAGGGAATGGTGGTGCGGCCAGGCCGGGCCCCACGGCAACCGCTGCCATGCGCACGGCGGCGGGGCCGGGGCCATGGAGGAGCGGGGCGGAGGGAGGCCTCGCCTCACCTTCTTCCCGCCGCCACAGAGCCAGCAGCTTGGAGGGCACCGGTGAGCAGTTGGGGACCCTCACACTGGGCTGGGGACCCTCACACTGCACTGGGATTGGGGACCCTCACACTGGGCTGGGGACCCTCACACTGGACTGGGGGATCCTCACACTGCACTGGGGTTGGGGACCCTCACACTGGGCTGGGGGACACTCACACTAGGCTGGGGCTGGGGACCCTCACACTGGGCTAGGGGACCCTCACACTGGGCTAGGGGACACTCACACTGGGCTGGGGACCCTCACACTGGGCTGGGGCTGGGGACCCTCACACTGGGCTGGGGGACCCTCACACTGGGCTGGGGACCCTCACACTGGACTGGGGGACCCTCACACTGGGCTGGGGCTGGGGACCCTCACACTGGGCTAGGGGACCCTCACACTGGACTGGGGGACCCTCACACTGGGCTGGGGACCCTCAGAGCAGCTGGGGCTGGGGCACCTCTTACATGGGCTGGGGGCTGGGGAAAGAGATCAGTGGGGTGGGCTCGGCACCCCCTGCACCCTGTTTTGTGTGACACGAAGCCCCTGTCACCCGGAACAGCCCTGTGGACTCAGACCCCGACACGAACAGCCATGTGCCCGGCAGCTCCTCCGGCCGTGTCGGCTGCCATGCCCTGCTGCTCATGGAGAAGAAGGTGATGGCCTCCACTCCCCATCGGCCCTCCAGGGCCCCCAGGATGGGGAGAATCCGAGATGGGGTTCACAGCCCCTTCCAGCACAAGGGGAGGGTTTGTTCTGTGTTTGGCTCTCCGTGGATCTGTCTCAGAAAAGCAGAGGGAGATCCTCCTCCCCTGAAGCGGTTGGTAGTGAGACCTGCAGGTGACATGAGGCTGGAGGGACACCTTGTGCAAACACTTGGGTCTCACTTCTTCAGAGTCCTTAAACCATCGCTTAAGTCTGCAGCCCGTAGGTCTCCAGCCTGCTGGATCGGGGTGTGGGTGCGAGGTTGGGGGGCAGCTATCGGCTCTTGGGCTGCCTTCGATGAGAATGGTTGCACCTCCATCCTGACCTCAGGACACACTTGCCGTATCCTATCTGCAAGTCGACTACATTTGGAACAACAAGCTACAGGCGTTGTCAGTCATGGGCTTAACTGGGACTTAGATGTCGTTCCTGCGATACCTAAGGAGACCAAGGGTAAATGATTAGAAATGGGAGAAGTGCTGATGTGTGACCTCCCAGCAAAGGGGACTAGGCAAAAGTTTTGAAACATTTACTGTTCCAATCCCCCTTTCTGTGCCTCTCACTTTGAGTCCAGCAGTAGCGGGTCCATTAGCAACAGCAGGTGAGATAGTCTCTCCTGCGGGAATGGGTGGGATGACAGGTTGAGCCTATAAACTCAGAATTAGGATTTATGGTGGCGTTAGACACACCTGGACCTTCAGGCACTGGGTAGCTCCCTTCAGCTCTCTTTTGCGCAGATGGGCTTGTTGCCCTTAGTGCGCAGCCAGCACCACCTGAATCCCCTCCCCGCACCTTCCTTCGGTCAGAAAAACCAGGCATCTTGATTTCAGCAGTTTTTCAGTTCAAATCAAAGTTTTACCACAGGGGGCTGCAGAGTCCGTCCTCTTTCTAGAGTGTTCCTGGCAGGAGCACCTGACACACGGACTAGTGATGCTGACAGGTCCTGACCGCAGGTTTCTTTCTGCTGCCTTGGGGACAACAGCCCCGTGGGGCACAGCTGAGGCGGCTTTTCTGGGTTTGCTGTTCCCCCATCCCTCACCTCGGTGGTGCCTCCAGGCAGCTGTGTGTGAGATCCTCCTGGCCTGAGGACATTTGTGACGCTTCAAGAGCTCAGGGCAGCGTTGGCTCCGGCCCACACTGAGCCCCAGGATGTGTTGTGCTTGGTCCCGCAGCCCCGATGTGCCCCGCGTCCATCCCACACACAGACGGGTTTCTGTTCACAACCAGCAGACACAGGGGCTGCAAACCCCTCACGGCTGGAGAAACAACACACCTGCAAGTGATAGGACCAGAGGAAACGGCCTCAAGTTGCACCAGGGGAGGTTTAGATTGGATATTAGGAACAATTTCTTCCCCAAAGGGCTGTGGGGCATTGGAACAGGCTGCCCAGGGCAGTGCTGGAGTCACCATCCCTGGAGGGCTGGACAGACGGACATGAGGTTCTCAGGACATGGGGCAGTGCCAGGGGTGGTTATGGTTGGACTCGATGATCCTGAATGTCTTCCAGCTGAAATGATTCTATGATTCTGTTGAAGTCCCTGCTACACCTGTGCTGCACAGGTGGCACAAAGCTGGTCAGCTTGCCCAGTAATGTTCTGTTAAGGTCCCACTCAAACCAGATACCCACATTGTCATTGGTTGGTTTTATAATATGTTATCCATGTGTTGGGCTGGGTCTGAGATGCAAAAGTGCAATACAGTTTAACTGCTGTCCTCCGGACTCGCTTCTTACAGCAGAGTAAAATGAATTATAGATAAGGAGGCAGGATGATGTGAGTCATTTCTGTCAGACCGATGTGTAGAGTGACGCTTATGAATTTTGAAGCTGCTTTGCTTGGAGGTCACCTTGAGCACAGTGTGGATGTGGCAGGATGTATCTTCCCAAAGCCAAGTGCCACTTTGGGTTTCTTTATTTCATGGTTAGGACACTGGCTCTAAGGTTTAATGTTTGTTTTTGTAAAGGTAAAATACTTTGAAGAGGCCAAAAAGAAGACCGAACACTTTCACAAAAACGTACGGCAGCAGTTTCTGAAGGAACAGGAGAGAAAGGTGGCGCGGTGGAAGAAGGCAAGGGACAGGTTCGAAAAATCCCTGGAGGTGCTCAGCCGCAGGGGCGGGAAGCCGTCCGGCCCTTCCACCCACGCTCCGTCTGCCCTCGGAACACGCAGCGGGACCAAGTGACACGTCCCGCGAGCTCCTCCCGCCCCGCGCTCCGGCCGCCGCCGCCAACCCGCGCGGGTTTTCAGCTTGTCCTCAATGAAACCATCGCTCGGTCCTGTCGCAGCAATAAACCAGCACCACCGCTCACCCTCGTATTGCTGCCACTCAGCTTTAAAACGGACGGGGCTGCTGCGGTTAGAGGGCCAGGGGCTGGGGACAATTCGGGGAGTGGCGTGACAGCCACAGGAGCAAACTGGCTCTGCAGAGGACTGGGCTCCTCTGAGCCAACAGAAAAGTGATGTGAAAGGAGCAGAGGTTTTTCCTGGCTCATGCCTTTAGAGAGGATTCAAACAATATGTTTCATGGCTAGTGGGATTTGCAGAAATGTTATCGGAGGTTCAGGGAGCAAAATGAAAAAGGATTGGAGACTTAAGAAGCTTAGGATCAAAAAACCAGAGCTGGAGTATTGAAGGAAGGTGCCTCGAGGCGCTGAAGCAGCGGGTGTCAGCAGCAGATGGGGAGGCGGCTGTAGGCGAGTAGAGGTGACCGGCTTTCTTCTTGGCTTTTCCCAAAGCAGAGACACCCGGAGTAGGCACTGAGCGCCCCGGCAGGACAGGACACGGCTCATCGCGGGGGTGCGTGGAGATTCGCATCATCCGCTCCAGCCCCTGTGCTGCTGCAGCATTAAGTATATTTTGACTAGCTTTGCAAAATATTCATTTAACTTGTTTTTAAAACACTTGTAGTAAAGGAGGTGCTACGGTTTCTCAAGGTGGGCTGGTTGTTCAGCGGTGAGGTTTCCATAACATAAACCTGTTTCACTTGAAATGAAGCGGATCCTTTTTTATGTTTCCCAGTGTCCCTGCAGGAATAAGTGGATGCTGTGAGATTGCTGCCACATCCACACTCAGTTTTGTCTCCCCTGAATTAAAAAATGCTCAGTACCTTCAAGCTATCACCCTCGTTTGGGATTTCTAAAGACAATGTTCCCGATTAATGCGAAAGTCGTACCTCAGACACCAGGACAGCACCCTGGCAATTCACAGTCCAGTGCTCCAGAATCTGGAGGCACCAGGCGTTGCTGATAAAACATTGCTTCGTAGGTTACTGTAAGACTATTTTAAAGAAACAGCAAGCTTTTGCCTAATGCCTGACTCCCAGAAACAGTGATTTTTAAAGTATCTTCTTCCCTAGAGCTTTTTCAATAATTCAGCTGGACTCGGACACATGGCAGCATTACACATGGTGATAACTAAAAATCAGGCTGGAAGGCAAGCCTGACTTTAGGGCAGCACTTTCCACCTCTGGGACACCTCGGCAATAACTCTGCTATGGCCCTGCCTTACGAGGGCTTGCAGCTAACGAAGGCGTCCTCTCCATCTGGCTCCAGAGGATGCTTCACACACACCAGCCAGGTCTCAAAGGGCTCTAGAAACACTGAATAGAAGATCAGCATTTGGCAGCCGCCTCCACCACGCTGCCAGCGGGATCCTGCACCAGCCCTCAGTGACGACATCCAGCTGGAGAAGGAAATGACCACCAGCGATCACTGCCTACCAGCCTTGCATCTGCAGCTTTTGCCAGGAAAGTGTGGATCTGTTGTTCCTTGCTGGACATGACAGGAGATGCCTCTGGTCACACCGGCACCAGTGACAGACTGCTGCCTGCCTACATCGTGTGGCTTGAGTAGCACTGAAACCGCAGAGGAGATGCGTTGAGGTGAAAAGGAAATGCCAACAAGGACAGAAAGTACATTTTGAGAGAGCAGCCTGGAGGTTGTTACCCAGCTGGCCTGTGCTGACCACCCCTGGGGTTTTCCCTGTGGGAAGGTGCTGTGAGAGAAAGCCGAAAGTGCTCCCAGGTCCCGCAGCCCATCTCCGGCTCTCAGCAGCCTGAGTTGTGCAGACCTGCCCTCCACGGCCTTCAGACCCCGCCACAGGTATGCGCTCCGTGGCACGCCAGGGCAGCGAGACTCAGTGTTTAATAACGCCATGTGAAAAAGCAGCCCCTTCAGTGTGTTGTGTACTTACTATCTGGGTAAATTCACCACACATCCCCAGTTCTTGTGTTACGAGAAGCTCGTTCGTTGTCTCCCCGTTTTGTGATTTCAGAGTCCTTGGCTTTGTCGCTTCCCCATCAACATCCTCTCCAATGTCCTTCGTTTCATCCTGGCTCTGCTGTGCAACCAGCCCAGGAGCAGTTCATCCCTGTTGCTACGGTAACAGCTGCATCCATCCATCATCCATCCATCACCCATCCATCATCTATCCATCCATCCATCCATCCATCCATCTATCTCCCAAACGGCACCCACCCTGTGTGCAGGGTCCCCGAGCAGTGCCTGGCACCCTGTGGGGAGGGATATGTCTCTCCCCTCTTGCCGCAGCAGCAGTGGGGATGGGGGCTTTGCCTTACGACGCTTCTCTGTGCAGAGGCTGCAGGGCCAGCGCTCAGCCCCTCTGCGCATCTCCCCGTCCTCCCTGTGCAGTCACAGACCAGTCACCAGTTCTTTCTCCGGTCCACCAGCTCCTGGCAGCACAAGCAGCCCCTGCTCCGTGCTGGGTGCTGTCCCTGATCCCGGCGTGCTCATCGCAGGAGGCAGCCCTTGCACGTCCCCCATATGAAGAGCGCCGGGCATGGGGGGATGCCCGACCCGTTTGCCCTCGCCTGCCTCCTCAGCCTCCTCAGTGGAGCTGTTGGAGAGGGACCATTTGCCAGGGTGGGCTGTGGTGTTTGCTGGTTCCTAGACCGGGCTCTGCAGGGCTGGGTGCAGGCGCTGGTTGAGCCCCAGCTGGGCCAGACCCACTCGTGTTCCTGCTCGGAGGAGCAGGAAGCAGCTGACAGTTGTCTGGGGTGCTAAGACTTGCTGCAGACTCAGCAGGCAGGTGCTGGTCAAAATCACACTCTGATCTCAGTGCTTCGACATCCGCAGGGAGATTTTCCTTTTGCAAAGCTGGTCCTGTCGCTGCCCACAGCTGACTGCAGAGGGTGCTGCTGGCCGAGCCAGTTCCCTCTTCACAGAGCCACAGCATCATTTCGGTTGGAAAAGCCCCTCAAAATCATCAAGTCCAACCGTTCCCCCACCCCTGGCACTGCCCCATGTCCTGAGAACCTCATGTCCGTCTGTCCAGCCCTCCAGGGATGGTGACTCCAGCACTGCCCTGGGCAGCCTGTTCCAATGCCTCACAGCCCTTTGGGGAAGAAATTGTTCCCCACATCCAACCTCAACCTCTCCTGGTGCCACTTGAGCTCACGCTTCTGCCATCCAGCTCCCAGCCCGGGGCTCACAGGCTCCTTGCTCGGCACAGCCAGCTCAGCACCTCCAGCCTTCCCCTTTCTTCCCCCTTTTAAAAGTCAGTTTGCTCAGAGCTTCCAATAACCCCACCACACTTGTCTATTCAGCAAACTCCTTATGGTGAGAACTCAGTGGTTTCTGTGTTCGGGCAGAGCAGATGTGGAGGTGTTGGTGGTTTGATCAGCCCCAGCCCCCTGCCGTGGGGAGCGCCGTGGGCTCCTCCTGCCTTCTCCTGGTCCACAGGCTGCTTGGGAGGGCAACAAAGATGCTGAAGGGAGTGGAGCATCTCCCGTGTGAGGAAAGGCTGAGGGAGCTGGGGCTCTGGAGCTGGACAAGAGGACACTGAGGGGGGACTCATTCCTGGGGATCAATATGGAAAGGGGGAGTGTCAGGAGGATGGAGCCAGGCTCTTCTGGTGACAACCAGTGACAGGACAAGGGGCAATGGGTGCAAACTGGAACACAGGAGGTTCCGCTGGAAGATGAGAAGAAACTTGTTTGCGGTGTGGGTGGCAGAGCCTGGCCCAGGCTGCCCAGGGGGGTTGTGGAGTCTCCTTCTGTGCAGACATTCCAACCCGCCTGGACACCTTCCTGTGTAACCTCATCTGGGTGTTCCTGCTCCATGGGGGGATTGCACTGGATGAGCTTTCCAGGGCCCTTCCAACCCCTCACATTCTGGGATTCTGTGTGATTCTGTGATTCTGTGAGGGAAAGGGCCCTTGGCACAGCCTGGCAAGGTCTGTGTTTTCAGCCAACCCTGGAAGGACACGGAGCTGTGTCAGCACGGTGCCCGTTGCTCGGAACGGGCAATGCCTGGAAGAGAGGGGCTGCCTGCACCTCTCCAGGAGCAGCTAAGCCAGGGCCGTAGGGCAGGTGCATCAAGCTGTGCTTGAATTACCAAAGCAGCCCGGGGCACCGGCACTGACACAAACCCACGTCTGCGCTCCCCGCAGCTCTGGTCCCGGCTTTGGCATGCAGAAACAAGCAGACAGGGTCCGGGCAGGAATGTATCTACAGGCTCTTTCCTCACTGTCGCAGTTTACCCCCAGCCGGCAATCACAACCACGACAGCCGCTCACTCACTCACTCCCCTCCCTGCCCCCAAATCGGGGAGATAATTGAAAGGGAAGGGAGAAAGTAATGGATTGAGATAAACACAGTTTAATAATATAACAAAATATTACTAACATACTACTGTATCTAAAGTGGAAAATAGAATATGAAAGATATGTAACGCAATTCCTCACAAACTCCATCCGCACCGAGCAGCCGGTCCTGCAAAGAGCATCCCGGTCCTGAACCTGAACCTGAACCTGAACCTGAACCTGAACCTGAACATGAACCTGAACCTGATCCTGGGGGAAGAGCCAAAGAGACAGAAAGGCCCCGAGGTCACTGCAAAATGGCAGGAGGGCAAAAGGCTGAACTAAAAAAGCTCCTGCGCGGAACTCCACTGAAACAGAGCAGAATCGGAACAGGTCTCCATCTCCCCAGCCGGAGAATCCAGCTCTTCTTAAATATGAAGGATGGCGCCAATGGTATGGAATATTCTTATGACCGTCAGGGTCTGTCCCATCCATGTCCCCTTCCCAGCTGCCCCACACCTGTGGGCAGAGCTCAGAGGCCTTGGCTCCCAGACCACAACTAAGGTAACAGTAGTTGTTACATTCTCTTTATTCCAAGTCAAAGACACTGCCAATGTACTGACGAAAAAATTAACTCTGTCCTGGGGTGTTATCTTCTTGTTCTCAAACTAAATCCAAACAACAACTGTGCTAGCTATGTGTCGAAGGTTTCGATTGCGGGGTGACAATAAAACCCTGGCAGATGTATAGTTAACCTCACCTTCCCCCTTTTACCCCTCTCTCCCCCCTTCCCACTCAGGACAGGTGATCGGGAGGGAAAGAAGGACAGAGAGAAGAGAGTTGGAAAAATTAAAAATGTTTTACTAATGGTACTGATAAAATAGAGAAAATAATACAAAATATACAAAAGCGATCTGGAAAGTCCCAGCAACTGCAGAGCCGGCAACCAAAGTCCTGGACTGGACTATGCAGCCAACCGGAGCTGGATTCAGTCTGTCACTAGGCCTCAGTTCACAGGGACGACTCGCAAGGTCCTCTGATAATGTCACCATAAGGAAAAGGGATGAAAAAAGGGAAGGGGCGAGATCCTCGTGATCTCCCACTTTTATATGAGGTATTCACGTGAATGGGATGTTATACTCCCTTAGTCAGTTTCTTGGTCACCTGTTTCTTGTTGCCCCTCTCACAAGATGTGAATCTGTCCTTATCAATAACTTTGCATTCCATTGCTAGGTTTACCAAAACATGTATCTGGTTCTCCAGGAAAATGCAGCTCATATGAAGCTTTAGCTGACAGGCAAATTCACTGCAAGAGAAACTTGTTTTTAACAAAACCAGGACACCACGAAAAAGGTTTCTAACTGCATGAGGAAAACCAGCACGCTCACCCCAGAGGCTCCGAGGGGAGAAGGAGCTGACAGCGTGGTTCGGCACTCTGTGCGGTGCTCATGGGTGCTCCGGGGCAGGGACACAACAGGCAGGTGACAGTGGGGACACAAGAGGCAGGTGACAGTGGGGACACAACAGGCAGGTGACAGCGGGGACACAAGAGGCAGGTGACAGCAGGTGGGTTTGTTTCAGCCCCGTCACAGGGCAGCGCTGCCTGCGCTTGGTTTGGCAGGCAGCTCCCCCGCCTGCCCACGTCCCCGTGCTCAGACTGCAAATGTAATAATCAACAGTGTCTGCTCACCGAGCGCTGAATCACAGGAGCCTGCACTGACCTGGAGCAAACTCTGTGAACCCTTGAGATGAACGTGCAGCTGAAGAGCAATCGCTCCTGTGTGCCTCTGTCGAGACCAGCACTGCAGCTTCACTGAGCTTGGTTTATATGTGTGCTGCATTGTTATCCATGGCTGCATGGGGCTGGTAGGAAACGGCCCGAGAAGCAAAATGTGAGCTGCTGGGACAACTCCTGTGCCAGAGCTGTGTTCCTGCCCGAAGCCACGGAGGAGGCAGGACTAGTGTCGGCTCTTCACAGTGGTTGGCGTTCACCCTGATGTCCTTGTCAGGAAAAGAAGCAGGTCTCAAAGTCTCCGGGGCTGCTTCTCTGCTGTGACAATGCTGTCTGCGCTGGGGGAAACACCGGTGGAGGGCACGTCGCCTTTGTAATCTTGTGGCCCTGCTGTGCTTAAATCTCATGTCTCCTCGTCACCCCACTGCCTAGAAATCACGGACCTGCTGGATCTGGATCCAGCACAATCAAAGGTCTGACCTGCCAAATTAGAGCATGAGAAGTTGTTTCTGGACAGCTCTGTGCTTTGGCTGGAGGCTGAGGGGACAGCCTGTCCCCAGCTTGCAGTTAGAGCTGCCCCTTCACAGAATCCCAGAATGTCAGGGGTTGAAGGGCCCTGGCAAGCTCATCCAGTGCAATCCCCCCATGGAGCAGGAACACCCAGATGAGGTTACACAGGAAGGTGTCCAGGCGGGTTGGAATGTCTGCACAGAAGGAGACTCCACAACCTCCCTGGGCAGCCTGGGCCAGGCTCTGCCACCCTCACCGGGAACAAGTTTCTTCTCATATTTAAGTGGAACCTCCTGTGTTCCAGTTTGCACCCATTGCCCCTTGTCCTGTCACTGGTTGTCACCAGAAGAGCCTGGCTCCATCCTCCTGACACTCCCCCTTTCCAGATTGATCCCCAGGAACGAGTCCCCCCTCAGTCTCCTCTTGTCCAGCTCCAGAGCCCCAGCTCCCTCAGCCTTTCCTCACACGGGAGATGCTCCACTCCCTTCAGCATCTTGGTGGCTGCGCTGGACTCTCTCCAGCAGTTCCCTGTCCTGCTGGAACTGAGGGGCCACAACTGGGCAGCCCTTGTCCCCACAGCTGGCTGGGGCTGTCCCAGGTCGGGGTTTGTGCCGGTAGCTCCTGTCCCTGCCAGCCCCGCGGTCCCGCTCTGCAGGGACAGGCAGCAGCCTGGGCATACATGGGTATCCTCTCATCCATCCCTGGAGGTGCGAGGCCTTAAATTCTGGCCCTGGTGATCCCACCGCATCTCCCATCACCAGACCCCCATTTGCTTTGTGTAGGGAAATAATTAATAACTGGTGACGTGCTGGACCAGTGATCAGTCCCCAGTGCTGGGGATTTATTCCCAGGCTCAGACGTGCTATGCAGAGAAATAACTGGAACTGCTCATATGGGGAAAGCCCGTGCGGTGCTGGGCTGGATGGGACTGGGGACAAGGCTGTCCATGAGCTTTGTGCTCACTCCTGACCCAAAGACAGAGACAGCGTGACCGGGAGCCCGGGCTGGAAGTTAAGGAATTACTGGAGAGAGTCCAGCACAGGGACACAGAGATGCTGAGGGGTCTGGAGCATCTTTGTGATGAGGAGACACTGAGAGAGCTGGGGCTGTTGAGCTGGAGAAGAGAAGCTGAGAGGGATCTGATCCATGGATCAATAGCTCAGGGTGGGTGTCAGAGGATGGACCAGACTCTGTTCAGTGGTGCCCAACGCCAGGGTGAGGGGCAACGGGCACAGACTGAAACACAGGAGGCTCCATGTGAACATGAGCAGAAACTTGTTTGCTGGGAGGTGCCAGAGCCTGGCCCAGGCTGCCCAGAGCGGGTGTGGAGTCTCCTTCTCTGAGACGTTCAAACCGCCTGGACCCACCTGTGTGATCTGCTCTGTGACCCTGCGTGAGCAGGGCTGGGCTGGGGATCTGCAGAGCTCCTGCAACGCAGCCAGCCTGGGATCCTGTGAATATTTCTCCATTAAAGTCTCCAAGCATCTTATTGCACCACGGAAGTTTTCTTGCATCACAGTGCACTGAACGAACACTGGAAGTCGGGTTTGAGCAGTTGGGAAATTCGCTTCAAGCTGTAACTCGTCCTTGTCTTGGTGAGCGCTGTCCGTGTGGAGGTCACTGGCTTTGCTTTCCCTCTGGGCCACACGGTTAACTCTTGTGTTCCTGGTGCCCCACGGCAACACCCATGAGATCATACAGACAGAAAGGGACCTGGGGGTGCTAATTGACAGGAAGCTCAACATGAGCCAACAGTGTGCCCAGGTGGCCAAGAAGGCCAACGGTATCCTGTCCTGTATCAAAAACAGCGTGGTCAGCAGGACAAGGGAAGTGATCCTTCCCCTGTGCTCTGCATTGGGGAGGCCACACCTGGAGTATTGTGTTCAGTTCTGGGCCCCTCAGTTCAGGAAAGACATTGAAGTGCTGGAGCAGGTCCAGAGAAGAGCAACACGACTGGTGAAGGGACTTGAACATAAGACCTATGAGGAGAGGCTGAGGGAGCTGGGCTTGTTTAGTCTGGAGAAGAGGAGGCTTAGAGGTGACCTCAGCACTCTCTATAACTACCTGAAGGGAAGTTATAGCCAGGTGGGGATTGGTCTCTTCTCCCAGGCAGTTAGCAATAGGACAAGGGGCCATGGGCTTAAACTCTACCAGGGGAAATTTAGGCTGGATATTAGAAAGAAATTCTTTACAGAGAGAGTGATCAGGCATTGGAATGGCTGCCCAGGGAGGTAGTGGACTCGCCGTCCCTGGACGTTTTTAAACTGAGATTGGACATGGCACTTAGTGCCATGATCTAGTAAACGGACTAGAGTTGGACCAAGGGTTGGACTCAATGATCTCTGAGGTCTCTTCCAACCCAGTCGATTCTGTGATTCTGTGATTCTGTGATCTTTGCAGAAAACAGATGGCCCCCGGACACTGAGCCCAGGGCAGGGCTGGTGCTCGGCTTGCACGGGCCAATGTGTCCTTTGCAAACGTCGCTAATTCACAGGTAACCAACTATTATAAATGGGCACGTGCAGCTTCAGCATTTTAATCAGCAGGAGTTTATTAACATTTTTACGGTCCTGAATGCAGAGTGCTATAAAATCAGTCTTCTTTAAGAGTACATTTACAGTAATTTCTTGGCTGCTGGTGTTCTGACATTTTAAATCGCCATCAGACTCTATATTCTGCCTGATTTAATATCTCATCTTGATCTGGATTTCCGTAATCCCAGCCTGCCCAAATCGTGTGAACACGCAGCGTTCCCAGAGGGAGCTCCTGCTGTCCTGTGCGCTCCCCGCACCAGGGCCCACGGCACGTGTCACCCCGTGGTGCTGTGGGTGGCTCCGCTGCTGGTTCCCTCGTCCTCCCCACACCCCGTCTGTCTGTCTGTCCTGCGGGCAGCTGGCGGCCCAGCCTGTCCGGGCTCCTGGGCACCCCCTCACTGACACACTCCCCATACTTCATTATTGCTCTTTTATGAGTGGCCAGGGCCCAGGAGACTTGATCTTGAGGGGTGTAAAGTTTATTTTTGGACTCTCGGGAATGAGAATCTCTCAGACCTGGAGAAGGCTCGAGAAGACCTTATTGTGGCATTTCTGAACTTAAAAGGGACTCATAAGGGAGACGGGGACAGACTTTTGAGCAGGGCCTGTTGTGATAGGACAAGGGGTGATGGTTTTAATCTAAAGGAGGGAGATTCAGGCCAGACATGAAGAAGAAATTGTTGCCCTGAGGGTGGTGAGAGCCTGGCCCAGGTTGGCCAGAGAGGTGGTGGCTGAACCATCCCTGGAGACATCCCAGGCCAGGCTGGACGGGGCTCTGAGCAACCTGAGCTGGTGCAGATGCCCCTGCTCATGGCAGGGGGGGCACTGGGGGAGCTGGGAGGGTCCCTCCAACCCAAACTGTTCTATGAGTCTGTGATTCTTTGCATTGGCAGGGAGCACAGACAGAACGCTGCGGTGTGCACGCACTGCTCAGGGTGCCTCTTGCTCCCGCACAGCTGCCACAGAAACAGAGCAGGACCCGCCGCCTCGCTGCCCCGCTCTCCTCCAGCAGCCCGTGGCTTCCGCCGCCAAAACGGCGACCCACCCCCTCCGTCCTGCTCGCCGCGGTCGAGCTTCTCATTGGACAGCGCTGCTGCCCATCAAGCGAGCGGCGGCGCTGAGTTGTTGGCGCCGTAGGGGGCGGGGCAGACGCCGGTGGCCATAGGCTGTCGGGAGAAGCCCCGCCCCCTTGGCGGTTGCCGAGCAACCGGAGGACTCTGGCGCGGCCTGGCCGGGGGCGGAGGCGAGTGGGATGGGGATCGGGATCGGGATCGGTTTCGGGACTGAGGGCAATGCAGGGACCGGAGGCAGCCTGGAACCGACACCCCCCGGGAGCCGACCCCTGAGATACTACCCCCCACCCCCCGGGATCCCCGCTGTCCCGCCAGCCCCGGGCCTCTCCTCAGAGGCGCCCCCGGATCTTCCTGCCCCGGCCCCCGGCCTCCTGCCCCACACTCGGGGGGTTCCCTTTGGACCTCTGACCCTCCCACGAGCGGGGGATTCCTGGGTTCCCCCGGCATGCCCACCTGTGTCCCCTCACTGTCCCCACCAGCACAGCCCCTCCAGGCACCCACGTCCCCTCTCCCCCCCACCCCTGGTTCCTGGATGGAGGAGCGTGTGCCAGCCCTGCCCTGCCCAGCGCTCTGGGCACCGCCGAGCTGCGGCCGTGCCTCCACACTGCTCTGAGAAGCGCTCGGGAGCCTTCTCCCCACCACCCTGCTCTCCTCCCTCCCCGTGGGTGTTTAACGGGCTCTCTGGGACACACACCAGGTCTGGTGCACGACCCCACGTCCTGACCTGTGTCCAGACCTGGGGAGAACTCATCGAATCTCCCACGTTTTCCCAAATCACGTTGTTTCCTTAATGTTGTCACCACATTTTCCTTTTAGAGACAGAATACGAGGCAGAAGAATATGTGACGGAAGCAGCAGAGATGCTCTCTGACTGAGTCCCACCTTGTGTAGGAGATGTTGTATCCTTTCTAGACCTCAAACCACCCAACTCACAGGTGTTTACCTGAAGCCATGGCAACTGGGGTCCCAGCTGTGTGCCGAGTATCATCACAGGATGGGAAGCAGAGAAACAAGCCCCCGCTGGAGGACACAGCCGCTCCAGAGAAGGCGACGAGCACGTCAAATGCCACAAAGACATTAGATCCACGTCAGTTAAAACCCGATAGCATTGAGACAGAAAGAATCACAACTGTCTTGGATGAGACGATTGCCAAGCTGGAGCTGAGCAGTTTAATCCAACGTATTGTCAACAGTCTGGATATATTTGCCGATATGCTGGGACCGGAGATCACAAACAAGCTGATGGAGCACCAAAAGCTTTCAAACGACATTGAGCACCTGCTCGCCCGCTCTGAGGAAGGGGACACCCTGAGAGCTGAGGAGCAACGGGGCTGTGTCTGCTCGCTAGAGCAGCGTTTCAGCCGTTCTGTTAGAGACATCCTGAGGCTCTTGCTGGCCAACCCTTCGCTTTGCCAGGCTCTGAAACAGGAATCCTGGGTGAGAGAGTCACCAGCTGAAGAGTTTATCAAAGCCTTTGGGCAGTTCAGGAATTTAATGCTTGAGAGACTCCTGACTAGTCCCAAGGAAGAGGAAGAACGGATCCAGTTCATGCAAGACATCTCCCTGCGGGTTAAGAAAACCTCCGAAACAGTCAGGGTTTTAAAGGCAGAAGTGGCAGCAGCGATGCAGACTAGAGAGGAGGAGGTATGATGTTGTGGCGCTGTGTTTCCAACAAAGCGTTACTGAAGCAAAACTTTGGTCAGCTAAAAAACAACCCCTTCCCTGCAGACCCTAAAGAGGAGGTTTCAGAAATTATTTCTAAACCAGATACAGATTTTAAAGATACTATTTTCACTGTAAAATAGAATGAAAAATGCTTATTGCATTCTACATTTTTTTAAACTTGAATTCGGCTCCATTTTAACCTGTTTTCACTGGTGAACTTGAATGACACAAGCCACTGAGTTTAAAAAGGAGCTGCAGGACAGGCACAAATTGCTGCGGCAGCGTTTTGGCAGCGCCGCAGTGTCAGCTGCCAGCACGAGGCTCCGCTCACTGCTGATGAAATGACAAAAAGTCATCGCAGGCAGAGAATGCTCTGATTAAAATCCATTTTTAATATCTGTTCTGCCTTCGCTCTTGCTTAATGTTTCTGTGACTTCTGACTCCGTAATACTGGCTGCCGTAGAGCATTTGTGATTAATAAGCGATTATACAAAGTGTTCGTTTTTCCAGCAAAGGCCACTGAGGTGCAGATAACCCAGCGGGCACTTCCCAGGCTGTGTCTGTGGGCGCGTGGGCTGTGCCAGCATCCAGCCCCGGCCTCCTGACAAGCAACCCTTTGTTCTACACGTACGCTTCTCTCTCCTTTCTGCGAGAGGGCTCGCAGGGGACGCGTCTGCCATGCGCTGGCTGCGCTGAATGGTGCTAACGGGGACAAGGGGCTGCTCTCCCCACTCCCTCCGCCCCTCGGAGATCCGTCACTCGAGGTGTTTGAGACTTTTCTGTGCCGTTTGGCAGCTTGTCCAGGGCATCGTGAATGAATCTGGTCCCAGCTGAGGATTTCTCTCGCCGCCAGTGCACTGAGCTGCATTGCCAGGACAGTCACTCGGAGCCGAATCCAAACCCAACGGAGACACAGGGATGGTTCCAGTGGCTCTAATTTTGGCTTTTCCTCAGTTGGCACTGCCATCTAGTCTCTCTATGGCTTGTTCGTTCTCCACCTTCATTCACAGGCTGACAAAGGAGCAGCAGGGGAGGGTTTTCCCAAGCAACTTGCGTAAATCTAACGCTGTTCCCTCAGCCAGCAGGTCCCTGTCACTACCCAAGGGCTGGGGTCTCTCCTTCGATCTCCTCCACCTTTGCAAGGGCTTCTTACTATTCCTGTGCACCTTACACCTCACCAGCACTTCTCAATGGTATTTCTTTCTCTTATTTTCTGGGTCTAGATTGACAAGAGGGTCAATATGGTCCAAGACCTCAAAACCAGCATGCAAGATCTGGCTGAAGACAGCAAGGCCAACATCCAGCAGATCGAGCAGGAAGGAAAAAGACAGCAAGAAGAGGAGCTGGAAGTCTTCCAGGCCAGGTCTGCCATGCTAGAGGAGGAGGCTCAGGAGCTGGAAGCACAACTTGATGCACTTATAGTGGAGCATCGAGCATCAGAGCTGGCTCTCAGAAAGGTAAACAGGAGGCGAGCTCTAGAACCGGAGATTTAAACCCCTTTGTGGTGCTGTCAGGTCTGGCTGCTGCCTGCTGCAGGTAATGACTTGGTTCCTGCTGTAACAGCTGCTGGCAGGATGCACATGCTGGTTGTCAGCGTCCCTGCTCCATCCTCGCGCTCCGCTGATTCCAGCGAGCGCAGCCCTGCAGTGACGGCGGGGCAGGCGCCTGCGCACGGGTCCTGGTCCTGCCCGTGGGCTCAGCTCCAAAAACCCCTCACCCAGCGCTGGGACTGAGCGCCCGAGAGGTTGTGCTGCAGTCAGAGCGCAGAGCGGCAAGGCTACAGCGAGACAGGCACGGCCTGTGTTAGGAAGGGATTTGGTGTGGGCTAAGCAGAGCAAACAGTATTGTCTGTATATAAAGCCAGCTTGTAGAGCTGACTGTCGTATTCGAGGTTGAGCGCAGCTGGATCTTGCGATCTTCCTGCTCTCTCTGGCACTTTGTGAAGACACAAGCCAAGGATTTGGGTTGAATGAGAGGGAAATGGGGTTTATCACAGTGTGAGCAGGTAGAGGGGGAGAGAGGAGCAGCGGGCAGGCTCAGGCACCAAGAGCTCTGCCCTGAGCTCAGCCTGCTGGGACACAGGGCACAGAGAACACAGAACTGGAAAAAGAGCATATTTTCCCCTCATTTTGCTCCTACTTGGCATTTATCTCCCGCAGGGCAGGACGCACACACAGGTAAGGGTGCACTGCATGACGTAAAGCAAAGCGCCAGTGTGGCCAGGCACTGAGAAAGCACCAAATGCAAGTTAGAGCTGCAGTACAAAACCCCAAATCCACCCAATTACACCCCCTTTGAGGAAGGGGCTTTATCGGGCGGTTTCCTCCGAGGCTGCAGGCCTGGCAGAGCTTGTTGAGCTCATCCTAAGGCTCAGGCAGGCTGAGATTTACTGACCACAGAGGTCACCTCTCCCACTCCTCCGCGTGAGTGCTGGCCCTGGGTGGCCCCAGGCTGTACTTGTGGTCCAGACAGCAGAGGTCTGAGCTCATGGTGGCTCTGGGGACACCCTGGGACAGCGTCACACAGGAAATCCTGTGGCACTTGTGCTGATCTTCCTCTTGATGATTCCACAGAGCACTCACGTGGCAGCTTGGGGTAAACTGTCTGTAGTGGGTTATACTGCAGTATAGCCACTGTTAAACTGTTGTACAGCTAGAAATACCTCTTTGGTTTAAAAAGCTCCATCTTTTGGGTACTTCCTGTCCCGCTTTCAAGTTTAGAGGTCTTCTATTCCTTCTATTTTAGAGTGGTTGCCCCAGCTTAACAATGACTTGCCACATTCCATCAAACGTGTTCATTTCCTACCGCAGAACACACTTCTCAGACATGTTTCAACCCTCAGCCCTCTCCCAGCGTCACGTTGTAAATGAAATAAGGCCCTTTTGGCCTTGGGGAATGTCCCATGGGACTCCCCAAACCAGGGCAAAATAAAGATGTGTCAGCTGAAGGAAACTTGCCACAGGGAGGAGGTGTTACACGCACATATAATGGTGCTGGGGCTCGAAGCTGCACTGTTCTCTAGCTCCGGCTACTTTTTACCAGGCTGTGGGTGCCTGCAAGGAACCTCTCGTCTTGTGTTTCAGAGAATCTGCAGAGCAGAGATGGAAATTGCGAACTGGGTCCACAAATATGACGCAGACATGGCAGAAAAACAGGTATCCACTGTAAAGTGCTTTGCTCTCCCATGAGGCGCTATGTACAGGTAGATTCCTGTCCAAAGGGCTCTCACACAGCAAGTGCGGGGCAGTTTTCCATCCAGAACAAGTAGAGGCTTTAGAGGAAAGCCAACTTTGTCCTGCCTGGAGTTCAGCTGTTCGCTGCTGCTTTCACTTTTTCTGAAGTTACAACCACTGCTACGTCCCACGGTATTTGGGGACAAGTGAGTGGCCATGTTCATCAGACAGGCCCACCTGATGCTAAAGATGATGCAGGTTGTTCAGTTTTGATTCAATCCCGTTGCCCCGTCTGGTGTCCAAATCACACTCCTGCTCCTGCTGGTTCCCTCGAGAGGCTGAGAATCCGAACAGCCCATGTCCCGCTGCCTTGGCGTCCAGCCTCACCACAATGGGCTGGAACCACACCAACACCCCCGGCCCCGCTTGCTTTCCTCTTCTTGCCCTGTTCACGGGAAGGGTAAGAGCTGCTGGATCACTCACAAAGCAGAATGTAGGGAGCTGGCTCCTGATTGTAAGAATTCTCCCCACCCACCTTGTGAGGTATTTAACAATGTGATTATTTGGGTTTTATGTCTGCTGGGTGGCTGGAGCTCCACATCAGATTTGGGGCAGATACACATCTCCTAATCTCCCACCCCTGTGCGGCTTCTTCAAAGGCGTTAGGAAAGGGATAAACTGCCGCTGAGCTGGGAAATACAGTAACACCCTTAAACCCACCTGTCCCTGGGCTTTTCCCGGATGATGTGGTCTGGCTCTTCCTGTGCTCCCAACAACAGCTTATCAGCTGGGCTTGGGCCACTCACCTGAACAGCTTCTTAGCAAGGTGTTAGCTTAGGCTCAGCCTTACCCAAACACAGCGATACTGTGCTCAGAGCACAGGAAGGAGGGGCTCTGACCCACGTGTGTTACTGCTCCGGATTCCCAGCTGGGGGAGGATGCCGTCTGGGACACAGGGAGAGCTGGAGAGTATTTTTCAGAGGGGCATGAAGATACCAGCACCTGGCGCCTCGTGAAATCCCCTGGGTACTGGGCACATGGCTCTGAAAGGCTCAGCTCAGCTCCCAGTCCTGGTTCTGCCTGGATTCGGGGTGGGTTTAGGAAGCCTTTCCTGGGGATGGACAGGGAGGAGCTGCTGGATGCCCTCAGGATTGCTGTACTCGCTCTCTGCTGTCTTGCCAGGCTGAGTATGAGGAGGTTGAAGCTGCTTACAACGAGGAGAAGGCCCAGCTGGCCTGTCTGACAGAGAAGCGTGATCTGCTTCTTCAAGAGTATTCCGAGATTCAGGAGGAGCGCAGGAGACTTAAGGAGAAGGAGGAGGAGGCGTTGAAGGAGTTGAACATCAAGACCCGAGCTGCCACCTGCATCCAGGCCTACTGGAAAGGCTACTTGGTCCGGTCCCTCTACAGGTCCAAGAAGAAGGGCAAGGGCAAGGGAAAGGGAAAGGGCAAGAAGACCAAGAAATAAAGCATCAGTTTTTTAATTTATCCGCCTGGCAAAGCTACTGGCCCTGCTGGGGCTGAGCTCTTCCAGATACAGGCATTAGATCTGAGAGAGCATTTGCATTAAGGCTCAAGCTCACAGAATCCCAGAATCCCAGAATGCCAGGGGTTGAAGGGCCCTGGAAAGCTGATCCAGTGCAATCCCCCCATGGAGCAGGAACACCCAGATGAGGTTACACAGGAAGGTGTCCAGGCGGGTTGGAATGTCTGCACAGAAGGAGACTCCACAACCCCCTGGGCAGCCTGGGCCAGGCTCTGCCACCCTCACCGGGAAGAAGTTTCTTCTCATATTTAAGTGGAACCTCCTGTGTTCCAGTTTGCACCCATTGCCCCTTGTCCTGTCACTGGTTGTCACCAGAAGAGCCTGGCTCCATCCTCCTGACACTCCCCCTTTCCATATTGATCCCCAGGAATGAGTCCCCCCTCAGTCTCCTCTTGTCCAGCTCCAGAGCCCCAGCTCCCTCAGCCTTTCCTCACACGGGAGATGCTCCACTCCCTCCAGCATCTTGGTGGCTGCGCTGGACTCTCTCCAGCAGTTGCCTGTCCTGCTGGAACTGAGGGGCCACAACTGGACACAATATTCCAGGTGTGGTCTCCCCAGGGCAGAGCAGAGGGGCAGGAGAACCTCTCTGACCTACTGACCACCCCATTCTAACCCACCCCAGGTACCATTGGCTTCCTGGCCACAAGGGCCCAGTGCTGGCTCATGGTCACCCTGCTGTCCCCAGGACCCCCAGGTCCCTTTCCCCTACACTGCTCTCTAATAGGTCATTCCCCAACTTACACTGGAACCTGGGGTTGTTCCTGCCCAGATACAAGACTCTACACTTGCCCTTGTTCTATTTCATTCAATTTCTCCCTGCCCAGCTCTCCAGCCTGTCCAGGTCTCTGATGGCAGCACAGCTTCCAGTGTCACCACTCCTCCCAGCTTGGTGTCACCAGCAAACTTGCTGACAGTCACTCTATTCCCTCGTCCAAATCATTGATGAATATATTGAATAATACCGGCCCCAGCACTGCCCCCTGAGGCACTGCACTGGATCCAGGCCTCAGCTGGACTCTGCCCATTGACCACGACTCTCTGGCTTCTTCCCTTCAGCCAGTTCGCAGTCACCTCACTGCCCGCTCATCCAGACCGCACTCCCTCAGTTTAGCTGTGAGGATGCTGTGGGAGACTGTGTCAAATGCTTTACTGAAGTCAAGGTAGATCACATCCACTGCTTTGCCATCATCTGTCCACCTGGTTATGTCCTCATAAAAGGCAATGAGGTTGGTCAAGCACGACTTCCCCTTGGTGAAGCCATGCTGACTGCTCCAATGACTGTCTTATCCCTGATATGCCTTGAGATGGCACCAAGGAGAAGTTGTTCCATCACTTTCCCAGGGATGGAGGTGAGGCTGACCAGCCTAGAGTTACGTGGGTCCTCCTTCTTGCCCTTTTTGAAGACTGCAGTGACCTTTGCTTTCCTCCAGTCCTCAAGCTGTCCAGGACTGCAGCTGCCGGTGTATATTGAAGCAGTGGTGTGAAGACACATTTCACCATTTCAGGTTTGGCCCTGGCTCCTCTGCAAGGAGGAGGATGTCTCCTGGTGCAGGGCCGGGAATGCAGGTTCATGCCCTGTCACCTGCATGAGTGTCTCGCCCACGTCTGGTGTGTCAGGGCCTCATTCTGCTCTTACCAAAGGTGGCAATAAAGTCATCCTGGGGGCAGGATGAGGCCTTGCACCTGACAGCGTTTATCCTCGTGTGGATTTGAGAACCCATGTCCCTTTCTACAGGAGGCAGCTGCAGCACCGTTGCTTATTGCTGACAGGAGGGACACAAGTCCTGAGTGGGCATCGCCCCAGCAGTTTGCATTTTTGGGCAGGGTGGGATGTGGCACAGCCCAGCCTGTGCCCTGCTGCTGATCCTACAGCTCGCTCCCTAAGCCAAGTAGCAAACAGACCCTTGTTTAATGTTGATCCCTGTCTTGCCAGGACACTCTCCTCCAGATCCTCTGGTGTCTAATGCCCCGAGAGCAGCTGCAGCCTTTCCCTTTCATAGGGCCATGAGTCAAGTGTTTCTGTTCCCTCCTTGGCTTCCCATTTTCAGTAGCCATGTGGCAACTGCATGCCAGGGAGCTCTTTTCTGCTCTGCCTGCCTGGGCTGAAATTGGGCACAGATGCAGCCACACACAGCACACCACCTCTTATTTGTTTCAATTTCCTGGGAAACTGGGCTGCTACATGTTACCATAAAGGTCCGTGAATCACCTTTCACATATTCTTCACATTTAATAAGGCTGAGAGCAAACAGCATTTTGGATCATAGAGTCATAGAATCACAGATGGTTTGTGTTGAAGGGCCCTCCCCAGCTCCCCCAGTGCCCCCCTGCCATGAGCAGGGACATCTGCACCAGCTCAGGTTGCTCAGAGCCCCGTCCAGCCTGGCCTGGGATGTCTCCAGGGATGGTTCATCCACCACCTCTCTGGCCAACCTGGGACAGGCTCTCACCACCCTCAGGGCAACAATTTCTTCCTTAATTCTAATCTAAATCTCCCCTCTTCCAGTTTAAAACCATCACCCCTTGTCCTGTCACAAGAGGCCCTTGCTGAGAAGTCTGTCCCCATCTTTCTTATCAGCCCCTTTTAAGTCCAGAAAGGCCACACTAAGGTCTCCCCGGAGCTTCTCTTCTCCAGCTGAACACCCCAGCTCTCTCACCTGTCCCCCAGCAGAGCTGTTCCAGCCTCGGGTCATCCCTGGGGCTCCCCGCCATTTTGTCGAGGACAAAGAGTGGCTGGAGATGTCCAAGGACTGAGCTCACTGTGAGGGGGAGATCCCACAGCAGCGCCCCAAGCACCCAACACAGGACCTCAAACATCTGTCCTTGACTCTGTATTTGGTTACAAGTCATAGGGTTGGTGTGATGTGCCTGTAGCACCCTGAGTACAAATGGCGGGAGTTTTGCCATCTGTGTCCAACCCAGTTCTTGCTGGGGAGTCACAGGAATGAGGTGCAGGGAGAGCTGAGGCCCCTCTCTCTCTGCCACAGTTGGGGATGTGGCTTTACTTGTCTGCAGCCACAGGAGATGTCAGGATCCGTGGAGACGTTCAGATGTTGGTACCATTGGGGGTTGTTTGGGGTGTATTTACTTCAAGAGGGACGTTTCATCTCTCAGGAGGCTTCAGGTCACAAACACCAACAGCTTTAGAGTTCCTGGCAAGAGAAGGTTTCAGGTTAGAGGATGTCAGGAAGTGCTTGGTGGTGAGGATCTCCCTGGATTGCTGCCTGTTCTCCCCTGGAAGGGACCGTGTCTCCATCTCCCCAGGAACAAGCGCCAGGAGCAGAGGAAACGGCCTCAAGTTGCGCCAGGGGAGGTTGAGGTTGGATGTGGGAACAATTTCTTCCCCAAAGGGCTGTGGGGCATTGGAACAGGCTGCCCAGGGCAGTGCTGGAGTCACCATCCCTGGAGGGTTGGACAGACGGACATGAGGTTCTCAGGACATGGGCAAGTGCCAGGGGTGGGTTATGATTGGACTCGATGATCCTGAGTGTCTCTTGCAACCAAAATTATTCTATGTCGGGGTGTTGCAAGGGCTTTGGACACTGATTTTGATGTCTTACTGTCTCACAGTTTGCATAACAGCTCCAGATGTTGCCTCCAGAAGTCAAAGCCTATCTGGAGAGTCTGAGAACACCCTGTGGTGGGAAACCACCAGCATTTGGAGTCCAAGGTGCTCTCAGACTGTTTCCAGACACAGGATTTGCCCTTCCGAGCTGCCTCAGTGTCTGCTGGTGCTCGTGGCTGAGGGGCTCTCGGGGCGCCTCTTTAGAATGGGGGGAAGCGCTCAGGGAGCTTCAGTCGGGCAGAGCGGCTTCTTTCTTCACCCAAGGAGCTGCCTGGTGCGGATCATCAGGCTTGGAGCCAAGGTGCTCACCGGGCATGTCCCCAGAGCGGGTGTGGGGGTCCGGGGAGCCCCCTGGTGCGCCTGTCAACCCCGGCCAGGTTGTCAGGGGCTCTGGCTCGGGCTGCCCCGCCGGCAGGGCTGCACGTGCAGGTGATGGGGAGCAGTAACGCGATCAGAGGATCAGGGCAGATTAGGGAGATCAGAAGAAGGCGATCCGGGCGCTGGGAAGGTGGATGCAGGGATGCCGGGCAGGGCGGCAGCTGCCACAGGTGCCATGGTGGAGGGGGATCCCCACAGACGTGACCCAGCTCGTCACACCGGGGCTGGGGGGTCAGGGTGTCTCCTCCTGGCCGGGCAGGTGGCCCAGGGGGGGTTTGGGGTGAGCTGTGATCCCCGGCTGGCACTGCCACCCTCGCACTGCTCACCAAACAGGCTAACGGCCTTGTTTGCCGGCTGTTTTGTGTTCTTACCCAGGTCAGCCTCTTCCTAAAACACCACTAAGATTGGTTTTTTTCAGTGTTTTTAGAGAGGGGCAATAGGGCAATGGCACAACCGGGGCAGGCTGTGGGGCTCTGCAGGCTGCATCTAAAACCCCCCCAGCTTTCTTGAGCTTCCTTCAACACTTCGCGGAGGCACCAGCTGCTTGCTGACCAGTTGTGGCCCCTCAGCTGCAGAAGGACAGGGAACTGCTGGAGAGAGTCATTGAGTCATCGAGTCCAACCGTTCCCCCACCCCTGGCACTGCCCCATGTCCTGAGAACCTCATGTCTGTCTGTCCAACCCTCCAGGGATGGTGACTCCAGCACTGCCCTGGGCAGCCTGTTCCAATGCCCCACAGCCCTTTGGGGAAGAAATTGTTCCCCACATCCAAACTCAACCTCTCCTGGTGCCACTTGAGCTCACGCTTCTGCCATCCAGCTCCCAGCCCGGGGCTCACAGGCTCCTTGCTCGGCACAGCCAGCTCAGCACCTCCAGCCTTCCCCTTTCTTCCCCCTTTTAAAAGTCAGTTTGCTCAGAGCTTCCAATAACCCCACCACACTTGTCTATTCAGCAAACTCCTTATGGTGAGAACTCAGTGGTTTCTGTGTTCGGGCAGAGCAGATGTGGAGGTGTTGGTGGTTTGATCAGCCCCAGCCCCCTGCCGTGGGGAGCGCCGTGGGCTCCTCCTGCCTTCTCCTGGTCCACAGGCTGCTTGGGAGGGCAACAAAGATGCTGAAGGGAGTGGAGCATCTCCCGTGTGAGGAAAGGCTGAGGGAGCTGGGGCTCTGGAGCTGGACAAGAGGACACTGAGGGGGGGACTCATTCCTGGGGATCAATATGGAAAGGGGGAGTGTCAGGAGGATGGAGCCAGGCTCTTCTGGTGACAACCAGTGACAGGACAAGGGGCAATGGGTGCAAACTGGAACACAGGAGGTTCCACTTAAATCTGAGAAGAAACTTGTTCCCGGTGAGGGTGGCAGAGCCTGGCCCAGGCTGCCCAGGGGGTTGTGGAGTCTCCTTCTGTGCAGACATTCCAACCCGCCTGGACACCTTCCTGTGTAACCTCATCTGGGTGTTCCTGCTCCATGGGGGGATTGCACTGGATGAGCTTTCCAGGTCCCTTCAACCCCTGACATTCTGGGATTCTGTGACCGGCTGTAGATGAAATGTCAGCGCACTGACGCCACGGCGGCTGCGGGGCCGCGAAATGGCGGCGGGGCCAAAATGGCGGGAGCGAGGGGGGGCACGGGCTGTTCCCGCCCCGCCGCCAGGGGGCGCCCGCGCCGCGCCGCCGCCTCACGTGCCTCTCTCCCCCTCCCCCCGCCTTCCAGCCCCCGCGTCACGTGGTGGCGTCCCGCCTCCCGCGGTCCCGGCGGGAGCAGCCGGCGGAACGGGCCGCGCCGCGGGGTCTATGGGGAAAGCGGCTGCGCTGTGCGGCGGCGGCAACAGCAGCACCCGCGGGCTGGTGTCTCTCCTCAGCGCCGTCCCTTGCTTGGCCTGCCACGAGCTGCCGGCCATGAGCGGGGAGCCGGGGGGCCGGGGCGGCGGGGGAGCGGCGGGGGGGCCGCCCGCCGCCCCGGGCTCCGATACGTACAAGGGCTGGCTCTTCAAGTGGACCAACTACCTGAAGGGCTACCAGCGCCGCTGGTTCGTGCTCAGCAATGGGCTGCTCAGCTACTACAGGTACCGGCGAGGGGAGCCGGGGGGACGGGCCGGTGCCGGTACCGCCGGGCCCGGGCAGGTGCGGTCGGTGGCGGGGGCTGAGCCGGCGGGGAGCGCTTTGCAGAACGAAAACCTCTTCCTTTGGCTGAGTTTGGGGTTGTTTTATTCCCCCCGCCCCTGTTCGAAAGCGGTACTCGGGGCTCGATGTGTTGGCGCCCTGCGGGGCCGCCCCCTCCAGGCCGGCGCTGCGGCAGCTCCCGCTGCCCGGTTCCGCAGCCTCTGACAGCACCGCCGGCCCTTGCACCGAAATCCATTTGTTGTTGTCACCGGCTTCTGCTGCTTGTTCTTTGTCGGGCAGGAGACCGGGGGTGGACACATTGCCCGTTCCCGGGAGATGCGGCTGGTGCGATCGTGCCCGGGCAGAGGGAAGAAGTTCAGCGCTTACCGGGGACTCGAAAGCCCTTCTGCCGAGCGCGGTGCCTTTGACCCAGACAGGCTGCAGTTCCGTCGGGGAGCGGATCGGACACGGCGGGCGGTGGTGACCATGATCTGATGCTGTCTTAGGGTCTGTTGTGTGTCTTGTATCAGCTGAGTGGTAACAATATAAACATATGGGTGTTGTAGCGTTTTGGTCCTTTTATCCTTTAGGAAGGGTGGTGTTTATTGTTGTCGCTTGGATGACAAGTGCTCTGTCACCTTGAGAATTGTGCGGTAAATATTGGCTGTATTTCAGAACGTGAAGGCGATCCTGAGTGTTAGAGCTTTATAAAACAACACGTATTTAACGTACCAAACCCCGCGAGCGTGGGTTTCTCCATCGAGGCTGCACAAAAGCTGACACAAAGTTCATCCTCTGGTTTCCCCTGAGGCAGATCCCTCAGCTTCTGCTGCCTGCCCGGTGTTCATATCCTATAAATCCTGCAGCTCTAAAGAGGGATCTGCAACCAGGTCCTGGGGTTGATCACAGCAGCTCACAGCTCAGCAGTTCAGTTGTATCTTTATCTGCCTGGACTTGTTTAAAAAAACCCACTGAAAACTCAAACAAAAATGCTCCGTTGAAAACATTCCCAAGAATATATCTGCCTGTCAATATTCAGGTAATTTACTGATCCTTTCTGGAACGCTCATGCTCGTCAGCCCAGATCTGCACCAGCAGAGCTACGTGGCTTGAAAAGGTTGTTGGAGTTCAATGCTCCACTTGTAACCGTGTCAGAATATTTTTTCTGTGTCGGTGCCAAGTCTGTCATGCGCAAACAAGTGGTTTTCTTCCATTATTTTAGATCGGAGTAACTAGGTTTATTTTAAGACAGTTTGATCTCTTTTAGGCTGAAACAACAAACAGAAGCACCCAAAGAAATTATTCCGAGCGGCATGTGAACGAGTTGAAAGTGCGTTACTTTGTGGGGCTTTCAGACCTGCAGCGGCTGCCTGGGCACAGCGGTGCCGAAGGGGTGTGTGCGTTTTGGGCAGGGCTGCTTTGGTCACCCCCAACTGCCCCGTCTTCTTTTCGCCGCTGGGCTCGACGAGGGCTGAGTTAGTTTGGTTGTGGGTCAGGAGTATGAAAGTATAGCACAGAACACGTGGGAGGGTTTTTCATAAATGGAAAATAACCCCACGTACTCTTCCAAACCGACGCTCTGAAATAGCGGCCGTGCTGCCCCATCCCGTGTCAGCTCAGCTTGCTGCTGGCGGAGCGTTCTATGGGAGAATCCAGGTAAAACGGCGTTTTTAAGTTAATATGACTTCTGGCTAATGGAGGGGAGCGCTGGAGCTCTGGGTATCCGATGGTGCGTTTTCCATGACCCCTTCTACGGGCAACTGGGCTGTTGGCTCTTTTCTACACAGACACCATAAGAAATAAGCTCTGTAAAGGTGTCTTGTCCTGTGAGCCTCGTGTCCGTTTCTGCGGGGGCTCGCTCCCATCCCAGCTCCGAAGGTGCGTGCCAGAATTTTCTTTCTGCGTCCCTGCTGCTCTGCAGGTTAAACGGTGCCCTGGCAGGTGAATTGCTGTGCGCTCCATGGCTTTTGATGCCTTTGTAACTTGGGTTTGGGAGGTGGTTTCACTGCCATGCAGCCGGGATGATTTAGCCTGATAGAAACTTCATTTCGCTTGTGAACCAGCTGTCATCTTAATAGGAAAAACTGCACCGGGACGCCCAAGTGGCCTCTTTGTGTGTATTGATTTAGTTGCACATTGAAGCTTTTTGGTTTCATCCTGCTGCTCGCTGTTTAGCTTACTTTTAAAACAGCCCGTTGCGTTGCTGGGTGGGGATAGCGGGTGGGTGTTTTGTTTGTAGAGCAGCGCTCTTACGATGTTCCGTGACCCGGCGGGAGCTCCGGTTGGGATGGCCCGTGGTGGGTGCGGAGCCGCGCGGGGGTCCCGGGACACCCACATGCGACGCCCCTTTTCCGCCAGGTTGATTTCCCAGGGACAGTTCGCTGAGTTAAAGCTTCTCGTGAGAGTATTCTTCCCCAATGGTGTATTTAAAAGCCTCCTGTGCCTTTCCAACGTTTATGAAGACATCAAGCATTCCTGCTGGTGATGCTTCCCTGCACGACGTGTGCTTTTGGTTCGTGTTCCCTGCTCTGAGCCTCTGGAAAATTGTATCAGCTGAGTGATTGCTGAAGGTTTCCTCTGCAGGGAGGCCTGTGGATTTAGGAACTTCCAGGGATTGCACAGTGAGATAATTGGACCTTTTTAACGATGCTTGGCTGTCCCTCTTAGGTTATTTCTAGTTTTTACTTTGGCTGACATGGAGATCTGCAGCTCGAAGGTGATGCCGGTGTTGGAAGCAGTTTGAGCAGCGCACAGCGAGTCTGCTTGGCTCACTAGTGATCAAAACTCTCTTTCTAAACTCCTCTGGCAGGCTGCCACGGAGAGATTTATCATTATCTATAATTAGTGTGTCTCTACAGGAGAATCTAATCACCTTGAACAGGTAAGTGTTTTCAAGGAGATTAGAGAGGATCTTCAAGTAAGTATTAATTAACTAAAGATGGGCTTTGCCTCTCGTGACCGGTGCTGTAGGAGTGTGTTGTGTTCTCCAGGCAGGTTTCTCGTGTTGAGAATAGATCGAGTTCTGCGCTCTCCGCTCTGCAGGGTTGGTCCATGGCCCGTTATCATTAGATATATGGGGTGGGTGTCTGAAGAGCCATTGGCAGAACTTTGTGTGCTCGCAGGACGCAGTCGCTAAAGCAGTGACAAGTGGAGAAGGGAGAAGCGCTTCACGCTGTGTGCGATTTGGTCGTAGCTGTGAGGCACGAGGCTCTTTGTGGTGAGAACCCGCAGCGCTGGCACTGGGTCTGCGCTGAGGGGTGACGGTGCCCAGCTGGTCCAGCTGCCCGGTCCTGCCGGGGTGCAGGGTGGGCAGCCCTGCCCTGGAAAAGCCTTTTCCAGAGCAGCGTTCTTCACTGGCTCTGTACATCCAGCGGTTCATTCTCTGTTAGCGCTGTAAAGCCTTGAGTACAACCCTGAGGGGCTTTTTCCTGCTTCTTGTGGCCAGAAAAGCCAACGGTACCTGGGGTAGGTTAGAAGGGGGTGGTCAGTAGGTCAGAGAGGTTCTGCTGCCCCTCTGCTCTGCCCTGGGGAGACCACACCTGGAATATTGTGTCCAGCTGTGGCCCCTCAGTTCCAGCAGGACAGGGAACTGCTGGAGAGAGTCCAGCGCAGCCACCAAGATGCTGGAGGGAGTGGAGCATCTCCCGTGTGAGGAAAGGCTGAGGGAGCTGGGGCTCTGGAGCTGGACAAGAGGAGACTGAGGGGGGACTCATTCCTGGGGATCAATATGGAAAGGGGGAGTGTCAGGAGGATGGAGCCAGGCTCTTCTGGTGACAACCAGTGACAGGACAAGGGGCAATGGGTGCAAACTGCAACACAGGAGGTTCCACTTAAATTTGAGAAGAAACTTGTTGGGGGTGAGGGTGGCAGAGCCTGGCCCAGGCTGCCCAGGGGGGTTGTGGAGTCTCCTTCTGTGCAGACATTCCAACCCGCCTGGACACCTTCCTGTGTAACCTCATCTGGGTGTTCCTGCTCCATGGGGGGATTGCACTGCATGAGCTTTCCAGGGCCCTTCAACCCCTGACATGCTGGGATTCTGGGATTCTTGCACTGAGGCTCCAGCTGGAAGCTGAGGTGGTAAATTCAGACAGGAGCTTGAAAACTGGGGCTGATATTAGAGCTGTGGAGGAGTTTAGGGCCCTGGGAACTCTTATCCAGCACCCAGGGAGGTTGCTCGGGACCTTGAGCTGCTGAGGTTTGAATATCCCTGACGTATGAGGGGAAGGAGGTGAAGCTGTACGAGCAGTGGCTGCAGTCACTGAGTTTGTTCACCTTGGAGAAGAGGAGGCTGAGGGGGAAGACTTGTTGTGGTCTACAGCTTCCTCAGCAGGGGAGGAGAAGGGGCAGGTGCCAAACACTTCTCTTTAGTGACCAGTGACAGAGCCCAGGGAACGGCAGAAGATGTGCCAGGGGAGGGTCAGTTGAACGTGAGGAAAAGGTTCTTCCCCCAGAGGTGCTGGGCACTGAACAGGCTCCCCAGGGAGGGGTCACGGCCCAACCTGACAGTGTTCAAGAAGAGACTGGACAACGTCCTCAGACACACGGGGTGACCTGTGGGGTGTCCTGTGCAGGGACAGGAGTTGGACTCCATGATCCGTGTGGGTCCTTCCAACCCAGGACATTCTGTGATTCTATGAGATGACACAGCTTCTCTGGCCCCTATTCAGTGCTGGACCAGCCTCAGGGGAGAATGTCTCCTTATATTCAGCTTGCACCTCATAAAGTGAGGAGAGAGAGGTAGTCCAAGAATGATTTGGCCTCAAGTTGCGCCAGGGGAGGTTGAGGTTGGATGTGGGGAACAATTTCTTCCCCAAAGGGCTGTGGGGCATTGGAACAGGCTGCCCAGGGCAGTGCTGGAGTCACCATCCCTGGAGGGTTTAAAGGGCATTTAGACAAGGTACTTAGGGACATGCATTAGTGCCAGAGCTGAGTTATGGTTGGACTTGATGATCCTGAGAGTCTCTGCCATCCGAAATGATTCTATGATTTAATAACGGCTTGTCCCTCCGCAGACACAGGAGTAGCTGAATGTCCTTGACTCTGTCACCCTTGGGCTGTCGGAACACACAGGTTTCAAGGACAGCCCTGCAACCGCATGGTGACTTTGAGCTGCTTGTTTTTAAACATCGCTTTAATGACTCGTGTTCCCAGTCATCTTGTTTTCACACAGCACTCCCTTTATCCATATGGCGCTTTGCTGTTGATCATTGTTCATCGTTTGCCTGTTTTTGAGTCAGCTCGTCTCCTGCGCTGTGTCACGGGGGACACGGTGCTCACACGGCTCTGTCACGGCTCGGCACGTTGGAAAAACACTCGAGAGCTGCCATGGTGTGAGACCAGGGATGCTCCTCACTGGGCTGCTTGATGCAGGTTGGATTGCTCTGCTCCTAGTTCAATGCTGGGGTGGAAGGGTTGGGCTCACCAGACCCCAAAGCGCTGCTAACAGTGCAGGAGAGCTTGAGACAGACCCCAGGCCTTATGGTTGTTTTCATCACAGCTTGATTATTAACTCTGGACCAGGATTTTTGTGTCTCTTAGTTCAGTTGCAGAATTCTTCCTCGTTCCGTTTGCTGATTGCAAACCGCCAACGAGAGCTATGAACTTTGTTTCTACCTGTGTAGTCTTAAGTGTGTTGGCCCAAATGCTTCATTTGATGGAGCTGTAGCAGAAGTAACTGGTTTGTCTTGCGCAGAACTGAATTTGCAGGGGGTGGTGTGTTCTGGCTTTGTGCAGCCCGTGTTGCTGTCTGAAGGCTGATTGCACGGTGAAATTTCAGGTAGCGTTGCTCACATGGCAGTTGTGGTTTCCGGAGCTGTTTGCAGGTATGAAGTGTGTGTATGGGCCTGGCGCTGAGCAGGTCGAGCGGCGGTACGGCGTCTCCTCTGCTCCGGGCACGCAGAGGTGACCGGTGTCACCTGCCTTTGGCTGCAGCTCCTGTGCCTCACTTTCCCCAGGTCATACGGATTCAGTTCGGACTTCTTTTGCTCCAATTACAGGTGTAAATTTGTGCCTGCGTGGTCTGTCATCCTGTGTCCCCACAGCGAGTCGGTGCCGAAGGAGCTGATCTTCCTTGCCAGAAGTGATGTGAGGGACCTGCCGTGTTTTTCCGTGCGATGTCCCTTTTCACCTGCCCCATTTCTTTCCGAGGAGACGTTTTCAATCAGTGCAACACGCAGCGTTTAGAGCACTGTAACTCCCTCCTGAATGACCTGGGCTGTCACTATCTGCACATTGATTTTTATATTGCAGCAAGCTGGGCTGTGGAGTTTCTTCTCTGTATTGTTTTGTGCTTATATATAAATTACATTGTAGTTAGGTAACGTGGCCAGGTAGTTTTAGGTAACTTAAGTACGCGGTGATATCAGAGCCCGTCGCTTCTTGTGGGTCTGATCAGATGTGGTGCTGACGGCCGACAACTCGGGTCGTCACCCTGAAATGTGAGTAGTCCCAGCCTGCGGTCTGGAGGGCGGGCGGCTCGCCTGGCAGATTTGTCCCCTAAATAGGATAGTGCTTCAAAACCTGAGCTGGCTGAAGGTGTTAAATGTCCCCTCAGGTCTTCATGAAGCCCTTCAATTCTTCTAATCGTTCCTATGGCACCTTGGCAGGGATCTTTCTGCGCTTTGCATCAGCCTCTGTTTGTTTTGATCAGAAAGCTTGTTTAATAATGAATGGCTCAGGATTTCTGTGTCTCGGCAGGCGCAGGGAAAGCCGGAGGATACGCGGCTGAAGCGGCTGTGTGCTGACTCACGGGCACGAGGCTGCCGCGGACCGGCTCCAGAACTACAGATGCAAAGCTGGGTACCAGGGGCAGCCCTGGGGAAAGAGCAGAACAAATCTCCTCCCTGGTCCCATTCCAGGCGCTCACACAGTTCACTTCCCCTTTGCGAGCCCCGGGCTGCAGCGTGGGTCGTTGCTCTTGGTCCTCCCGCTGTCACCAGATGATGTTGCTCATAGCTCCGTGACATTTCTCCGCCGCTGCTGGCGGGTTATGTCGTGCGGTTCACACGTTTCTGCTGTGTCAGCGGCTCTGGCTGCTTTGCCCCGGTGTGTGACGATCTGTGGCACGAGGCGCCGGCCCCGCACCCCCCAGCCCTTCCCTTCGCACTGATTTCTGCTTCGGAATCACGACCAGATGGATGTACGTCCCCGCAGTGACTCAGGGGGAGGTCCTGCGTCCCCTAAAAATAGTCTTAATTCTCCAAATCTTTCTAGACGGCGAGCGCTGTCTGGGCACACGCAGCAGCTTAAAGCAGCTTCTGCAGTGCATGTGAAGATGAACGTGGTGCTGGACAGCGTGTGCCTTTCTCTTTTCCGTCTTTAACACAAAGCAGTGATTCTTCATCTGTTATTAAGAGCTGGAGCAGGTTTCTGCTAAGCACTTCATAAGGAACAGAGCAGGAAAAGGTTGGTGGTTCTATCTACTGCCTAAGCATTGCTGCTATATGCATGTGATCTTCTTACTTTAGCTGTGCTGCTTGTTGCAGAAACTCAACCACTGTAGCTGCGTGATCTTTAAAAAGCAGCAGACTGCTTCTTTCCATGGTGTAGGTTTTGGATGTGATAATGGGGGGTTGCAGGAGCACCCCTGGGTCTGCTCCTTTGGGAAGACATCGGCTTCAGCCGCTGGGACGTGTGTGCCCTTGTGGCCAGGAAGCCAATGGTACCTGGGGTGGGTTAGAAGGGGGTTGGTCAGTAGGTCAGAGAGGTTCTCCTGCCCCTCTGCTCTGCCCTGGGGAGACCACACCTGGAATATTGTGTCCAGCTGTGGCCCCTCAGTTCCAGCAGGACAGGGAACTGCTGGAGAGAGTCCAGCGCAGCCACCAAGATGCTGAAGGGAGTGGAGCATCTCCCGTGTGAGGAAAGGCTGAGGGAGCTGGGGCTCTGGAGCTGGACAAGAGGAGACTGAGGGGGGATTCATTCCTGGGGATCAATATGGAAAGGGGGAGTGTCAGGAGGATGGAGCCAGGCTCTTCTGGGTGACAACCAGTAACAGGACAAGGGGCAATGGGTGCAAACTGGAACACAGGAGGTTCCACTGGAAGATGAGAAGAAACTTGTTGGGGGTGAGGGTGGCAGAGCCTGGCCCAGGCTGCCCAGGGGGTTGTGGAGTCTCCTTCTGTGCAGACATTCCAACCCGCCTGGACACCTTCCTGTGTAACCTCATCTGGGTGTTCCTGCTCCATGGGGGGATTGCACTGGATGAGCTTTCCAGGGCCCTTCAACCCCTGACATTCTGGGATTCTGTGATCCATGTTCCTTGTTTCATTTCCTCAGGCTGTTCCCTGTGCTGTTGGGTGACAAGGGGCTGTAGGTGCCGCCGCCTTTTCAGCCGCGCGGTGCTGACTCGGTGCTTTGTGCCTGTCACTCCTCCAAACGCAGAATTAGAGTCTTTGTCACAGCAGAAAATATCCATGGCAACTAATCCACCATCTCTGTGAATCTTCATGAATTTTTTTCTCTTTTTCTGTGAAATGCACAGGGGTGGTTCCACAAACTTCTTTTTTCTGGGTCTTCTGCAGCTGTCAGGAGTGATGGCTCTTGGAAACATGTGAAAAACACACAGTCCTGGTTCAGAAGATGGGCCGAGTTTGGGTGTATTTGGCTCCCAAATGGACTGATGTGTGCCCCTTATCTCCAGATGGACTCTGCAGGAGTGGGGATTACGTGATTAAATAAGCACCTTTCTGTCGTATAAACGTGGAGATGATGTGCAGCAGGGGGTGCCGCCTGTGCCTGCCGCTTGTAAGAGTTCGTGAAGTGGAGTTTCAGCCTTAAGTTTTGGTTTCAAGTCCTTTCCGGAGGCATCTGGACGGGATGACGGGCTGTGGGGCCGTGTGCTGCAGAAGCCCCATCCTGTATATTTAAAAGACCAAGACCTCCAAGCTTTGCTGTTCCCGAGTGTGTGTGTTGCTGTGACCGACGCTGGATGCTCTTTATTCACCATTTACACTTCCTGAGCTGCCACTGGGGTGTTTCCAGCAGAGCCAGCGGAGCAGAAACTACCACAGGTTTATAGCGTGTGGTGAAACTAATGCTTTATTTTCTCCACGCAGTTTCTCCTTTCGTGTCAGCTGGGTCTCTGTGGTCTGTGTTGGGGAGGCTGCTGCAGCTCCCTGGCTTTGAGTCACTCCTGGAATGTCATTTTTATAAGCAGGAGGACAGAGTGTTCAAACCAAATGTAATTTTGCAGTGGTCCGAAAGGTGCCTGTGCAGCTTGATATTTGTGTGTAATGTTTGGATGTATAATTAGATTTATTTTTTTTGTAGACATGATAAGATTACACCGCATTAATCCCAGTATTTGCTTTCTAATGTCTTTGTTAATGGGTGAGTGCGCTGGCAGCCAGTCTGCGGAGCAGCGAGGTTGCTCTGGGTTTCAGAGGGACCGTGGCAGGCTGGAGAAACGGGACAACGGGAACCTTTGGGTGTTCAGCAGGGTTGAGCACAAGCCCTGCCCGGGGGTGTCTGGCTAGAAGGCCACATAGAGGGATCTGGAGCAGCTGGATCGTTGGGCTGAGACCAGTTGTCTGAGGTTCAACAGGGCCAAGTGCCGCGTCCTGCCCTGGGGTCACAGCAACCCCATGAACGCTGCAGGCTGGGAAGAGCGGCTGGAAAGTGCCCGGTGGAAAAGGAGCCCTGCCCAACTCCCCAGCCTGTCCAGGTCCCTGGGTGAGGGGGAGGGACGGGCACAGGGATGTCTCCTCTGGGCCTCGTGCTGGAAAGGAGCAGGAGCCACTTAGAATCTGAAAAGCCGCTTTGGTGGGGGATTGGGATGCTGGTGCTTCCAGCACAGTTCAAACAACAGTCTCACCATGTGCTCTCTGCTGGTTCTCACGTTGGTTTTTTAATCATACTGAGCATTTGGCTTTGTAAAAGCTGCCGTTGCTCATCCAGCGCTCGATTCCTGCGCTGCTTGTGGCTGCACTACTTTAAAAAAAGAGAATCAGTATGGTTTTGTTCTCTAAATTTATAAGTTGGCCCCTAAATTGAGGGAGGGACTTCTGCCTGGTGTTGAGACCACCTGGGGATTGGCACACCAATACGGACATGTGCCTGAAATTTTTGGCCTGATTAAACCGTGCTTATGGTTTTATTTTTTAAAGCTAACAATGAAAATATAGTGTTTTGCTGTGATGCTTGGAGAGGGAAAGACTTGGTTGGGTGTCCGACCCCTGTAGGGGTGAGGTTTGCTGCAGGAGCTGGCAGACGTTCATGTTTTCTTGCCTGTTTTGTCTGTAGTGCCTGGGCCGCCCCAACTGAGACGCTGCCCTTGAGCTGCTCCCCTGGGGATCTGTGTTTTTATGTAGGTAAATCCGAGTGTGCCCTGGCTGAGGCAGCTGCCTCTGCCCCTTTCTTTTACCCATGAGAAAAGCAGCAAAGAATTGTGCTTTGCAGGGGAGAACCTATGGATGCAACTCCTTGGGAGTTCACTTTTAAACCTGGAATTTGATGTGCAGAGGTCTAGGTTGTCCTTAGCCCTGGAACAAGCCAGGTTTTTCCCCCCGTGGGCATCGAGCCCTGGATTCTCTCTTAAGGACCTTTGGGTGATGCGGCTGTATCTCGGCACAGATAAGGTCTGTAATTACAGGATGAGATTGAATTTACCTCAAATCTGCAGCCCTGAGCTGCCTTTACCGTGCAGAAATGAAATATCACTCGGGCTGCCCGTGTCCATGTTCTCCATGTGGAGGATGTTAATGTATTACCTGTCATCTCCTGCTTTAGGGGCGGCATAAAGCGTGTGCCGTGGGAACAGAGCTGATTTCATCAGGATTTTCACATTTGATTTCTAAGTGCACGGTACCTGTAACGGGCTTAATGATTGTGAGGGTCCCATTCTGCTGTCAGCGTACGAGGTACGGAGAGGTTTGGGGAAAAATCGCAGAATCATAGAACCATTTTGGTTGGAAAAGACCCTCAAGATTGTGGAGTCGAACCATAACCCACCCCTGTCCCTGCCCCATGTCCTGAGAACCTCATGTCCGTCTGTCCAGCCCTCCAGGGATGGTGACTCCAGCACTGCCCTGGGCAGCCTGTTCCAATGCCCCACAGCCCTTTGGGGAAGAAATTGTTCCCACATCCAACCTCAACCTCCCCTGGCGCAACTTGAGGCCGTTTCCTCTGCTCCTGGCGCTTGTTCCTGGGGAGCAGAGCCCGACCCCCCTGGCTCCAAGCTCCTTTCAGGCAGGTCAGAGATCAGAAGGTCTCCCCTCAGCTCCTGTTCTCCAGCTGAACCCCCAGGTCCCTCAGCCGCTCCATCACACTTGTGCTCCAGCCCCTCACCAGCTCCGTTCCCTTCTCTCAACTCGCTCCAGCACCTCAAGTCCTTTCTTGGCACGAGGGGCCCAAAACTGCCCTCAGGGTTGGCGGTTTGGCCTCCCCAGGTCCCAGCACAGGGACGGTCACTGCCCTGGGCCTGCTGGCCACACCAGTGCTGGTACCAGCCAGGATGCTGGTGCAGGGAGGTGCTGGTGCATTTGCAGTGAAATTCTGAGCGTGATGGGGAGTTTTCCTGCCTGATAGTGCTGCTCTGCCCCTGTTTTCACAGGATACGGCTGGGCGGTTGTAATGGGAGTAAGAACCCCATAATCTGTAACGTAGCTGGGTTTTAATCCCGTTGTGAACTTGCTCCATGGTGTTTCCGTGGTGAAGATTTGCATTCCTGTAGTTTTGGGAAGGGTTTGTCAAGTAACTGCCTGAAATGCCAGCAGTAAGCTGCCTTCTAATCATAGCAGGCGTTACCCCGAATCAGGGCATCGTCACATGTATGGAGGGAATTCCATTTTTGTCTCGCATTCAACACACCATTCTTTGCATATTTCTGCTGTTTTTCATTTGCCTTGTAAAGGAAGTTAAATCTTGCAATCCCTTTGTCCCATGTGTCATGCAAGTAAACCCTACTCTTACCATTGGGTATATTTTTAATTTCCAAGTTGTGATTTATTTGTGGAACTGCTGGTTTGCCTGAGCTGTTGATTGTATATACAACCAACCAAGTGTTCCTAACCCCCGGGATGTGTGTTCCTGTGAACCGCACACGGCCAGCAGCAACGCCTGTGGATGTGTTTGTTCCCTTAGCCAAACAGGACTATGGGGTAAGGTTTTGTGGTTTTGTGGGTCAGGCTGTGCTGGCCCAGCCTGGGATCGGTACCTTGTCCTGGGTTGGCAGCAGGACGTACGGAGCCCCAGGTCTCACGTCGTGCTGGGACTGGAGCCCCAGATGTGTGGAAGGTTTGATGGAGGGGACGTTGCCGGCTGAGCTCATGCGTCCCTCCTGCTGCCACATCAGCACAGGTTCCCTGGGGAAAATAGCTTTAGGAAAAGCCACAAAAGCCCCTCTTGGAGCATTCAGAGGATATGCAAGAGTTGCATGGGAAGGAGTTGATATTTGACTTGCAGGGTGTCTGGAACCGCTGCTTTTTTCCCCTCTGTGCTGAGTATATCCTCATCAGATGGAAGGAGAACAGGATAACGTGCAAGACCCAAACGTGTGTTTGTGGGATCAACCAGGGGGCTCTGCTGGGTGTTATAAAGCTGTCTTTCACCTTAAATGTTTTTATTGTACTTGCTAATGGGAGAAAATGTGGGGAGTTTTGTTGGCTTTGTACGGGACAAAACCAAAGTCAACACCGTGGTGGTGACGTGTGGGGTGTGGAGGGTGAGTTTGTAACCTGGGGGATGGAAACCCATCAGAAATGCTTGAAATCACTGTCTGCTTCCAGTGCACTCCTGTGATTGACATCAGTGAAGGCCCATCAGGCTGAGGTTGGATCTGGGAACTTTTCTTCCCCAAAGGGCTGTGGGGCATTGGAACAGGCTGCCCAGGGCAGTGCTGGAGTCACCATCCCTGGAGGGCTGGACAGACGGACATGAGGTTCTCAGGACATGGGGCAGTGCCAGGGGTGGGTTATGGTTGGACTCCATGATCTTGAGGGGCTTTTCCAACAAAAATGATTCTGCGACTCTATGTTTCTATATTACTAATAATACAATATATATAATGTGATGCAGTATGCATGCGATACAATATAAATTGATTCTATCACGTATATACCTAAATCAGATATATATAAATAAACCATCTCTGATGGTACCCACAAGGTCAGTGTTCTGGTCTGGAGGCACCAGGGCCGGAACGCCCCCGTTGGGACTCGCAGGTGAAGCCGCTGGGATGCGCCAGGTTTGTCCAGACGTGCTGGCCAAGGTCACTGGGGCATCCGCAGGATTTGGTCCAAGAGATGTGTCCCAATCACGGCCCAGTAAGCACTTAACTCGATTTCTGTTTTAAAATAAGCTCTTGGCATGTTCAGTGGCTCAAAAGGCAGCTGCCAGAATTGCTTGTGTTTTGGGTAGTGTTGTAAGGAACGGGAAAGATCTCACATTGTGCCACACTGCCCCATGCTCTTACATTGCAGGGATGTTTTAAGCTCCTGCTTGCATTTGCCTCTCTGTGTTTCGTCATTTCTTCTGGAACAAATTACTCTTCACTGGCCTGAGAACCTCTTAGGAGTGTGTCCTTGGAAGATAACCTGAGGTTTTCATAGGTAATGGAAATTGTGGAGGTATCTGTAGACACATATAAGAGCCTCTTTTGTTTTCAAGTCGATGTTCCTGTCTTCTGCCCAGACTTGGGGAGCAGTTTGATGCCCGCAGCCCCGCGAGCTGACCCTGCGGGGCTGTGTGGCACGGGCCCTGCAGCCGGAACGGGATGTGCTGCTTCTAGAACATCTTTTTAGTCATGGAGGGAGGTTTCGGGGTGGTTGCAGGAGGTTCCTGCTGTCACTGACATTCATATTTATCTTGAGCAGAAGCAGCCTCTCGTTGTGTTCGGTGAGGAAACGCAATGGGATGGAGTGCTGTGCACATCTGGGCACAGCTGGACACCGGCCTCACGCCGCACACTATGTAAACCTGTAGTAAGGTGGTTGCTGAACTCAGGACCTCACAGTCAAGGGCTGAGAAATGACAGTTAGATCGGGCTTTAAATATGAAGTTTTAGCTTTGTCTTCTTGTGCCCAGGCCTTAAGATAGAGGAAAAAATACAGCTGTGCCCCATGCGGCCGTTGTACCTACATATCAATGTTTTGTGCAGAAAGAAGCTCTGCGCTGTAGTTGTAGCGTTGTTCCAAAGCTGGCAAAAAGTCAGAAGCGCGATGACTTTAAAGCAACGTTCGAGGTCACAGGCTGTAATTTATGTGGTGTCTCTGAAGACAATTTATCTGGGCCTCGAAACATGAATGCTGATGGTAAATTGTGTAAAGAGAGCTGCTTGAATTCTTGGAAGCAAATTCTTCTGTCCACGCTTGATCTCAGAAGGGCTGGGTAAGGCTTGTGCTCAAAGCAAACACCCCCGGACTCTCTAGTCTGAAAAAACATGACGTATTTATCAACCTGAGCTGTTTAGGCTGATCTCTATTCTGATCACTGGACGCAGTTCCCCAGGGTTGAAGGACCAAGCAAGGCTGAAAAGCAGAGCCTGTAAAAAGAAGCAGCGCTGCTGGAGGCTCTGATCTGCTCCGCTCATTTATTTCAGCCGCCTTGTGCAGTAAGAGCATTTGTCAAATTAACCTTGTGTATTGCCATTTGTTGGTCGCTCTTGCTTATAAATGAGTTGCCAAGCATGTAAATGGTGCATCGCCCAGGTCTGGGTTTATATTAACCTCTGCGGAGATGATGGGCTTTGGACCAGACCTTCCATAAACTTGGAATTGATGCAATAAACTTGGCAGCCGTGCTGCCCGCAAAGCTTGGTGGGGTTCTTCCCCTCTGGATCTTTAGCATTTTTGCTTGGAAAGTAAAGCAAGCAGTAAACTGGGGTGCTTCCTCTGGCGCTTTTAGAAAAGGTGAACAGGGTTTGTAAGGTGGTTCTGGATCGCTGAGCTCCAGCTGTGAGCCCAGGCTCTGCTCCCGCTCCGCTGTGTTTGTAGTCACCGCGTACCCTGAGCTGGGGTTTTGTCTTCGGGAACTACATCTGGGCAAAGAGAGAAGAGCCTGAATGGCAGGAAACCCAGCGTGTTCAAAATAGAGGTGAGGGAGCACCGAGGGTGCACCCGCGCTGCAGGAGACTCTGTTTTCCCCAGGGGCTTTTTGTCCTGGGGACAGCAGGGTGACCATGAGCCAGCACTGGGCCCTTGTGGCCAGGAAGCCAATGGTACCTGGGGTGGGTTAGAAGGGGGTGGTCAGTAGGTCAGAGAGGTTCTGCTGCCCCTCTACTCTGCCCTGGGGAGACCACACGTGGAATATTGTGTCCAGCTGTGGCCCCTCAGTTCCAGCAGGACAGGGAACTGCTGGAGAGAGTCCAGCGCAGCCACCAAGATGCTGAAGGGAGTGGAGCATCTCCCGTGTGAGGAAAGGCTGAGGGAGCTGGGGCTCTGGAGCTGGACAAGAGGAGACTGAGAGGGGACTCATTCCTGGGGATCAATATGGAAAGGGGGAGTGTCAGGAGGATGGAGCCAGGCTCTTCTGGTGACAACCAGTGACAGGACAAGGGGCAATGGGTACGAACTGGAACACAGGAGGTTCCACTGAAATTTGAGAAGCAACTTGTTGGGGTGAGGGTGGCAGAGCCTGGCCCAGGCTGCCCAGGGAGGTTGTGGAGTCTCCTTCTGTGCAGACATTCCAACCCGCCTGGACACCTTCCTGTGTAACCTCATCTGGGTGTTCCTGCTCCATGGGGGGATTGCACTGGATGAGCTTTCCAGGGCCCTTCAACCCCTCACATTCTGGGATCCTGTGACAGTGTTACTGTCCCCAGTGATGCTGCTGCAGGAGGTGCAGCTCGATCTGCAGAGCCCAGCTCACTGCAAACCCCTGCCCGGCTGTACGGCGGCTCTGCTGAAGCTGCCGCCATCGACCTCTGGTTTTCCTGGCTGAGACAGACACTGACAGGTCACATTTGCCAAGTGCCCAAACGGGACACTCAGCACCCTGGTACACACTTGCTTGGTTTCCTTCTGGCCAAGTAGAGGATATTCTCCCCACCATATACACTTTGTTTTGCTTTCCCTGTGCAGCTTTTAATTCTGCTTGTGCTGGAAGGGGAAGGAGTAAAAACCCCATTACAAAAAGGTTCTTCCCCCAGAGGTGCTGGACACTGAACAGGCTCCCCAGGGAGGTGTCACGGCCCAACCTGACAGTGTTCAAGAGACTGGACAACGTCCTCAGACACATGGGGTGACCTGTGGGGTGTCCTGTGCAGGGACAGGAGTTGGAACCAGTGGTCCGTGTGGGTCCTTCCAACCCAGGACATTCTGTGATTCTATGAGATGACGCAGCTTCTCTGGCCCCTATTCAGTGCTGGTCCAGCCTCAGGGGAGAATGTCTCCTTATATTCAGCTTGCACCTCATAAAGTGAGGAGAGAGAGGTAGTCCAAGAATGATTTGGCCTCAAGTTGCGCCAGGGGAGGTTGAGGTTGGATCTGGGAACAATTTCTTCCCCAAAGGGCTGTGGGGCATTGGAACAGGCTGCCCAGGGCAGTGCTGGAGTCACCATCCCTGGAGGGTTGGACAGACGGACACGAGGTTCTCAGGACATGGGGCAGTGCCAGGGGTGGGTTATGGTTGGACTCGATTATCCTGAGAGTCTCTTCCAACTGAAATGATTCTATGATTCTATGAAAACCCGTTCTGGGAGGCTGCAGCACTGCTGGTCAGAGCAGAGACCCGCATGCGGCCGTATGGTCATGCCAGCATGGGAAATGGCTCTTGCCCTACTGAATGGTTTATTTATATGTGTGTGTGTGTGTGTATATATATATATATATATATTTGTATACACATATACTTATATGTATAAACAGTTTATATATAAGCAGACTCTTCCCCAGTGCTTTGCAATCTCCTTCCCAATGCCCCACAGATGCGGTGCCCAAACCCGGCAGGCAAACACAGCCTCTAGTGTAAGCCTCGCAGCTCCAGCAGCGGTGTCTGTGACATAACGTGCGGAACACGCTGACGCTCTCCCCGGGCAGCGGGGAAGCCGCTCGCCCACCCTGGTGCCTCCCGTGTTTACCGGGCCGGTGCCCTTGTCAGCTGCGGCCACCACCGGGGTCCCCAGGGTGCAAGCAGATAGTGCGACGCGGTGGCAGGAACGGGGATGCTTACTGGTAACTTTTTTTTAATTTAAAATTTATTTTTTAATCTTTGTTCATTAAAACCCACCACAAGATCCCTTTGCCAGATCATATCTTGTTGATCTCTGGATGATTGCTTGGAGGTTGGTTTTTCTTCTTCCTCCTGACCGCTGCTGAGGTTTCCTGGCAGAAAACCCGCCCTGTGCACGTGCGTCACAAGTGTGTTCTGAAAGCCCATTCTGAGTGTGTTGTGAAGCTAATCCCGCAGATGATGTGCCTGGATAGATTGCTGTTAGAGTCCCCTTTTCCTTGGAGCACAGGCCCGTTTGTGGGAGCGTTGTGCAAACAGAACATCTCCTCTTTGGGGAACACGGGGGAGGGAACCGGGGCAGTCTGCGCCGTTCACTGTGGTTCTGCTGTTAGCAGCAAAAGCATTTACAAGTCTGTGTGCATTTCTACACGCTTCACACACTGTTTTCTTAGGAAAACGGGCCCTATACCCAGGCACTCTGCTCAGGTGTATTATATATTGGAAGAGATTGCCTGTGGACAAGCCGAATGGTGCTGTTCGACCATCTCGCCTGCGCTTTTATTTCAGAGAAGACGCGGGGGAAGCCTGGGTGTTTTCAGGGCGTTTTTGGTTTTCTTGACCCGACCATCTATTCAATCTGCTTGGCCAGCAGTGAACTCCGCGAGACTCGCTGTTCCACCGGCGGCGCCTCTGACCCGGCTTTGGCACGACGGCTGGGGAGATCTGCGTTAGACCTTCACGGCACGTGGCGAGCGTGGTGCCATGTCCTGCTCCGCGGGGCGTGCGTGAGCATCTCCCGCCGACTAATGACATCCCCTGAGCCCCCCGGCAGCGTTCCGTTCTCTTTGTGCAGCCGGGAGAGACACGGTGTGGTTGTAAATGATGCGGAGCAGAAGCGTCTCGCAGAGGCTCGCCCTGCGCTGGGGGGCGTCGCGGCCAAGCCGAGGTGGCAAAGCGCTGGGGAAAGGAGTGGAAATCCAGAGTTACTCGCTTAATGCATCCGTCTATTTATAGGAGAGGTTTTCACTTATAAATAAATCCTTGCTTATGCAGCATTGGAGGCTCGTTGGTGTTGGAAGCTGCTGGATGGCTCATGGGGAATAGTCGGGTGGTGTGCCGAGCTGCACCGTCCCTGCGGCCGGTGAGGATCGCAGCTTTTCCCCTTAAACCTCATCCTTACTAATCTGTGCCCATCCCGACCGCATCCAGCTGCAGATTAATCGCCCTTTAAATAGAAGTAAATCGTGTCTTTTTGCAGAAATCTCAACGCTTGCCATATGCTTGTTGGGGTTTTGTTTGCGGTTCGGTAGGTTTGGTGAAGGGAAAAAGAGGAAGGAAATTAGAGATGGTGGGAGCTGTTTGTCCCGTGGAGCCCGTGGTGTGGGAGGGCTGTGCTGACCCAGCGCGCGATGCCGAATGTGGGATCACCCCCGAGCCAGCGCCTGCCTTCTCCTGGGCCTTCGTGTTCTGGAACTGGGGCACCATAAAACCTCTTCTTTCCTGAATGAAGGGGGAGTAACAACCCCAAGGGGTTTGGTGCCCACACTTACATCCTCTGACTGCAGGCGTGTGAGCTTTCAGCCTCAAAATAACACCCGCTTTCGAGTGCATTTTGGAATTTCTCACTCGTAAAAGTGAAGGCAGAAAATTCACTTTATACCCCCCATTATCCTCAACAAAGGATACGCAAAATCTCAGTGTGTCAGGAAATGTGCCATGAAGCGCTTGTGCAGACGGGTTTCTGTAAGCCAGCGCTGGGGCTGCTCTGCGTGAGATATTCCCAGTGTTCCCGCGCTGAGGAGGGGATAATGGTGACTGTGAAATGGAGCACCAGGTTTGAGCGGGGATGAGCTGCTGGGGCTCAGGGGACCCCGCGATGGCAGCTTCGTGGGGCTGGAAACTGGTGCTGAGGTGGGGCTGGGGCTGCTGGCCGGTGTGGGCGATGCTGGGGACGTGGTGGTGGCACAAGAGCCTTTGGCTGTTGCGGTGAGACGTGGAGCTCCTGGCCCTGGGCTGGGGGGAACATGGTCAGGCGCTGGTTGTGCTGCTGGGGTCACTGAAGGATCGGAGAGCTTGATCTAATGCAGAGAGAATCACAGATGGTTTGGGTTGGAAAGACCTCCCCAGCTCCCCAGTGCCCCCCCTGCCATGAGCAGGGACATCTTCACCAGCTCAGGTTGCTCAGAGCCCCGTCCAGCCTGGCCTGGGATGTCTCCAGGGATGGTTCATCCACCACCTCTCTGGCCAACCTGGGCCAGGCTCTCACCACCCTCAGGGCAACAATTCCTTCCTCATGTCCAGCCTGAATCTCCCTCCTTTAGTTTAAAACCATCACCCCTTGTCCTACCACAACAGACCCTGCTCAAAAGTCTGTCCCCATCTTTCTTATCGGCCCCTTTTAAGTCCGGAAAGGCCGCACTAAGGTCTCCCTGGAGCTTCTCTTCTCCAGCTGAACACCCCAGCTCTCTCAGCCTGTCCCCAGCAGAGCTGTTCCAGCCTCGGGTCATTCCTGTGGCTCCTCTGGCCCCTCTCCAGCAGCTCCATGTGTGTCCTGTGCTGGGGACCCAGAGCCGGACCAGCACTGCAGGGGGGTCTCAGCAGAATGGGGCAGAGGGGCAGGATCCCCCAAAACCTGCTGCCCACAGGGCTGGGGATGCAGCCCGGGGTGCGATCGGCAGCCCATGACCGATCTTTCATCCACTGTATAGTCTCGTTAGGCTCTGAATTCTCCATGGAAGTCCTTGTGTATCATCCGGATGTGGTTTGTGGTTCTTGAACGTGAGCAGAGAGCAGCATCCCCTGGGATGACGGAGCTTCGCTGCTCGGCTGTGTTCAGACGGGCCCCGTGGTTCATCCTGCACCGCGGCGTCTTCTGTGCTGCCCCCACTCCTGGTAATGAAACAAAATCCCCCGGGAGAAATTTCCATCCTCAAGTAATTAAGGAAAGGACCTGCCTGATTACCCTTGTGTGCCTGCATCTTTAAAAGAGAAGGGTGCTGGGAGTGTTTCAGTGCATTGGCGCGTGGCTTTATTGTGGAGCACGCAGAGTATGAATCCATTTGCTATCTCCTCTCTCCTGTCCCCATCTATTGCATCGCCCAGTTCTGCTGCTGCTTCTTTCTCCTGGAGGCGGGACGGGAGTTAAAAAAGTGAGTTTTGTCTGAACTTCTGATTATTTCCAGGTTGTCATATAGCAGAGAAAGCAAAGGCAAAGATGGGGCTGGTCCCTGTGTAATCAGGTGTGGAGGGATAAGAAGGATCAAGCGTCTGCACTTGCGCCACAAGGTTAACAGCAATGGAATAACATTCATGTTGTACGAACACGAGCTTGAGAGCTCTGCATGAATTCTGTATTAAACGCCAGCCTTGTTTCAGAATACTGGTAGAAATACAGGGTGTTTCAAAAAGATGGACCCAACGTGAAATCACGACTGCTTTGAAACTGGGTTCCTCTTTTTGGAATCCCCTGGAGTAGCAGTGAGCAGACTCAGCCAGCGGGAAGCTTTGCAGCCGTTTATAGTTGGGTTTCCTACCCGTTCCTGGTATGTACTGCTTCTCTATGAGAAAAACACCATGTGTAAATGAGTTTCAATGTGCGTTTGTTCTTTCCCTGGTAGTGCCACCACTCCCGGCTCTGGCCGCGCGGTGCCGGGTGGGAGCGCAGCGATCAGCGCCCGTGTCCCACAGAGTTGTGCTGTGCGGGGGTGATCGCAGCGTCACAGCATGTCGTGGGTTGAAGGGCCCTGGAAAGCCCATCCAGTGCAATCCCCCCATGGAGCAGGAACACCCAGATGAGGTTACACAGGAAGGTGCCTTTTTCCTTTTTTCCCATCCCTCTGGGATCGGCTTTAGCACCAGGTGCTGCTGCCTGGGCCTGCCTGCTCAGCTGTGGACAGAGTTCATGAGGAATTGCTTTGAGTATCTTTAATTTCTACTTTACATATATATATTTACTAGTAGTGTATTAGTATTTAGTTATTTTATTAAACTGTGTTTACCTCAATCCAAGTTTCTCCCTTCCCTTTCAATTCTCTCCCCATTTTGGGGGGTGTTGAGGGGCTGAGTGAGCGGTTGTGTGGTTGTATTCCCAGCTTGGGTTCAACCACAACACCGCTGGGCTCTGCAGCCCTTCCCTAGTTTTCTCAGCAAGACAACAAGGATAAACATTTCCATGCTGATCTATAAAGATCAAGACGAGAAACCCGTAGCGCAGCAGATGGGCTGCAAAGCAACACATGGGGGAGCCGCATCCCTGGTCAGACACTGAGTCCTGTGTCTGCGCGGGGCTCCCCACAGGCCCTGTCCTACCACAGAAAGAACATCAGCCTCCAGTGTTCACAGCCAGGAGCAGCAGCTCAGCACATCCTGGGCCTGGGAGACACGAGAGTTTCTCTGCGGAGGTTGTGGAAGAGAATCACCCTGGGGACAGCAGGGTGACCATGAGCCAGCACTGGGCCCTTGTGGCCAGGAAGCCAATGGTACCTGGGGTGGGTTAGAAGGGGGTGGTCAGTAGGTCAGAGAGGTTCTCCTGCCCCTCTGCTCTGCCCTGGGGAGACCACACCTGGAATATTGTGTCCAGCTGTGGCCCCTCAGTTCCAGCAGGACAGGGAACTGCTGGAGAGAGTCCAGCGCAGCCACCAAGATGCTGAAGGGAGTGGAGCATCTCCCGTGTGAGGAAAGGCTGAGGGAGCTGGGGCTCTGGAGCTGGACAAGAGGAGACTGAGGGGGGACTCATTCCTGGGGATCAATCTGGAAAGGGGGAGTGTCAGGAGGATGGAGCCAGGCTCTTCTGGTGACAACCAGTGACAGGACAAGGGGCAATGGGTGCAAACTGGAACACAGGAGGTTCCACTTGAATTTGAGAAGAAACTTGTTGGGGGTGAGGGTGTCAGAGCCTGGCCCAGGCTGCCCAGGGGGGTTGTGGAGTCTCCTTCTGTGCAGACATTCCAACCCGCCTGGACACCTTCCTGTGTAACCTCATCTGGGTGTTCCTGCTCCATGGGGGGATTGCACTGGATGAGCTTTCCAGGTCCCTTCAACCCCTCACATTCTGGGATCCCCTGAACAGCAGTGGATTTGCCTGTAAACGCTATTTAAATTAACATTCCCGGTTGGCAGGCAGCGAGCGATAACCTGGCAGTTGTCTGGCGTGTGTGCTGCCGGTTGCCAGGCTGTGGCTCACAGCAGATTCCTGTGAAACACTCGTGGCTGCTCCCCTGGGAGCACAATGACTCAGACGCTGCTTGTGGGCCCGGCTGGCTCCAGCATCCTCCTTATGCTGCGGGCGAGTTCGCTGAAGCGTGCGCTCAGAGACGTGGAGGTTCAGATGCAGCCTCTGACGTACGTGCCCAAATTTTACCTGTTGTTGTGTAGCTGCAGTGGGTGAAAGCCCCCGGTGCAGGACACGCTGGGATCGGAAGGATGGGAACACGAGTCTCTGGGTGCCGCTCGCCCTGCGCTTTGCCGTCAGTGCCGGGACACGTTTGGGCCCTGCAGTGACCCACATTCACACTGCAAAGCGGAACAGCCCCAAGGGTGATGAGAATTGAGCATTTAAGATGCAGAGTCGGGTGTGCTGGTTCCTGGGGATGATTGCGAACGAATGATTTTGAGATAATGGGGGAAAGATCTCGAGGAAAAGCCAGCGAGCGCACTTCAAGAGGTCATTTTTCTGGGTGTAAGTTGTGTTTGTATTTTGCTCTGGAGGTGCTGGCAATCCGGAGGGACACAGGTGGTGTTGTCCTTCCCGGCTTAGGAGAGAGGCCTCAGGTCAGTGTTTGTGCAGCGTCCCGTTGAGTTTTTGTGGCCAAGCCGGTTTGCAGAGCTGTGCGCTCACTAGCCCGAGTGTTTCGGCACGCGGTGAAGCGGGATGTTCCGTGCCAGGACATAGCATAACCGGGTCCCACTCCTCTCGTACCTGTGCTGCTCGGTGGATCCAAAGCAGCTCTCCAGCTGCCGGGGTTGCAGACGTGTGCTCTGGTTTCGGAGCTGGGTTGTGCTCTCCCTGAGCTCCCGCTGGGTGCTCATGCTGTGGAACACACTGAAATGCAGCCTGGGAAGCGGGTGCTGCGCAGAGCAGCCGCGGGGCCCTGGCAGGGCCTGCGCCCGGTGCCGGCTGCGCTGTGAGGAAAGGGCAGGCTGGGCTTTAGGGAGACGAGGCTGCTCAGAAGTGATGTGGAGCCTTGGGGATGAAAGGAAATCTTAGCAGAGAAATTCCACAAGCATCCGCTGTGCTTGCCTGTTTCAATGAACATGCTTGGGTTGCTCGTGGCTTCCTGCGTCCTATTAATCTCCAGCAGAGCTGCACAGGTACAGCTACAAAATCCGTGTGAGCAACATCTCACCAGCACCTGATGGTAAATCTCTGCTGTGGTATCACCAGAGTCAGAGCTGCGGAGCTGGTAGATAAAAATGTTTTATTATGAGAGAAGGGAACGGAGCTGGTGAGGGGCTGGAGCACAAGTGTGATGGAGCGGCTGAGGGACCTGGGGGTTCAGCTGGAGAACAGGAGCTGAGGGGAGACCTTCTGATCTCTGAACTGCCTGAAAGGAGCTTGGAGCCAGGGGGGTCGGGCTCTGCTCCCCAGGAACAAGCGCCAGGAGCAGAGGAAACGGCCTCAAGTTGCGCCAGGGGAGGTTGAGGTTGGATGTGGGAACAATTTCTTCCCCAAAGGGCTGTGGGGCATTGGAACAGGCTGCCCAGGGCAGTGCTGGAGTCACCATCCCTGGAGGGCTGGACAGACGGACATGAGGTTCTCAGGACATGGGGCAGTGCCAGTGGTGGGGAACGGTTCAAGTCCATGATCTTGAGTGGCTTTTCCAACCAAAATTATTCTGTAATCTACTTTTTCACCCTCTTCTCTTCGTTCTGTTGATAAATCTCTCTTCTGAGTTCCTACAAAGGGATTTCATTGTATTATATGTAGTAGAATTTCTTACAGCTGTTGAGAAGCAGGAGCATCGTTCTCTTGCGTGTCACTGTCGTACCGTAGCTCCAGTTTTCCTTCAGAACCAGAAAGCAGGTCTTTAAATTGTGATGTTTTCTGTACTTTGACTGCACTGTGATGTGCTGCTGGTCTGTTGGGCTGCAGAACGTGAGCTGCTAAAATGTGGGCTCAGGAGTTTTATACCAAAGGCCTTTTTAGGTAACCAGTGCTGGTAAGTTGTCTTGTCAAGGTCTGTTTTGATTTGTGGTATTAAAGTAGCTGAAACAGCTTTTTCCAATTAAAAAGAAAAAACAAAAGAGAAAAATGCTGCAAATAATATGTTAACAAAGAAGATCTTGGAAGTTTTATCCAAAATCCGGCATTCTGCGAATTGTTGTGATGTAAGAGCTTTGCTGTACTTGGGGTAGGGTGCCTGAGCCATGATGCCCATCTGAAATCTCTAGTGCTGTGTCCTACGTGCTGTTGACGTTTAATTTAATGTCTGCAAGGGACGCAGGGCCGTCCATCCCCCATCGCTCCCGTGCACCGCTGTAGTTTTGTATCTCGTCCCATCCATTGGCTTTGTAAAGGAGCAGCAAAAACCCGCAGATGCTCCGCAGCGTCCAGCGCTGTGTGGTCTCTGTCCACTTCAACCTCCCGTCAGCTTTCTCGCCTGGCCCCCGTGCTCTCCCATATGTGCAGCGCTCAGATTAGCGCAGAAAGTGGAGAATCAGGAAATCTGCCCGGATCACGTTATGCAATAGTTGAGCTGCCGGCGGTGAATAAGCACATTGGTCTGACCACGAGGGCTTTGAAGGGCACCGCGGACTTTTTCTTCTGCGTGCAGAAGTCGCTCAGGGCTGGGTCAGGTGCCTGCCCCATGTGTAATGAAATAGAACAAGGGCAAGTGTAGAGTCTTGAATCTGGGCAGGAACAACCCCAGGTTCCAGTGTAAGTTGGGGAATGACCTATTAGAGAGCAGCGTAGGGGAAAGGGACCTGGGGGTCCTGGGGACAGCAGGGTGACCATGAGCCAGCACTGGGCCCTTGTGGCCAGGAAGCCAATGGTACCTGGGGTGGGTTAGAAGGGGGTGGTCAGTAGGTCAGAGAGGTTCTGCTGCCCCTCTGCTCTGCCCTGGGGAGACCACACCTGGAATATTGTGTCCAGCTGTGGCCCCTCAGTTCCAGCAGGACAGGGAACTGCTGGAGAGAGTCCAGCGCAGCCACCAAGATGCTGCAGGGAGTGGAGCATCTCCCGTGTGAGGAAAGGCTGAGGGAGCTGGGGCTCTGGAGCTGGACAAGAGGAGACTGAGGGGGGACTCATTCCTGGGGATCAATCTGGAAAGGGGGAGTGTCAGGAGGATGGAGCCAGGCTCTTCTGGTGACAACCAGTGATAGGACAAGGGGCAATGGGTGCAAACTGGAACACAGGAGGTTCCACTTGAATTTGAGAAGAAACTTGTTGGGGGTGAGGGTGGCAGAGCCTGGCCCAGGCTGCCCAGGGGGTTGTGGAGTCTCCTTCTGTGCAGACATTCCAACCCGCCTGGACACCTTCCTGTGTAACCTCATCTGGGTGTTCCTGCTCCATGGGGGGATTGCACTGGATGAGCTTTCCAGGGCCCTTCAACCCCTCACATTCTGGGATTCTGTGGGTGCTGATTGACAGGAGCTGATTTCCCATGCCGATTGGCACGGGGAGGTGACTTAGGGAACAAAAATCTGCACCGAAACAGTTTACTTGGGTGGGAAAGCAAGGCTGTTTAATATGACTTGAATTGATTTAGTGAAGTCACCTCGGAGACCTTTGTTTTGTGTAGAAGAGAAAATCAGTTTAGCAGTTCTCTGCGGGTGGGAAGTGTAATCTCTCCTGGGCACACGTCAGTGCGTGCTGCACCATGAGGGCGACTTTGGAAATTAAAATCTGTGCTTGATTTCATTTGGAGCCAAACTCACCCCCCTGCAAGCAAACGTAAGCACACTGTACATTGGGTTTGAACTTCACGTGGCTGCTGGAGGACGCGAACCGTGAGTGCTCAGGAGGAACCAAGGGGCTTTTGTTCTGCATGGCTCCTGTGTCTGGATGTGGCCCCGGTTCAGTCCGTTCTGCAGGAGTGTCAGGGCTGAGCAGGTGGGAGAAATGCTGACAATAGTGTAGCTGGGGCGGTGGGGAGCAGGGGAGCTGAGTTCATGTTCAGCCCAAATGGCTCCCTCTGCCTGACACAGCCCCAGCAGTGAGGGGGGTGAGGATCGCCCTGGATCGCTGCCCGTCCTCCCCTGGCGGGACCGTATCTCCATCTCCCCAGGAACAAGTGACAGAATGAGAGGAAATGGCCTCAGGTTGCGCCAGGGGAGGTTGAGGTTGAGGGGCTTTTCCAACCAGAATGATTCTGTGATTCTATCCCATGATGAACTTTGTCTTTCTGAGAACAGCTCTAGGCCACAGCTGTAAAACCTCCTTCTAGATACCTGGAGCCTCCTGCCTGCTGGTGTGTTACCTGGGGAGCAGGAGCACGGGGAACAGGGCCAGAAGGTTTAGGAAGCCCATTGCGACTCCTTGGTGGCTTTTGCAGATGTGGCGTGTGGACCGTGTTGGTAATTGGAGGTTCTCTGTGGCATGTGACGGGGCTGTCACCACGTTCAACGTGCAAATGGGCTTGAACCTCTCAGGGATACGTGGAGATGCTCCTGGCACCTGGGAATGGTCCGGTACTTGCCGAGCTGGTGTTGTGTGTCCTCATGTCGGCCTCCAGTGCCCAGCTGATGAGTCGTTCAGCTCCTGGCTTGGAAGATGTGATTGATTTTAAAATTTTGGAAAAGCTGTGGTCAGTGATCACTTTTCACAGGATCCCAGGCTGGTTGGGCTGCAGGAGCTCTGCAGATCCCCAGCCCAGCCCTGCTCACGCAGGGTCACAGAGCAGATCACACAGGTGGGTCCAGGCGGTTTGAATGTCTCAGAGCAGGAGACTCCACACCCGCTCTGGGCAGCCTGGGCCAGGCTCTGGCACCTCCCAGCAAACAAGTTTCTGCTCATGTTCACATGGAGCCTCCTGTGTTTCAGGCTGTGCCCGTTGCCCCTCACCCTGGCGTTGGGCACCACTGAACAGAGTCTGGTCCATCCTCTGACACCCACCCTGAGCTATTGATCCATTGATCAGATCTCTCTCAGCTTCTCTTCTCCAGCTCAACAGCCCCAGCTCTCTCAGTGTCTCCTCATCACAAAGATGCTCCAGACCCCTCAGCATCTTTGTGTCCCTGCGCTGGACTCTCTCCAGTAATTCCTTGTCCTTCTTGAACTGGGGAGCCCAGAACTGGACACAAACTCCAGATGTGGCCTCCCCAGGGCAGAGCAGAGCTTTTGGACTTCAGTGTGTTTGTGGAGGTGTCATTAGTGACCTGAGCTGAGCCGTGCAGCCGGTTGGTGGGTGGCCGGTGTTGAGGTGGAGGGAGCCTGCTAGCGGTGGAAAAAAGGAGTAATTGGGAATGCCCTGATAAAAGGTGAAGCTGGCTGAAGATGGGGAGGATTCTGTGTGTAGAGGGGGATCAGGGTCAGGGGAACACACTTGGCACCACCATGTAGAATCAGCAGAGACATCTGCCCAGCTGGAGCACCTGAAACCCAGGTGAGGATGAGCTGTCACCCTCTGGGTCTGGGCAAGCTGTATTTTTGATAGCAAATAGCTGGGTTAAAACATGTGGGGTAAAGAAACGAGGAAGAAGTGGAGGAAAATAGCAGAAGGGTGGTGGAGAGTCGTGGGGTTTGAAGCAGGGCTGTGTAACCGGTGATTCCAGGCTGTGGGCAAGGGTGCTTTTCACCTTCTGGAGCCTGAAGCAACCTCGTGCATCTGGGGTGAGGTCGTCTGAGTGTTTGGTGCTTTATAATGCAACAAATAGCCTTGAAGCCTTCAAAACCGGTTGGAAATAAGTGGGTTTTCCCCCCGCTTCATTTGTCCTGTTTGGAGAATACTTCAAGTGACAAGGTTGAGCTTCTGTAAGAAGCGCTCGGGTGCGTGAGGGGCAGCAGTTCTTACTGGAGCTCGCGCTGCAGGTTACTTACTGCCCCGAGTGAAGGGTTTTGGGAGGATCGTCCTCACACGTGGTGCTCCCAGCAGCTGCCCGCGGCCCATGGAGACTGCTCTGTGGAACGCTGAGGATGATGAGGGTGATGGGCCAAGGCCTGACCTGCCACTGGCTCCTGCAGTGTCCCCGGGGCGGCTCAAACAGGCGTCTGTCCAGGAGAGCTGAGGAATGACGGACTGGGGGACATTCCCGAGGAAGGGCTGTGCTGCTGGGCTGGGGGGCAAGGGACAGAGCCCGTAATTCCTGCAGTGACTGCGGTTCCTCCTGCATGTCTTCATGTCAGGAAAAGGGTCGGAGAGAGGACTCTGGAAATGACTTGGACAAGAGGCATTTAAAAGTACATGAGGTGATATATCCTGTGATAGCACCATCTTGCTCTCATCTCTTTCCCCAGGATGGCCACCTGGATTTAGGGGGTTTAAGGTCTTTAAAAGTCTTCTAGGACCTTTGACTAATGATGTGGGTGAAAATGGTGAACATGCTGGGCAAGATTAAGTTGTGTCAGGGAAGGAAAATGGGAAGGAACTGAATTTTCTAAGTGTTAGTAATGTCAGTTCTACATCAACTCTTTAACGGGCTTGTCCAGGAGGGGTCCCACCATGCTGCGCAGTGTGAATGCAAGGTGCTGCAAATGTGGGTGGTCCATGGGCGCTGGAGGAGAACATGGAACGTTTGTGGACCCCGAAGTGACCAAATGACAAGTGTGTTTATCGCAGTCCTGCTTTGTGGGCAGTGTGGCCAGGGGGACGGGGCGCTGGGCAGCGGGCCAGGCGTCCGGGTGGGTGAGGAATGAGTCGCCGCCATCCCTGGAGAGGTTGAAAAGGTGTTTAGGTGGGGTTCTCAGGGACATGGGTCAGTGCCGGGGTTGGTTATGCTTGGACTCGATGATCCTGAAGGTCTCTTCCAACTGAACTGATTTTGTGAGTCATGTTCTAAGAAGCGGCTGTCGGTTTCCGGGCGGCTCTTCCACAGCTGGTGTGCTCCGAACAAAGCGTCTCTGGGCGAGGGAGCAGCTCAGCCGGCGCGGTAACGGTTGGGCTTGGATCTCGAGGGTCTTTTCCAGCCAAAATGATCCTGTGAGTCTGTCATACCTGCTTGGCGAGAGGCGGTGTGGGACCAGAGCTGGCAAGGGGAAGGAGGAAAACTAATAAATAGAATAATGAAGTGATCACTTCAGCTTTGCTAAAGCTAAACTGTCTACAACTGCCTGAAAGGAGCTTGGAGCGTGGAGGACGTTGGTCTCTTCTCCCAAGTAGCAAGCGCCAGGAGCAGAGGAAACGGCCTCAAGTTGCGCCAGGGGAGGTTGAGGTTGGATGTGGGGAACAATTTCTTCCCCAAAGGGCTGTGGGGCATTGGAACAGGCTGCCCAGGGCAGTGCTGGAGTCACCATCCCTGGAGGGTTGGACAGAAGGACATGAGGTTCTCAGGACATGGGGCAGTGCCAGGGGTGGGTTATGGTTGGACTCGGTGATCCTGAGTGTCTCTTCCAACTGAAATGATTCTGTGATTCTCGAAAAGCCCATGGAGAGCTAAGAACATCTGAAGACGTAGAAATCCTTTGCTGATGGGGAGAGCAGCAGCTGCCGCGGGCGCTGGAGGGTCCCGGCTTGGAGGGAACGGGACTGGGAGCAGCAGACCCGGGCTGTGTGGCAGGGACACCCGGGCAGTGGGACGGACGGGGGGCTTCGGGCCTGGCCATGGCGCTGGGGACGGCTGTCAGCTCCGGGGTGAAGGTTCTCCTGGGTTTGTGCTCGGGACGGCAGCTTTACTGTCGCGGAGCAGTGACCAGTTAAAGTGCAACTTAAGAGTTTGATGACAAGCTTCGCTCTGTTACTGCATGGAGGAAACACACCAAGGAAACTGGGTGAGAGTGTTTTAGAGGGATTTCTACGGGGACAGGAGATGAGGAAGGGCAGCGGGAGACCCTCCCGTTGCATCCCGAGGGTCAGAACGGAGCCCCTTGCTTTCTAAACTCCTCCTCAGAGAGGAGTCTGGGTGCAGGTGGATCCCAACTTAGGCCTAGACTAATGGTTCATGTCTAAGAGACACAGAGGGCAAAGGAAAACAGGTAAGGGGTTATATGTATTTATGGCCAAAGGGTTATGTGCGCACACCTGATTTTTTACATCGCTGAGTGGGGAATTCAAAGTTCTATCGTTCTCTATCTTAACCTGCTTACAACAGAAATCCCTGGGTTTTGTACCCAGGTGTGCATCTACTTAAGCTAAATGATTAACATTGGACTTGAACTGGGCTCATCCGCTGGGCTGTGAGCAGTAAGCCCGTTGCCATACAGCTCACTCATTCAGCAGGGGAGCTCACAGCGGCTCCTCCAGGCCGTCGTGTTGACAGGACGGAGCGGTTGCCCCGTGGTCCGTTGCGGACGGTGGGAAAGGTCTGCACGAGACTCCTGCGCCCGCTCGGCACCGCGGTTCCGTCCCGCTCGCCTTCCCCTGGGGCTCCTGGAGGGAGGTCTGCAGTTCTGGCCTTTCCCTCCTCTGGAGCCTGCGCCAAACTGCTCTGGTTCGGATGGGGGGGTCGAGTGCACCCGCCACACATCTTTGCTCAAAAGATCTTCTCATACACAGGCAAAGGACAGGGATTGAAGGGAGAGGGTTGCAAAGAGCCACAAAGTCCTGGGTGCTGGAGGCGGGGTAGCAGGGAGAAGGGAGAAGAGCAGCAATGCAAATGCTATGAGAGAGGCCAGTGTGTGCAGTTGGTAATTTGACTCTTAGGGCAACCAGAATCAGCTCAGCAGGATGGGAAACCAGCAGCCTCAGTGCTGGGGATGATGAAAAGCTTGATCCAAATGCGGCAGCACTGTCCTTATTTTTCTCTTTGAGGAGCTTCTCTGGCTGTGTCAGCTTCGACGGGCTCGCTGCCCACTCGGGATGTTCCTGTGGGTCACAGTATCCCAGAGTGTCAGGGGTTGAAGGGCCCTGGAAAGCTCATGCAGTGCAATCCCCCCATGGAGCAGGAACACCCAGATGAGGTTACACAGGAAGGTGTCCAGGCGGGTTGGAATGTCTGCACAGAAGGAGACTCCACAACCCCCCTGGGCAGCCTGGGCCAGGCTCTGCCACCCACACCGCAAACAAGTTTCTTCTCATCTTCCTGCGGAACCTCCTGTGTTCCAGTTTGCACCCATTGCCCCTTGTCCTGTCACTGGTTGTCACCAGAAGAGCCTGGCTCCATCCTCCTGACACTCCCCCTTTCCATATTGATCCCCAGGAATGAGTCCCCCCTCAGTCTCCTCTTGTCCAGCTCCAGAGCCCCAGCTCCCTCAGCCTTTCCTCACACGGGAGATGCTCCACTCCATCACCCTCGTGGCTCTGTGCTGCACAGGGGCATCATGGCTGGGGTTTTGGGGACAGGCTGAGGACTGACGCTCCCTTTTCCCTCTGTTCCCATGCAGGACACAAGCAGAAATGGCCCACACGTGTCGCGGGACCATCAACCTGTCCACGGCTCATATCGACACAGAGGACTCGTGTAACATCGTGCTTTCCAACGGGGGAAGGACGTACCACTTGAAGGCGAACTCAGAGGTGGAGAGACAGCGCTGGGTGACGGCGCTGGAGCTGGCCAAGGCCAAGGCCATCCGCATGAGGAACAACCAGTCAGGTACAGCGTGTTTCGGTGTGCGAACGTGCAACCGGACCCTTCTTAAAACCTCCTCGTAAACCTGCTCTTCTGTGCTTGCTAAATTGTGCAGAAACCCTGGCAGATACTATTTCATATGCAATTAAAACTAGCTGATGGTTTCACAGAAACACAAAGGGTTTTGAACAATACCGTGTGCACCAAACGTCATCTCGTCTGGTCGCACAGCATTGAGCAGGTCTTTAAAGCTCCTGGTGATGACTGTAATTTGTAGAGAGGCAATAAAATGACCTAACGATGCTTCTGGAACGCAGATGTATGTGCCTTTCTCCTGGAGCCTTCGTGTGGGTCCGTGTGGACGGGGAAATGCTGCGAGGGGCACCGAGCGCAGTGCCCGGTGGCCACACAGGAGCACCAGTTCACAGCAAGGCGCCAGAGCTGTGCCTTTGTTATTCACCCGTGTCTTTGGATAGATTGGTAGATGAATGGCAGCCGCATTTAGCTGAGCTGTTTCTGTGTGTATTTCTCTCCCCTGCGCTGCGCGGTGTGTGGTGTTTGTGGGTGTACGCTGGGGACAGCGCGTTCCGTACCGCGGGCAGAGCCTCGTGCCCCGCGCGCGGCTCCTCCCCAGCGTCACTTCTACGGCTCCCTTGTGTGATGGGTTGGTTAGGTGCTTAACAAATGGAGTATTTTAGGGATATTTCCATGTTCAGAGCTCTTCTGGGATGAACACTTGCTTTTCTTCCACAAACAAGCATGGCTTCGTGTTGCAGAAAACAAACCCCGTGATCGTATTAAAAAGCCGGCTGCCTCCTCTGTCCTAAAACAAAACCACTCTTGGATCTTATCTTGAAATGCTGGAAATCGGGCTTTATGCAGGAGAAATGATGTAGCAAACACCTGATTTTGTAACGGTCTGATTAGAGTGAAAATGTTGCTTCAGAATATTTTAGAAAGAGAGCGTGGGCAGGGGGAGCCGTGCTGAGGTTGCACTTGCTGTCCCAGTCCAGGTTTAGGCTGCATGGTTGCCAACCGCTTTCTAATGCCGCAGGCTTAGGAAAACACGCAGTCAACATACAAACTAGTGTAACCGTGTTTGTGGAAGGCATCACGTTCGTGTTTGTGCCTGTGCAGCGGGGCCGGCGGTTTGGGGTGCTGGTTGCCCGTGGCACCGCGTGCGCAGGGTCGGTGCGTCACGTCGTGTTGTGCGGGGAGCAGCGGAGCGCCAGAGCGTTGGACCTGCGGCAGAATAAACCCCCAGTCCTGCACCGATGCGGGCTGGCTTTTGTATAATTAGCTGTCCCACAAGGTCATTCAGAAGTTGATTAGTGTGGGAGCCACTTACCCATTTCCCATAATTGTTTCGGTACGCTGTGTTCCGGAGCACTAGCATCTACAGATTTAATTACATAAAGTATTGTGAATGCTCTGCCCCTTAATATTTCAGCTCTGGAGTGTGTTTAGATACCGATGGAGGACACAGCCGGCGGAGGAGATGGTGGAAGGTTGCGGGCGCGCTGGGTTTGCCCGGCAGCGCTGTGGGGAGCGGGTGCGCTGGCTGGGCTTTGGATCAGGGTCTCGCGCGTGGGAGAGGGGGTCGTGGCCCTTTCCCTGCAGCTTTCCCAGCGCGGGGCCGTGGGCGATGCGGGGCCGTGCGGAGCCGCAGCGGGGCTGCGGGAGGATCCGGCGACGCTGCCGTGTGGTTATTTTGCTTTGTGTCTTTACCCAAAAATAGCAAACATAGAGATTTCCTGTTGTCAGGCTCTGGATGCGCTGACTTGCTGAGCGGAGCAGGCTCGGGATGTGGTTTCGGGGTGTCAGCGCTGCCGGTTTTGGGTGCGGATTCTTGTTCCTGCGCCGCCGGGCAGTGGTGCTGACTCAGCTGTTTGCGGGCAGCGCTGTGATCCGGGCCAGGGCTGTGATCCGGGCCAGGGTGCCGATGGGAGCTCAAAACCAAACCAAACTCCTGTTTTTCCAGGCGTTTCCCATAAGGAGCAAGGGGATAAACACTCTGTAACCAGACGCTGAATCCTTGTGCTGAACAGTTAGAGCTGAGGACATCGGGGAATTACTTTACACTTGAATGTTCCTCTGGCTTGATGGTGTTTTGTACCAATTAGAATCTTTTCATTAAGATAAAGAAAGACTGTGCGTTAGGTTTGCCTGTTTGACTTGAATCAGAATAAGATTCCCAGCATTGTGTCCCTGTCAGTGTCGGGTGTTGTGCAGAGCCCTGGGGTGGGTGTTCACAAGTGCGGGGACAGGACCATGGATTTGCTGAAGAAGTCCCTGAGTCCTTCAGGGCTGTTCATGTGGGGAGGCCGCTGAGTTGATGCCTGTGATCCTGAGTGATCTGCAGAGCCCAGGCTGGTGCATTGGAGCTGTGTCGACTGGTGGGTGTGAAGGGTGGCGAGCAGCTGTATGGGCCTGTGCCAATGAGGGACCGTCACAGAATCGGAGAATGGTTTTGGTTGAAGGGCCCTTCCCAGCTCCCCCAGTGCCCCCCCTGCCATGAGCAGGGACATCTGCACCAGCTCAGGTTGCTCAGAGCCCCGTCCAGCCTGGCCTGGGATGTCTCCAGGGATGGTTCATCCACCACCTCTCTGGCCAACCTGGGCCAGGCTCTCACCACCCTCAGGGCAACAGTTTCTTCCTCATGTCCAGCCTGAATCTCCCTCCTTTAGTTTAAAACCATCACCCCTTGTCCTGTCACAACAGGCCCTGCTCAAACATCTGTCCCCATCTTTCTTATCACCCCTTTTAAGTCCAGAAAGGCCACACTAAGATCTCCCTGGAGCTTCTCTTCTCCAGCTGGACACCCCAGCTCTCTCACCTGTCCCCAGCAGAGCTGTTCCAGCCTCGGGTCATTCCTGTGGCTCCTCCAGCCCCTCTCCAACAGCTCCATGTGCTGAGGGCTCTGTGGCTCTGGGAGGATGTGGCCGTGGTGGGTGGATGGGGACAGAGAAGCGGGTTTGTGTCTGATGTGCCTGCCCGTGGGAAGGACACACGGGACCGTCCTTACAGTGATCTCTGTTTGTGGGCCCTGCCCACAGGAGCCCGGCCCTGTCGTTCCCTTGGCTCTGTGAACGTGTGGTGGCCCTGCTGGAGGTGGCACGTCTGGGGAGGAGATGGTTGGGTTCGGATCAGCTGTTTCTGAGGTGTCTCCAGCTGACAAGCCCTGCCATGGTCTCACATGGAGCAGCTTTTCAGTTCCCATCACATCTCCTCAGGGACGGGGATGTCCCCGTGTCCTGCTGCTCTGGGGTGCTTTGGGCTCCTTCTCTCCTTGCATCCAAGAAGGGGCAACGTATTAGTGTGGAATTATGATGTTTTTCTATTTTAAAGCTTGACCTCTTTTTGGCAATGTTGTGAAGATGAACCGCAGTTGGATCGGCGCTGGAAATAACCCGCGCTCAGCGTGGGCTGGGCTCTCTGCTGGTCTGTGTCCCTGCAGTCCCGGGTCCCTCTCTGCTCTCCTGTCAGAGCGTTGCTGGGCTGTGTGACCCCCAAATCGGGTGAACTCACAGATATCTTGACTACTGGGAGACTATTTTGGGGTGGATGAAAAGAGCCTTTTCCCCCGGTAGTTCTCACGAAATAGATGCAGCAGCATTTTTAACTTGACTGCTGGCTGAGTGATGCTGTTTTCACAGGACTGATCTGCATTTCTATTTTTAAGAAATAGCAAAACCTCTACCCAAAGCACGTACGGGACGGGAGACTTTGCTGTTCCCTCTCGTGTGTAACCCAAGGAGCTCTGGTTTCCCCGTGCCGGGGCTATTTTGGTGAGGAGCCGGGACACGGGTCGGTACTGACGGGTGTGGGGTGAAGAAGCTCGATGTCCTCGTCCCCTTCGGTGTGAGCAGCCTGCCCGGTGACACCGGCTGGGTTGGTGGCAGAACGTGAGAGCGGAGCTGAGCCCCAGCTCTCTCCTCAGTTACCACGTGGTGCTTAATTCCTCTAAGATACATGTACAGTGTCACGTTAGACCCCAGACCCGGGCAGACAGGTCACCTCTGAGCTCTGCTCAGCCCCATCTGCCATTCCTGTTCCTAGTTGGGTTTATAAAGCGTTAATGAAGTCGTAATAAACTCGATTTGCCCCCGCGGTCCCCAGCTCCATCACCCCATGGAAAGAGGGAACGTGCTCGATGTGGCCCTGGTCTGTTGGTCTGTCCTGAAATCAGATTTCTGTCCTCGCCCTGTGTCCACGTTACTGTCAATAATTCCCGCTCCGCTTACCGTATCGTACCCACATCAGCCCTTGGGTTTTTCTCAGCTCCTGCATTGGCTTCTCAACAACGTCAACTTTGTAGAACAGCAGTGGCAAAAAATGCTTTTATCTGCTCCTTGTGCTCGGTCACCTCTGCAGTCATGGCTGGGAGGATGTGAATGGAAAGGTATTTGATGGCTGTGGTTCATATATATATGTATTTTTAACGGCAGTGAAAATATCCTTTCCTTTCAGCGCAGTATCATGGGATACAGGAATGAATTATGTGAATGGAGAATATATGAGAATTCTTTTCTCGGCAATGTGATTAGGGGGGCCTTCAGAAAAGCCTGCAAAGGGAGGGTAGAAATCTGTCGTTGGTCTTTTAAACACTGGGTGTTGTGTTGGGAGACTCCCCAGGATGAACTGAGGCTGCTTGGTGGCTGATCAGAGAGGTGAAGGACTCGGTGGCTTCTCCTGCGCCCTGCCCGGGGGTTCCTGGCACGAGAGCTTGAGTGAGATCTGCTCTGGGATTCGGATCATCGCCCAAACCAGTGCAGATTTCAGGCTGGTTGAAGGTGTTTTTTGTGTTTCTAGTACTAAAAAAGCAGGAGGTAACTGGGTAGGTCAGTGCTCGCTTCTGTGTCACAGAATCCCAGAATGTCAGGGGTCGGAAGGGCCCTGGAAAGCTCATCCAGTGCAATCCCCCATGGAGCAGGAACACCCAGATGAGGTTACACAGGAAGGTGTCCAGGCGGGTTGGAATGTCTGCACAGAAGGAGACTCCACAACCCCCCTGGGCAGCCTGGGCCAGGCTCTGCCACCCGCACTGAGAAGAAGTTTCTTCCCATATTTAAGTGGAACCTCCTGTGTTCCAGTTTGCACCCATTGCCCCTTGTCCTGTCACTGGTTGTCACCAGAAGAGCCTGGCTCCATCCTCCTGACACTGCCCCTTTCCATATTGATCCCCAGGAATGAGTCCCCCCTCAGTCTCCTCTTGTCCAGCTCCAGAGCCCCAGCTCCCTCAGCCTTTCCTCACACGGGAGATGCTCCACTCCCTTCAGCATCTTGGTGGCTGCGCTGGACTCTCTGCAGCAGTTCCCTGTCCTGCTGGAACTGAGGGGCCACAGCTGGACACAATATTCCAGGTGTGGTCTCTCCTGCCAAGGTGTCATGGCTCGGCAGCCGCCGGTGCAGCAGCAGAGGTGGCCTGAAGTGTCCGTGGGACACCAGAGCTGGCACCGCATCTGCTGCCGGGGCCTCTGCAGGGCCCTGGGGCCGGGGCTGGGGGTGACAGTCTCAGCTGCACTGGGCAGTCTGGTTTGTTCCTTTAGCCGGTCTCGCTTTCCAGTTAGCGTCTGAAACCACTGGTGTTACGGGTTGTGCTGGTTTGACTGAAAATGAGTCAGTTTTCTCCATGCAGTTACAAACCTTTCTTTTCCATGGCTCACACACTCGTTGCTTGGGCTTAGTCTGAGAACCAGAGAGAACAGCCCAGCAGAGTTAATGTTCTCATTGCTCTGGTCTGAGAGCCAAGGACACTCTGAGCTCTGCCCACAGGTGTGGGGCAGCGAGGAAGGGGCTGGACGGACAGAGCTGGACTGACACCCAGACTGACCGTGGGAGTGCTCCAGCCCCTTGGTGTCATGCTGATTATTCAAGGAGAGTTGGGATCTTCACCTTCCTCTCTCTCTCTCTCTCTCTCTCACGTGTTCTTCTTCGCTCTTTTTGCAGAGCTGGGGAGTTCGATTTGGGATGTTTAGTTCAAGTTTTTGCCATTTTGCAGAGGCCTTTCGATCACCGAAATGCCCGGCTGTGCGTGAGCAGCTCTGCGTCCCCGCGGGTTCTGTCAGAGCAGCTCACATCGCCGCTGGCCTTGCTAAGCCGTCCTTGCTCTGATCCTGCCGTTAAGCTTGGCTTTTGGGGAGTGGATGCTGTTAAACAGCTGGTGAGTCCCAGCCCAAAGATGACTCTCCCCTTGGCTCTTGCCCAGCGTGCAGCAAATATTCCCCCCAAGCTTCAAAATCCCCATTCCCGTGTGGGTGGCACGAGTGGGAAGGATGATCCGTGTCATCACTTCGCTTCCGTGCTTGCTAATATTAGCTTGATTTGTCATTTTGGTGGCTGTTATAACTGCAGTTGGGATGCAGGTGGATGTGGATGGTCCCGCACTGACCGCCAGCGCTGAACTGCTGATTTTAATGTTCTGCCGGGTTGGATTTGAACTGGAACTGGAACGAGAAACTAAGCCGACGGCCAATAATTCACACCAAAGGCAGCGGAGGTCCCATCGACGGGCTGCGTGGGACCCCCAGCCCTTCGTGGCGCTTCTCCAATAAAGAACAAGGCGGATATCAGATGGGGACAACTGGTCACATCCTGATTTCTGACCCTTGTTGCCCCCTGATGAAGCCTCCCACCCCCCAGCTCTCGTGCCCTGACCTCGTGCTGGCTGCTGGAGACACACTTGTTACCTACATTTTTAAGGCAAGCAAGTTTCACCTGTAATTAGCTCTTAATACAGTTTTTCATAACGTAACAAGGATTTTCATATGATTGCAAGCACCGAGCGGGAGCATTTCCAGCTCACATAATTCAATGTATTTTGGTGTTATTTTTAGGCATTTAAAATTCCCAAGTGCCTTTTTTTTTCGTAACTGGCACAGAAAAAGGCTGTTGGAGGAAAATCAGTTTTGAGCTCTGGAAATACTAACAATTCTTACTAGTCAGAATGAGTCATTAGATGAAAGCTGATGCCTTCGAAACGCCTCTTTGGTGGCCGGTGCTGTTTGACACGAGGGGCTGAAAGGAACCCCTCATGGGGCTGCGTGTCTGATGGAGAAGCAGCTCCTGATCCACAGAATGGAGGACACCATCGGTGTGTGGCTTCCCGGCCCCGCGGGATGTCTGATGTCCCTTGGGATCAGGTAGAGGAGACATCTGAGGGGATGTGGGAGCGCAGTGCTGTCAGTCAGGGCCCTGTGGAGTTTCATCCAGCGCTGTCAACAAGGCCAAGTGCAAGGTCCTGCACCTGGGTCGGGGAACACCCGGTGTCAGTCCAGGCTGGGGATGGAGGGATGGGGAACAGCCCCCAGGAGAAGGACTTGGGGTGCTGGGGGGTGAGAGACGGACATGACCTGACCATGTGCACTTCCAGCCCAGAAACCACCCATGTCCTGGGCTGCGTCTCCAGCATCCAGCTCTAGAGTCAGGACAGACATGGAGCTGCTGGAGAGGGGCTGGAGGAGCCCCAGGAATGACCCAAGGCTGGAACAGCTCTGCTGGGGGACAGGTGAGAGAGCTGGGGTGTTCAGCTGGAGAAGAGAAGCTCCGGGGAGACCTTAGTGTGGCCTTTCTGGACTTAAAAGGGGCCCAGAAGAAAGATGGGGACAGACTTTTGAGCAGGGTCTGTTGCAATAGGACAAGGGGTGATGGTTTTAAACTAAAGGAGGGAGATTCAGGCTGGACATGAGGAAGAAATTGTTGCCCCTGAGGGTGGTGAGAGCCTGTCCCAGGTTGGCCAGAGAGGTGGTGGATGAACCATCCCTGGAGACATCCCAGGCCAGGCTGGACGGGGCTCTGAGCAACCTGAGCTGGTGAAGATGTCCCTGCTCATGGCAGGGGGGGCACTGGGGGAGCTGGGGAGGTCCCTCCAACCCAAACCATCTGTGATTCTAGATTTGTCGCCTCTGAGCTCAGTCCAAGGGGATGAGGAACTCCATAGAAATGACCTTTGCTTGTGCCTGGTTTTCTTAAACCACCTCCCCAACTCTGGAGATCTGTTATGCCCCAGCATCCCATAGTGCAGCTCAGGGATGCTGCAGTGGCTGTTGGTTGCTCGGAGCGGGCGATGCAGCAGGAGCAGGTTGCCCTCTCCTGGCACGTTCCTTCCGTGGAGCCCTGACTCTCCATGATGCTCAGCAGGGCTTGCGTGAGGCTCCTGAGCTCTTACTGAGAGCTGTCCCTGCAGACAGCCCGGCCTTGATGAAGGTGTTTCCTTGCCGGTACTCGACCTTGCAACTGGCCTTTCAAGACCCTGCTCGAGCGCTCTCAGTGAGGCAGGAGATCCAGCTCTGCTGGTGGGGAGTTGCAGCTGCTCCTCTCCCAGCATCCCAGCTCCTTCCCCAGCCCCAGGTGTGTTTCAGGCTGCTCATAGGACACAGAGCACCGCGGGGACCCCAAAACATGCACCGCACCGAGACACCGGGGTGGGACCGGATCGTCCCACCAGCTGCGCTGGTGTCTTGTGGTGCCTCGTCTGCTCCCGGCGCTGACACCGGCAGATGCTCCTTTGATTTTAGTAGTGCTTAAGTTAAAATGGTCACGCTAGGAAGTGAAGATCAGCTTCAAGAGGATAAAATGCCACTTGTATTCTTCTCGGCTTTTTGTGCCGTTTCAAGAACATCTCTCTTGCGTAGTGACTTGTATTGGTGAGAGGTGGGGTGTGTGGAGGGGTGTCTGGGGGGTCTGAGCCCCTGGGCTGAGCACGTCGCATCCCGCACCCCTCGGGAAGGCTCCGGGGTCCCCCCTGGCTGGGAGGGGAGTTGGGGGGTGCAGGAATTGGGGCTTTAATGAGGTGGTGGTGCAGTGACCCTGCAGACGGGACTGCTCAGGGCTGCCGGGGGCGCTGCAGGGCAGGTGGCAGCAGAGCAGAAAGGTGGCTCATAGTGTCCTGGGGCAGCAGGGCTTGGGGACGGGGCCGGACTGGGTGTCGGTGGGGATGGGTCACGGTCTGGGAGCTTTGCTGAGCCCTTCACTGGTGGGTCCTGGGGCACGAAGCTGCACAGGAGCTGAGGCTGGGTGGCACCTCTGCAGGTCACGCAGTCCTGGGAAATGCGTTATCTGCAATTAGAAATCTCAGCAGTTTCATTCGCATAGCTCTGATTGAGCGTGGCTTGCAGTTCTAGGCTTCCAAGTTCAAGAAGGACAAGGAATTACTGAAGAGAGTCCAGTGCAGGGACACAAAGATGCTGAGGGGTCTGGAGCATCTTTGTGATGAGGAGACACTGAGAGAGCTGGGGCTGCTGAGCTGGAGAAGAGAAGCTGAGAGGGATCTGATCAATGGATCAATAGCTCAGGGTGGGTGTCAGAGGATGGACCAGACTCTGTTCAGTGGTGCCCAATGCCAGGGTGAGGGGCAACGGGCACAGACTGAAACACAGGAGGCTCCATGTGAACATGAGCAGAAACTTGTTTGCTGGGAGGTGCCAGAGCCTGGCCCAGGCTGCCCAGAGCGGGTGTGGAGTCTCCTTCTCTGAGACATTCCAACCGCCTGGACCCACCTGTGTGATCTGCTCTGTGACCCTGCATGAGCAGCGCTGGGCTGGGGATCTGCAGAGCTCCTGCAGCCCAACCAGCCTGGGATCCTGTGAAAAGTGATCACTGACCACAGCTTTTCCAAAATTTTAAAATCAATCACATCTTCCAAGCCAGGAGCTGAACGACTCATCAGCTGGGCACTGGAGGCCGACACGAGGACACACAACACCAGCTCGGCAAGTACCGGACCATTCCCAGGTGCCAGGAGCATCTCCACGTATCCCTGAGAGGTTCAAGCCCATTTGCACATTGAACGTGGTGACAGCCCCATCACATGCCACAGAGAATCTCCCATTACCAACACGGTCCACACGCCACATCTGCAAAAGCCATCAAGGAGTCGCAATGGGCTTCCTAAACCTTCTGGCCCTGCAAGCCCAGCCAGGCTGGGATGCTGTGGCTCTGTGGCTGTGTCCTGGTGAATGAGTCGGGGGGTGCAGGTTGTCGCTGCGGGGTTAGCGCTGACCCTGCGTCCTTACTTCAGGTGTTTGATTTTTTGCAGTGTATTTCTTGCAGGTCACAGCCCGTGTGATGTCTAAAATACAACCTCCCGCAGCGAGCGCGCTGCTGGGATGTCGGCTCGGCCGGTGGATCCGCGTATTGGCCGAGGGGTCACGCTGAGCCGAGCCAGGGACACCTGCGGCTGCGGAGTGACAGCTCCCGTGCTACCCGGGGAGGGAAGGTCCGTGTGTCCCTGCACGACCCGATGTCGTTAGTCCGGACGGGGTGTGGGCCGTGGGAGATCAGCCGCATCTGTCTGCTGAAGTTCACCAAAGGGAACAGTGAGATAATTAATCACCTTTATCCTGGAGGCCTTGAAGCGTGTCTGGCTGATGAGCGGGATGAAGCAGACAGCAGGGCTGGCTTCCCTGGCTTTTCAAGTGTTCTGCAAGTGCCTCCCACCTCACCGAACATCATCTGTGAAAGGGCCGAGAAAGCCTCTGGGGGCCCCAGGGCAGAGGTGGCTCACAGGAACCCCCTCCCGGGACCTGCCCCGAGGAGCTGGGGGTGACCGCCATCACTGGGAACGTGTCCCTGTCGCGCTGGTGGCTCCTCTGCTGAACACCACCTGCTGCTTGTGGGGATTTCCTCTTTGGCATCCCAGTTAAATGTCCGTATTTTGGGATGGGGGCTAGAAAAAATCCCAAGGTCTTCAGCCAGAGCGTGTTTTACTGCTGGAATCATAGAATGACGGAACAGTTTGGGTTGGAAGGGGCCTTCCAAATTCATCTAGCCCAACCCCCTGCCACGAGTAGGGACGCCTTCAACTAGAAGCCACAGCGGATCTAATTAACAGACTGACCTGTTAATTAAAGCGATCAGAAGGAATGAGCCGTGCAGACATCCCACCAGCAGCCCTTGGGCGAGGACCAGCGATGCTCCAGGAACAGGAGGAGAAGCTGTTGCAGATGTTACAAGACCCTTCAACTGCAGTTTACGATGGAGCAAGAAGAAATAGGAAACTAACCTACAAGGGGGTTTTCAAAAGGCGGTTGAGGGGGTTTAAATAGGATGGAGCACAAACGGCGCTTACCAAAAGCACTTTGTGGTTGTGATGGTACAGGTTTGGTGATGCAGGAGATGTCTTCTGGTAGCAGTGGGAGATGCTCCCGCTGTACCCATGATTTTCCGGAGCACGTTGGGGACGGTGGGACGCGTGTCCCTTTGGGTGGGAAGGAAATGCCGTGTCTGAGCTGCCGTGGGCAGGTGCGGTGGCGGATCGGGTGGTTGATGGGTGTTTTCCTTGCTGTGGTGGAAGGAGGTGGCAGAGGATGCACAGGGGCTTCCCCAAAGATCAACTCAGCACCGACACCTGCCTTTTGCCGTGTGAAATGACTTCTCACGGTGCTGTAATAACGTTACCGTGGCGCGGATGCCATTCATGGAGATGAATAACCCGTGAGTTTTGACCTCGGTTATTAGATTTGTAGCTTCAACTGAAAATTCAGCTTTAAGGAGCCTTGCCAATTCTAAACTAATCTCTCACTCCGGCACTAACTCATTCACTGGGAACTTAAATATTCATTTAGAGCTAAAGCTGGACAGGTTGTTAAGGGAAAACAAGGAGGAATGAAGGCATGACAGTGTGATAAAAATCCAATTTATGATTCTCCCCTGAATGAACTGATCAGAGCTTAAAGTGCTGACAGAGCCCTGGGGTGCATTGGGCACACAGCACAGCGGGGACGTGGCACAGCCGTGTCACATCCCACCCAGGGGATGGGGAGAGGTGACTCGGATCCATCGCTCCTCGTACTTACAAAAGAGTAGACGCGATACTCAAGGTCTGTAAATAAAAAGGTCCTCCTCTTCCTTTCTGCCTTCTGCAACTCTTGCATTTTATTAGAACTCCGCTCAGCAAGTGGTCTCATCCTGCCCTGCCTGCCCTGCGTGAACTCGGGGAGCCTTGACCCACAGAAGCGTTTTCCTGCTCTGATTCACTGCTTGGCATCTGTTAGTAAGCAGCACAGACAAAAGATGCCGGAAGATTAATGTCTTGCTGGAAGATGAACGTCTTGCTTTAAAAAAGGAAGGGTAAAAATAAGTCAGGTTGCCCCCCTGCCTCCCGCCTCTGCTCCCTGTGCCCGGCTGCAGGGTGGATGTGCTTGGGCTGAACCGACTGCTTTGGCGTGAGCGCGGCGGCCCAGCGGGTCTGGACGCTCCGGCAGGACGTGGCTGAGCCGGATCGCCTCTTGGGACCGTCCGAGGTGTTTGCTCATCGACACTGTGGGGAAGGGCTCCAGGGTTCCGGTCCACGTGGAGGCCCTGCCGGCAGGACTGTGCTGTTACACTGGGGGCTGTGAGGAGCTGAGCTACTGTTCTTGGTGCTGGTGAGGCCTCCACCTTGGGTCCCTCGTCATAAGAAGGACATTGAGGTACCAGAGAGAGTGCAGAGGAGGCGATGAAACTGGTGGGGGGCTGGAGCACAAGTGTGATGGAGCGGCTGAGGGACCTGGGGGTTCAGCTGGAGAACAGGAGCTGAGGGGAGACCTTCTGATCTCTGAACTGCCTGAAAGGAGCTTGGAGCCAGGGGGGTCGGGCTCTGCTCCCCAGGAACAAGCGCCAGGAGCAGAGGAAACGGCCTCAAGTTGCGCCAGGGGAGGTTGAGGTTGGATGTGGGGACAATTTCTTCCCCAAAGGGCTGTGGGGCATTGGAACAGGCTGCCCAGGGCAGTGCTGGAGTCACCATCCCTGGAGGGCTGGACAGACGGACATGAGGTTCTCAGGACATGGGGCAGTGCCAGGGGTGGGTTATGGTTGGACTCCATGATCCTGAGTGTCTCTTCCAACCAAAATGGTTCAATGATTCTGTGCTGTTGGAGCCAAGCTGCTCATTTCCCACGGAGGCTGTTGTCATTGTTCCTGTGACCGCGCTGGATCGAGCAGCCTCTGTCCCTTTGGGAGCCCTGGTGGCCGCTGTCCTGGCACAGCCCGGTGTGTCCACGCGGTGCGGCCATGGGAGCTGCCGTGGCACTCGTACCTGCGCTCCGGGCCGCACCAGCCCGTTTTCTGTTCACAGCCTTGTGGCAATGTCCCCGCTGGAAATGGGCTGGATTAAAGTGACACTGGGGCATTTAATCCCTGTTGTTCGGTGAGTCCCAGGCCCAGCTGCTCCGTGTGCTCCTCATGGTGCCCACGCTCGTGCAGATCTGCGGTAACACCTGGGTCGTGGTGGTGACACTGATAGCAATTTGGACAAACGCTGGTGGCAAAACAGGCTCAACTACCCCAGAAAACTTTCATGTCTCCTCCGGCGAGGCTTCGGTGCTTTATAGTCCCTGGATCGAAACAGGCGTATCTGGCCATTCTTCATTTTGCTGGCGAGTCGTTCAAACCGCACTCAATGTTTCTAAACTTACAGAGCTTGTTTTGCTGCAATCAGTAAGCCAAGCTGAAGAAAAATGGCTTAGTGGAAATATTAAAACGTGTTCAATCCAATCCTGCAGCAATGCTGACAGATACATTGTGCTACAGCCGTTGCCGCTGATCAGGTGCAATTTCACTCTTTTTGCTGGTGTAGCACATTAAAACACTAAAACCATCCAAGCAAAATAAGTGACCAATAAAGCAATGTTTCAGAAAACAACACAGCGTATTTAATACTGTACAAACAAGATAGCCAGTCTCCAGTTCCCATTCTACAGCCAAGACCCTTTATAATAACTGTTAATCATATTGCTGGTAATGTCAAACTAGCACATAGCAGATTTTATATATATATATTCATATAAATATGTATTTGAAAGGAAAAAGCACATTTACTGTTGATGCCTTGTAACATAAGCCACCTGATACTTTCCCCCTTCACAATCAATGTTTTACAGCTGCAAGATCCAACGTTAAATTAAAGCAACTTATCTGTGACACCTCGAAGCATAAACTAAAGCAAAAAATGCCCTATTTTAAATTTATTATCATTTAAGAAAAATTGGATGCTTCACAAGCTCTAAACCGGTTTGTTTTCACCCTTGGGGGGCTGGAAGAAGAGTTGGAGGATGGAAGGAGAGTCCGAGGATGGAAGGAGTTTCCCTATGGAGGTCGCTTTGCCAACTGTGAAGGGTCCGTGTGTGGCTGGTTCATATTAAACATCTCACTTTCCAAAGCCCGAGCTGGTAGATCCCACCCGTGGGCACCTTCAGCGCGTCTGGCCGGGCTCTGTGCGGACTGAACGGAGCCTCCGGTGGGCAGGATGCAAAGCCCCCTCTCTCCCCCTCCCTCCTCCATCATGGAAGGAGTAGACACATCTCCCTCTCTCTGCTTGAGGCCAACAGCTTCTTTTGTTTGGCCCCAGAGCCCCCTGTCCAGGGCTGTTAGGAGAAGGGAGTGCCGAGGCGCCAGGGAGCCGCTGGGCGCCCATGGCCAGTGTGGGGGATGTCTGGAGGCTTCAGGGGCACCCACAGCCAGTGTGGGGGATGTTTGGAGGCTTCAGGGGCACCCGCAGCCAGTGTGGGGGTGCAGAGAAGCTTCTGGAATGCCCACAGTCAGATCTGATCGGGCTATAAAAACGGGATTCTCGCCGAGGCTCTGCCCCTTGTGTGGGACCTCTTGGAGTTACGAGCTGAGCAACTGCCGCCAGGAGCCACTGACCGCCCCACTCCCCCCCAGGACGGAGACTCCGCTTGCCCTGCTGCCACATGTGTGAGTAAAATTAACCCTCACAGGATTGCGAGTGTGTCTACGTTCCGTGCACATTTGCATGTGTATTTATACTTCCCGTGCACATTTGCACGCGTACTTTCCGTGCTCAATACGAGCACGTGTATAAAATAATCGTTGCAGAATTGCGAGTGTATTTTCCTCCCGTGCTTCCACATAAGCACGTGTAATATTCCGTGCACATTTGCACGTGTATTTCTCCTCACAGGATTGTGAGTGTATTATAAATTTACCCTCACAGAATCGCGAGTGTACACTTTCCGTACTCAATACGAGTACGTGTATCCCTTTAAAATAACCCCACACCGTGTTCAGGCAGGTGTGGGCTCTTCCCGGACTCAGGGACGGCTCCGCTGTTGTTTTGGTGAAGCCACGTGCATGCACTCTGTGGACCGTCTGTTGTATTAGTTGCTGCCCCTTCATAATTTTCCTCAACCGATATCCGAACCTGTATTCAAGTCACTTTTGGAGTGCTAAACCCTGTTTCTCACCGGTTTAATGAAAGTTGTCTTGGACCCCGTTGTCCCTTAAACGAACCGTGGGGTGCCTCCACGACACCCGGTGAGCAGGAATATCATCCAGACCTGCCCAAACCTGCACATCTGTGGCCGCTTCTGGTTGTGCCAATGAGCTGTTCAATATCGGCAGGTCTTGAGAGGCCTTTCTGGGAGTGATGTGCCCAGAACCACCCCCAGGATTTGAGGCCTTTTTCTCCTACTGCTACAAATTGAGGTCCCGGAAAGGTCTGGGATTGGAAATGTAGTGGACTAATGTGATCAGCCTGAGGTTATCGATCAGACGCGCTCGCAGGAGATGGCGCTTTGCCTGCTGAGGGCTTTTCCAGCCAGTCCTGGCCACCACCCAGCGTTGGTGCTGATGTTCCTCGGGTTGTTTTTATCCGGTGTATTTGTTGATGCGCTTCAGCTTGTGCCAGTATAAAGATGCTCATCTCAATGGGCCTTATTCCCTTTAACCCCTTCCTGAATGGCTGGGTGGAAGGGGAATAAAGACCAAATCTTGTGCACCAGGTGAAATGGCAGCGTTTGCATGAAGGACTTTGGCTGAGGTCACGGCCAGCGCTCTGTGCAACAGAGATGACCGTCTTGTCCATCCTGGGCTGCTTTTGCTCATCTTTTACAACATGGAGATGAGAAGTTGCCTTCTTTAGAGCATGTCAGAGAGGGGTTATTTAAATCAGTTCATTTAATGTGTTTTTCCCCACTTCCTAATGGCACACAAGCCACCACGAGTGTTCCAGTGCTGTTTTTAACACACATGTACAATGTGCCACAGTTCTCGGCGCTGGTGAGACCGCACCTTGAATAATGTGTTCAGTTTTGGGCCCCTCATCATAAGAAGAACATTGAGGCTCTAGAGAGAGTTGAGAGAAGGGAACAGAGCTGGTGAGGGGCTGGAGCACAAGTGTGATGGGAGCGGCTGAGGGACCTGGGGGTTCAGCTGGAGAACAGGAGCTGAGGGGAGACCTTCTGATCTCTGAACTGCCTGAAAGGAGCTTGGAGCCAGGGGGGTCGGGCTCTGCTCCCCAGGAACAAGCGCCAGGAGCAGAGGAAACGGCCTCAAGTTGCGCCAGGGGAGGTTGAGGTTGGATCTGGGAACAATTTCTTCCCCAAAGGGCTGTGGGGCATTGGAACAGGCTGCCCAGGGCAGTGCTGGAGTCACCATCCCTGGAGGGCTGGACAGACGGACATGAGGTTCTCAGGACATGGGGCAGTGCCAGGTTGGGTTATGGTTGGACTCCATGATCCTGAGTGTCTCTTCCAACCAAAATGATTATGATTCTATGTTCTTTTTCTTTGTGAGTAATACTATTGAAAAAACAAGAGCCATGGCAGTCAACCAGAGCTCTGAGCTCCTGCCTGAGCCTCACACCACTCCTTCAGGCTTCCTACATCCTGAAACGCCTGAGTGGTCAGGTATGTTGTGTCAGGTGCTGGTATGGGCAGTGGGGGCTGAACCAGGCTGAAAAATGGGGGAAATGAGAAGCTCTGGGTGTCACTAAAGCTTCATAACATCTGATTCATGCTAACGAGTCACACTGGGTGCAGAGATCACTGTGGGATGGGAGAGCGAGCCAAGGGCAGAGACACCACAGTGCCTGAGCAGGCAGCATGGCACTGGCACCAGCATGGCACTGAGACTGGGACCGGCAGGGTACTGGGACCAGCATGGCACCAGGACCACCACTGGGACCAGCACAGCACTGGGACCAGCGTGGCACCGGCACTGGCACTGGGACCAACACAGCAGCAGGACTGGGACCAGCAAGGTACTGGGCCCAGCATGGCACTGAGACTGGCATGGTACTGGGACTGGGACACTGGGACTGGCACGGTACTGGGACCAGCACATTCCTGGAAACAGCACAGCACTGGGCCCAGCATGGCACTGGGACCTGGACCAGCATGGCACTGGGACCAGCATGGCACTGGGACCAGCAAGGCACTGGGACCTGGACCAGCATGGCACTGGGACCAGCATGGCACTGGGCCCAGCATGGCACTGGGACCTGGACCAGCATGGCACTGGGACCAGCATGGCACTGGGACCTGGACCAGCATGGCACTGGGACCAGCATGGCACTGGGACCAGCATGGCACTGGGACCTGGACCAGCATGGCACTGGGACCAGCATGGCACTGGGACCTGGACCAGCATGGCACTGGGACCAGCATGGCACTGGGACTGGGACCAGCACAGCACTGGGACCAGCACAGCACTGAGACCGGCAAGGTACCGGGACCGGCGTGGCACTGGGACTGGAATGACACTGGGAGCAGCACAGTACTGCCCAGCGTGGCACTGGGACCTGGACAGCACGGCACCGGGACCAGCACGGCACCGGGACTGGGACCAGCACAGCACTGGGACTGGGAGCAGCACAACACCGCACATTATCAGTAAATAATCATGTGCTGTTGGGTGCTGATGCACGTGGGGCAGTGTAGCCGCCCATGGAGATTTTGGAACACGTGTCAAGCCAAACTGCTTCAACAAGATGAATTTTTGTTGGGTTTTCACATTGTGAAGGACAAGGGACAATGTAACAGCTCGAACTCTTGTGTTTGTTTTTATCATTTCTGTGATTTTCCAGTTCCTTGCATGTTGAATTCCCTCCGAGCTCTTTCTGTTCGCGTTGTTCCCACATCCCGTGACGGTGCAAAGAGCAGAACCCACCTAAGAAACCCAAACACAGACAAGTCGTGTGTGCGGTGTGGGGGTTTAACAGTCGATGGTGCCTGGTGATGGGTGCTGTGACCTGCAGTGCAGCCTCGCTCGAGCTGTCTGAGCGGAACTGTGTCAATCAAAGAGCCACGAATCACCTCTTTCAGCTGCCTATTTACACTAGAAAAAGCTTATTTTGACTATTCTGTTTATTTCCGTCTCGAGTGTAAATTGCATATTCTTCATTCATTCAAGATTTTCACAGCATGCAAACCCACCGCAGGATTCAGTGCAAACAAGGGGGATCCCAGGGAGGTTTTCTCTCCGCACAGAGTGCTTTTTGAGCCAAATAAAATACACGAAAGCAGGAGCAAAACGTAAAGAAAAAGCCGAGAGTTGGGCAAAGCTGCTGAAGAGCCGGCAGGGATCTGTGTCTGTAGAGAGAACCTTCCTGTCCAACATCGGACCGGTTCCGCGGTTCCGCTCCCAGGTGTCCCTGGGTTGGGGTTTACCCGGGGTGTGAGATGGGTCTGAAGCTGTTCCGGGGGTTTTGGGTGATGTCCAGGGGTTGGAGTTTTTCTCAGCAAGGGAAGAGAATCCCCCCGGTGATAACCAGCTGCAGTTCTGCCGTCCTTTGCTGCGCCGTCGGAACCGGGAGTGTGTTTTTCCCCAAATGATGTTTTTCTGCGGGGAGAGTTTCAGCTCCGGATTCTCCAACTTCGCTCGTGAACTGATTGACCGTAAAAAAAATCGACTGTTGCTGGTGGCTGAATGCAATGATGGGAAACTAAATCCAGCCAAAGGGATGCGGGAGAGGGTCTGGGACGTCAGTTATTATACTGGGGTCCCTGTGCACCCGTTCACAGAATCGCAGAATCACAGCATGGACTGGGTTGGAAAAGCCCTCAGAGATCATCCAGTCCAACCCTTGGTCCAACTCCAGTCCGTTTACTAGATCATGGCACTAAGTGCCATGTCCAATCTCAGTTTAAAAACCTCCAGGGCCAGTGAGTCCAGCACCTCCCTGGGCAGCCATTCCAATGCCTGACCACTCTCTGCAAAGAATTGCTTTCTAATCTCCAGCCTCAATTTCCCCTGGCAGAGTTGAAGCCCATGGCCCCTTGTCCTATTGCTGACTGCCTGGGAGAAGAGACCAATCCCCACCTGGCTAGAACTGCCCTTCAGGTAGTTCTAGAGAGTGCTGAGCTCAGCTCTAAGCCTCCTCTTCTCCAGACTAAACAAGCCCAGCTCCCTCAGCCTCTCCCCATAGGGCTTGTGTTCCAGTCCCTTCCCCAGTCTTGTTGCTCTTCTCTGGACCCGCTCCAGCACTTCAATGTCTACCCTGATATTTCCCTCCAGCATCGGTACAAATGGCTTCGAGCAAAATCAGTTCCTTGCGGAGAGAAAAGGAATAAGAAAAGTCAAAGAGCCAGTGGAGCGAAGATGCAATTATATTTTACATTTTACTTGTTCTTTACTTTTTACTCCTTCAATAATTGACGCACAGGACAAGAGGGAAGGTGCAGTGTTACCTATCCTGTTTCCCCCAAAATAAGAAGGATCTTATATTAATTTTTGCTTCAAAAGATGCTTACTTTTTAACATGTATAGCTGCCTGGACATTATTTAAATTGACTTTTAAAATGAACTGTAACTAGGGCATATTTTTGGAATAGGGCTTATATTTCGAGCATCCTCAAAAATCCCGGGAAATCACGCTAGGGGTTATTTTCAGGGTAGGGCTTATTTTCGGGGTAGGGCTTATTTTTGGGGAAACGGGGTAGTAGGCAGGTTTAAAATGCTAAATGTGTTTTCCTTTTGTGAGTCTTGAGAGTTTTCTTGCTGCGAATGGCTTTTGCTGGAAGGAAGGAGAGGAACAGGAGAGAACATTATGGAAATCGCCGAGTGGTCCGATGTCAGTAAGATGAAATTTCATAAAACCAGGTGCAAAATACTGCAAGAAAAGCCAAACAAAACTATTGGTTTTGGCTGGTTTAGCGAGTTTGGTTTGATTTTAAGGGGAGCAGACGGTGGAGCTGTGGCGGGTGTTTCGCAGCGCGCCGCAGGGTTTGCACAGGGAAACGCGGCAGTTTGGTGCCGGTGTCTGCAGGGGGAGCAGAAAACAACCGGCGTGGTGAGGGTGAGAATGACCGGGCTTGGAAAGTCCGACTGGAAGCGGCTTTTCCAGAGTTTGACGGGTCGGTGTCGGAGGGGCTGTGGATGCTTCTCAAATCCCCTCTCTGTCCTGCTACAATTATAGACGCCTTCTGATGGTACCTGCGTGAAATGCTTTTCTTTATAGGATTCCTTGTTTGCTTGTAGCTGTGTGAAGCTTCCCGTTTGTTCTGTTTCTTTATGTCTCGCCTGTATTCATATGTCTGGGCTTTGGTGTGTGTTTATTGGTTTTTCTTGCCCTTTTGCTTTGTTTCAATATATTTGGGCATTCCTTGAAAGGGTATTTCAATGCAGCGCTATATCCTGCAGTAGATTATTATAACTAGTATATTATACTGAGTTTATTATATGGTATTTGGATGCGGGCGGACGTCCGCAGAATTATTTTAAGGCAGTTTTGTTGTTGAAACGACGGCTTGAAATGTGGCAAGAGCCCGTTCTTGCCTGGCTCTCGTTGCTCTCGGCACCCGGCTCTGCCCCGAGAAGAGGTTGTGAAAACCTTGGGTGCTTCTCCCTTAGAAACTCTTAAATGTCAAACAGCTGCAATTGCCAAAGTTTCTGGTTTCTCCGGGCCTGTTTGGTACCTCCCGTGTGCTGGGGATGCGCGGGCAGGACCCGCAGCTGCCCGAGTGTGGGCGCGGGGAGGAGGAGGAGCACGGAGAGGAAGATGAGGAGGAGAAGAGGATCATGAGGAGGAAGATAAGGAGGAAGATGAGAAGGAGGAGAAGAGGATAACGAGGAGGAGGAGGAAGATGAGGAGGATGAGAAGAGGATAATGAGGAGGAAGGTGAGGAGGAGAAGAGGATAAACAGGTGGAGGAGAGGAGGAGGAGGAGGAAGATGAGGAGAAGAGGATAATAAGGAGGAAGATGAGAAGGAGGAGAATAGGATAATGAGGAGGAGAAGGACAATGAGGAGGAAGATGAGGAGGGGGAGAAGAGCATAATGAGGAGGAGGAGGAGGAGGATGATGATGAGGAGAAGAGGATAATGAGGAGGAGAAGGAAGAGAAGAGGATAATGAGGAGGAAGGTGAGGAGGAGAAAAGGATAACGAGGCGGAGGAGAAGAGGATAATGTGGAGAAGGAGGAAGATGAGGAGGAGAAGAGGATAATGAGGAGGAAAATGAGAAGAGGATAATGAAGAGAAGGAGAAGACGATAATGAGGAGGAGGAGAAAGGGATAATGAGGAGGAGGAGGAGAAGGGGATAATGAGGAGGAGGAAGATGAGGAGGAGGAGGGGGCTGAGGCGAGGGAAGGGCAGAGATGCGGCTGTGGAGCGTCCCGGGGACACCGTGTGCCCGTCGCAGCCCCGGGGCTGTGAGTCCCACGTGTGGCTGCTCCCTGCCGAGCGCTGGATGAGGAGGCGGTGCTGCGGGAAGCGCGGTACGTGGGCATCGGTTCATCAGCGCCGGCTGCCGGGAGGCGGGGGGGCTGAGCGCTGCACGTCGGAGCCACCGCAGCGTCGCTGGTCGGGCTGTGCCCATTGGGCTGGGAAAGTGTTGGAGAGACCCTGGAGCTGGTCGGACACTTACACCGAGGTGTAAGTTCACGAGGCGATGGGTCTCGCCATGGGTGGGTGATGCTCAGGGCTCACAGGGTGCATGGGGCAGCCCCTCATCCCCCCACACCGGGGAAAAAATTAGCTCGATTGCTGCAAATAAAACATTTCAGATCGATTTTTAATGGATGAGCTGGGGCCTGAGTCGTTTTAGTACCACTAATCCTATTAGAGCTCTGGATTTTTAGAATTCATCTAATATGTTTGTTGGTGGGCGTTGGAGATGGAAGTGGCACAGCTGCGAAGATGCTGGAAAATTAAGGATTGTTGGTGCTTTTTAAGTTGAATAATCATGATGATAAAAGGAAATGTCGCACTGAAGTGTATGGACTTCTGGTGGGTGTGTGGTAGTGGCCACAGGCGGGAACGGGATTCAGGCGAGATATAAGGAAGAATTTAAAGTGAGGGTGGTGAAACACTGGAATGGGTCACCCAGAGGTTGTAGATGCCCCATCCTTGGAAAAATTAGATGTCAGGTTGAACAGGGCTCTGAGCAACCTGAGCTGGTGCAGATGTCCCTGCTCATGGCAGGGGGGGCACTGGGGAGCTGGGAAGGGCCCTTCAACACAAACTGTTCAATGAAAACACAAAATACTCAGACTAAAACCGAACTACAATCACCACCCTGCCAGGTTTTCTTCCACACAAAGTATTTGGAAGATAGAATTACAAGGAAAGGTGTATTTTTAAAGCCTGATATAGTTTTCTGGCAACAGAATGGTTTGGTGTTGCTGAAGGTGGAGCTGTGGGGTGACGCGGGGACTCTGGGTGCCACGGGGACATGAATTGTCTCCTTTCCCGTCATCATTTTCCCATCCTCATTTTCACCCTTGTCTGTTCTGCTCCCCGGGTGACCCCCACCCAACTCACCTCCTCGCTCAGCAAGAACTAGCGTCACAATTGGAGTGTTTCTCATGGAACACGAGCCGGATGAAATCCCATCTGGACGCCGAGCGGCACGGCCGGTGCCTTTTGCTGGTCCTGGGATGAAGGAAACTCCCGTTGTTGAGCGGAGTGAATTAAATTTGGGGATAGATCATCAGTCTGGTTTCAAACACTGATTCTCCAGGCATTTCGATGTCGGTGTGAGTGAAATACCAGCAGGAGGAATTTGGTGGCAGCCGCCAGGAGAGATGCAGAGCTGGCTGTGATGGTTTGTGAACATTGGACTGGTGGACACGACCTCGGCGTTGCTGTCGTGATCCATCCCTGCAGTTACTCCATAAGAGTAAATGCTGCTCATACCACCCGTAGAGTAAGGAATTTGCAAGACAATAGGTGAAAAAAGCTTTTCCCTGACGATGCAGACAGTTATCCAGTGCATTGTGCCATGGTGAACGGTGGAGATCACTGAGTTATGTGCCATGGGTTTGTGTGGGGGGCAAGGAGACCTCAGAAGGGGTGATACAGGGAGTTGAACTTGGTGGTCCTTATGGGTCCCTTCCAACTGCAGGGCAGATGTGCTTGGGCTGAACTGACTGCTTTGGCGTGAGCGCGGCGGCCCAGCGGGTCTGGACGCTCCGGCAGGACGCGGCTGAGCCGGATCGCCTCTTGGGACCGTCCGAGGTGTTTGCTCATCGACACTGTGGGGAAGGGCTCCAGGGTCCCGGTCCATGTCGCCGGCAGGACTGTGCTGTTACACTGGGGGTTGTGAGGAGCTGAGCCACTGTACTCAGTGCTGGTGAGGCCTCCACCTTGGGTCCCTCGTCATAAAAAGGACATTGAGGAACCAGAGAGAGAGCAGAGGAGGTGATGAAACTGGTGAGGGGCTGGAGCACAAGTGTGATGGGAGCGGCTGAGGGACCTGGGGGTTCAGCTGGAGAACAGGAGCTGAGGGGAGACCTTCTGATCTCTGAACTACCTGAAAGGAGCTTGGAGCCAGGGGGGTCGGGCTCTGCTCCCCAGGAACAAGCGCCAGGAGCAGAGGAAACGGCCTCAAGTTGCGCCAGGGGAGGTTGAGGTTGGATCTGGGAACAATTTCTTCCCCAAAGGGCTGTGGGGCATTGGAACAGGCTGCCCAGGGCAGTGCTGGAGTCACCATCCCTGGAGGGTTGGACAGACGGACATGAGGTTCTCAGGACATGGGGCAGTGCCAGGGGTGGGTTATGGTTGGACTCGATGATCTTGAGGGGCTTTTCCAACCAAAATGACTCTGCGGTTCTATGAAATTGTAGCTCTGCTGGTCATAGGCGCACACATGAGGTTTAGCGTATTTGTATGTGAAAGATGAGTATATGAGATATATATGATATATCTGTGTGTCTGTCTCTCTTGGGATGTATATACACATATACTGATATATAGCTGTATGTACATATTGGCTCTGATCTTAATGTCAAAACACAGATCCTGTCTCCATCTGCTTCTTGCATCTCCTAACAGAAACGGAAGAGCTCATTTCAAGCTAAATCCCATCATTTCTTCCTCTCCATTTCAATACTTCACTTCTCGTTGCATTCGTGGGGCTTTTTCCCCTTGAAAATCTGCTTCTTACCCAAAGCACAAGTCTACATGCAAACAAGTTAATACAATTTTTGCATGCATGTGCTTTGCCAGCATTGGTTTTCCCTGCCTCAGGTGCGGTGTGCTCATAGCTTGCTTTTCCAGAATTTGTCCTTTTTCCACCCAGAACACTTGCGAAGTCTCTTTTTAAAAAATATATGTGCAGAGAGAGTGGTTGCAATTTAAAAGATGGAATATATGCCTTTCCTTCATTGCTATAAAAGCCTCACAACCCAGCTAAAGTGGGGGAAAACTATCCAGTACAAACTATTACTAGTTGTAAATCCTCGACAGCGGCCGCATGTCCAGCTTCTCCTCCTCTTCTCAACTGTGATTTATGCTGCATTTTTCCTCTGGACTTTCTTGTCCTCCTGAGACCAATAAAACACTAAAGGCGGGGAAAATCCAATGGCTCCGCAACGGAGGGGCGAGAAAATAGACACGAGGAGGACACGCGGTCGTGGAACCTCAGACCTTTCGCCGTGGAGCCTTTGGGGATGTGAAATGTCACTGCGCGAGTACAATGTATAGTGAAGTTTCTGATAAAAATACAGAAAATCTCATGTGTGTTTTAAGCAAGTGTCCTAAAAATAACCTCCAGCAGCATTTAAAGGGACAAGCTTCCAAATAGCATCCTCCTAGCACCAAAGCAGCACCGCTTTGGTTTTTGGACAGAACACCTGACAGCGCATCGCTCCAGGGACGGCCCCGCCGGAACCTCCCCTTGCTGGGACCCGGTTCTTTTCTTCCCCCCTTTTTTTGGCCGGCCGGTGCCTGTTTCTGGCAGAGATGGAGTTAAGGGCCGCTCCGTGGTGCATGCTGGTACGAGGGTGGTTTGATGGTCGCTGGGAGCCGGGTGCCGGGGTGCCCGGCGAACGGCATGTGGCGAGAATTTATCATGTGCAAGGTGGGACTGTCAGTGCAGCGACGCGGCCGCCCCGGAGGCTGCTGAATAAGGACATTTTCTTTTGCTCTTCCGTTCTCTCTGATTTCCATGCGGCGCTGGCAGCCATGTAGCGCGGCCGCTGCCAGGGGAGCCCGCCGTGGGGATGAAGGGGAGGGGCTGCTGGGAGCCGGGATCCATCCGTTCCTTCTGCAACGCCGGCTGTCTGAATAAATTTCACAAGGGTTAGTGGCCTCCCCGGCGTCCTCCCGCCCGCGCTGCCCGACCGGTCCATCCCTGGGAAGATCCGTCCCCGAGGATCCATCCCTGAGAATCTGTCCCTGGGGGATCCATCCGTGGAGGATCCATCCCCAGAGGGTCTATCCCTGAGGATCCAACCCTCAGAATCTGTCTCTAGGGGATCCATCCCCAGAGGATCCATCCTTGGGGAATCCATCCCCAGAGGGTCCAGCCCCAGAGGATCCATCCCTGGAAGGTCCATCCCTGAGGATCCATCCCCAGAGGATCCATCCCCAGAGGGTCCATCCCCGAGCATCCATCCCCAGAGGATCCATTCCCAGAGGGTCTATTCCCAGAGAATCCATTCCCGGAGGATCCAGCCCCAAGGATCCATCCCTGCAGGATCCATCCCTGAGGATCCATCCCCTGAGAATCCATCCCTGGGGGATCCATCCTCGAGGATCCATCCCCGGAGGATCCATCTCTGAGGGTCCATCCTCAGAGGGTCCATCCCCAGAGGATCCATCCCTGGGGATCCATCTCTGAGGATCCATCCCCGGGGGATCCGTCCCCAAGGATCCATTCCCAGAGGATCCAGCCCCAAGGATCCCTCCCTGGGGGATCCCTCGCTGGGGGATCCATCCCTGGAGGATCCATCCCCGAGGATCCATCCCCGGGGATCCAGCCCCGTGTGCTCCCTCCCCAGCCGTGCGGCTGCCTGGGGCGCGCCGTGGGGCTGTGAGGCCCCCGGGACGTGCAGCGGCTGTGTCACCCCACGCGGGAGCCCCGGGGGACACGGAACACAAAGCTCCCCCGTGCGGGCCCGTGGCCGCGTTGCCGTGGGACGGGGCTCTGGGCCATCGCGTGCGGCGTCCTGTCTCGCTTTGCTTTGAGGTTTATGGTGTGGGGCACTTGCTCTTCCTGCTTTATCAGGTGTTGAAAAAATACTCTAAATCACCCCCCATTCAGATCTACCAAGTTCTGCTGCTAAGAGGGTTAGATTTTATGATAGTTTGTTCTTTTTGTGCACTTTTAATATCAAAAAGAAGAATCGGCTTATTCGTAATGGGTATATTACTTCCTGCTATAGCCTGTTCAGACCTGTTGCTTGATTTCAGTAAATTAGATATAGTTTTTTGCTTAGTTATGGGCCAAATTATGTTGCAGTTGGGATGCAACGAGAGCAATTCTGTGTTTGGGTCCGTGCTTCAGTGTGACGTGTTGCGAGAGGCAAAGATGTTCTCCGGGAGATATTTCTTGGTCAGCACCGAGCACCCCGGCGCGGTGGGGAGCTGTAATATATATATATATAATATATGTAATGTAAGTCGGTCCTGCAATGAAGCAGAATGGGTCTGCGGGTGCGGGTTCCACCTTTTAGTGGCACTTCAGTGTCGCTTCGCGGGTGGAGGGGCCGAGCGACACCAGGCTCCTCACAGCAGAGAGCAGGGACCATGGGGACAAATGGGGGTTTGCAGGATGCTCTGAACTTCCTGTCACGGGGGAGGAATTTAGGGTTCTGCTCCCTGCAGAACAACGTTTAGATTTCTTAAAGACAAGCGCGACTTAAAAGAGTTTGGTGGTGGGTTCGCTCTATTATGGGGGAGATGTGCCAAGCCGAATGCTGTGAGCTGCTCTCCAGGGCCTGCACCCGTTCCCCACGCGAACGTTCAGACGGGGCCGTGTCCGTCGCGGTGCAAACTTCAGGATCGTCCCCTCCCCGGTGACCGCTCACCCCGCAGTCTGTGTTCAGAGCTCCAGGGCAGCTCTGAGGCGCCTGTGCCGAATGTGGAGCAGATGGCAGGAGACCGAACTCTCGGGAAAGAGACAGGGATTTGAATGGAGCGGAACAGCGGGAGGGCCGGTTCGCGCTGGTACCTGTGCGGGGGTCCCCCCCGAGCACAGAAACTACAAACTTTATGTCTTTGCAGACATTCAGACCACGATTCAGTCCAATAACAATATTTCACTTTGGGGTCTTCTTGCTTCTCGTTGGATCTTTTCACTGATTCCACGTGGGCCTTTGTTTTGTTCAGCTGTGGACGTGGTTTATTGTCCATGGCCTTGCAGATGCTGCTTTGACTGAATAAATCCTTTCTGCTCAGCAAGTGCAGAACAGGCCCCGTGTTGCAGTTTCTGTAATGTCTCCGCATTAGCCCTGGGTCGCTGTTTCCCCAGTCAGCTCCATTTTTCCCAGCAAAGTGCAAACTGGACCTTATCTCACAAGTGTCCAGTGGAGTTTGTAGTTGCTTTTGGTAAATATGAGCAGAACTTTACAGCTTAAAATTTTAGCAAATCCAGCTTACCAAGTAACATGAAGCAAAGAGTACATTGAAAATCGTACAACCTTATGTCTCTAAATAACTCATTACATTTAGCGTGCATCTACTTAAGCTAAATGATTAACATTGGACTTGAATTGGGCTCATCGGCTGGGCTGTGAGCAGTAAGCCCGTTGCCATACAGCTCACTCATTCAGCAGGGGAGCTCACAGCGGCTCCTCCAGGCCGTCGTGTTGACAGGACGGAGCGGTTGCCCCGTGGTCCGTTGCGGACGGTGGGAAAGGTCTGCACGAGACTCCTGCGCCCGCTCGGCACCGCGGTTCCGTCCCGCTCGCCTTCCCCTGGGGGTCTCCGTTCCTGCGGGAACCGGTGGCACTGGGTGATGCACATGGGGACCTCTGCGGTCATCAAATCCAATTGCTGCTCCTTTGATGTAGTTTGGGATAATTAATAGGCTTAGGCAGGATAAGAGGGAAATCCTACAAACATTCATTAGGGGTCATATCGCTGTTGAGGTGAGATCACGTTAGATCCCATTTGAAAGCTGAAGCCTGATCTCTTCACCCAGGGTTGTCTTTGTTGGCAGTGGAGAACCGGGCACCTCCGGGAGCCGTTTGCTTTGCCCAACATGTGTCACCACGACCCCAGGGGAGCCTGGAGGCTCTGCTCGGGTTTGGACTCTCCATTGCTGGCTGTGGAAGGCAGGAGGGATGAGTTGTCCTGTCTTCTTCAGTCACATGTCTTCTATCCAGGGAAAAGTGGGTATTAGGAACAATTTCTTCCCCAAAGGGCTGTGGGGCATTGGAACAGGCTGCCCAGGGCAGTGCTGGAGTCACCATCCCTGGAGGGTTGGACAGACGGACATGAGGTTCTCAGGACATGGGGCAGGGACAGGGGTGGGTTATGGTTGGACTCGGTGATCTTGAGTGGCTTTTCCAACCAAAATGATTCCATGGCTCTGTTTCTAAGTGTTTAAAGTCACCACTTCCAAACGCCGACCCCGTTTAATTTGCATTAGTGTGTGGGGTGAAGCTGCCGGACACCAGCCCCCAATCGCCCCGGTCCCCGCGCAGCCCACAAGGACGCGCGTCCCCATCCCGCTCTCAAGCATCGCTTCACAATCAGCTGTTCCATCTAAATGTAATTTCCTTCCCCGGAAAAAGGCGAAGAAAGGAGGGATGTAAGTAGGTCAAATCAAAATTGCAGCAGTTGAGGATTTACAGCAGGCTGCAGATGACCACAAAAAGCTTTTTTTATCAAATCCAGATTGTCCCCTTTCCTTTGGCTTTCTTCTCGAGCCATTTTTCTGGCTGGGTGACGTAAGGACACGTGTGTCACCAGAGATGCGCAGAGCAGTTTATATAACCGGGCTTCAGCGGAGAATAAAAATGCCCCAAACCAGAATTATCCTCACACAAAGCTGAAATCATGGGCCTGCGCCTGTGAAATGTGACCGTGTTCTCTGTGCAAGACACGCGCGCTTGGGATAGTTCCAGACGTCCTTCGGTAGCCTTGCTGGTGAACGAAGGTGCCCCCGCAGCCCCGGGCAGAGGGCGGACTCACCGCAACACGTCCCCCCGTGGAGGGGACACCCGAATCATTTTTCCCTCTATTTCAGTGGCTGTTGGGTTTGTCAGGTCCCCTGTCATGCATGTCCTGATGCAGGAGTTTCTGCAGCTCTGGCACATCCCGGCGGGATGAGCTGGGGGTTGTTTTCCTGGCTGGGATGGTGTTTTTCTGCCTCAAAAGCATCTTTTCCCTATTTCCCGCAGGGAAAAATGATGCTTTTGGGGAGGCTTTGCCCTGACGTGTATAAAGGTTCCCCTGTACAGCAGGAGACGTGTCCTTATGCTGCTTGCGGAGTGTGTTTAGCAAACCCAGGGGGGTCTTGGCCCTGGGAAATGGCAAGTAAATACTTTTTTATGTATTTTCAACCAACCGAACCCCAAAGCTGGGAAAACATTGGGTTTAAAACTCAATTTACTGTAAAAAGTGTGATGCGTAAGCTGTGTGGTAAAAGCTTCTCTGGTGAGGATGTTCTCCCTTGGAAATGTGATATTTCAGGAGTGAAAATACTTCCCAAGAAGGCTTTACTTTTCGTTTAGAAATCCTCATGCTGTAATGGTTATTTTCTACACAACTTTTGGCCTTAAATCCACTTATCTCACCCAAAAGGAGCTGTTTGAGGTGTGTTTAAAATGCTGATGACTTGTAATGGAAAACAGGCCCAGGGGTTTGCTCAGCAGGAGGTTCCCGGCAAATAAAAGAGGAGGCTCTGGGGAGCTTCGAATAGTGTATTTTGTGCTCATAAGATGAAACCGAAGCAAACCTTGTGATTAAACAGTGACAAAAAAGGGCAGAAGTAGAATTAAGGGGATTTGTTTTTACTCTTCTGCATTTGTGTGTTAAAGAACTGATCTGGTTCGGTTAGAGCTGATGGGATCTTGTCTGCTGGGTTCATTGACAAATGAAGGAAAAAGAACCAGAATCCCAGAATCCCAGAATGTCAGGGGTTGAAGGGCCCTGGAAAGCTCATCCAGTGCAATCCCCCCATGGAGCAGGAACACCCAGATGAGGTTACACAGGAAGGTGTCCAGGCGGGTTGGAATGTCTGCACAGAAGGAGACTCCACAACCCCCCTGGGCAGCCTGGGCCAGGCTCTGCCACCCTCACCCCAACAAGTTTCTTCTCAGATTTCAGTGGAACCTCCTGTGTTCCAGTTTGCACCCATTGCCCCTTGTCCTGTCACTGGTTGTCACCAGAAGAGCCTGGCTCCATCCTCCTGACACTCCCCCTTTCCATATTGATCCCCATGAATGAGTCCCCCCTCAGTCTCCTCTTGTCCAGCTCCAGAGCCCCAGCTCCCTCAGCCTTTCCTCACACGGGAGATGCTCCACTCCCTTCAGCATCTTGGTGGCTGCGCTGGACTCTCTCCAGCAGTTCCCTGTCCTGCTGGAACTGAGGGGCCACAACTGGACACAATATTCCAGGTGTGGTCTCCCCAGGGCAGAGCAGAGGGGCAGGAGAACCTCTCTGACCTACTGACCACCCCCTTCTAACCCACCCCAGGTACCATTTGCCTTCCTGGCCACAAGGGCCCAGTGCTGCCGAGGTGTTGAAATCTTTCTCTAAAGAGCAAAGTGTTTTATTCTGTGTTGGATAATGGGTTTTATTCTGCATTTTGGTAGCAGGTTACAGCCTTGGGCACGGGACTGCTGGCCTACAGGAACACACAGCCTGCACTTAGTGCGCGTGAAAAGGTCGGTAGGCAGCTGGCAGATAAAGATCATTAGCTTATCTTCAGTTAATTTTGAGGATCTCAAAGCTCTTCCCAGCAGAAGCGACAATGGCTGTTTGGTGCCAGTGCCTGGGTTACTTACCCTGCTCAGCAAATGTAATCTGTCGTTAATACTGGATGGGGATAGGGGTGATAATCATCTCCTGAAAGTCAAATCCCAGCCTGGCACCCGGCAGTGACCGGGGCCGTGGGTGATGGGCGCCTACAGCGAGCTGCACCAACAAAATAAATAGATGAAGAAATGCATTCCTGTAGCTACATACACACCAGTGTGTATTTATTTCACGGCCTAGCTAGAAACCATTTAAAGGAATGTTTAAAATTGATGTATGTAATGAGTGTTGGACTGAGCTTTGACTGGGCTATGGTACCGCACTGATGGACAGGGCTGCAGCGGCTTCCAAAGAGAGAAAGGTTGGTTCAGCCTTTTGCCAGTTTTATTTAGAAACCTCCCAGGGAGGGAGCCCAAAATAGAGGGTGAAATCTTAGACCTGGTTCATGAAACCCACAGACATGTCCTGTTATGGTTTCTTGTGTGTGATGCAGAATCATAGAATCGTTTTGGTTGGAAAAGCCCCTCAAGATCATGGAGTCCACCCATAACCCACCCCTGTCCCTGCCCCATGTCCTGAGAACCTCATGTCCGTCTGTCCAGCCCTCCAGGGATGGTGACTCCAGCACTGCCCTGGGCAGCCTGTTCCAATGCCCCACAGCCCTTTGGGGAAGAAATTGTTCCCCACATCCAACCGCAACCTCCCCTGGCGCAACTTGAGGCCGTTTCCTCTGCTCCTGTAGCTCCTCTGGAAAGCAAGTTGGCTAGAAAGGTTCTCACTGAGATGGAGCAGCACAGAGATGGTAAATCCGCTGGTTCTTTGGCTGTTTAGTCCTGGCTCAGCTGCTCCCAGAGCTCAGTGTCCATAGTTTGCACTGGGCTGCGCCGCTGAAGAGCTGTGGATGTTCTGTTACAACGCCAGCCGTTCAACAGCCGCTTGTGGCTGATATTGTCCCTTCACGAAAGCGTGTCAAGTCTATTATCAGGGCTGTCAGATTCACCTTTTCCGAAACAAAGGCTGAGCACTCTATCAGATGTGTTAGGTGGGTGTATCCACACAGTGCCCTGGCTGGGTTCCTTCACTCTGGGTGGTTTTACCAGTCACAGTGGTGAAACAGCGACGCGGGGGGGTCCGTGGTGGTGTGTAGAGATGTTTCGCGTTGTGGACATTTTTACTTTGAGCAGTGTGAGCAAAGCGGGGAGCGTTTGCTTGCAGAAGTGAGGAAGGAGCCAGCCCCTCGGCCCTCATTGTGTTGGAGCCCGACGTGAGCGCAGGACAAGGCACCGCAGCGGTTTGGGCACCGGGACGTGTTGCGTTGCCTCCTGAGCTGGCCGAGCCGCCTCCTTGGCAGTGAGGAGCGCCTGGAGCTCAGCGACGTCGCCAAAGTGTGCACTGAGGGCAGAAATTGTTCCTTTTTTTCCCGAATTATGCCCTTTTCCCCTTCATTCCTAGCACTCAGGGCGGTGGTCCCGGCGGGTGCTGGTGGACGTGGCTGCGCTGCGGGCGGCCGTGGCGCAGGATCGGTGCCAGGGCGGCTCAGCACAAGGCAGGAGATGCTCTTCTCTTTGGCGCTCATCCACAGCCGTAACTAACAACGTGAGCTTATTAGCTGGGTCTTAAATACAAAGCAGAGTAATTAGGGAGGAAGTGACCGTCTTGATGGCCTGATGGTGTAATCAGAGACCAGAAATGCGTTTGTAGAATTGGAAAGAATGGAGATGATCTCCCAGCTCCAGCCAAACGGGTCTGTGAATAGGGGTCCTATGTAGAGCAGAAATGGATTTAGTTGTTCCCTTTTTGCTGCCCTGGCAGCCAGGACAGCACTTCAGGGGTCACCGCGCTGCTCCCGCCTGTGCTGCTCCACACCAACCCCGGACCGGGGCTGCTGATGGGGAGCGATTCCAGGGCTCAGCTGCTGGTTTGCAGGATATTTTTGCAGTAAGTCATGGACAGTAACCGCGGTGCAGAGAGCAGAGTGCGGCCCGCCCCCAGCGAGCCGCTGCCTGGCCCGTGGTCCTGCAGAGCTGCCGACAGAGCCGTGTCCCCACAGCCATGGCTGCCGGGCCCGTAGCTCCTGGGGGACGCACACCGGCTTTATATTTGCTGATTCTGCAGAAATCTGGTTATGCCTTGGCAGGGAATGGCACAGTGTGGTTTGGTGAGCTGTTCCGGCTCAGTGTGGGGTGGATGTACACCATGGGGTGCTCCTGGAGGCTCCCCAGTGGCCCCAGTCCCAGAACGGACTCGGACAGCTCAGGGATGGCTTCAACCTGCTGCATGTTGGGGTGACAGCTTGGGAGCTTCGTTCTCCTGAGCTGCTGCCCGGCCCGGGGTGGTCACCTCCATCTGCTCTGAACCGCCTGAAAGGAGCCAGGGGGGTTGGGCTCTGCTCCCCAGGAACAAGCGCCAGGAGCAGAGGAAACGGCCTCAAGTTGCGCCAGGGGAGGTTGAGGTTGGATGTGGGAACAATTTCTTCCCCAAAGGGCTGTGGGGCATTGGAACAGGCTGCCCAGGGCAGTGCTGGAGTCACCATCCCTGGAGGGCTGGACAGACGGACATGAGGTTCTCAGGACATGGGGCAGTGCCAGGGGTGGGTTATGGTTGGACTCGATGATTTCGAGGGGCTTTTCCAACCAGACAGTTCTATGATTCTATGAGAGACACGTTGGGAGCTGCTGCATCTCCTGGAGTCTCCTCATTCAGACACCAGGGCAGGTCGCTGGAGCAGCACCTGAGGAGAGGTGAACCCACCAAATCGTGGGGGATCCTGTGGGAGCTGTAGAAACGGAGTAGAAGCCGAAGAACGGATGATGGTGGTGATTATTATAATTGTAGTACCTTGTATGCTGTTGGAGCGTGAACTTGCTGTGCTGCAGGGATCCATGGGACGTGAAGGTGGCGGGTGCCTATGTCTGATGGTCCATCACTGGTAGGGGACAGAGGGTCCCCACCACAGCCACTCATCAGCGGGGCTGGAGGAATGACTTAGTGCTTTAACTGTGACCATCTGACGGAGCTCTGGCCGTGATGGGCTGATCTGTCTTCGAGCGGGACTTGATTAAATTACCTTTCCATTTGTAGGAAATGGCTCGTTAGGGCTCTTGCCCACTGATGATTTCTCTCACTTTACTCATGGAGATCAGTGCTGTGTCACCTCTCTGCTCCGGCGTGTTTGCAACACCTTGCTGCCCAGCAAGTGGAAGGAACGAGGGAAAAGCAGAGGGGAAAGCGTTCATCCCGCTTGCGGTGCCGAGCCGTGGCGTCCTCTGACACACAGCGTGTGAGCTTCTCATGGTGGTCATAATAATATTATAATAATATTTTGAAGAAGTGGGGGAAAGAACTGGCTGGAGGGTCGGACCCGGAGAGTGCTGGTGAATGGGGCTGCATCCAGCTGGTGGCCAGTCACTAGTGATGTCCCCAGGGGTCAGTGTTGGGTCCAGTCAGCTTAACATCTTGATTGATGATTTAGATGAGGGGATTGAGACCATCATCAGCAAGTTTGCTAGTGACACCAAGTTGGGCGGGAGTGTGGAGCTGCTGGAAGGCAGGAGGGCTCTGCAGAGGGATCTGGATAGACTGGAAAAATGGGCTGATTGCAATGGGATGAAGTTCAACAAGGCCAAGTGCCGGGTGCTGCACTTTGGCCACAACAACCCCCTGAGCGCTCCAGGCTGGGCACAGAGTGGCTGGAGAGCAGTCAGACAGAAAGGGACCTGGGGGTACTAATTGACAGGAAGCTCAACAGGAGCCAACAGTGTGCCCAGGTGGCCAAGAAGGCCAACGGTGTCCTGTCCTGTATCAAAAATAGCGTGGTGAGCAGGACCAGGGCAGTGATCCTTCCCCTGTGCTCTGCACTGGGGAGGCCACACCTGGAGTATTGTGTTCAGTTCTGGGCCCCTCAGTTCAGGAAAGAGATTGAAGTGCTGGAGCGGGTCCAGAGAAGAGCAACAAGACTGGGGAAGGGACTGGAACACAAGACCTATGGGGAGAGGCTGAGGGAGCTGGGCTTGTTTAGTCTGGAGAAGAGGAGGCTTAGAGCTGAGCTCAGCACTCTCTAGAACTACCTGAAGGGCAGTTCTAGCCAGGTGGGGATTGGGCTCTTCTCCCAGGCAGTCAGCAATAGGACAAGGGGGCATGGGCTTCAACTCTGCCAGGGGAAATTGAGGCTGGAGATGAGAAAGCAATTCTTTGCAGAGAGTGGTCAGGCATTGGAATGGCTGCCCAGGGAGGTGCTGGACTCACCGGCCCTGGAGGTTTTTAAACTGAGATTGGACATGGCACTTAGTGCCATGATCTAGTCAATGGACTGGAGTTGGACCAAGGGTTGGACTGGATGATCTCTGAGGGCTTTTCCAACCCAGTCCATGCTGTGATTCTGTGAAAAAAGTTGCTTCCTCCTCGTGCTCCTGCGCTCGGGCACCTGGCAGCTCAGCACTGAGCTGGGTCTAACGCTGTGCAGCCGCTAATTAGTGTCTGTGGCTTTGCTGTTTGTTGTGAATTAAGAGGCTTGAACGGTGCTGATAAACGGCAGCTTTTAATTGATGAACATGTAGTCAAGTAAAATCTATATTTTGTTGTGCAGACATTCATCCCGCCTTACTGTGGGGAAGGTTACCAGTAATTACTAAAGCCTCATTAGCTGTTGTTAGTTTGTAAAGGCGTGTGTCCTGTTAATTGGGTTTGGATCTGTCCCCACGTGTGTCTGAGCGCTCCAGCCTGTGGTGATGGCCCCGACACTGCGCCCTCAGCATGTCACTTGTCCCCATGCTGCTTTTCTGTGCATCTCGCTTGAGGTCTCTCACTTTTACGTGAAATTCCGTGTTTTACTGAAGCTTCACCCTTGCTGCCTGTTGTAAAAATCCTCCCTACAATGTAAAAACCTTCATTAGAAAGGGACCAGCCCATGGTGTGCGCTCCGGGCTGTGAGCACCGAAGGAGCAGGATTTAAATCCAAAGGCAGAAGCGGGGGGTAAGTTGGACCCTTTTGGGGGCTGCTTGTGACCCTCCCCGTGCCTGGGGCTCCCAGTTACACACTGGGCAGCAAAGGGGCTGGGAGACCCGCAGGCTCGGCAGCATCCCGGCCTTTCCCTGGCACGTCCTGACCTTTGGGAACCGGAGGAAGGCAGGTAACGTGTAACATACACCTACCCGATCTTCTTACAGTGGGTAAGCCGAGCCCAGGTGGCTCGGGCAGGATTAACTGCAGATAAGGATGTGCATTAACGGGGGGTGACCACGGCGGCTGTCGGGCAGCTCAGCTTCAGTGGCTGGTTCTCCAAAGCCTTGGCTGAGCTGAGCTCGGGAGCCTGCGGGACGTTGGTGTGTGTGACCCCGGGTCTCAAGGGGTTTGGGAGCAGGGAGGCTGGTTGCAGTGGCAGAGATTTGGGGACGGGCTGCCCCTGGTGCCCCCGTGTCCCCACAGCCCTTCACCGTGTCACCCTGGTGCTCGCTGGCCGAACCCCCAGCGCTGATGGGTCTTGTTGTCGTGTGTGTGATCCCGCGGTGGCCGCACGTTTGATGGGGACGGAGCTATCGCAGCTCCACAGCTTCTGCTTGTGCTGCCGTCCCCCCTCCCTGGGAACAAGGTCCCTTGTCACCATGTTCTTATTACTGAGGAAGGAGAGAGCTTTGTTCTGGTTTCTGTGAGGATGAGGAGGCCTGGGGCAGGCTGTGTGTGCTCCCTGCTGGTGGGAGGCCTCCAGGAAAAGAGACGCTATAGGTAAAAAAGTAAAATAAAATAATAATGGGCCAGGTTCATCCATGGTGCCCCCCTGGGAATGGTCCCCGTGCCACCGCGGGTGACGTTACCCTGCGAGGGACAGAGCTGCTGCGGCTCCTGGTGCCGGCTGTGCCGTTGGCACCGCTCACGTGAGCTCCCTCCTCCTGCTGCTGAAACCATAGACAGACCCCGGGCTGGAAAATGTTTAAACATCATTAAAAATGCATGTTCGGTGACGCACTTAGGAAGACATCCAAGACCTCTGATGGTTTTCAATAGCTGCGTGGAAGAAAAGGGCCTCACCCCACGTCCTCCATAGGGGTCACTTCTGCGGGTTTCTGCTCTGAAGAAAGCTCGTCTCCTCCAAAATATCGTCATGTGTGAATTTTATGCTACTTCTGTGTTTCTCCGGGCTTGTTGCAGGGCCCTGTGTCACTCCGTGCTGGCAGCCCTGCAGAGACACAGGGACTTCTTGTTCCCCTGCCCCTGGTGTCACCAAACCACAGTGGCTGCTCCATTTCAGCGCAGGGGAGCGGTGCAAATTCGTGGTGATTGCTCAATAGTAAAGGATTTAGTGAGTAAATGGACAGACACGGTTAAACGACAACGTTTGTGCTTTTTTTTCTGTGCTCTTTGTGCATCTGTTAGACAAGAACAAATGACTTTTAATTAGTTGTGACAGCACTTGTGTCTGAGGGGCAGAATATTCACCGGTCTGTGTGGAGATAGTCCCGGAGCCGTCGGTTGTGCAGGGCTGTGCTGGTCACGTTGTCCCGTCCACCGGGTGGGATTAGGTTGAATTAACTCTGAATGCCACACGCGTCCTGTCCCACCAGCTGAGATCAGGGGTGAGTTAACTCTGGGTGTTTCTGCGCGGTCACGCGAAGTGATGACAGAGTCACTCAATTATGAATTTACTAAAAGTATGTGGTGGGATTCGAATTACAGCCATCAGTGACTTGGCAAAAGTGTATTATTATAGCACAAAACTTGACTTCAGCAGCAGAACTGACAATGATGTTACCTTTATGTGGTCAAGAAGGAGGAAAAGAAAGAGAGAAGAAAAATGAAGTAGATATGTTACACTAAGATATCAGAGAGAGAGGGTGAGATGTCACCACTCCACAGGTCGGTGGGTCCCATGACAGCCTCTGGAGGGGGTGGACGTGTTGGAGGTTTCAGTGCACGGCACCGCCTCATGTCACATATGAGGTCGTTTCATAAGCTGGTTCATTTACATGCGGGCGGTTCGTCTCCTCCCTCTGTTTGCTCTTCATGCTAATTAGAAAGACTCTTCTGGAAATGGGTCTGGGGTCTTCAGAGTAGGGGAGGGTTCACAGTACTGACCAGCAGTGAGTTGTTTTGCCCGTAGCTGTAGGTTCGTGGTTTCTTCTGGTAGTTGGTTGTCCACCAGGTGGTTCACCTCTGTCATCTCAATCAGACCATGAGGCCTTAACAGCAGCACTGTTAATTATCACAAAACAAAAAGGCAAGTGTAGAGTCTTGAATCTGGGCAGGAACAACCCCAGGTTCCAGTGTAAGTTGGGGAATGACCTATTAGAGAGCAGTGTAGGGGAAAGGGACCTGGGGGTCCTGGGGACAGCAGGGTGACCATGAGCCAGCACTGGGCCCTTGTGGCCAGGAAGCCAATGGTACCTGGGGTGGGTTAGAAGGGGGTGGTCAGTAGGTCAGAGAGGTTCTGCTGCCCCTCTGCTCTGCCCTGGGGAGACCACACCTGGAATCTTGTGTCCAGCTGTGGCCCCTCAGTTCCAGCAGGACAGGGAACTGCTGGAGAGAGTCCAGCGCAGCCACCAAGATGCTGAAGGGAGTGGAGCATCTCCCGTGTGAGGAAAGGCTGAGGGAGCTGGGGCTCTGGAGCTGGACAAGAGGACACTGAGGGGGGACTCATTCCTGGGGATCAATATGGAAAGGGGGAGTGTCAGGAGGATGGAGCCAGGCTCTTCTGGTGACAACCAGTGACAGGACAAGGGGCAATGGGTGCAAACTGGAACACAGGAGGTTCCACTGAAATATGAGAAGAAACTTGTTGGGGGTGAGGGTGGCAGAGCCTGGCCCAGGCTGCCCAGGGGGGTTGTGGAGTCTCCTTCTGTGCAGACATTCCAACCCGCCTGGACACCTTCCTGTGTAACCTCATCTGGGTGTTCCTGCTCCATGGGGGGATTGCACTGGATGAGCTTTCCAGGGCCCTTCAACCACTGACACTCTGGGATTCTGGGATTCTGTGAACTTTGGGATAGAAAAGACAAGGTGTGTGTCTCCACAGCCAGCTGTCTTTTCTGCCCAAATTGTCAAAAACTAGATGTTTAAGGCACAACATCATCCTTTGTTTTAGCAGGGATGGGGAGACTGCTGCAAGGCTGTCACATGTGTCCTGGCTGTGAATTCCGACTGTACCTGTGGCTGAGGGGGGTGATGGTTTAGTGCAGTGCAAATTCGTAATGTTCTTCTGGATGTGGATCTTGTTGGCTCCACAGACTGGAGATTTTTGCCTCTGCATGGCTGATGCGGATATATCTAAAGATATTCAGCACTTTTGCTGGCAGTTTTATGTGGCGTTTGGTGGAGTAAAGAACCAGATATCCAGCCTTTTAATGCAAAAATTCAGAGCGATGCTGGGAGGAGGACGGGGCCTCCTGCAAGCTCAGCGTCCTCGTCACCCAGGGCATGGCCCGCCGGAGCGTCCTGAGCGCGGTGCTTTGTGCCGGCTGGGACCTCGTGGGAAAGCAGGAGATGAAGGAGTTCAGAGTCAGCAATGGAGCTGGCAGGCCCAGGGTGGCTCTGCTGCACCGATTGAGTGCACCCCTTAGCGCCACAAAACAATGTTTGTACGTATTTCCTCTACAGAGATCATTTGGCGTTTTGTACAGAACCAGTCTGTGCAAGTTTAGCTGATGTTCTTGGCAGCTGGGACATCCTACCTTCTCCTTTGCCATCTGACATTAAACAATACAAACTTTATGATGTGGAGGCCCAGTATGGTTTGCTTCAGGTGTGACGCAGGCTCTCCTTATAATTATTGTGTGCTTTTCGTATTAATGCTTGTTCTATGAAGTTTGTAAACTGCCAAAGTTTTTTCTGCCTGTAGTAAATCACATAATTGGGCAGTGAGAGATGATAGTGCCCTGATCCCTGTAAGAGCACCCGTTGGTGCACACGTGGGCCCGCGTCCTGCTGTGGCTGCTTTGATTTAATTTGATTTAACACAGAGCGGTACCCAGGGAGCCGACAGAGCGATCCTAGCGTGCAGCACACGGTTTTGATCTTCTAACAGCTTGGAAGGTCCCTCTGGGCTCAGCAAACTCCTTAAGTGATTTGTGCATGAAATTCTGGCACGAAAACCTGCAGATGTTAAAGGTGCAAAGAGGAACAGGTTTCCTCTGCAGACAAGACGTCCTCGGGGTAGATATAAGAAAGAAATCGTTGCCCTGAGGGTGGTGAGAGCCTGGCCCAGGTTGGCCAGAGAGGTGGTGGATGAACCATCCCTGGAGACATCCCAGGCCAGGCTGGACGGGGCTCTGAGCAACCTGAGCTGGTGCAGATGTCCCTGCTCATGGCAGGGGGGGCACTGGGGAGCTGGGAAGATACCATTGGCCTTCCTGGCCACAAGGGCCCAGTGCTGGCTCATGGTCACCCTGCTGTCCCCAGGACCCCCAGGTCCCTTTCCCCTACGCTGCTCTCTAATAGGTCATTCCCCAACTTGCACTGGAACCTGGGGTTGTTCCTGCCCAGATACAAGACTCTACACTTGCCCTTGTTCTATTCCATTAAATTTTTCCCTGCCCAGCTCTCCAGCCTGTCCAGGTCTCTGATGGCAGCACAGCTTCCAGTGTCACCACTCCTCCCAGCTTGGTGTCATCAGCAAACTTGCTGACAGTCACTCTATTCCCTCGTCCAAGTCATTGATGAATATATTGAATAGTGCTGGTCGCAGTACTGACCCCTGAGGCACTGCACCACATACAGGCCTCCTCCCGCCCCGCTGCCCGTGGGGCTCGGCCGGGCCCTTCCCACCGGGATCCCCATGCAGGGAATCGGCCAGGCCGGTTTCACAGTCTGATTAAATGACTACAATAGAAGTCGGTGTCCCTGGTCACCACCCACGCCAGCTGCCATGGAGAGATTTGCACCCTGCGCTGCTCCTGGCAGGTCAGCGCTCTGTGTGTGCTGCTCCGAGCCGTATAATGAAAACATTTCTATTTTTATCAGGCCATTCCGGTGATGAAATGTGCAGTGTGATCCACCCATTATCTGATAACACACCGTTATTTCTCTATAATCACACCTTCGCCACCATTTTTTTGGTCATTGCTATTCAGAACTGGCCGTGGGGACCGGACGGGACGTTTGTCCAGCGGCGCTGTCTTTCCTCTCCAGCAGTGTAACAAAACCATCAGCTGGGCTCATTCTTCTCTGCTGTGACTCCGCTCCAGCAGGTTCCAAGTCCTGCTCTGCGGTTCTGTGCTGGCTGCCAGACTCCTTATTGCAAGGGAAATGGAGAGCAGAACGTTGTAGTCAAAGGGCCAAAAACCCAACCCAACCCTCCACCCCTTGCAACCCAGAATCTCCCTGCAAGGACTGTTAGTGTGTCCGCAGTCGATTTTCTCCCGTTTCTGCCTTTCATTCAGTCGTTCCCTACACAAGATATCATCCAGCCCCAATTTCATCCCTTTGGATGATGTTTTATGGCGCTCGTCTCTCTCGGTAGCGCATTGTCCCAAACCGGCCGTGGGCCGTTGAGCACTTACCAGAAATTACGTCGTGTGTCTCAGATACGACTAGAACCCTGAATTTATTTGCTTTTTTTAGCTCATTTTAAAAGTGCCACTGCAATTTATATTGGATTTATAATAAGCTGTGTTTATTGGGTTCTTTTCGACTGACCAGGCGGTTGTCTGCTGTCTGTTGGTTTGGCTCTATCTGGTATCGTGGGCATCTTGCGTTTGTCATGTATTTGCGTCTCCATTTCTTCAATGTATCCATCTTATTTTGAGTTTAAATCCCGCCTTAAGTGTGTTTTAAACCCTTCCATATTTCTTTGTAGCCTAAATGATCAGATTATTGGGGTTGTTTAGACAAATGGGTAATCAGAAAATCCCGTATGTGCTGGAAAGAGAGAGCGACTGCAATCCAGATAAAGCGCAGCAATTGCCGTTGAGGCTTATTGACTGCTAACGTCATTATTTTCTAATTGCAGCAATAAAGTGTTCAATAGACGGGCTGGAAATGCTGCAGTAATCGTAATAAAAATACTTTGTGCTTTTCTTTCAAGAAACAAGAAGTTCTTCATGTGCATTAATGGGTTGGTACGTCCCCTCTCCATTCAGGCTCGTATTTTAATAACATATTTCGTAGGAAATGTAACGTGAGGGTCAACCGCAAGAACGGTGAAAAGCTGGTGGCAGAGCGGATCAGGACTGTGCTGGTTTGACTGAAAATGAGTCAGTTTTCTCCATGCAGTTACAAACCTTTCTTTTCCATGGCTCACACACTCGTTGCTTGGGCTTAGTCTGAGAACCAGAGAGAACAGCCCAGCAGAGTTAATGTTCTCATTGCTCTGCTCTGAGAGCCAAGGACACTCTGAGCTCTGCCCACAGGTGTGGGGCAGCGAGGAAGGGGCTGGACGGACAGAGCTGGACTGACACCCACACTGACCATGGGAGTGCTCCAGCCCCTTGGTGTCATGCTGATTATTCAAGGAGAGTTGGGATCTTCACCTTCTTCTCTCTCATGTTGTTCTTCACTCTTTTTGCCAGAGCCGGGCAGTTCGGTTTGGGATGTTTAGTTCAACTTTTTGCTGTTTTTCAGAGGTCTCTGGGCCTTTCTGCCTTTTTCTCTTTGCTCTCTGGGATCAGCTTTAGGAGCAGGTGCTGCTGCCTGAGACGGGCTGTTCGGTGTGGATGGAGTTCCTGAGCAACTGCACTGAGTATCGTCTTTTATTTCTATTTTATATATATTTATATATATATTTATATATATATTTATATATATATTTATATATATATTTATATATATATTTATATATATTTATATATATTTATATATATTTATATTTATATTTATATTTATATTTATATTTATATTTATATTTATATTTATATTTATATTTATATTTATATTTATATTTATATTTATATTTATATTTTTATTTTTATTTTTTATTTTATTTTTATTTTTATTTTTATTATATAAATATAAATGTAAATATATATATATATATATATATATTTACTAGTAGTGTATTAGTATTTAGTTATTTTATTAAACCGTGTTTATCTCAATCCAAGTTTCTCCCTTCCCTTTGGATTCTCTCCCCTGTTTGGGATGGGCGCGGGTGAGTGCGCGGCTGTGTGGTTGTGTTGCCAGCTGGGGTTCAACCACGACAAAGCCCTATGGATCACTTTGATTAACTTCTTCGATTGCACCAACTTTCCGATTTCTCGGAAGAAATCCCTGGTGCAGCCAAGGGCCATCATCTTGGGCTCAGCCTCGGTACCTTTATTTGGGGTCCCAGCTCCCTTAGGTTCCCTGCTCTCCCGGTGGGTATTTGCCAGGCTGCTTTCCGTGTAAGCTGTGATTTATCCTGGATGAGAGGCAGAGAGGTTCACCCCAGCTGCTCTTTATTCCTTTGTTCTTCCATTCTCCATTTTTCAGTCCTCAGGTCACTGTGGCGTTTGCTCACCACAAAAACAAGAGCCATGGGGCCCTGTTCGAGCGTCACTGCTCTCTTTGGCTTATTTTACCTATTACTTTTTGACCAGATCCATATGTTGGATTTCCCTTGGTATCACAACTTAGCATTACAGCCGATCGTTAGCCACAAGCAATTACTACAAGTGACGGGTTTGCACTTAGCGTGGAGTGACCTGTGTCTGGAGGCACCTCCGGAGGCCCCTGCTCAACCTTGGGCCAATGTCGGTCACGTCGCTTGAGTCCCAAGACTTCAATTGCTGTAGAACGTGCTCATTTCACTTCTCTCCACGTTTCTTATGGATTTCAGGCAAACCCGATGGGATAATCTGTGTGTTTTCAAGCTCTGGATTTGTCACTCCATCATTGGGTTGGGGTTCTCCAGCTCGTGCCCACCACCTCCTTCCACCAAATGGGACTTGGGGAAGTGTCACAGCTTGTCACAAGCAGCCAACCTTGGCTATTTTTAGGCCTCCATTTGCTTCAGCAGCTTTCCATTCGCATTAGAGGGGCGAAGAAATAGCCTTGCCAGGTTGGTGATAATTGCTAAGTGATCACCCAGATTTGGGATGGTTTATGAATGATTATTTGCTGCGCTATTTTGATGATTAATTTCCAGCCTAATTCTTTATAACCACAAAAGCCTGTGCCTGCATCTGCAGATGCTCTGAAAGATCCGTCTCTCTCTTGGCAGCCGAGATAGACAATTAAATATAGATACCCATTTCTATTTAATATTCATAGCTATTAAAAGCGATGAAAGGAGATGTGTCTTCTAAAGCCAATGTGGAAATTGCTCCGGTTGAGCGATGACGGGTGATGGTGTTTCCAGGAGATCCGGATTATCCCGGACAGGAAGGGCTGGTGTGGATCAAACCTGTGGTGTCAGCAGGGACACTGGTTGACGATGGGATCAACTGGGAATCTCCTATGGCGGTGGGGTTGGTTTCGGTGGTGTGGAAACACCTGTGGGGAGCAAGGGCTCCGAGTTTTGTCTGGGACTGCCACAGGAGAGAGATATTTTTTGTATGTTTAGACATACAGCTCCTGGACGGGTATGGGAAAAGGCAGGAGGAAATGCACAAGAGAGCTGTTGTGTCCTGCCCGTCCCATCCCTGTTTCGCCCCATATTGCTTTTCATCTTCCTCCAGCCCAGCAAACGTGCTGTGATTTGTGGGCACTGGTTGGGATGGCAGCAGGAGGTAAACTGAGTCAGGGCAGGCAGGGCCTGTGGCTCATCTCAAGTGGCTGAGCTGGGGGACAGTTTTGGGGTGGGTACGATGGGGCTGTGTGTTTGTAGCAGCGACACCTCTGTCCCATCCCCTTCAGTTGGAAGAGACCCTCATGATCATCAAATCCAACCATAACCCACCCCTGGCACTGCCCCATGTCCTGAGAACCTCATGTCCATCTGTCCAACCCTCCAGGGATGGTGACTCCACCGCTCCTGTTCCAGTGCCCTGTGTCCTGTTTCAGGCCTGTTGTCCTCAACAGGTTTCTCTGGTTTCTCTGGTTTCCCGTTCCAGCGATGGGTGCTGCGTTCTCCCGTGGGTGCCTCGGCCATTCTACCTCCCGAGCTGAGGGAGGAGCAAACCGTGGCGGCGTCTGCTGCTCTGGGTCACCTGGCATCGCTGTGGGGCTGCAAAGAAACAGCTTTTTCTTGGTATGTTGGGAACAGCCGTGGTGGCCTGAGGCTGACAGGCTGCTGACTCAGCGCTTCAAACCTGAGCTCCCGGCTGGCAGACAGAATCACACAGAATCCCAGAATGTCAGGGGTTGAAGGGCCCTGGAAAACTCATCCAGTGCAATCCCCCCATGGAGCAGGAACACCCAGATGAGGTTACACAGGAAGGTGTCCAGGCGGGTTGGAATGTCTGCACAGAAGGAGACTCCACAACCCCCCTGGGCAGCCTGGGCCAGGCTCTGACACCCTCACCATGAAGAAGTTTCTTCTCAAATTTAAATGGAACCTCTTGTGTTCCAGTTTGCACCCATTGCCCCTTGTCCTATCACTGGTTGTCACCGAGAAGAGCCTGGCTCCATCCTCCTGACACTCACACGACTCTTGTGACTGATGGGCAAAAGTGGCTGCCGACATGCCCCATCTCCATGGCCGTGGTTGTTGGTGGCTTTGGCAGAGCCCAGCAGCACTGTCTCAATTAAAATCATCAGTGTTCCTTCTATTCCATTATGGTTTTACATGTGGTCAGTGGTCAGTGATCTCTTCCCCGTAGGAGAATGAAGCTGTGGGGATGCCCAGGACAGCCCTCAGTGCACCATTTGCTGTTGGGTGGCTCCTCGGCGGTGCTGGAGCTGCTCTGGCCGGGCCTCGCTCTGCAACATCCACCCAGTGCTTCCACCCGCTTGTCTGCTCATACCCAGCAAAAAACCAGATTGAATTTCTCGAGCAGGGCCAGCCCCGCCTTTGAGAGGCTCCGGAGGCCTTAGCGAAGCAGTGGGTGAGCGACTCGGGATCGCAGGACACTCGGGGAGTAACTCAAGGTGATGTAGGGAGGGCGAGGACGTTTTCTGGCAGTGAAGATGCTCAGGAAGAGAAACTTCTTATCTGACAGGGTGGGGAGGGAAGGTGCGGGATGCAGGCAGAGATCATACGTGCAGGGCTTGGAGAGGAAGGTAAGCGGGGATTAATGGCCCTGTGGTGCGGTGCTTTGGGATGGAGGCGCCGCAGCCGGGCTCTGGATGCAGTTTGGGAATTTTAGAATAAAAGGTCTAATGCCAAAGCCTTCAATCCATTTGCCTGCTCCTGGTTCATCCCCTGAAAGGCTCTTCCCAGCTCTGCCCATCTGGGGTGGCTCCACGTCTCCTCGATGATTTGGGGGTGTCTGCGCTGTGTGACGGGTGCCGTGTCGCTGTGTCCCCTGAGCTGCGGTGCCGGGCCCCGGCGTGTCACCAGCGCCGTGTCGCTGTGTCCCCTGTGCTGCGGTGCCGGGCCCCGGCGTGTCACCAGCGCCGTGTCGCTGTGTCCCCTGTGCTGCGGTGCCAGGCCCCGGCGTGTCACCAGCGCCGTGTCGCTGTGTCCCCTGTGCTGCGGTGCCAGGCCCCGGCGTGTCACCAGCGCCGTGTCGCTGTGTCCCCTGTGCTGCGGTGCCGGGCCCCGGCGTGTCACCAGCGCCGTGTTGCTGTGTCCCCTGGGCTGCGGTGCCGGGCCCCGGCGTGTCACCAGCGCCGTGTCGCTGTGTCCCCTGTGCTGCGGTGCCAGGCCCCGGCGTGTCACCAGCGCCGTGTCGCTGTGTCCCCTGTGCTGCGGTGCCGGGCCCCGGCGTGTCACCGGCGCGGGAAGTGCTGCCTGGTGCCTCCGGCCAGCAGCTTTTCCACCAGTGCCGCAAAAATTGCAAGCAATGGGAAGTTTTAGAGACAGCAAACAGAGGCGTAAAGGGAATTTCTGCCTTGGTGGCCTCTTGGTGAGATGCTGCTCTGGGCACTGAGGTTTTGTGTTGCTCTCCGGGCTGAGAAACAAGCCCGGGGAGGCTTACAGCCCCTGGCTGCTGATCCATTTTACGTAGATTAAATAGCATCACAGCTCCAAAAATAATCTTCCCAGTTTACCGTGAGGTTGCCTGTTCCTATAGCAACTGCTTCATGCCAGTGCCCTACAAATAAAAATCACAACGGATTGCCTTTAAGTTGGTTCGCAAATCAAAACAAAGTAGGAGATGGGGAGTGAAAGGACTCGCCTTGCAGGGACTCGTGTTTTTAGGCTGCGTAGTGTGTAGAAAATACAAGTGTGTGTTGGTGGAGAGGAGATTCATTAAAAGCTGCTGTTAGCGGTGGTGTGTGCTGGATTGGAGCCCTCGGTGGCAGATGTTTCCCATGTGAGTTGTAGGCGACGAGAAACACAAACCAGCAACTGCGTTTGTAAAACCTTCCTGGTGCGGGAGGGAGAGGAGGATTTTGCGCAGCCTGGCCGCTGGTCTGTGGGTCACTGAGGTCACTGAGGTCACTGGGGTCACTGGGGTCACTGGGGTCACTGGGGACCAGGCCTTACCTGCAGGCAGACGGCAAAAGCAGCGTTTTGGGCTTGAGTTGTGCTCCCACACAGCTGGTGGCACCTTGCATGGAGGCTCAGCCCCAAACCCCCGCCTTGGGGGCCACCTCTGGGCTTGGGTCCCAGCAGACGTCACCTCGCGGGTGCTGGTACCAGTGGAGACCCTGCCCGGGCTGGGGGAGGGAGCGGGGATGGATCAAACCGTCAGTTGGGGAGGGCTCTGGGGGACGCTGAGTTTGGGAAGGGCAGGGGACCCCGGGGAAGCCGGGCTGGCTCCTCCGGGGTGCAGGAGCGAGAGGAACACGAGCAAGCGCGGAGGCGATTTGTTGTCAAATATTTGCTGCCAGCCCTTTGTGTTTATTTCCGTGGGTGGCTTTTGTTCGCTGCAGCAGAGTGCCATGAATTCTCGCTGTAAATGTCTGTCTGCCTCTATAAACCTGCCTGGTGCTGAGGAGCGGGGTGAGCTGAGGTGAAGCTCGGGAGCGGGGATGTGCTGCTCCCCGAGGGGGGACCAAGGGGTGCGGGGGCACCCATGGCCCAGCACGGGTGGGGGTCCTGGGCTGGGCAGGCCCGTGCCAGCCCCGGAAGGTTTTGGTGCTCTAGGGAGGGTCTGTGCAGAGGGCAGAGGGCCGAGCTGCTGCCGGCAGCACCCGCTGTCCTGTGCAGTGGGGGAACTATGGCTGAGCCCCTTCCCACTGCACAGGCAGGGTGTGCGGGGCCAGGACCCAGAAGACATGATCTTCAGCTCTGTTAGAATGGTGTTTGTGTCCTTGAAGGACCTTTGTGGAGCACAAGTGTGATGGAGCGGCTGAGGGACCTGGGGGTTCAGCTGGAGAACAGGAGCTGAGGGGAGACCTTCTGATCTCTGAACTGCCTGAAAGGAGCTTGGAGCCAGGGGGGTCGGGCTCTGCTCCCCAGGAACAAGCGCCAGAGCAGAGGAAACAGCCTCAAGTTGCGCCAGGGGAGGTTGAGGTTGGATGTGGGGAACAATTTCTTCCCCAAAGGGCTGTGGGGCATTGGAACAGGCTGCCCAGGGCAGTGCTGGAGTCACCATCCCTGGAGGGTTGGACAGACGGACATGAGGTTCTCAGGACATGGGGCAGTGCCAGGGGTGGGGAACGGTTGGACTCGATGATCTTTTCCAACCAAAATGACTCTGTGGTTCTATGAAGGGAGCAGGGTTGCCTCCCCAGCTCCTGCAGAGCCTCTGTGCTTTTTGCTGGAGCCCAGCACGCAGCCCCTGGTCTGTCCTGGCCCAGCGCAGCCAGCAGAGCTTGGTTAGGGGGGTGATATGAATTGGGAGCTTCTCGAGGCAGCTTGGAGCTGGGGATCCCGTAGGGCCAGGCCGGTGCCAGCTGTGAGGGCGGCACGCGGAGACAGCGAGCACAGAGCATCCTCCATCTCGGCAAGTCCTGCACCCGCTTCTGCTTCCACCCCATCCCCTGCTTGTGTTGGAAAATCCTCAAAACTATTGTGAAAAACGTTTTGGGTTGGGACGTACTTGCTGTGCTGGAAAACCCCAGAGGAGGAAAACCCCATGGGGCCGTGCCGGGTGTCCGGGTGCCCATCGCTGTCACCCGTGTGTGGCGGGGGCTGTGGGGCAGCGGGGGATGCTGCCCTGCCCTGGTTGGCACCTCCTGTGGTGTGACGGTTACAGCAAAGCCTGGCAGATGTCCCCGGTGTGCGGTGTCCATGCTGGGTCCTGGTGAGGGACTTCTGAGTTCAACCTATTGGTCATCACTGGGGATGGAAGAAATAGTTGGGGGTTATATTTTCCCCCTCCCTAGCTGCCATGTATTTGGGACTAAGTTTCTCCAGTTTGCAAGAGGGTTTGTGATCTGAAATCACAGCAATTAGGACCCCCTGCTCAGGAGCTGCTGCCCTGCGTGCTGTGGGCTGGCCGGGCTGCTTCCAGGTTTGCTTCTGCAAGCCGCCCGCAGCCCTTGCCCTGGACAGTCTCTCTGTGGGTATTTCCTGACCTTTGGGGTGTTTCGCCAGCCTCAACAAAGCAAAATCTGTTTCTTTCTGCTGGTGGAGCTGGTCCAAAGGCTCAGACGAGGGAAGGATCCCCAGCGCCGGTGTCTGGCCACGCTCCAGGCGAAGGCTCCAGGCGATGGCTCGTGGCTGTTTCACCTTTCTGGATGAGCGAGTCCTTTATCCTCAGCAATAAGAACAAACGTCTCCTCTCTCCTTCAGCACTTCACAGATAATCTTCAGCAGTAACTGCAGGAGTTGGTGGGTCTTGTGGCTCCCATGGGACTGACATCTTGTGATGGGGACACGAGGGCTTGCCCAGACCCCTGACAGCCCTGTCCTCCCACTCCCATCTGTGCTGCAGGGACAAGCAGGGGTGTTCTGGTTGCAGTGATTGTCCTGGTGGTACCAAGAAACCAACCCTTCTTCTCTGAGACAATCAAACCCACCTGGACCCACCTGTGTGATCTGCTCTGTGACCCTGCCTGAGCAGGGCTGGGCTGGGGATCTGCAGAGCTCCTGCAACCCAACCAGCCTGGGGTTCTGCAACTGAAAAGCTGCTGGAGGTGGCGTGGAGCAGAGCTGCTCTGCTCGGATCCAGGGCTGCTCCTACCCACAGGCTGTTGGACCAAATCACGGAATTGCAGAACCCCAGGCTGGCTGGGTTGCAGGAGCTCTGCAGATCCCCAGCCCAGCCCTGCTCACGCAGGGTCACAGAGCAGATCACACAGGTGGGTCCAGGCGGTTTGAATGTCTCAGAGAAGGAGACTCCACACCCGCTCTGGGCAGCCTGGGCCAGGCTCTGGCACCTCCCAGCAAACAAGTTTCTGCTCATGTTCACATGGAGCCTCCTGTGTTTCAGTCTGTGCCCGTTGCCCCTCACCCTGGCGTTGGGCACCACTGAACAGAGTCTGGTCCATCCTCTGACACCCACCCTGAGCTATTGATCCATTGATCAGATCCCTCTCAGCTTCTCTTCTCCAGCTCAACAGCCCCAGCTCTCTCAGTGTCTCCTCATCACAAAGATGCTCCACACCTCTCCACATCAGCTGCTGGTTCCTTGAGGAAACAGGAGGGTTTGTGGACTCAGTGACCGTCATGGTCTCTTCCACTCAAATGACTGGATGATTCTGTGTGTCTCTGTGTTTTGGTTTGGGCAGCTTTTCCCTGAGCTCCCAGGAGCAGCGGTACGGCTGGGCTGGTCCCACGGCTCCTGCCCATGGAGGAAATGGAGAAGGGTGGAGCGGAGGAAACATGAGGATAATGAGGAACAATACTAAGAAGAACACGTGCTGCTCTTGTGTTTACGGTGGTGATCCCGCCACGCTTTGGTTTGCATTTTCCTGGCACTTCCCGGATGCTTTTCCCGGTGCTGCACCTATAGGTGAAGCCCAGACCTCATTCATCGTCCCGGCGTTCCTGGAGCCAGGATGTCACAAATCACCATGTTTACAGTCAAAAAACCTCCAGGAAGCAAAGTGGGGGACAAGGAGTTTCCAGGGCGGTCAGGAGTGGGGTGTTCCCATGCTGGGACGTGTTCCGGCATTTACTGGGGTTTTAAACCCGTCCTCAGCGCCAGTGTCAGTGTCTGGCCCTGCTGGGGTGGCAGTAGGTTGTTCGGGTGCTTTGCGCGAGCGTTTCTGCTTTACCTCGCTCTGATTTGATTGTAGCTGTGACACGTTTCCTTCCTGTGCTTTGATTTGAGGTAATTACAGCAAATTATCTTGCTTGAGATATTCTGATTTTACCGTGAGTCACAGAAGCATGAATTGGCCCGGCTCTCCGTGTGTCTGGGCACCGGGCTACACGTGCAGCTCTGGTTACGGGATGTGCTGACCGGGGATGGGGGCAGGCAATGAGTTTTCCATCCTCTGCATCTGCTTTTGCTCCCAGGACAGCGCTGCACGTCTGCAGCACCACCCTGCGGCCTTGAGATCCCGCTTGGAGGCCAAACGTGAGGAAGAAATTGTTGCCCTGAGGGTGGTGAGAGCCTGTCCCAAGTTGGCCAGAAAGGTGGTGGATGAACCATCCCTGGAGACATCCCAGGCCAGGCTGGACGGGGCTCTGAGCAACCTGAGCTGGTGAAGATGTCCCTGTCATGGCAGGGGGGGCACTGGGGAGCTGGGAAGGTCCCTCCAACCCAAACCATCTGTGACTCAGTGATTCGGTGAAGTCTGCAGCCTCAGCGGTGGGTCTGACACCCTGCTCCTTGGTGTGCGCAGGGGGAGGAAGGTGGGTCCTGCCGCCCACCCGCCGGGGTCCCGGTGTGGCCATGGGGCGGCTGTGGGGCAGGGAAGGAGCTGGGGAGGGATGTTCAGCTCAGCCCGAGCGAGCAGCATCACGACTGGCCTGGGCTGACCCAGGTGCCTTCCCCCTTCTCCCCGGGCTTCGAGGCGTTTATATAATCCTGCACAGCGATATGAAAATGGGCCACACTGCGTTCGTGCCTCCTGCCTCGAGCCGAGCAGGGATCGTCACCGCGGCCTCCACAGACGGGCAGCCATGGCAAGAAATCAAACCCTGGCAAAGGATGGGACCCGACTGTCCCTGTGCAGTGCTGTCCCCCTGTCCGTGTTTTAATGATGGGAAAATCCCCAGGCTGGGCTCTGGGAGGAGGGATTTGGGGGTTAGATGCTGCGGGAGGACAGGCGGAGAGAGAATTCCTCCTGCTTGGTGCAATTTGTACAGTCTTTGTAGACAGAGAAAATTATCTTTGGCAGTATTAGCGATGTCTACAAACAGAAAAATCTCAATTACGTTTCATCCCCTGGAGTCCCACAGAAGTAACGGTGGGTTTTGACAGTTAGAGGTGACAGTTGCCTGGCTGGTGTCTGTGACAAAAAACGGGCTTGTGTGGTTGACTTCTGCTTCTGGTAGGTTTATACAACACTAGAATATGTTATAAATTGGCCATTAAAGACTGGACTCGTTAGCAGTGAGTTCACCGGGTGCTATGGAGGGGTGGTTCCCATCCGTGTGCTGGAGCGCAGGCAGCTCACCTGGCCCAGGGGCGGCCGCGGGATGCGTGGGGAGAGTGGGGATGCCCATGGGGAGAGCAGGGATGCACAGGGTGAGTGGGGATGCACAGGGACAGCGGGGATGCACAGGGACAGCGGGGATGCTCATGGAGAGAGTGAGGATGCCCATGGGGAGAGTGGGGATGCGCAGGATGAGTGGGGATGCACAGGGACAGCGGGGATGCTTGTGGGGAGAGCAGGGATGCTCATGGAGAGGGTGGGGATGCTCTTGGGAGAGTGGGGATGCACAGGGAGAGCGGGGATGCTCATGGAAAGAGTGGGGATGCTTGTCCAGAGGGAACCAGGGCCTCTGGAATGGGACATAGGTGGCCATGGCCAGGCTGAGCTGTACAGACGCCCCCAGCACCCCGTGCCCCCCCCATCTGCACCTGCACACCGAGATCTGTGCGGTGTGGGGGTTGGTGCCCGCAGGGTGTGCGCTGTCCTGGGACGAGGACAGAGCCCCGGGATGGAGCTGCTGGAGCAGCACACGGACCACGCAGCTGGGGAGCAGCAGGGGAACAGCCCCTTCAGAGAACAGAGCTGTGCAAGGTGGAACCCGTGTTGCTGCACAGCAGGTCTGGTGGAAGCTCACACTCTATTTAGAATCATAGAATCGTTTCAGTTGGAGGAGACCCTCAGGATCATCGAGTCCAACCATAACCCAACTCTGGCACTAACCCATGTCCCTGAGGATCTCATCTAAACGCCTTTTAAACCCCTCCAGGGATGGTGACTCCAGCACTGCCCTGGGCAGCCTGTTCCAATGCCCCACAGCCCTTTGGGGAAGAAATTGTTCCCAGATCCAACCTCAACCTCCTCTGGCGCAACTTGAGGCCGTTTCCCCTTGTCCTGTCACTTGCTACTTGGCAGAAGAGACCAACACCCTCCATGCTCCAACCTCCTTCCAGGCAGTTGCAGACAGTGAGAAGGTCTCTCAATGGCAGGAGAGATGCACAGGAGCCCGTGAAAGGAGCTGGATTCACGCCCTGCCCCCGGCTGCCCTGGAGAGCTGCAGGGAGACGCTCTGACGGCAGCAGTGGCTCGGTGAACGTCTCCCAGGAGCATCCGTGTGCTCTGTCCTTGGGCGGCAGCACCTCAGGACAGGTACACAGACAATCCTCACAGCCAGTGACTCTGTGTGCCCTGGGATGAAAGGCAGCGTGGAAACACTTGCAACAGAAAGCAGATCTCATGGAGCCTTTGATTACTTTCCTTACTGGTGGAAAAGTGGATTAAATCTCCCTGCAGTTGGCACATACAAGATGCCTGCGGTGTGAGCCGCGGCCCATCGCTGCGGTGCCTCTGCACGCCCTCCCGGGACGGAGCCCTTCAAATCCTGCTTGTTCCCCTTCTCCTGCCTTTGCAATTGGAGGTTTGTGCACTGTGGATGCTCGCGGCTGGGTTGCAAAGGCCCCAGATGGTTGCACTGGGAGATGCCACCCTGGTGCTACAGAAACCACCTGAGTTTTGCTCTGTGCCCTGATTCCCTGCAGGGCTTTGATTTTCTTCTCCCATTGTCCTTGGGCAGCTGGGGTGAAGCTGTGTGGGACAAGCCTTGTCCCCGGGCTGTGCCCCCTTGTCCCCGGGCTGTGCGCCCTTGTCTCCAGGCTGTGCCCCCTTGTCCCTGGGCTGTGCGCCCTTGTCTCCAGGCTGTGCCCCTTTGCCCTCGGGCTGTGCCCCCTTGTCTCCAGGCTGTGCTCCCTTGTCCCTGGGCTGTGCCCCCTTGTCCCTGGGCTGTGCCCCCTTGTCTCCAGGCTGTGCTCCCTTGTCCCCGGGCTGTGCTCCCTTGTCCCTGGGCTCTGCCCCCTTGTCCCCGGGCTGTGCCCCCTTGTCCCTGGGCTGTGCAGCCTCAGCACATTTGCTGATGATACCAAACTGGGAGGAAGGGCCGACACAGCAGAGGCTGCGCTGCCATCCAGAGACCTGGACAGGCTGGACTGGGCAGAGAAGAACGTGATGAAGTTCAACAAGGGCAAGTGCAGGGTTGTGCGGTGGGGAGGAACAACACCTGGCACCAGTACAGGTTGGGGTGCACCTGCTGGAAAGCAGCTCTGCAGAGAAAGATCTGGGAGTTCTGGTTGTCAGCAGGGTGACCATGAGTCACTATTGTGCCCTTGTGGCCAAGAAGCCAATGGTACCTGGGGTGTGTGAGGAAGAGTGTGACCAGCAGGTCAAGGGAGGTTCCTCCCCCTCTGCTCCGCCCTGGGGAGGCCACATCTGGAGTTTGTGTCCAGTTCTGGGCTCCCCAGTTCAAGAAGGACAAGGAATTACTGGAGAGAGTCCAGCACAGGGACACAAAGATGCTGAGGGGTCTGGAGCATCTTTGTGATGAGGAGACACTGAGAGAGCTGGGGCTGTTGAGCTGGAGAAGAGAAGCTGAGAGGGATTTGATCAACGGATCAATAGCTCAGGGTGGGTGTCAGAGGATGGACCAGACTCTGTTCAGTGGTGCCCAACGCCAGGGTGAGGGGCAACAGGCACAGACTGAAACACAGGAGGCTCCATGTGAACATGAGCAGAAACTTGTTTGCTGGGAGGTGCCAGAGCCTGGCCCAGGCTGCCCAGAGCGGGTGTGGAGTCTCCTTCTCTGAGACATTCAAACCGCCTGGACCCACCTGTGTGATCTGCTCTGTGACCCTGCGTGAGCAGGGCTGGGCTGGGGATCTGCAGAGCTCCTGCAACCCAACCAGCCTGGGATCCTGGGATTCTGTGCATCAGCGTGAGCGATGGCTGAGCATCGCTCTTGATATCTACAGCATTTTGAAAGGTCTTATAAATGAGCCAGGAATAAACCTCAAAACCCCAAAATACCCAACGATCAGTGAATTACGGGCTTTTCTCCTTGCAACCCCCAAAAGGGATGTGCTGCCCCCCCTGTACTTGAGGCTCCCCCGAGGTCGGTGCTTTGCAGCATCGCGGTGTCTCAGCCTGGAGGACACCCCTGTCCCCCGGCTCCCCCAGCACTGGCAGAGATGCCGCAGGGCAGGGTTTGCTGGTGCCCATCTCTTTCAACCCAGATGATTGGAGGAGGGGAATGAAGGGGCTGCTCCCTCCTCAGTCGTTTTTGGGTGCAGCTGGAGAAACCCTGGCTGAACTTTGGCCACAGGGCTGGGGCGCAGACCCGGCTCTGCTCTCGGGGTTTGTATTTGCTCTGGGCGGCACGGCCGCTCGGAGCCGCTCATCTCCTCCGCCGTCCCGGGGAGCGCTGGGATGAGCTGAGGAAACGCTGCGTTACACGTGCTGCTGGGGTTTGGGCTGCTTCTCTGGTTTTAAGTCACCCAGGCGTTCTGGAGTTTCAGGAACAACCGTTTCCGCTGCCCCTGTGATGCTGCTCGGGGGTTTCTCCTGGCTGAAGGCGTGATGGTGGTTTTGGGTAAAGGCTCTTACCCCCCTGTGTCTTTGTGACCTTTTCCTTAGGTGAAGCAGTTTATCCTGCCCAAACCCGACCTTGCAGAGCCCTGTGCGATTCAGCCCCAGTCCACATTGATGCTGTGCCTGGTGCCGCGGCCGTGCGTGCAAAGGGGGGGTTGACGTGTGTCTCTTCCCGGTGACACCAGCACACCCTGCTCCCCGTGCCACCCCCGTTGCTCAGCCTCAGCAGCCCTGAATCCCGATGACAACCACAGAAGCCCTTTGGGTACCTCTGTGGGTGCTGGGTGACATCCCAAATCGCTTCCCTACACCACGGTCTGCTCCGGGGGGGCCATGGTGCCACGGCCCCCAGCCCCGGCAGAGCTGCGGGAGGCAGCAGGAGGAGGCAGGAGGAGGCAGGAGGTCCCCCTGCCCGCGGCGCTGACGGGTTAGTACGGTCCAGGGGTAACCATGGCAACTGTTTTTTTCTCCATCCCTCCCTTTGCAGATGACTCGGGTGACGAGGAGCCCGCCTCGCAGTCAGACAAGAGCGAGCTGCACGGCACCTTGAAAACCCTCTCGAGTAAGTTGGAGGACCTGAGCACTTGCAATGAGCTGATCGCCAAGCACGGGGCCGCCCTGCAGCGCTCGCTCAGCGAGCTGGAGAACCTGAAGCTGCCGGCCGAGAGCGGCGAGAAGATCAAGGCGGTGAATGAACGAGCCACGCTCTTCCGCATCACCTCCAATGCTATGATCAATGTAAGTGCTGCCGGCCGAGCCCCGCGGGTGCCAGGAGGCAGAGGGAGAAGCGTTTTTCTCCTCCTCTTCATCAGCCTTCCTCCCGCCGGCACGGCCCCGTTTTCTCCCCGTGTGCCGGCTGCACGTTTGCTGCCGTTAGCCCGGGCTTGGTGCCGGGTCAGCCCGCGGCCAGGGGATGGGAGCTGGGAAGGTGCAGCCTGTGTGGGTAACCCCCCAAAACACAGGTCTGTTACGTCCTTACAGTGTGCTTTCCAGGGAGGCTGCTCAAAATAAGGCATTTTGGGTGTAAAACCGGGTAAAGTGGAGGTTCGGGGTGCACAGAGGCTTTCGGCCGTTCCTGGGCAGGCACAGCGATTCGGAGCCTGTTGCCAGCTGGGGGTTCAGACCCACATCCCCGCATCGATCGAATCCTCGTGACTTCCATGAGGCTGCTGCCCTTGTTTGACACCAGCGGGGATGTAACCCCCTCGGTGTCCACGAGCCGCCCTGTGCCGCTGTGTGTTCCCGAGCGGTGGGTTGGAGGTCGTGCGGTGCCGGCCCCGGCGCTGCCGTGTGCAGCATGACGGTGCTTTCTGGTTGTTTGTTGGACAGCGTCTGTGTGGGGAGTGGATCTGTGCCCATGGCACTGACACAGCCCTTCCCGGGGAGCCTGGTTTTCCCCCGGGAGGCTTGTTCTGCCTGGGGATCTTTTGGGGGGAGAAGAGAGAGTAAAACTAAATAAAATATTTAAAGCAAAAGAAAAAATAAACCAACCCAAAAGCCTGACAGACCTGGAATAATACATGAAGGCAGAGCTCGGGGAATTGTGAATGGAGCAGCGCTGTCGCTGTGCTGTCACAGCCTGAGCAGAAGGAGGTTGTGTGTTGTTTTATGTGAGCTTTTAAACAACGATAATAACCCACAGCGGGAGCCGGAGGGTGCTCGGGAGCGGGCGCAGCGTCTCCGCGTCCCCGCTTGCGGGGTTTTGTAGCCGTGGGGGGAACGAGGCGGTGTCTGGTGCTGTGGAGGGTTTGGGCGCCCGTGCCCAGCTCTGCCCGCCCAGAGCGTGGGGAAGTTTTTGGAGCGGGGCCGGCCGCGTGTCGGCGCAGGTTCGGTGCGCGGGGCCGCGTGGCCGCGGGGTGTGGGAATGGCTGGATTCCTGCAGCAGCCTGGTGGGAAGGGGCGAGCAGAGCAGTATTTGCTGTGTCCAGCCCGGAGAGGAGGAGGTTGTGGTGGTTGTGATGTGATAAAAGCTTGGGTGAGGCTGTCTGGATGGTGGGAAATAGCACAAAAACTGGTAGAAATATGGTTTGTCTGAAACACCGAGCAGGTCGGAGGGGTGGGAGGGAGTGAGGCCCGTGTTTTCGGGTGGTGTCAGAGATGGGTTTTTTAGCATCCTTCGGTCTGTCTGCTCGTGGCCGTGTGTCCGGAGGAGCTGTTGCCTGGACAGGTTGGATGTGGCAGCAGCAGGAGCGGCAGCTCCGGGGGTTGTGGCTCCCCCAGCTCCCTGAGGGGTCTGTCACCGGGGGGAGGTGACAGAGATGTGGGTGACACTGACCCCCAGGCAGCAGCGACGCTTTGGGGGGATGGATTAGAAATGCGGGAGGAGCAGGGCAGGGTCGTGGCGGGAGGGGGTGCTGACAGCCTGATCCCCCTCACGCTGGGCTGCTGCTCCCAGCTGCACTGTCACCTTTTCCTACACTGGTCCATTTTTGTGCCTCAATTGATCTTTGATTGATCTTGAATTGATTATCTTGATTGATCACCCCAGCATGTGGTGATGCCTTCTGCAAACTGCTGCACAGACCATGCCCAGAGGGTCTCTCATGGGGTGGGGTGGTTCTGTGCAATGCAAAGGTCCCAAAATCTGTATGGAAACACGAAGCATTGCTCCAGGGAAGCCATTGAGAACACCCGCCTCTGCTCACCTCGGTCCCTGCCGGCTTCCAGGCACCTCATGGGAGCACAGGACGCTTTGACGATCGGGGAGCTCTTTGCAGGAGAAATGAAACCACTTCGCTTCCCAGCTGTTTCCTGGAGCGGTCCCGACCCACAGCCACGGAATATTGTGTCCAGCTGTGGCCCCTCAGTTCCAGCAGGACAGGGAACTGCTGGAGAGAGTCCAGCGCAGCCACCAAGATGCTGAAGGGAGTGGAGCATCTCCCGTGTGAGGAAAGGCTGAGGGAGCTGGGGCTCTGGAGCTGGACAAGAGGAGACTGAGGGGGGACTCATTCCTGGGGATCAATATGGAAAGGGGGAGTGTCAGGAGGATGGAGCCAGGCTCTTCTGGTGACAACCAGTGACAGGACAAGGGGCAATGGGTTCAAACTGGAACACAGGAGGTTCCACTTAAATTTGAGAAGAAACTTGTTGGGGGTGAGGGTGGCAGAGCCTGGCCCAGGCTGCCCAGGGAGGTTGTGGAGTCTCCTTCTGTGCAGACATTCCAACCCGCCTGGACACCTTCCTGTGTAACCTCATCTGGGTGTTCCTGCTCCATGGGGGGATTGCACTGGATGAGCTTTCCAGGTCCCTTCCAACCCCTGACATTCTGGGATTCTGTGATTCTGTGACTGGTGCTGGCGAGTGGATGCTCCACGTCCATGCTCTGCCCCGGCACCAGCACCAAACCTTGCCGATCCGCTCCCACCGGCACGGTTGAATCTGCCTCCAAGGGCAGTGCCGCTGCCGCACAGACAGCGTTGGCTTTTGCCAGGGCCGCTGCGGCTCTGCCGCGGGTCTGGGCCGCGTGTGCCGGCAGGAAGGGCCGGGGCAGGGCTGGGCTTTGCTCCTGCTCCACAGAGGGTCGGGCACTCTGAGCTGGTGCTTGTGGTTTCCGTCCACCCGCCTGTGATCCGATTATGTAAATGTCCCCGGAGCCGCGGGGAGCGGCAGCAAACGAGAAGAAATAAATAAATATATATGTAAATGAAAGAGCTTCTCTCGAAGGTGACCTCTGTGCTGCCGCTCCAGGGCTGCCTGCCCGGCGCCGGAGCATCTCCAGGGATGCGGAGCAGAAAGCGGCGGGGGCTGTCCCGGGGCGAGGGATGTGAGGGGTGACGGAGGCAGGTTTGGGCAGAGCGGGACCTTTGCGTCACAGGTGAGGATTTGAAACATGGAGGGACTGACTGTTGAGGGCTTAAATTGAAGCCCAGCCCTCTGTGAGCTCCGCTCCCGTCCGTCCGTGGAAATCTCACCTGACACGGCGCGGGTGAGACTCGCGGTTCAGCGGCACCGGGACCCGGCCGCCCCGTGTCGCGGGGCTGCGAGTGGTGACGAGGAGACGCGGAAAAGCAAGTCGCAATCTGCCAAGGGGGAGGAGTGGGAGGTATGTAAAAATAAGAAGCAACAAATTAAATGGATAATTAGAGGCTCGGATACAAAGAGCACTGTGCTAAATTACGCAGACTCGCCCAGGGAGCAGGGAAATCTCCCGTCTCGTGGTTCAGCAGGCAGGAAGGCTATGGGGATGTGTTGAGAAGCTGGTTTGGGTGTCAGGAATAGCTCACGCTGCGGTGGGTGTTGCTGGAACAGGTTTTAATGGGAATGGGGTTTGCTCCAGCACGGCTCGGGGGCGGCTGAGTGTGAGTGAGCAGCAGCTGCGCTCTTCTTTGTGCTTCCTTAGGGGCCACGGGCACTGAGAGCAGCGGGGCCCGGGCTGGGCCTGGTGTTGCTCCTGCGTTGGTTTGTGCTTCTCCTCGAGGTTTGTGAGGAGCAGAGGGGGATGAAGGTTCTGCCAGGCGAGGAGGAGGTGATGGGGCAGGGCTGGGGTGCTGGGGGGCCAGATTTCATGGGGACGGAGCCCTGTGTGAGCTGCTGTGGAGCAGACGGTCCTGGGGACTCTGTCTGCCCTCCGAGATGCCACCGCGCTGGTGGCCACCCCAGCACGTCACACAGAGGACACCGGCACCCGCTTTGGGGCAGACTGTGACCTCCCCACAGGGTTTTCCCTTTCCCACAGGAACAAACCCATCCAGAACACCAGCACCCCTCCGGCACAGCATCCTTCAGCCCTCTGAGCCCACACGGAGGGGTTTTAAGTGTGTGAAACACAGGGCTGGAGCCAGGAGTGAGATCAATAACAGCATGTGCTGCCTCTCCCGTGGGGACGGCAGCCGTGGGCTGTTCGGTTCAGCCTCCCCGAGCTGATCCTCCCGCCCCGGCCGTGTTTCTCCCCACGGAGCCCCCGGGGCCACGCTTGGCTCAGCTGTGGTTATGGGGCAGCCTTGTGCCCCACACCGGGGCTGGAGGGGCAGTGACCGCTCCTGTGATCGGCTCCTGGGGACGTGGAGTGACTTCTGCCCGGGGGGCACCGCCGGTGGGTTGTGCAGGGTCTGAGCGCTGGAGCAGGGCGTTACAGCTGCTCTTTTAGTTTATTTGGAGACCTCCTGGGTGCCTGTGCTGGGGGGAGCCACCTCGGCGCAAGGTGTGCTTCACTTCCCCAGAGCTGCTCCTGCGCTCTCCCGTGTCCCACGTCACGACTGTTTTTGTGAAGGGCTGAGCCGCCTCTGCCCCCATGGGGATGCTGCTGTGATTAATCCCTACTTGTAAAATTGTTTCCATATTAAACTGGACTGGTATTGAGTGTGTGCTCTGATTGGCATTAGGTTCCCCGGAGCAGCCCTAGTCTGGGGTGTAGTTTCTAATGGTTTATTTTGTCATAGAATCACAGATGGTTTGTGTTGCAGGGCCCTCCCCAGCTCCCCCAGTGCCCCCCCTGCCATGACAGGGACATCTTCACCAGCTCAGGTTGCTCAGAGCCCCGTCCAGCCTGGCCTGGGATGTCTCCAGGGTTGGTTCATCCACCACCTCTCTGGGAACCTGGGCCAGGCTCTCACCACCCTCAGGGCAACAATTTCTTCCTCATGTCCAGCCTGAATCTCCCTCCTTTAGTTTAAAACCATCACCCCTTGTCCTGTCGCAACAGGCCCTGCTCAAAAGTCTGTCCCCATCTTTCTTTTCAGCCCCTTTTTGGTCCAGAAAGGTTTCCTCGTGTTCCTGTGGTTGGGTTGCTGGTGCTGGTACAGACCTGGCCAGGTCCCCAGCAGGTGCACAGTGCCATCCCTCAGGGTCCCCGAGCCCATCGTCACACAGGATGGACGATGGACCCGGCCTCGCTGCCTGCACAGCACTCCCGGCTGCTCCCAGTCCCCCCAGTCCAGCCAGTGGGGCTGGAGGAGCCTCCACCTTGTGTATCCTTATGCCACAGGGGTTAATTCAGGCGCTGCAGTGAGCAAGTGCTGTCTCCAGCCCCTGCATGTGCTTCATTAGTGGCAGGGATGGCCTCAGCCACCTTTGGCGGCCCCAAGCAGATGCTCTGCTGCCTAAAATGGGAGTAAACCCCGCGGCGGGACAGCTTCTCCTCCCGGTGACTATTGCGATGGTGATCGTGCGGGAGGGGCCGTAACGCAGCCTGTGTTCATTATCTGTGCTGCGCTAATGACACACACACTGATCAACGCATTGAAAACCGTGTCACCGACCCAGAAAACCCCCGGCTTTGGGATTAAATGTTTAACCCAACCCTAATCCCCACTGGACGGGAAAGCTGCAGCCAGAGGTCCGCGTGTCCTGGGCGGTTCTGCTGCGGACGCGCCGCGCTGATGACAGATAACTGGTGGGTGCTGTGCTGTTCCTGGGGGAGGTGGCGGGGTGGGTGACACTCTGGGGTCCGTCCCGTTCGGCTGCTGGAGCTGGGCTGGGATCCAGGGGAGTGGAGATGCGGAGCCGGTACCTGCGCTCGGAGCTGCTGCAGCTTTCTCTGAGCATCGCTGTTGCTTTTTTAACGTAGAAATGTGAGGGTATGTCTGATCAGATCTGTCCAGACAGGCGGTGCCTTCCTCCAGCTCCCCTCATCATCATCGGCATCATTCCCCATGGCTGCTGGGTCCTTCCAGCCGGGTGATACCATGTGTGGGTGCTCAGACCTCACACGTATCTGTGGGGCTGCTGTGCTGGCTAAGGCTTTCAGCAGGTGCTCCTGCACACAGATTGCTTCATCCTCACCGTGCCTGGGCCCTTCTCACCTCCTCCTCCTCCTTGGTTTGTTCATCTGACCCTCAGGAGGCTTCAGGCTCTGTGCTGGGGCTCCCTCAGAGCCTTGTGTGAGAAGATGGGGGACACGTCTGTCACCAGCACCCGAGGACATGTCTTGTAGCTCTCACCTCCTGTTTTTCTTGGCTGGGAGCGATAACTTCTCCACTGCAGCTTCAGAGGAGAGTTCTGAGCATTTCTGCCCAGGTGGCCAGGGGATCAGCGGGGCTGCGCGGCGCGGGGCTCAGCACGGCACACACCGGACTTGCGCCGTCAGCAACACCCGATGTCCATCAGCAGCACCGCTGAACCGCGGCACAGCCCGGCCGGCATCACCTCTGCTGCCACACACAGCGGTGACCCGGTGAGCCCTGCCCGCCCCCCAGTCGTAGAATCATTTCAGACAACCGTAGAATCATTTCAGCTGGAAGAGACCCTCAAGATCATCAAGTCCAACCATAACCCAACTCTAGCACAAAACCGTATCCCTGAGAACCTTGTCTAAATGCTTTTAAACCCCTCCAGGGATGGTGGCTCCAGCACTGCCCTGGGCAGCCTGTTCCAATGCCCCACAGCCCTTTGGGGAAGAAATTGTTCCCCACATCCAACCTCAACCTCCCCTGGTGCGACTTGAGGCCGTTTCCTCTTGTTCTATAACTTGCTGCTTGCGAGAAGAGAGCAACACCCTCTGTCACCCTCTGGCAGCCACCACGTGTCTGTGCCTGGTGGTTTTTGTCACTGTGGGGCAGGATGGGGATGTGAGGGGCAAACAGCAACACATCACCGGGCTGATCACTGCTGTGGCTATGCTGCTGGTATCACACGGGTTGTGTTCGCCTCTCGCCCAGGCTGATGCACCAAAATGCTTCTCTCCGTCTCCTTCCTCCAGCGTCTGTCAAAGGAGAAGGTGCTGAAAATGCAGCGCTGCTGTCCTGTGGATTTACCAGGAAGGAGCCACAGCACTGGGGTGGGACGGGGGCTCGGATGAGCTGCTGGCAGCAACCGCTGCTCCTGCAGCACCTCGTACATCTGAGCGCTTTGCAGAGGCATTGCACGAGGCTGGAACCGAGGTACAGACCCGAGCAGCTTCCTCCAGCTCCGGGGTGGGAGCTGCCCACGGGCAGTGCCAGCTGCTCGCTGCCACCGCAGCCACCCGCCCTCGGCTGGGGACAGATGCTCCTCCAGCCTGGAGGTCGCTCCATCGGGCAGAGCAGAGCAGAAGCCAGCGAGAGCCGCAGCAGATCTGTTGGTGAGAGCTGTTTGCGGGACGGAGCTCCGGGAGCACGCCAGAGCCAGCATCAGCCACGCAGAGCGCAGACCGGCCGCTCTCGGGGTGTGGGCTCCCTGCTCTCAGACCTCTGGGGGTCCCCGTGCTGCCGCCGTGGTTTGTGGTGGCTTGGGCAAGCGAAGAGGGAGGAAGAAGCTGCAGCAGGTGCCTGGAGGTACCTCCCGGACGGGGAGGAGCTGATGGTGGCAGCTTCCCAGGAGGGTGATTTTTGGCCCCTGCGGCAGTGGAGAAGCCCCGATGCTGACCAAGTGGGTGAGAACATCAGAAGGAAGAGCAGAAGACGTGAGCGTTGCCGAAGGAGAGCAGCAAAACCCTGCGAGGGCACGATGCTGCGCCGGCCTCTCGTCAGCAGGAGGTCCCAGCATGAAACCTCAGCTCCTCGTGCATCTTCTGTACCGGTCCCGGCACACGCTGCGGTGCTGTGGCAAACCCTCCGGCACAGCGAGGTTTGGGTGCAAGGGGCAGCGCTGCTGGCACGCTGAAACATCCAACAAATGTTGTTTTTGCAGCAGTGAGCAATACTTTGGAAACCAAACCCTGCGTCTCCCCAGGCCACAGCTCCAGGTGGCATCGCCTTGGGCTGTAACCCGTGGGCAGAGTGGGCTTGTTCTGCTTCACCACGGTGAAAATGCCTTTTACGGTACCAAGTACACGATGATACTGTACGCGATGATTCTGTACGCGATGATTCCAGGCTCGGTAGCTACATAAAGGCTGCGGGAGGGCGGGATTAGAGCCTGTTAACACAGCCGGGCGGGCGGATTTGCTGCTGTTTTGCACTAATCCTCCCTTCATTGCGTGCGGGGATCACGCGTCCGTGAGGCTGCAGGTGAGTCTGTCTGTCCTGCCAGTGCTGTTCTGGACTCCACTGCTGCTTCGGACCTGTGGTGAGGTCCTCTGTGGGCAGATACACCCCAGGTGACGTGTCTTTGGGTGGTTACGTGGTGCTGAGCCCACGTCGTGGTGGGGAACACCAGGGTCTTTGTGGTGGTTAGGCAGATGGCCCAAAATAACATGGTCATAGAATCATAGAACTGTTTCAGTTGCAAGAGACACTCAGGATAATCAAGTCCAACCATTCCCCTACCCCCGGCACTGCCCCATGTCCTGAGAACCTCATGTCCGTCTGTCCAACCCTCCAGGGATGGTGACTCCAGCACTGCCCTGGGCAGCCTGTTCCAATGCCCCACAGCCCCTTGGGGAAGAAATTGTTCCCACATCCAACCTCAACCTCCCCTGGCGCAACTTGAGGCCGTTTCCTCTGCTCCTGGCGCTTGTTCCCGGGGAGCAGAGCCCGACCCCCCTGGCTCCAAGCTCCTTTCAGGCAGTTCAGAGATCAGAAGGTCTCCCCTCAGCTCCTGTTCTCCAGCTGAACCCCCAGGTCCCTCAGCCGCTCCATCACACTTGTGCTCCAGCCCCTCACCAGCTCCGTCCTCTCCTCTGCTCTCTCTCTAGCACCTCAATGTCCTCTTTATGATGCGGTGCCCATAAGGTAATAAAACTTCCAGAGGCAGAACCATGAAACGAGATCTGACTCCCACCCAAGTGTAGACATCTCCACCTTGGGCATCTCTGACTCTCAGGGAACCCCCAGTCCCCTGAGAGAAACAGGCACCACTGGGGCACAAGGTGCCACCTGGGCTGGGACCATCGGTGACTTCAGGAGCACCGTGGTGAGCGCTGGGGCTCTTGCTGGGAGGTCACCAAGGGCTGGTGGAACCAGCTCTGCTCCCGTGTCCTCCCCCCCCGTTTGGAGCTTTTCCATGTCCGTGTATTTCTGTAGCCCCCACTTTGCCTGGATGTGAAGCTCCTTCCAAAGTAACACTCAGAAGCATGAAAAGAAAAGCAATGGGGGAATGGGGTGATTTTTGGCGTCAAGCTCCCACCTGCTGTCCTCTCATGTTTTTATGCAATGCCACCTTATTTTTTCATGGTGTGAGGCTCAGCCCGGCACTGTCCTCTTGCCCCCAGCCCTGTCCCGGGGGGCAGCAGCCCTTGGTGTCCCCACATCCTTCAGAAGGCTGGGATGCTTGTGACCCGGCTGAGGGTCACTCCAAGGGTTTGGGGCAGATTTGCCATTATTTAAGCAGTCGGTGCTGATCGATGTTTCTGTGTGCTGCTGCTTCTGGTGACGTCCCCTCAGCCTGGCCCTGGGCCACCGGGTACCCTCGCTGTCATGGCACATGACTGCACCCAAAACCACGTCTTGTTGTGATCCGACTCTTTGTGTGAGATGATTTGGGATTCAGGCTGGCTCCGTCCTCGTATTTTCCCTTTTGCTTTGTGCTCAGAGTATTTTGGCGCAGGGGGAAGGGCAAGTCAACCCTCTGGCGGTGCGAACGCTCCGCGTGTCTCGGTGCTCTCAATCCAAACAGCTCATTTTCACACAACACGAGTGTGTTCGGAGCTAAGAGGGGGACCAGCGCTCGCCCTTCCCTCGGGGGCTGTTCACAGAGTGTTCTGCAGCCCAGGTGTGTCGCAGGGTTTGGGAAGGACGGGAGCGCTTATCTCTGAGGCACCAGGCGCCTGATGCAATTCAATGCGCTCTTTCCACTGATGAATGGAGTGATGGCTCCTGCTGTATAATTCACCGCTGAAAAAGAGATGATTGAACGCATCTGTCACTTGCTTTCTCTCATGTCGCTCCTGGGCGGTGGAGTGGTCCTTGTCCCATGCAGGCAAAGGAAGGGGCTGGTTGAGCATAGGAGATGTTGTTCCCAGAACAATGTTGCTTCCCTGAACAAGACGCTTCCCTGGTAGGATTTTTGCTCCCCAAAGGCTGGATTTGCAGGGCTGTTCCTCCGGGATGCTCGGGGCAGGTGGGACCGCAGGTCTGAGCGTGTTCCTCGGCATCCGTCAGCATTGAAGCGCTCGGCCTTGTTGGGACTTCCCCAGAAGTTGTCACCCGCCGTGCTTCACCCCCCTGGGCAGAAAGGCAGAAATCTGGCACGCTTCCATGTGGCCATTTACACTTTAAGCTAATTAACCTCGTCTCTTTGTTCCTTGTATCTAATTCTGACTGTTTGCTCCCGCTGAGGAGCCAGAGCTGCCCGTGGGTATGTGATGGCACCGCCTTGGCAGGACGCGGGTGACCCCGGGTGATCGTTTTCAGCAGCGTAAATAATCCTCGGGCGGTTAACGACGTTCCTATTAGTCTGCAACAAGCTGTGAAATCTGGTATATTTGCTGTGACAAATGTGTGAAAGGTGCTAAATTCGCCCATCGCAGCAGCAGCTGCTGGGCGCGGGGACAGCCCATGGAGCTGGTGGCATCATGTCTCACCTCCTGCTCCCCAGCAGGACATTGGTGGCACCTTGTCTCTTCCTCCACGGGAATTTGCAGGAGCCTCAGTGGTGTTTTTCCGTGAAAACATGCTTTTTTGACCACTTTCACTGTGCTTCCTCTTGACCATGATTTACAGCTCCACCGTCCGGTGCTGGATTAGGACCTGCTACAACAACTTGTTCCAGCCACGGAGAGGAGGAGAAGCCACCTCTGGCCCTCCTGCCACCAGCTTGCAGATAGCACTGGGCTTCCCCAAGACCTTGTGCCCTTACTGCAGATGGATGGAGCTTGTTTTTGTCATTAGGTTCTAATGATCTGCCTGAGTTGCAAATTGGTGAGGGGTAAGCACCGGTTGGGACGTTTGGGGGTGACCAAGCAGCACTGCCTATTAGCCCGACCTTCCTCTGAATTATTTTAAGTTTAGGTTTAGATTTAGATTTAGGTCATGGTTGTACTCGATGATCTTGAGGGCCTCTTCCAACCAAAATGATTCTTTGATTCTATGATCCTATTCTATTTTCAAACAAGCTTGCTTGGGGAGCAGAAGAGCATCTCGGCTGCTGCTCTCCAACCATGGCTCCATCCAGCTGTGGCCCTGTTGCAAAATCTGGGGCAGGTGGTGGCTCCTCCTGCACCGCACTGTCCCCGTGTGCGTGGGGAAGCAGTGGTGGGGCTGTGGGAGGGTTGAGGCCGGGTTCTGTATGGGGTGATGCTGCCTGGGGACGGGCTCAGCATCCTCTGCTGGTCCCTCTGCTCCTGCCCACGGGAGGGTCGGCCGTGGGGAGACCTTGAGGGAGGATGGTAGAGAACAGGAGAACAGGAGCTGAGGGGAGACCTTCTGATCTCTGAACTGCCTGAAAGGAGCTTGGAGCCAGGGGGGTCGGGCTCTGCTCCCCAGGAACAAGCGCCAGGAGCAGAGGAAACGGCCTCAAGTTGCGCCAGGGGAGGTTGAGGTTGGATGTGGGGAACAATTTCTTCCCCAAAGGGCTGTGGGGCATTGGAACAGGCTGCCCAGGGCAGTGCTGGAGTCACCATCCCTGGAGGGCTGGACAGACGGACATGAGGTTCTCAGGACATGGGGCAGTGCCAGGGGTGGGGGAATGGTTGGACTCCATGATCTTGAGGAGCTTTTCCAACCAAAATGTTTCTGTGGTTCTATGATTCTATAAAGTTTGTGCAGGCAGGGTATGATGGGAGGGAGAAATCACCTTTTTCTCCACCAGAAGCAGCTGACTGCCCTTGTGATGGACCCTGTGATGGGTGACAGCGGGTGGCTCCCCAAACCCCGCCACAGCACCGCCATGCCCTGTCCTGCCTGGCTGGGGTCAGAACAGCCCCATTGTGTGGGACTGGAGCAAACTTCAGTGCTCCCCGAACCCCACATGCATCCAGGTGCTGCTGAACCACAGCAGCTGTGTCATGGCAGCGGTGGCTTGGGGGAGCGTAGGGATACGGGGTGTGATGGGTGGATATGGGGTGCAATGGGTGGATGTGGGGTGTGATGGGTGGATATGGGGTGTGATGGGTGGATATGGGGTGCGATGGGTGGATGTGGGGCATGACGTGGGGATACAGGGTATGACATGGTCTTCCTTGTGCTGAGAGGAGCAGTGGGTGGGTGAACTCTGCAGATGACGATGAGGACATCTGGATCTTCAGACACGCGTACCCTCAACACCCCAGCCACATCCCTCACCGGGGAATTGCTTTTCTCTTCCTTTCATCCTGCAACTCGGGGTCTGCATCTCCTTTGTGGTTCATTCGTCAAGGAGCCTGTCACCTGCTGACCTTTACGAGGATGATCAGTGTCCCTGCACCGGCAAAATGTGGATTTGCGGCTGTGTCTTGCTTCCAACCCAGATCAGGTTCAGCTGTAACTAAATTTAGCTGCCACTCCGTAAGGGTTTTGTAAGCTGGATTTCCAGGCATTGCTCCTGCTTGGCCACGGCACTTGTTTTCACCTTTGAAGGGGGTATTAAAGGAATGAATGAGCGATGACCTGGGATGCTGAAATTTCAGCTGGGTTCATGTCCCCCCGCCTTAGTCTGTGCCAGGACTGAGCCAGCCACGTGTGTTCCTCCGGTGTCACCGCTGGGGACCATCCCTTTGCTCCTGTCCGCCTGCAGCGAGGGGATTGCTGCCACCAGAAATATCCACCCGTCTTTGTCCTGTGCGGTTTGCAAAATGTGTCGCTGTTGGGGACGATGAGGCACGACCAGTGGTGGCGGTGGGAGTTGTGCTGCGTGTGAGCGGTGCCGCAGGAGCTCCGGCTCCCCCCGGCTGCTCCCAGCCCCCGCTTGGGGTAAGGTGGGAGCTGGGGGGACAGCGGGCACCTCCCTGGCCCTTCGGCCCCAGCTTCTCCCTAAATGGAAGAGGACAGGGAGGTGACAAGGGTGAGCACAGCCCTTGAGCAGCTGGTGGGTGTTTTCCACCCAGACCCTGGGTGTTTTCTGAGCCGTTGTGGCAGGGTCGGTGGCACAGGAGGGGAGTGGGGTTGGGAATCATCCCAGCATGGTGCAGAGTGAGCCAAACCCATCTGAGGTCAGGACAGAGTGTGGGCACGAAGACATTTTTGTCCTTCCCTGGGTTGGAGCTTGTCCTGGGACCTGGTCCCCCCGTCTCCTGCCTTGGCCAGTCCTCGGCTGCCCCAGCGGGTTGAGGGGCCGCAGCATCCGTTGGTCCCAGCTGGAGCACGGACAGGGGTCCCGGGCACCCCTGGGGTGGTTGGGGCAGTGACAGCAGGGACAGCTGCGTGTCTCCTGCGTCTCCACCCTTCATCTCCTGCGGGGAAGGGACACATTCAGATGCACCTCTGCCTCTTGTGTCTGGCCCCGAGAAGAGACAGACCCTCGGGTTTGGGGTCCCCTGGGGGTCTCCTGGCTCACCGCGCCCTCCGTGGGTCCCCATGAGCGAGGATGGGCCCTCGTGGTGCTGGTGCCATGTCAGGGCTTCACAGCAGCTGCATTTCAAAGAACTTTTGCAGTCACAGCAGCTGAGATTTAGGGCAGAGACAGGCACGGCGGCTGTCGGAAACCCAGCGCATGGGCTGCCAGAGCCCCCGGTGCTGCTCTGTGCAGAGCGGATTTGCAATCCTTGCTTGCAAACATCCAAGAAAACCAGTCAGAGGGCGGTGGGGAGATCCCTCTTTGCGATTACTCACTTGCCCTTGCTGGGATGCCCGTGGTGCTGAGCAGACGCCTGGTAACGGTGCGTGGCGGCTGATGCTGAAGAGCCCAAGGGTTAAATCCTGCCCCGGGCTGTGCAGGGCTGTCTGCCACCCCCTGCACTAATGGGGGCTTTGCAGAGCTCCCCAGGATCCCCAGTTCCCCGCCAGCCGGCAGCTGGGCCAAACCAGGCTGTAAGCAGTGATGGGTGACGGCCTGGCGTGTTTCATTTGCAAAGGAGCACTCAGAAATCGGGGTGCTGGGTGCTGTGTCTGGAAACGCCCCATCCCAGGGACCACAGAGCCTGGCCCATTTTGGAAAATAATAGGGTAGGTATCTTGTGTGGTGCTGGGGGCTCAGTGGGGTCACCTGCGGGCCTGACCCCGAGCAGCCGCGTGTGGGACGTGGCACATCCTGCGCTGAGGTTGCTGCTGGGACACCTGGGCTTTGAAGCAGCAGCGCTGGAGCTTCTCCTGCGGCCAGTCCCAGCTGCTGCCGCGGCTCCGCGCGGGGAGCACGGGGAGAGCATCCGCCGTCGTGCCGCCCCCTGCTCCGGCTGTCACGCTCAGTGGACGGCGCTCTCCCTTCCCCACACAGCTGCTCGGTGCTCAGGGTCTCACCATCGTCTCCCAAACCCACACCTGCCAGGACATCCCACTTTCCAGCCCCGTTCCCCACATCCCGTCACTCCCCGCTCCTTAAGGACCGTTTTCGCGGCCACATTTTGTTGCTCCTCAGCGGCACCAAACAGCCCTGGGAGCTGGTTGTGCTCAGCCAGCTGGAAAAAGCATCTCGGTGATGAACGTCACTGAGAATGGTGGCAAAGCCATCCCAGCCCTGTGCAGAGGATGCGGCTGACAGGTCCCGAAGGAGCCTCGTGGATGGTTTCCGTCAGGATTTGTTTCCTCCGGGAGCGGTGGGCTGGCCTCGCCGGTGCGGTGTGTGCGGGGGCTCCATCCTGCATCTCAAGGGGTTGGGGACAGCGTGACACGAGAGATGTCGCTGGAAGAGGATGGTGTGTCCAAGGGGAAGGCGCAGATCTTTGGGTTTTTGCAGCTGTGACCACAAGTACGTCACGTCCTTTGGTGGCAGGCGGCAGCCAGCGGCGTTTTCATTGCTGCTGACAGCTGTGGCTGCAGCTGTGGAACACGTCACGTCAGGCTGCGCCCGTGTCCGATGCGCCTTTGTCCTGGGGAAAGGGCAGCATGGCTCCTCCTGGAGCTGGGGACGTGCAAGCAAACGCCATAACGTGACACACACCGGTCTTGGTTTGTCATCGGCCAAGGTTCAGCCTGGAGAACAGGAGCCGAGGGGAGACCTCGCTGTCTACAACTGCCTGAAAGGAGGTTGTGCCATGGAGGGAGTTGGTCTCTTCTCACAAGTAGCAAGTGACAGGACAAGGGGAAACGGCCTCAAGTTGCGCCAGGGGAGGTTGAGGTTGGATGTGGGAACAATTTCTTCCCCAAAGGGCTGTGGGGCATTGGAACAGGCTGCCCAGGGCAGTGCTGGAGTCACCATCCCTGGAGGGGTTTAAAAGGCATTTAGATGAGGTTCTCAGGACATGGGGCAGTGCTGGAGTTAGGTTATGGTTGGACTCAGTCATCCTGAGAGACTCTTCCAACTGGAATGATTCTATAATTCTAAGGTGGGGGCAGCCGAAACAGCCTCGGCTGGGGATGGTTTGCTTGGGGTGCCCCAGGGACCCCCTGCGGACAGGGCCAGGAGGGAGCTGAGACACGGCCAAGCTGCCTCAGTGTGAGCCCTGACTCCTCGTGGACCACACGACCAGCCGTGGGGATCGGGGAAAACCCAACAGCCAAGTTCCGACAAGGGCTGGGATTCATTTCCCCTCAATAGCGACCTCCCTGGGGAGATGCCATGTCTGAGCTGCTCGCCCCGCTCCCTGCAGCCCCGGGGAGCCCGTGGGCTGGTTCTGTGGTGCTGCCCCTGCCCCAGACTGGGGGTCCAGGGCACGTTTTTGGCTCAGGAATGGGCTCTGTTGATAGGGATGGTGGTGGAAAAATACACCCTGAGCCCTGTTCAGTGCTACTGTCACCTCTGGTGAGCATCCCCATGGAACTCTGTGCTGTGGCTGTGGAAGGTATAAAACCAAATTAAGAACTTTAATTTGCTTGGCCAGCTGGGGCGCTGGGCTTGGGGGATCTTTCTGCAGGACGTTCTCCTGCTACCACCCTCAGAATCGGTTCTCTTCCACCGAGCAAACGTGCCGCTTGCCCATGGTGACGCGCGGTGGTTTGGTCAGACCGTGGGCAGGGCACTCGTGCCAGTGTCTGAATTACAGAGCAAGGGGCTGCAGAAAGGTGGCCTGACCGCCTTCTGGAAACAGGGAATAAACCCTGTGCGCAGTCCAGCTGGCCCCAAAATCCACCAGAACACAAGCTGTGGGATGCTGCCAGGAACAAGCATCGTCCTGACCTGCTGCGTGGAGGAGCTGCTGCCTCTGGGGCAGCGAAGACCATCCCGGTCACCTCCCCAAAACCTGCGCTCGGTGCAGAACATCTGCAGCACTGACATCCACTTCTCCATCACCTGGGTTTTTTTTAATAAGGCTGTGAATGCAGCATCTCGGTGCAGATTTCCCTCCGCGTGGATCCTCTGCAGCCCTGGGATGGGAGGAACTGAGGATTTATCTGCTGTGATTTTTATTTAGGACGTTGATTTCCATTGACTGATGGAGCGATTTCTCCTCTGCACCCCACGGCTCCCAGCTCCTGGTGATGTGCTGGAGCCTTCGTGTGGCTCTTCTGTAATTACTTAATTTTCCCCTTATTTACCCTAATTTACTGTTATACCTTACAAACCATGTTTAATTGTAGCAGGATAATGACAGGTGATCTCCTAGCACATAATTTTAAGGCGCTCAGCCCCCCTAAACCAGGGACAGCCAGCAGTCTCCATCCTCGGTGCCAGCAAGCGGTGCCAAAACGGGTATTTGTGTGCGGGCTGCCCGTGGAGAGGGACCTTGGGAGCAGATAATGAGCTTTGCTGGGCTGGGGAGGTCACAGCCGCTATCTCATTACTTGCCCTTGCGGTTTCATCCTCTTATTGCAATGCATCAGCGTAATAAAAGAAGCCGGCGTGCCAGCTCGGGGCAGGGCTTCATGTGAACTGGCTGGAGGTTTCAGCTCCAGGCTGGGCATGAAGGCATCAGGGCAGGGTCTGCCCGATGGTTTGTGGCCGTGGTGGCTGCCAACGGGACTTTTTGGGGTGGGGGGAGGAACAGAGTTGATTCTGGAGCACAAGGTGAAATTGCGGTGCGAAGCACCCGTAAAACCTGCTGTCTGGTCTTGCATCTCCCAGTGCCCATCTGTGCAGCCCCATGGGGTCTGTGGTTTGTGTGGGTGTCCCCATGGGGCTGGGGGTGCAGGGTAAGACCACAGGTGGGAATCGGGGGGGTCAGGCCCGGGAGCCCTCGCTGCCTGCACCAGAGGAGCTCAAAGCGGCGGGACGTGCCAGCTGCTCCGAGCTCGCGGGAGCCGCGTTCCCGTTGTGGTGCTGAGGACGTGCAGAGGGCTCTGCCCTGCTCCTGGGGATCTGCACCCCCTCTTCTGGCTGACAATCCAGCCACTGCAGCTGGGTGCTCAGGGGGAGCATTTCCTGAGCTCGGGCGGGTCAGTGTCTCTATTGCCATGACAGCACCGCTGAGTTGCTCCTGGTGTCACTGGTGGCCACAGCTGGAAGTCCCGTGGCTGAGAAGCTGATGCCGTAGCACAAACCCCTGTTCAGAGCTTGCAGGTGGTCTTTGACTGAGTTATTTTTTTGGCTGGAGCATCTTTGTGATGAGGAGACACTGAGAGAGCTGGGGCTGCTGAGCTGGAGAAGAGAAGCTGAGAGGGATCTAATCAATGGATCAATAGCTCAGGGTGGGTGTCAGAGGATGGACCAGACTCTGTTCAGTGGTGCCCAACGCCAGGGTGAGGGGCAACGGGCACAGACTGAAACACAGGAGGCTCCATGTGAACATGAGCAGAAACTTGTTTGCTGGGAGGTGCCAGAGCCTGGCCCAGGCTGCCCAGAGCGGGTGTGGAGTCTCCTTCTCTGAGACATTCCAACCGCCTGGACCCACCTGTGTGATCTGCTCTGTGACCCTGCGTGAGCAGGGCTGGGCTGGGGATCTGCAGAGCTCCTGCAACCCAACCACTCTGAGATTTCTACCTAGTAAAACTGCATGTGATTGCCTTGATTGCCTTGATTGCCTCTCATTAGAGCCTTAATGATGCTGCATCCCACCCTTGGGATGTGACCACACTGGAGAACACAGCAGGTGTGTGACAGTGTGGTCTGTGGGTTTGAATTCACTCTGCGCAGTTCGATGCTGGGACTGATCCCGCAGGAATCCAGCCGTGGACTGGGATCTGTGCAGAGAGAGCAGGCGGGAGCCCTTGGGGATGGAGGTATTAATAATCATAATGACACAAGTATGGAGTCGGGTCCTTCCGCACTGCGGGTGTTGGGAAGCCAGGGGGAGCAGAGGTGAGAACAAAGCCAAACATCTTCTTCAACATGCTGGGTACACTGATCGTTACTTTTTTTTCCAAAGCACAGAGCCAAACTCGTGTTTGTCCTTCGTGTATCAGACCTGTTTGGTTCCTGCCTCTTCCTGTGAGCGGAGGCTCCTGGCGGTGAGACTGGGGGACATGGCGGTGTCAGGATGTCACCAAAGGCACGTGTGCCCCCCCTGCGGTTTGCTTTCTTATCCTGGGGTACTCAATCCATCTGCTTTGTGCTTCTTCGCCTAAAATATGAAAACCTGATGCTTTGTGTCACTTTTCTGGTGATTCTGTGATTCATTTCTGATGTTACTAAAGGAAAAACGTCTTTCCCTGGATGAGGTTCAAATCCCGCTCCTATCCAAAGGAGACGTTTGATGAAGAAGGGATGAATTGGAGCTTTTGTTGGACAAATCCTGGTAAAATCAGGCCAGGTTATGAAAGCTGAAGCCCCGAACCTCTTGCTTGACCAGGAGATCCCTCGATATTCAGCCCAAATTTAGAGTGACCTGCCAAGAGCTGAATGAATCACATGTGGTATCCAAGTAGATGGAAACATAACCGAGTCCTGGGGATGGTTAGAAGTCTGTTAGACATTCAGAACTCTCTGGTTTTACTCGCTTGCTGTGACGCTGAGTTGGAGCTGGCCGGAGCACAAGCAGAGTTAAATTGCCTGCGAGTTGCCAGCCTGCCCCAAACTCCCATAGAATTTCCATACAAATCGTCTTTTCCTGCCTTTAAACGTAAGAAGTTCAGTGTGTCCCAGCCGGGGAGCAGCAGGGGGGTTGGTTGCAAAAGAAGTGGTGAAGCTGAGGGGACTCTGTGTTTCAGTCTAATATGAAAAATAACCTAAAAATAGAGCTCCGAGGGCTGCCTGTCCCTCATCAGACAACAGAAAGGCAGCTCGTGGGGGTGGTGGTGTCTTGTCCCCGAGCGGGGGTCATGTCCTGCGCCTGGAATTGTCCCGCTGGTGTCCGGCACGGCCGGGCTGGGCGATGCCTGCGATCCTGGTGATGTGAGGGGAACTCAAGGGACTGTGGTGGTGACTGGTGCCACCAAAGGGTTCTCCTGTCAGCCTGGGTCGTGGTGACCCTGCTGTCCCCTGCCCGGCAGCACAGGACAGGGACACTGTGCATCCTGCAAAGCATCGCTTGGTGCATCCTGTGAGCCCTCCTTAGGATCACAGATTCTTTGTGTCGGAGGGACCTTCCCAGCTCCCCCAGTGCCCCCCCTGCCACGAGCAGGGACATCTTCAGCAGCTCAGGTTGCTCAGAGCCCCGTCCAGCCTGGCCTGGGATGTCTCCAGGGATGGTTCATCCACCACCTCTCTGGCCAACCTGGGCCAGGCTCTCACCACCCTCAGGGACAACAATTTCCTTCCCGTGGGCTGAGCGTGTGTGCGTGTGTCCCTGTGCCTGCCGGTTCCCATTCCCCAGAAACGTGCCGGTCGTGGAGAGGAGAAGCTTTAGGCCGTGGTGAAGGTGCCGTGGGGGCCAGGCCGGGCCTTTGCTGCTCAGTGCAGCTCCGGGGGGCACTGGGTGTCTCCTGCTCTGCTGCCTTGGGGCGCAGGGCTCTCAGCTGCCCGTGTCCGTGTGGATGGCTCCATGGGCCTGTCTGGCTTCTCCACATTCACAGCACTGGGGATGGCGGCAGCTGCTCGGAATCTCAGGGTGTGTGTGAAGGGCTGGGCCTGCCGGGGGTGTGTGTGAGCCCAGCCGGGGGCAGCGATGGGCCCGGGGACAGGAACGGGCTGCGGGGCTGGGGCACGGCGAGCCGGGCTGCTGGGGGACATCGTGGTGGCTCTGTGGTCCCCAGGCCATTGTCTGCCTTGCAGCCATCTCCTCAGGGTGATTCAGGTTGGGGTGAACTGAGTTTAGCCCCGTGGATATGGGGCATCACGCAAAGCTCTGGGACCGGGGTCCTGGGCGAGGAGGAGGGCGGTGGTGGGGAGTCAGCTCTGGCGTCACCGTGTGCCAGCGCTGGCTCCATGATGGGCCATGCCAGGTGCTGACGTGTCCCTCCCTCCCCTCCAGGCTTGCCGCGATTTCCTGGATTTGGCCGAAACCCACAGCCGAAAATGGCAGCGGGCGCTGCAGCATGAGCGGGAGCAGCGGATCCGGCTGGAGGAGACCATCGAGCAGTTAGCCAAGCAGCACAACAGCTTGGAGCGTGCCTGCCGTGGGGCGCCCGGCCTCTCCGCCGCCAGCACCGGCATCACCAGCACCGCCAAGGGTGAGCGCCGGCGGGCACAGGGACAGGGTCCTGCGGGAACCCCACATGGATGGGGACTTGCTGCTGGGTGTCCCCAGCTGGTCAGCAGGGATGGGAAGGATGCGCAAGGCAATGCCCTGCATGCCCGTGACTTTTTTTTAACACATCCTATTATGCCATAATTATTCTTAATTGCCCTGCTGCTCCTTGCTTGGGGACTTACCCTGGAGAACAGGAGCTGAGGGGAGACCTTCTGATCTCTGAACTGCCTGAAAGGAGCTTGGAGCCAGGGGGGTCGGGCTCTGCTCCCCAGGAACAAGCGCCAGGAGCAGGGGAAACGGCCTCAAGTTGCACCAGGGGAGGTTGAGGTTGGATGTGGGAACAATTTCTTCCCCAAAGGGCTGTGGGGCATTGGAACAGGCTGCCCAGGGCAGTGCTGGAGTCACCATCCCTGGAGGGCTGGACAGACGGACATGAGGTTCTCAGGACATGGGGCAGTGCCAGGAGTGGGTTATGGTTGGACTCGATGATCTTGAGGGTGTCTCTCAACCAAAATGATTCAGTGTTTCTGTGGAGCTGCAGTGGGTCTCAAAAGTCACCGCAGTTCATGTCTGCTCCTGGTTTTGTGACGATCTTTGCCACCACAGGAGAGAAGAAAAATGTTTTTAAGTGTAGGGCTGGAAAACCCCACAGCCGGGAAGTCTCTCAGCATCACCTGAAACACGTGACATTTTTTTCCTGCTTTCATCCTGACGGGTTTCCCGGCAGACGGGGCGGTGCTGGGTGGCAGCTGCGTTAGTCGCGGTTGGGTGTTGCAGTCACGCGTGTCTGGCTCCGGCAGCCCGGTGGCGTTTCTGGAGGTGCCGCCCAGCACGGCAGGGTGGCCTCGTGTGCCTGGACTGGGGAGCAGGACACACGCTGCCGGGGCATGTCCTTGCTGTCCAGAGCTGGAAACTGGTACGGTGTCCTCTCATCGTGGGGTGGGCTGGAGAGGAGGGGACAAGCTGTAAAGGGAGACAGCGTTGGAGGGGACACAGCGGGAGGAGTGTGGGCTCTGGGGACAGTTGTGCTTGATGGGAGCACTGAGCATCTCAAACCCTTTGTGCTGACAGGGAGTGTGCAGTCTGCGAAAGGAGAGGCCAGTGATGAAGATGAAGAGACAGAGTATTTCGATGCCATGGAGGATGCACCAGCTTTTATCACTGTAACCGCAGACCCCAAGCACCACAGGTACGAGCCCCCATCCTGATGCCACAGGTCACAACCTGGCAAAACCTGCTGTGGGTGCAGGAAGAGCAGGGGAGGGAGGTTCTGCATGGTGCTGGGCTTTGGGGCAGCATCCCCTCCCGCAGGGTCCCTCTGCGCGATGTCCTGCAGCACCCAGGCTGCTCTGCCCTGCGCCTCTCTGCGCTTGCACCCCTGGAGCCAGCGAGGTGAGGATGGAGCCAGTGAGGTGAGGATGGAGCCAGCGAGGTGAGGATGGCCCCAGCCATAGAGAGGAAGGGCAGACATCAAGCCTGTGCTGCAGTAAAGCTGGGTTCTCTGCCCCCACAGCTGACGTGGGCTCGAGGGGAGCCTGGGCAGGGATGTGGAGGGAGATGCCGGGGAGCAGCGGGCAGAAGTGGGGAGCACTTTGCCTTGGTGTGCCCTGATCTGCTCCTGCACCTCCCTGGTGTCTGTCTGAGCTGGCGGCAGCTGTGGTGTGAGCCACGGTCACACCGCCGGGCCTGCTGGCAAACGGGAGGCTCTGTACACCCTGTCTGGGACACCCCGTGCTGAGCAACCCCTCCTGACACCCGCACACGGCCTCCGTCCCCCTGTTACCTTCCCTGGCGTGCTGCAGGGAGATGTTCTGGGTGATGCTGGCTGTGCTGCCCCAGCCCCGGCTCTTCCCTCCCTTTCTCTGCCCTTCCTTGTATTCACCGTCTGGTTCTTTCTTCCCCACAGGCGTTCGGGCAGTAACGTGAGCGGGGCCAGCGAGGGCCACCCCGAGGACTGGAACCTGGAGGACAGTGTGAGTTGGCTGGGCAGAGCGGGAGGGACAGTCCCGGGGGGAGAAACCGGGGGAGGGGAGCAGGAAAGCAGGAGGGTGGTGGGACTCTCCATCCAGGTCCCTCTTGGGCCTCCAGGATGGAGCAGCATTGGTTGCTTTGTGAGCCGTGTGAATACCCTCTTAAGGGAAGGGGGACAGTGTTGGGGGGTAATTACACCATTATTTCCCCCATGCCCTGGAGAAGATGCTTCCAGCCATGCTCCCCAGCACAAGCGCACACGATGTCTCCTGAGCTGTGGTTGCTGCTCCTGGGTCTGGTTGAGTCATGCTGGGTGACCCTGGCTTAGACCTGTGTTCCTTCTGTTGCTTCCGCAGGTCTTTGAAAGCTCAAATCAAAGCAGCTACAATGAGTCCACTTGCAAAGATCACCTGCCGAAGAAAAGGAGACGGACTCGCATCCCTGACAAACCCAACTACAGCCTTAACCTGTGGAGCATCATGAAGAACTGCATCGGCAAAGAGCTCTCCAAGATCCCCATGCCCGTGAGTGAGCGTGTCCCAGGCGGGCAGAGAGGGGCCTGCCGACACTGGGGGCTCGGTTTGATAGAGTCACAGAACCACAGAATTGTTTTGGTTGGAAGAGACACTCAAGCTCATTGTGTCTGACCGTTCTCCCACCCTTGGCACTGCCCCATGTCCTGAGAACCTCATGTCCGTCTGTCCAACCCACCAGGGATGGTGACTCCAGCACTGCCCTGGGCAGCCTGTTCCAATGCCCCACAGCCGTTTGGGGAAGAAATTGTTCCCACATCCAACCTCAACCTCCCCTGGCGCAACTTGAGGCCGTTTCCTCTGCTCCTGGCGCTTGTTCCTGGGGAGCAGAGCCCGACCCCCCCTGGCTCCAAGCTCCTTTCAGGCAGTTCAGAGATCAGAAGGTCTCCCCTCAGCTCCTGTTCTCCAGCTGAACCCCCAGGTCCCTCAGCCGCTCCATCACACTTGTGCTCCAGCCCCTCACCAGGGCTCTGGGCTGTACGGAGGGGTTGGGTCACAGTTCCAGGTGGCCCTGCCAGGGGCTGTGACAGCACAGCCACCCCAAGTGGGACAGGAACACATCACCTACTGCCACCCCATCCTGGGGGGCTTTTGCACTGAAGCCACCTCAATCTGCTCCGCAGCACTGATGTGTCCTCGCTGCTCAGCTCTGCTGACTCTAAGCCTGATGTCCTTCCCTGCGATTTATTCACCCTTGGACTCATCCATCTGCTGCCAGCGAGCCGGCACGGCCAGAGCGCTGAGCCAGGCGGGCGGGAGGCGGCTGTCGTCAGCAGCACGGGGCCGCAGTGCTGATTGCTGTGTGGGATACAGCTCTGACGTGGGGGCTGTTACATCAGGGACTATTTGAGTCAGGTCGGCTCTTTCTTTGGGACTGATCCCTTCTCCCGTGCTGGCTGCGGCAGCCCCGCAGTGCCCGTGTCACTTGCAGCTTCTTGCACGGGTGCCAGGGCGAGCAGGGGGGACATTGCCCAAGTGTCCTCTGCACATCCAGCCGGCGCTGAGGCAAGGAGAGAACCAGGACACCTTGAATCCTTGAGGGTTCGAGTGTCTCAGCCAGGGGCTGGAAGAAGAAGAGACTTTGTTGTTGATCCCCTGTCCCCAACCTGCGTCCTGGGGACACGCTGCTCGGGGAGCAGCCTGCTCGCACGGACAGCACGGCAGGGCCGTGTTTCACCCCAGCAACACAGAACTTCTTTATTTTTCTTGTAAAGAGCCACTTGTTAATGCAGGAGGTTCTGTGGGGACAATTTACAGCAGCTCTGGATGCTGCTGTGCTTGCTCCTTGGGGCACAGGCTCCCTGCAATGGTCAGGAGAGGGTTTGCTGGGGGCTCTGTCTGGAGGAACCCCCTCATGTGAGTGGGATGTGCATGTAATTCTTGCGGGTAAATAGCTCTGTGCCTCATGGACCCAGATGAAACGCTGCCCACACCAAAGTGCCCCCAAACCCATAGCCCGTTTTTCCAGAGCAAACAGCCCTTTCCAGGCTGCTGGGTCTCCAGCAGCTCTTCCCCAGCTCAGTATGCAGTGTGGATGGGACTGGGTGCCATCATAAGAAATCCATTTCCCCAAAAACCGTGAAACTCTGGCAGATTTGAGAGAGTTGTGAAGCAGCTGAGGGTACTTGGGGGTTATTGTGGCACTGGCTGGTGTGGGAGCAGCTCAACAAAGCATGAACTGTATTCAGGGTCCTCCTTCGCTGAGCAAAGGGGAAGGAACGTGTTACAGGGGCTGGGATGCAGAATTGATTGTATTTGGGCTGTTGTTAAAGCAGTGCCTGATGCTCTCTGAGTAAGAGAGATGAGTTTGTCTCTTCTTCGTGCTATTTCCAGCCGAGATATACAGCCCAGCGCCATCCGTTAGCATTTCCGCAGCGACATCAATATCAGATAAAGGCGTGATGGGTACAGAAATAAACTCAGGACGTGAAATACCAGCAGCTGCCTGGGCCTGGAGGGAGGAAATTTACACCTTCCATATCAATCAAATCATTCCGGGAGCTGCTGAAGCCGAGTTCAAACCCGAGAGCAATATGTTCTGCCCGCACCGCAGCCCCGGCTCAGGGATGTAATTACTCCATGTGCTCCCAGGGGCGAGCGGGTCTGCTTTCCCAGCACGGCCGTCTCGGTGAAGCGCTCAGCAGAGCGTGGGTTGCAGAGGGCTCAGCTGCTCACTGTCAGCTCTCTGGGTTATCTGTAGGGATACGGGGCGGGGGAGACGCTTTGCACCCCCTGCATGTGGCATTTCTGTGGGAGATTCACCCCAAGAACAAGCAGCCCATGGCAGGGCAACGGGGGGCGATTTAACCCCCTTTCAACGGCCACTGGCACCCTGTCTCCACAGCACGAGCTGCCAAGTGAGGGTTTTCCAGCTGCCGCTGCGGTAACTGGAGCGAAGCGGGAGCAGCCGGGCGGGGGGCTGTTTGGAACGTGGTTAATCACAGTGCAAACCCTCGGTGAGCCTGTCGTGCACACTGAGCGGCGCAAGTTGCTCCTTCCATGCGCTTCGCCCAATTCTTGGCTAATTAAGAGAACTCTCGAGACCTCATCCCCTTCCCCGGGAGACGTGATGCACTGAAAACCTCTCTGTGCCGACAACGCACTCCTTAGTTTTTCCTCTGAATGAACAGCATGGAAAAGGAAGAAAACAACTTTGGGGCTTTTGCGTTGGCGGTGGGTTCATCGTCCTTCCCCGCGGCAGGTTTAGCGTCGCCGGTGCCGAGCGGGGCTGGTGGGGACGCTGCAGCTGCTTTTGTTCCGCCGCCCGCGTCTCCCCAGGGAGTTCCCTCGAGCTGCTGCGATTCGCTTGTTGTGTGGATGTGGTGCTGCCCTTTCTACAGCTCGCTCTACGATCCCTGCTACTTAAATCCCCGAGTGGAATGATTTGGAGTTAGTTTCCTTTAGCATGAAACATGTAATGTGGCTTATAGAAGTGGTTCTCCCGTCCTTAAACGTCTGCTCCTTCTGAAATGTGTTTCTTTGTTCTGAACTGAAAAAATTAATTTCACATGATTTTGAGGCAGAAGACGTGGGACAAAGCATCTCCGTCTTCCTTTCAATTTTTTAAATTTCTATTCTTTTCAGAACAAAAAATCTTGCTAGAATCAACTGTGGGGTTTTTTTGGTTGGTTGGTTGGTTTGGTTTGTTTTTTTTTTTCAGGAGATGTTTGCAACCTGTTCAACCTGTTAGTGTAAAGCACAATTCTCTAACTGACAAAGCAATGACTTGGGGATGGAAACGGAGCTGCCCCTCCGCTCTCTGCCCTGTGGGGTGTTGCAGGTTGGGTGCTGTCCTGGGGCTGCACCCCAGGGGCAGGGACACCCTCACATGGGGCTTTCCAAGGTGTTCTGGGCAGCTGGGCTATGACCTGGCCTGGGGACGGCTTTGCCGGGGAGCAGCACCTCCCAGACGTGTCTCACATCTGGCTTGTGGCCGCTGTGGTGCTGGCAGGGAGGTGAGAGGGAGCTGTGCTGCTCAGGCTCGTTTTAGGGGTCACTGGTGCTCCGTCACTGTAAGATCGGCCAAGAGCTGCCATGTGCATTCACAGCCCAAAGGCCGATCGCACCCTGGGCTGCATCCCCAGCCTCATGGGCAGCAGGTTTGGGGGATCCTGCCCCTCTGCCCCACTCTGTGAGACCCCCCTGCAGTGCTGGTCCAGCTCTGGGTCCCCAGCACAGGACACACATGGAGCTGCTGGAGAGGGGCCAGAGGAGCCACAGGAATGACCCGAGGCTGGAACAGCTCTGCTGGGGACAGGTGAGAGAGCTGGGGTGTTCAGCTGGAGAAGAGAAGCTGCGGGGAGACCTTAGTGTGGCCTTTCTGGACCTAAAAGGGGCCCATAAGAAAGATGGGGACAGATGTTTGAGCAGGGCCTGTTGTGATAGGACAAGGGGTGATGGTTTTAAACTAAAGGAGGGATATTGAGGCCGTAAATGAGGAAGAAATTGTTGTCCCTGAGGGTGGTGAGAGCCTGTCCCAGGTTGGCCAGAGAGGTGGTGGATGAACCATCCCTGGAGACATCCCAGGCCAGGCTGGACGGGGCTCTGAGCAACCTGAGCTGGTGAAGATGTCCCTGCTCATGGCAGGGGGGGCACTGGGGGAGCTGGGAAGGGCCCTCCAACACAAACCATCTGTGATTCTATGATATCTGGTTCTCTTGTGGGGCTGCCAGCTCCCCAACACACCTCAGCTGGGAACTTCAAAGCCTTCATGCTCTGGCAGTTCGGTTCAGGGAGCACAGCACGTGTTTCTTGCCCTTATTTACTGTCTGTGTAGCCCTGCAGAGGCAGCGTGCAGGCAGCGTGCCTTGGCACATCCAGCCCCGTGCTGTCCCAGGGGCTGCGGCTTCGATTCAGCAGTTTCCAGCCACACCAGATCCGCGGCTCTTGGGGTGCATCACACTGTGCTTGGGGAGCCCGGTGTGCTGGTTGTTAGTGCTGATCAGGGTGCAGTGCCAGGAGAAAAAGGCAAAGGGTGAAGTGCTCACCTCGGCATCTCTCCTGCTCTGCTGATCCCAGCGTGTTCCCCTCCAGGTGAACTTCAACGAGCCGCTCTCCATGCTGCAGAGGCTGACCGAGGACCTGGAGTACCACGAGCTGCTGGACAAAGCGGTCAAGTGCGAGAGCTCCACAGAGCAGATGTGCTTCGTTGCTGCATTTTCAGTGTCTTCCTACTCGACCACAGTCCACCGCACCGCAAAGCCATTCAACCCGCTGCTGGGGGAAACCTATGAGCTCGACCGGCTGGAGGAGTTGGGTTTCCGATCCCTGTGTGAGCAGGTAAGCTGCTGGTGTCCAGGCAAATCATTCCTTCTCTGAAGGAGACCCAGCATCTCCTCCCTCTGAGCCATGACAGCCAGCGCGTTGCTGTTGCTGTTGGCAGGAGCAGCAGCAGGCACAGCCCAAGGCATTTCTCAGAGGCAGAGTGTGCCCATCGCAGTGTTGCAAAGCAGGAGGTGGGAGAATTGGACTAGATGATCTTTTGAGGTCACTTCCAATCGCTAACATTCTATGATTCTGTGAAGGGGAGCAGAAGGGTGTCCGTCACCCCGCTGGGTGTCCTGGCAGCCTGCGTGGGGCTGGGGCTGCTGCCACATCCCAACACTTGAGCAGAAAAGGAGAAACTCTCCTCACCCGAGCTCCCTCCCAGCCACGCTGGCGATGCTGCGAGCTCTGGCACTGTTATCCCTGTTTCTTGGGCTGGGTCTCATTTCTCTCTTGTTGAACTGAAATCTTTTAGTTTCAGAGCCTGGGGTCAACCCAAGAACCTCTGCCAGCCCTGTGCTCTAACTGCAGAGCGCATCTGGCACACGTCAGTCACACAGCAGGTCTTAATTAAAAACCTGGAGCACTTAATGAGTTGAGACCTGGGAAGAAAATTGACTGTTTAGTATTTAGCACACTTGGCTGATCTGTCCTGGATTCCTGGGGAGGGACGGGAAGTCACAGTGCGGGGGGCTGTCTGCCCTCCAGGGGATGGCTGTGCCATCTCAGGGACAGAGCAACCGTCATGTCTGTCTGTGTTCAGAAGCATCAAACAAAATCACAAACCTTGGTCAACCTGCAGAGGCTGATGCAGGTCCAGGAGCTGCAGAGCTGTTCAGCAGACCATGTCGCTGAGACCTGTGGGGGACATTTTTTGGGGTGGGCATTGCATGGGCAAGGGTCTTGCTGCTGATCTGGGCACACCGTGCTGTGCCGTGGGATGCTCACAGCAGATTTCAGACATGCGGATGGGGCACTCTGAGAATACACAGTGATGAGGCCCAGACTTGCACCAGCATCCTTGTGTCTCCTGACATGCTTTAGCTTGTCCCTGTCCCTCATCATCATCTGCTCCAAGCCTTCATACCCAGATTTGGAGCAGTCGCTGCAGCAGGTGCCGTGCTCAGCCATCAGCTCCTGGTTGGACATGCACGTGTGGACAAAGCCCCCTCGTGGTAACGAGTGCCCAGGCCTGGCAGACTCCTGCAATGCTCTGACCGAGGCAGGATGGCACCTCCTTTCACCTCCCATCACATCCCATCACTTCCCATCACCTCCTGTCACATCCCATCACCTCCTGTCATGTCCCATCACCTCCCATCTCTCTCGTCCAGGCTGTGAGGGTGAACAGGCTGTGTGGGGTCTCCTGGAAACGTGACCCCCTGCTCATGACAAAAGGAAGGGTCCTGCAGCAGCTCGTCTCCAAGATCTGTGTCTCTGCTGTCCCTTTGCACCATCCCAGGCTGCATGCCTGATGTCAGCCGGCTTCGATCGTCCCCAGGATGCCAGGTGGTTAGTCCCAGTCTTGTGCGCTCATGCCCTGGGCTGCAGGAGCCAGGATGCTGCTGACCGGAGTGTAACGAGCTACAGCTGCCAACACGCATCCCCTTCCCACACGGCCGGGACTGGAGGCAGCAGCATCTCTCCTGGCATCCCCCGGCACTTTGCTGTGAGCGTAGCAGAGCTCAGGTTCATCCCAGCGTCACACACACCGTCACCTCCCTCGCCCGGCAGTGATTCCCATCCTGCCACACAGCCCGGTTCCCCACTGGCTTTGTGCACAGCCCGGAGAAATCTGGGATCTCTGTTCTCCAGCACCCTCCTGGTCCCTGTCTCCCTGGGTTCTCATGCTGCTCAGCCAAGTGTTGTAGGAATTCGATGATTCCTTCCCAGGATGCTCAATCCGTCCCGTAGCCAGCAACATCCTCATCCTCCCGGGGTGCAGTCAGAACAACAGGGGCGTTATTACCCTGACTGGGGTACTGCCGGACAGCCCTGACCGCATCACTCTACCATCCCTTTCCTCATTTCTTCCCCCTCTTTTTCACCACCCTCCCTCTTGTGTCCCTAATTCCTTCCCAAATAAATAACCTGCCCTGAATTCCTTTTACCAGTTGGTCCCGATTTTCCTGTGTCCGTACCCAAATTCGGTGTTTCTGACACGTCCACATTAGCTGAGCACAGGCCGGGCTGGAGCCCTTGCTGACATGGCACACGAGCTTCATCCAAAATTAGACTTACTGTAACTGGGAGCAAACCCGCTCCCTCGCAGCACTCTGGAGCCTTCGGTCCATGAGCCTCTAAATCTCCCTCCTGGAGCCATCTCAAAGGGCACACTTGGTGACAGCGCAGCTCTGCGTTGGTGCTTCTTGCCCTAGTTGATGTGGGACAGACAGACAGACGCCCTTCCCACTGCTCGGAACTTTCCCTGCATGTGCTGCTCAGCTGCCAATGTGCCGAGTGAAGCGTTGGTAATCTTGTGCCTGAAATCCAGTTATCCAAATAGGATTTTCTCCTGCTGGTGACAGTGGGATATAATGGTGAGGCCCTTGCTCTGCTCATGTTTGTAATCCAGCAGCTTGGGGTGCTCAGCCTGTAATTACCTTGGTGGAATTAATCTCTGACCGGGGTGGCGTGGCCATCGGGGCGCGGTGGTTCCCGGTGATGGGAGGTGTGTGCGGTGTCGGCAGGGTGAGCCCCGGTGAGAACACAGCTCTGTGCTCGGGGTGTCCGGCCCCCACCGTGGCTTTGCGCAGCTTCTATGGTGCCGGAGAGCACGAGCTCCGTCCTTTTACACATCATCCTTGGGATGGGGGATGTCGGATCTGCTTTTCCAGCCCACTGTGTCTGCAGGAACAAAGCCAAGGTCTTGGCAGGTCAGGTCCATGTGTCTCTGACAACCTGGGGACGTGTGTACCCTGGGGGTTCCCAGTCAGGGCAGTGGGAGCAGCTGCTGGTAGGAGAGGCATTACTGGGATTACTGGTGACCTAGGCTGGATGTCAGCACATCCATGTTTCTCAACCAGGATCACTGGAGAGCAGAGCTGTGTCCTGGGGTCTCAGTACAGCATCATCTCGCAGCAATAGTTGCTCGCGTTAAGTTTATACAGCTGAAGCTTTGCTAAGCCACCAAGATGCTGAAGGGAGTGGAGCATCTCCCGTGTGAGGAAAGGCTGAGGGAGCTGGGGCTCTGGAGCTGGACAAGAGGAGACTGAGGGGTGACCTCATTAATGTTTACAGATATTTAAAGGGTGAGTGTCAGGAGGATGGAGCCAGGCTCTTCTGGTGACAACCAGTGATAGGACAAGGGGCAATGGGTGCAAACTGGAACACAGGAGGTTCCACTTAAATCTGAGAAGAAACTTGTTGGGGGTGAGGGTGGCAGAGCCTGGCCCAGGCTGCCCAGGGGGTTGTGGAGTCTCCTTCTGTGCAGACATTCCAACCCGCCTGGACACCTTCCTGTGTAACCTCATCTGGGTGTTCCTGCTCCATGGGGGGATTGCACTGGATGAGCTTTCCAGGGCCCTTCAACCCCTGACATTCTGGGACTCTGTGATTCTGTGTGTAATGAGCATTAGAAAATCCTGGCAGGAGCTCAGTGCACCTGCTCATGCTGCCGGGGAGCTCACGGGAGGTCACCCCAATGCCCAGGAAAGACTGAGGTGTTCAAGTCAGCGGAGCATCCTTAGCGCCAAAGCTGGCGTGGAGCCATCGCCTCTCCTGGGAGTCACGCCGCGATGGCCGAGTGCTCACCGAGGCTCTCCGGTGCTGGTGGCCGTGACCTTACGGCTTTTTCTCCTCTCCCCAGGTGAGCCATCACCCCCCGGCAGCCGCCCATCACGTCTACTCCAAGCGAGGGTGGACGTTGTGGCAGGAAATCACCATCGCCAGCAAGTTCAGGGGCAAATACCTCTCCATCATGCCACTGGGTAGGTGACTCGTGCCGGGAAGATCAGGACTGGCTTTTTATCCCGCTCTGCTCGTGCAATACCCCAGAGGTTAAAGCGATGTGCTGATCCCTCGGGTTCATGCAGAGCTCGGTGAGTTCCACCCTGAGCAATGTGGGAGCACAGATCTGTGCTCCCGATCACAGACACCCCTTTGATAACTTGTCTGCCTTGGAAATGGAAATTATACCAGCCGCAAAGGGAGACAGCTTTGCTCGCTGCTAACACCACAGAGGCTGTGCTTTGGAAATACCCTGCTTCCCTGTCAATGGATTTCTCCCTAAATGATAGTTAATCATTAGCTTGTTGCCTGTTCTAACCCTCTCCGTGGCAGCCAGGTGCAATAAGCTCCATTATTCCAAGGTTGTATTGGTCTCCTGCCTGTCCCTGTGCTGGGCAGCATGGTCGGGGCTGGTCCTGCCTGGGCTTGTGACACTGCGAGACAGCCAGGCAGCCTGTTTCTGACCTGCTTTGGAAATGAGTGATTTGGGTAGGCAGGAGGAGGGCAGGGGCCCTGCAGGTGTTGCAGCTCCTCCCTGCAGCAATCACGGAGTGTGCAGCAAGGGATGAGGCCAGACCCAGCCCTGCCAGGGGCTGACAATGAGCAATGCAGGTGGAGGGGCTGAGTCAGCTCTGGGGATGAGCGGGGTGCTGGGGTGTCATTGAGGGATGGAACAGCTCTGCTGGGGGGACAGGCTGAGACAGTGGGGGTGTTCGGGGAAAGGGACCTGGGGGTCCTGGGGACAGCAGGGTGACCATGAGCCAGCACTGGCCCTTGTGGCCAAGAAGCCAATGGTACCTGAGGTGGGTTAGAAGGGGGTGGTCAGTAGGTCAGAGAGGTTCTCCTGCCCCTCTGCTCTGCCCTGGGGAGACCACACCTGGAATATTGTGTCCAGCTGTGGCCCCTCAGTTCCAGCAGGACAGGGAACTGCTGGAGAGAGTCCAGCGCAGCCACCAAGATGCTGAAGGGAGTGGAGCATCTCCCGTGTGAGGAAAGGCTGAGGGAGCTGGGGCTCTGGGGCTGGACAAGAGGAGACTGAGGGGGGACTCATTCCTGGGGATCAATATGGAAAGGGGGAGTGTCAGGAGGATGGAGCCAGGCTCTTCTGGGTGACAACCAGTGACAGGACAAGGGGCAATGGGTGCAAACTGGAACACAGGAGGTTCCACTTAAATCTGAGAAGAAACTTGTTGGGGGTGAGGGTGGCAGAGCCTGGCCCAGGCTGCCCAGGGGGTTGTGGAGTCTCCTTCTGTGCAGACATTCCAACCCGCCTGGACACCTTCCTGTGTAACCTCATCTGGGTGTTCCTGCTCCATGGGGGGATTGCACTGGATGAGCTTTCCAGGTCCCTTCAACCCCTGACACTCTGGGATTCTGTGTGAGAAGAGAAGCTCCAGGGAGACCTTATTATGACCTTTCTGGACTTAAAAGGGGCTGATGAGAAAGATGGGGACAGACTTTTGAGCAGGGCCTGTTGTGATAGGACAAGGGGTGATGGTTTTAAACTAAAGAAGGGAGATTCAGGCTGGAAACGAGGAAGGAATTGTTGCCCTGAGGGTGGTGAGAGCCTGGCCCAGGTTGGCCAGAGAGGTGGTGGATGAACCATCCCTGGAGACATCCCAGGCCAGGCTGGACGGGGCTCTGAGCAACCTGAGCTGGTGCAGATGTCCCTGCTCATGGCAGGGGGGGCACTGGGGAGCTGGGAAGGCCCCTCCAACCCAAACTATTCTACAATTGAGCCCCAGGGCAGCCCGGCCATCTGCCAGTGCTGAGCTCGGGGCTGCTTCTCTCTCCGCAGGTGCCATCCACCTCGAGTTTCACTCCAGCGGGAATCACTACGTCTGGAGGAAAGTCACCTCAACCGTGCACAACATCATTGTGGGCAAGCTCTGGATTGACCAGGTCGGTGGCTGCAGGTGTGAGTTGATGGGTCCTGCCTGGCTCTGGGGAGGGGCAGGGGGCTGGAAGGGCCCTGCTGGGGGTCCCCACTGTACCCCTTCCCTGACAGGGACACTTCTTGGAGCTCTCAAAGGCTCTTCTCAAGGCCGGCAGCTCTGTGGGACAGAGTGGTCATGTGTGGGTTGGGTTTTACCCTGCTGCTCGCGAGCCGTGGGGCTGAGGGGGCGGCTGATGTAGTGGCTGCTGCCAGAATCAATGCTGCAGCTGGTGTTGGTTTGTACCCGCACGAACTACAACTAATGTCTGATTTGTCTTCTTGCAAAGTCTCTCACTCGCTGTGGTTCTGTGTCTTCCATCTAGTCTGGTGAAATAGAGATTGTTAACCATAAGTCAAAAGATAAATGCCAGCTGAAATTTACCCCCTACAGCTACTTCTCCAGGGACGTCCCCCGAAAGGTGCGTATCCAGATATCTTGCTGCTCCTTGCCACCTTGCACGGGGTGAGACCTGTCTCTTCCCTCTAAGCCGGGCTCACATGGTCCCAGTACCATGGCTGGGACAAGCCCCAGCACGGGGCTGTGGAGTCACCGTGTCACCCCTGATGGGCTGAGAGAGCTGGGGTGTTCAGCCTGGAGAAGCTCCGGGGAGACCTTATTGTGGCCTTTCTGGACTTAAAAGGGGCTGATGAGAAAGATGGAACAGACTTTTGAGCAGAGTCTGTTGTGATAGGACAAGGGGTGATGGTTTTAAACTAAAGGAGGGATATTGAGGCCGTAAATGAGGAAGAAATTGTTGCCCTGAGGGTGGTGAGAGCCTGGCCCAGGTTGGCCAGAGAGGTGGTGGATGAACCATCCCTGGAGACATCCCAGGCCAGGCTGGACGGGGCTCTGAGCAACCTGAGCTGGTGAAGATGTCCCTGCTCATGGCAGGGGGTGGACTGTGAAGGTTCTGTCAGCCCACAGTATTCTGTGATTCTCTGATGCTGTGTCACCAGGTAGGGCTGGGGGGAACCTCCAAGCCTGTTTTGGCTCTCCATGTGCTGGAGATTTAGCACTGAGACCTGGAATGGGTTGGATGTTCTGTAGACCCACCTGCATGGTCAGGATGAGCCCATGCTCCCCCCATGCAGCTCATGTCCAAGGCTGTGCAACTCCCAGCCCAGATGCTCCAGTTGGGGCACCTGGAGAAGGTTCTGCCCCCCTGCACCCCTCCGTGTCCTCTGAGCACTTCCAAACACCACCAGAGTCGTGTTCTTCTTCCAGGTGACAGGGGTGGTGAGCGACGCCGACGGTAAAGCCCACTATGTCATGTCCGGCACGTGGGACGAGAAGATGGAGTGCTCCAAGATCGTGCAGAGCAGTCACGGCAGCACCAGCATGGAGGGCAAGCAGAAAACTGTCTATCAGACGCTGTCCCCAAAGGTCCTGTGGAAGAAGTACCCCCTCCCGTGAGTCCCCCCTCGCGCGGGGTGCTGTGCTTGGGGTGCCACAGCGGGATGGGGATTCACGGTGTCACCCTGAGCCCCGCGGGGTGCAGGGGACTCGTGTCCCCAGCCTGAGGACATGGGAAGGAAGCAGGACTTTAGGTGGCTGTGTGGCTTTTTCCAGGGTGTGAGCAGGAAGCAGGAGGGGACAGCAAGTCCCTGCAAGGGGACAGTGGCTTTGGGGGACCTTTGCAGGCAGGTTTTGGGCAGCCAGGGTTACCTGTTATGTGTTTTTGGGCTGCTGGCCATGATGAGGAGATGTTGGCTCCTTTGTCTTGCTGTCCTGAAGAGCCAATTGGTTACGCATTTGCGTATTCGTGACAGAGTCGTTGCAGCCGATAATGAGCAATGTTCAGCTAAAGGACATTTTATAGATAGGTGTTAAAACAAGACCGAACTTATTGCGCAGGCTCCAGAATGTCTAAAGCTGCAAGGGTGTAGTTTCTTTTTTGGTGTTTTGCAGGTCCCTCTTCATTAGACGAGCAAACTGACTTAAAAGTGAGAGCATTTACATACCTTTAGGTTAGCAATTGCGGACAGGATTCATTCTTTTAAGGGGTAATGATCAGTCCCTGCTTTGGAGACGCTCTGTTGGAGCATTTCCCGTGGAAAGCCTCCTTCCTGCTCTTGGTGCCTCTGGTTCTGCGGTTGGGGATCCGGGAGCTCCTGATGATGCGGTTTGGTGTCTCGTCTGGGGAATATAGCACTTATGGTTCATAGGCTTGGCTTTTAGCTTCCCTGTGCGGAGCCAGCGGAGGAGAGCTCTCTGTTCCCCTGTGAGATGCCCGTTGATGCATCATCAGCATCTCGGCTTTGAGGGTGGGAGGCCGTGCTCCCTCTGCACGTGTGGTTTGGGGCAGCAGGAGCAGCCTTGGTGGGGCTGGGGTGAGACGCGAGGCCGTGAGGAGCTGGGGAGCGCTGCTCGGGGTCAGCTGCAGCTCCGCTGTCCTGACCAGGGCTCTCCGGCCGCAGGGAGAACGCCGAGAACATGTATTTCTTCTCGGACCTGGCCCTGACGCTGAACGAGCCCGAGGAGCGCGTGGCGCCCACGGACAGCCGGCTGCGGCCCGACCAGCGCCTCATGGAGAGCGGCCGCTGGGACGAGGCCAACGTGGAGAAGCAGCGGCTGGAGGAGAAGCAGCGGGCCGTGCGCCGGCGGCGCGAGGCCGAGGCCGTGGAGGCCCTGGAGGAAGGTGAGGTGCTGGGGACACCGGTGGGGACCGGGCGCCCCTCGCCGTGGGAGGGGGATGTGGCGGAGAAACCCCCCAGGTTTGGGGGGTGACGGAAGGACCTGGTGTTGATTTGGGTGGGTGAGGGAGCGCGGGGCTCCTCGGGACACGCAGCCCTCACCCCCTGCCTCTCCCCGGCCAGGCAAGGACTACGAGGGCTACATCCCGCTGTGGTTCGAGCGCAAGGTGGATGCTGTGACGGGAGAGCTGATCTGCGTCTACAAGGGCGGCTACTGGGAGGCCAAGGACAAGCAGGACTGGAGCATGTGCCCCGACATCTTCTGAGCCGCCCGGCTCACACCGGGGCGGCCGACCCCGCGCCTCGGCTCACCGGGACAGGCAGAGGGACAGAGGGGACACGCTGGCAGCGTCCCGCCGGCAGCTCACAGTGCAAACACACACAGAGTCAATACGTGCGGAAATTTGAAAAGCAAATCTCAACAGGGATTCCAAACCTATTTTTTTATGCACTAATAAATAGCATCCTTTTTTTTTAATGATGGCTTTTTCAGCGACTAAATAGGAACGAGGACACGTGGATCTGGTTTGTTTTTAGCCGAACATATTTATTGCTATCAGGAGTTGCTGCCTATATCTTTCAGCGCCTCAGCTTTATCGGCTGAGACGTTGACTTCCAAAGATACTCACGTTGTGGGGATGCCGTGCATCTGTGTGGGCTCTTTTCTTTCACATTATTTTTCCCCCCATTTGTGTGTGGACTTTATGGATTTATTTTTTTTAAAAAAGGCTGCTCTTGGTTCAGGTTCCTTCACAGACGGACAAAACCAACCTTGTGTCCTGCTCAGAAAACTATCTCCAGGGGCCGTGGCGCTTGATCCTGGAGGCTCTTGGTGGTTCCTGCAGTGCCCAGTCATCCCAGTAACACCAATTAGGATATTTCAGCTTTTTTTTTAACCTGTTTTTCTTTTCAAGAAGTGTTTGAGCAGATTCCCCACAGTCTGCTGTGTTTAGTCAAGGCTTGGGACTGTCTTTAACACGATGCTTTGTGAGAGTGATTTGAGTGAGGTTGGTTTGGTTTGGTTTTCCTGCAACCACATCCACAGGGGGAAATGGCCTCGCCGAGGCTGGAGCGCCTGGCAGACCCAGAGCGCAGCGGTTTGCGGACCAGCGATGCTCCGGCCCCGCGTACCGGTTCCCCCGACCTCGGTGCCGGGTTTGCGGCCGCGTCTCCCTGCAGAGCTGGCCTGACGCCGGGCAGGAGGAGGAGCGATGCTGCGGTGCTGCTGGGATGGAGCATCTCTGGGATGGAGCGTCCCTGGGATGGAGCATCTCTGGGATGGAGCATCCCTAGGATGGAGTGTCTTTGGGATGGAGCATCCCTGGGATGGAGCATCTCTAGGATGGAGCATCTCTGGGGTGGAGCGTCCCTGGGATGGAGCATCCCTGGGATGGGGCATCTCTGGGATGGAGCGTCCCTGGGATGGGGCATCTCTGGGGTGGAGCGTCCGTGGGATGGAGCATCCCTGGGATGGAGCATCCCTGGGATGGAGCATCCCTGGGATGGGGCATCTCTGGGGTGGAGCGTCCCTGGGATGGAGCGTCCCTGGGATATGGGGCATCTCTGGGGTGGAGCATCCCTGGGATGTAGCATCTCTGGGATGGAGCATCTCTGGGATGCAGCCCGGTCCTGGGTCTCTCACCCCATGAAGCCAGACAGGTCTGGGTGCATCCCCCAGTGTGGGGGTCACAGGCCGAGCCTGGGGGGTGCCGGGCTCTGCTTCTCATCCTCCCTTGGGGCTGGTCTGTCCCAGGAGCAGTTTCAGGTCACTAAAGCAGCCTGAGCACAGGGCAGGGGGAGCCCCATGTTCCTGCTCACCCCTCTGGCCCCGCAGGAGGAGCAGAGCGAGCCCTGACCGTGTCAGGAGCCATCGCTTGGGTACTGGCCATGTGGGCAATACCGCCGGTCCCCAGCGCCAGAGGGTGGCAGGACGCTGAAGATGGGATCTGCTGGGCCAGGGAGTGTCAAGGAGACCTGGGCACCTGCATTTGCTCCATCAGATCTCATTTTTAGTGTCTTCTTCTCCGTGTCCTCGTCGTGTCACACTGACTGCTGCCTCCCGCGGGTCAGAGGCCACCCCCAGCTGGACTGTCACATCCACCTTGGAAGATAATTAGCAATAACGAACTTTGAGGCAATGGTAACTGGAATACCCAGGCTGCACATGGGACACCTACGCAATCAGGTTCCTCAACCATCCGTCTCCTCCTGGTCGGCTTCTCCAGCACCTCCATACCCGTGATTTACAGCAAACCTACGTGTGCAGTAGCTCTAGACCTTGTACGGCGTAACCGTAGTGAGTGACTGTTGGAGTGGCAACGCCCACTGATTCACTATACCCTTTAATCTTATTTATTTGCTTCTAATTTATATATATATATAAAAATATATATAAAATTATTTTGCTTAAATTTCTATGGTACACAATAGATGAAAAATAATGAAGACAGAAGTGTCTGTCTGAGTTTTTGTAGCACGAGTACGATTCCCCGAGGTATGACATAGGGGTGATGGAGTAATTCCCAAATTAGAGAGGCAACATTTTGCTCCAGAGCTGGATATGGTAGCGTTCAAAGCTATTTCCGTCTAGAAACGATGCATTTGGGGTTTGAAGGGCAACACTTGGTATCCCCTGTGTTTGGGATGCTCCGGGCTGCGTCCCCATGTGTCACAGCAGCTGTTCGGTCTATTTACTCCTTCCCGACCCTGCCTGGAGGTTTCCCCGTCGCTCAGTGAAGCTGCTGCAGCTCTTAAATGATCCGAACGGCCGCACTTGCTGTGGGATGCAGCTGGTGAGAGCTGCCGGGTGTCCCGGCCCAGGGGTGCGGACCTCTGGGCTTTCCCCTGCCCGGGGAGCGGAGGACGCTCCCCGCTGCACCGCGGTGCCGGCAGCCTCAGCTGGCCTGGCGACTGAATCGGGTTTGTAAAACGGGCCAGAAATTGAGCTCTTCCAAATGCCTTATTTTCCTTGTTTGCTTTGTCAATGCAAGTGTCACCCTGAGCTCGGCGAGGTGACAACCCCCTGCCCGGGCTGTCCCCAGGTCAGGACTGAGCGTGCAGCAGTGGGGAGCGAGGTGTTGCTGTCAGTGCTGGCACCAGGGTCCCGCTGGGCTCTGGGAGCCCAGAGGTCCCCTCTGATGTGCCCCCATCCCTGTGTCTGTCCAGAAATCACCATCACAGCCCCTGCACTGCTCAGAGTGTGAGGAGCACCCCCAAACCAGAAATCCCCCTTTTTTAGGCTAATTTTAAAAATTATCTTCCGGAGATCATCTAGCAGCAGCACTTAACCAGAGCACCATCTCCTGGTCTTTCTGTTCCCCCCTCCCCCCAAGGATTTTAATGTCATTCCTCTGTAAATGCTGTTGAATGTATTTCTTTTTGAACAATATATTGTGAGTGATCCCTCTTCTCCTACACGGTAATAAAAACTTGGATTCGGGAGTTTTAAAAGCCGCGGTGCTGAGATGGTCGCTCGCTGCCCAAGGCTGCAGCCGGGGGTCCTGAGGAACCCCCATGTGGGTGAGCTCTGGGGCCTGGGCTTGTGACGAGTGGCAGGTGAGGTGGCCAGGGAAGGGACCACGGAAGGTGGCCCAGAGGAGAAGGGAGATGCAGGGGAAGAGATGGGGTGATGGCCCAGGGAAGGTTGTCCAAAGGAGGGGAGGATGGTGATGGGAGGTGGCCCAGAGGGTAAGGAGGTCCAGGGAAGTGGTTGTTCAGTGAAGAAGGATCAAGGGGGAGGTTGCCCAGGGGAGGAGATGGTCGAGGGGAAGAGAACCAGGAGGTGAGATGGACCAGAGGAGGTTGTCCAAGGCAGGAGATGTCCAGGTGAAGGTTGCTCAGGGAAGGAGGTCCAGGAAAGCAGGAACATGTGGGATGGCCCAAGGGCAGGTGCCCGTGGAAGGAGGTTCTTTAGGAGAGAGAGCTTAAAGGAGAAGGAGGACCAGGGAATGGGCTGCGCAGGGAGGGAGGAGATTGTCCAGGAAGATGTCCCAGTGGAGTTTGGCCCAGGGAGAAGATGGTTGCCCAGGGTGGGAGGTCCAGGAACAGGAGGAACAGGGGGCGGCTCATGGGAAGGTGTTCAGGGGAGGAGTTTCTCAGGGATGGTGGGAAGGAGATGGCCCAGGGGCAGGAGCTGGCCAGGAGTAGGTGTCCCAGAGGGGAGGCCCAGGGGAGGTGGCTGTGCGGTGGGTGGGGGAAGCCCGGGCAGGCAGAGGCTGGCTGCTGTGGTGTTGCCAGGTGACGGGCACACACAGCCTGTCCAGTCCTGCCCGCAGTCCTGCCTGCTCTCCTGCCTCCCCCAGCACAGCCCGGCCAGGTGAGCACACGTTGGGGCTGGGGTGGGGGACCTGGACAGGGACCAGCGGGCAGGGGGCACACGGCAGCAGAGTTCCTGGGTGCAGCAAGCGTGACGGCATCCTGACTTTACTGAAAGGCAAACCCACAGCACCTGCAAACCCACCTCTCAGTGTGTCCCTCATCACCACAGCTCCAGGAGGTGGGTGGACTGGGCTGCGTTGGTCTCGGCTTGTTCACTCTGAAGCCTAATGAGTTCATGGGGGCTTTTAGAGCGTTACCCTCACCTTGCCTTGTGTTGCAGGCTTGGGTGGCAGGCATGGAGCTGGAGGAGGCTGTCCTCAAAGGCCAGAAGCGCAGCAAGGCTCGCACAGGTGACCGGTGCTGTGCACAGGCTGCGGGTTGCCCAGCTCTCCCAAAGCCCAGACTAACACACGTGCGCTCCCGCGCTGCCGGGGACGGGCTTGTCCCACCTGTCCCAGCCCCAGCGGGCAAGAAGCCAGAGCTGCTGCCCTCCCTGCCTGTCCCCGCTGCAGTGTCCCCCCGGCCAAAAACAGGGGATTTTGCCCCCTTGGGACTGTAGGACCTGCTGCTCTGTCCCAACCAGCGCGTCTTCCTCCTCTCGCAGGCCGGTACCCAGGGAAGCAGCCGGGGTTTGCGGGATCCCGGGCAAGGGGACACCGGGACCACGGGCACAGCCAGGTGCGGGGCGCGGGATGGGGGTCACAGTGTGGGGTTGCCATGTGCGTGTGCAGTTGGACCACCCGGGGGATGATGTGGCACCAACACCAGGGTGTTCCAGCTTGTCCCCCGGCTCGGGCGCTGTGTGAACAGTCACTGCCCTGTGCCCGCTCTCCCCTCTGCAGCAGCACAGCGTGGGCACACAGGGCTCTGGTGGCAGCAGGGACAGTGACACCTCACCTGACGCCCTCCTCGCTGGCTCCCGGACGGCTGGTGAGTGGGGACAGGTGCTTCAGGGCTTTCCCAGCCCTGCCGTATCCTCCAGCCCACCAGGCCCAAACCCTGACGGGGACCTGCAGATGTGCTGGTGCTCAGGCACAGGATTTTGCAGCTGGTGCTGTTTAAATCAAACAACAGAGACCAAGGGAGCAAGTGCCAGGACAGTGAAATTGTACCCTGGGAAGTGGTGTTGGAGGGGCTTCTGCAAAGATGGAAAGGGCAGTTTGGGACCAGGACTCTCCCATCGGGCAGTGGCTCCCCATTTTTCGTGATAGAAGAGCATCCCACCCCTGTGCCCTGCTGCCCTGGCAGGCCTTTGCACTGTGTCCATGGCGGAGCTGTGCTGCTGCAGCGGTGCCTGGGAGCACCCATCAGGGTGAAAAATTACCCTGGTCCAAGAAAACAATAAGGAAGATACTGTGGCATTTGCTCTTGGAAGCAGTTGAGGTTGAGGATCGTGCTGGAGTGGGTGGGATTGCTCAGGTGCACACCAAGCGCTCCCTGGTGAGAACAGGCATTGCCAGTATCTCCAAACTGGTTCAGATCCAGCTGAATGGGATGATGGGATGGCAGGATGATGGGATGATGGGATGATGGGATGATGGGATGGTGGGATGATGGGACGGTGGGATGATGAGATGACGGGATGGCGGGATGATGGGATGATGGGATGACGGGATGATGGGATTATGGGATGGCAGGATGATGGGATGATGGGATGAGCCCCTTCCATCCCTGCCCGGACGCAGGGGAGGCTCACTGCTCTGCTCTCCCTCACAGAGCTGGAAGGACACGGTGCCAGGTGTCCCCGGGGTGTCACCAGCCCTGTCCCATGGGAGAAGCGCTGCTGGGGGCTGGCTCAGCTCCTTGACCCCCAGCCCAGCCCGGGGGACCGGAGCACATCCAGCTCCATCTGCACAGAGGACTTTGCCACCAGGTTTTTGGAGGGCATGGAGGAGCCCCTGTGGTTCTCTGAGGAGGAAGATGAACCCACTGGGGATGTCCCCACTGAGGGAGATGATCCTGGGAAGGATGAGTCCTTGTTTCCCGCAGGGAGAAGGCTGGATGACCGTCGGCGGTTGGTGGTGGAGCAGGGCAGACATCCCTGGCAGGGCAGGTCACCTCTGGCCAGGCGGCAGAGCCTGGAGTCCCTGGGCGGGAGGATTTCCCGACTGAGCCGCAGTGACGCTCAGGGGATGGGCCGGGGGGGAGCCCGGGCAGCCCCCTCTGCACCACCAGCCCTGGGCTGCGAACACTCTCCCCACCGGAGTTCAGGCTGCAGGAAAGACCCATCGACCATCACCTTACGTGGTGACAACCCGGCTGCTGGATGTCCCTGGAGAGCCCCAGGCACCTCTGCTGGCAGGAGCAGCGCCATGGCACAGGGAGGCTCTGCCAATGGCCGTTTGCCAGGTTCCAGCGGTGCCAGGACCAGGGGACATCCCGCCAGCAGGACCCTGGGCCTGAGGTGGCAGCAGCTACCAGCTCTCTGGGGACGGCGTGGAGGGGACATCACCCTTGCTGGGTGTGACACAAGGAAGGCAGGAGCAGGCAGCAGGCAGAGGAGAGCTCCCTGCTCCGCTCACCGTGAGTCGGGGCTGGCCGGGGGTGCTGGGTGGTGCTGGAGAGCCATGGGGACAGGGACCAAGCAGGGGAAGGGACATGGCTGGGCCAGGGATCCTCTCTCTGGGCAGGTGCAGTGAGCTCCGTGCAGGCCATGGTGGCAGCACCAGCCCCAGTTGCTAAAGAGGATTATCTGGGGTGTGTGGGCTCCCCTCACAAAATGCCATTTTTTCCAGCAGTGATACCCCTTGGGCAGCGCAGAACGGGGACAGATGTGTCACCCTGCCCAGGAGCAGCGGCTCAGTCCTGGCGGCAGGGTGGGAAGCAGAAAGCCACCCTGCCCTGCACGGTATGTCCCTGGGCTGGCCGTGCCCGGCCATGGGGCACAGCCGCGGGTGTTTCTGCCGCAAGGGGACAGCCCGGCTGTGGTGGGATGCGCTGGGTGGTCAACGATGGGTGAGAGCACCGGTCCTGGCTCTGCTGCCTGTGCGAGTGTGGAGAGCAGAGGGGATGTGGCCCTTGTTCTTGGGTCCCTTGTGCTGGCCATGGACGTGCATGGGGAAGGGGAAGGTGGTTTGTAACCCTGCTTGTGGCCACCAGCGTGCAGCAGGACAGCCGCTGTCACTGCGTTGGTCACTGCAGAGGAGCCGGGAGGGGACACGGGAGATGGGACCTGGTGTGAAGGAGACTCGGAGCAAAGGAGACAGAGCCAGGTATGCCGGGGACTCCAGGAATGTGTCCTGCACAGTGACTGGTGGCTCAGCCATGCCCACAGGTGCCCAGCAGTGCCCTGGGAGCAGAAGGTGGAACTGGAAGCCCAAGAGGATCCTGCACCCCTGGGTGCTGGGTGGGCACCCAGTGGGGTCTGTGCCTCTGGAGATGGGGAGCAGTGCAGATGGGGATGTGGGTGACCATGTCCGCACTGCAGGGCTGGCGTGGCACCGCTGACACACTCCCAGGACAAGGACACCTGCCATCGGGACCCGACGGACACGGAGAGGATGGTGAGGTGACCCCGCAATGTCCAGAACGGGGGCTGGCCAGGCACAGCCAGGGGGGCAGGGACAGGCTGGGGGGTCTTCAGGCGAGTGGTCCCAGGTGCCCTGGGGGGCTGCAGGGGCTGTGCTGGCCACAGCCACAGCTCTGCATTGTGGGGGAAGAGCTGGTGCTGCTCCTGTGCTGGGGAGGGCCAGGACCAGGACCAGCTCCTGGATGAGGAAAAGACTTGGAGGTGGAAAAGGGGGATTCTCCAGTCTCGGCAGAGAGCCTGTGCGGACTGCCAGGAGGGGCTGGAGGAGGAGAGGAGGAAAACATCGGCTTTGCAAGAAGAGAAACTGGAGTTACAGAAGGTTGGTGCTCTCCCAGCTTTCCAGTGGGCCCTGGGTCACACTGGAGGTGCCCTGGGAAGGAGCATGTCACCCCTGTCAGAGGCTAAGCCCCTCGTCAGGGCATGCACGTGTCCCATGGGAAGCGTCCAGTGCTGCCCAAATTCCTAAAGATCCAAATGAAATGTGTCTGCTGGAAGGTTTTATTGGGAGGCTGGAGCTTTTAAGAGAAGAATTTGTTGGGGAAAACACTCTTCAGGCTGCACGCAGACTGGGGTTACTGGTGTGCAGGTTAGAAGGTCCCTGGAGAGTCCCAGCAGAGGCAGGGACTCCTGGGCACAGGCAGAGCAGCAGGCAGGGCTCGATGCCAAGGTGGTGGTCCTCATGTTGACAACGCTTCCCCAGCAAACCCCAGCTCTTTCCAGGGCAGGTCACCCTGTTCTGGAGCAGGCTGAGGTGGTGCCACCCTGGCCAGGAGGGACTCGGGCGTCCTGCATGGAGACTGAACTTGGGAAGAGCCTTCCTAGACCTGGAGGGTGGGCACGGGCTGCCAGAAGGGGTGAGGTGACCCCAGCATCTCTTGCAGAAGCTCCGGGAGCTGGAGCATCGTACCCGCTCCCTCCTGCGGCAGCGGCAGAGAGCCCTGGACCAGCTGCACGTGCTGCTCCAGAAGGAGAGGGTGGACGCCCTTCGGCAGCTCCGGGAGGCCCTGGATCAGGTTGGGGAAGGGATAAGGGGAGGGATGAGGACACAGGATAACCCCAACTTGGTGCCCTGGAGCTGTGTAACACGGGACCCCGTCGGGCAGGGGCAGCTGCCGGAACACATCACGGCTGGTCACGTCCAGCCACAGAAAAACTGCTGCTCTGCTCAGTGCTGGGGGCTGGCGCAGGGAGGGGGGGCAGCACTGGGGAGCACATCAGCCCAGATGTGCTGCTCCCCTGAGCTCACCCAGATGTTTCACCCTGCCCACCAGAGGGGCTGTGCAGGACGGTGGGGTCTGCTGGGTGCATTGGGCAGCAAGCTCTGCAGCTTGGCTGGTGGGCCAAGGTCTGTGCCTGAGCTGGGGGTGCCTCGTGGGGCAGAGGAGATGTCATCCTGGGTGTCCCCATGCTTGACCTGCTCCTGCCAAACGTGCTCTGCTCATCCCCTGGCTGTACAAGCAGCTCCAGGTCTTTCCTACAAGCTCTGACCTGGCTGCAAGGCCAACAGTTTTTATACAAGAGGCTGAGTGGACTTGGGGGCAGATTTAGGTGGTGCAGGTGCTGCTCTGATCCATCTCTCCTGGTGGCTACTCCCCAGGAAAGGGCTGGTGGGAGCACCCGGCTGCAGCGGCTGCAGCATCTCCTGAGCCACCCGTGGGAGCCAGTGATGCTGGGGCAGGCTGGGGGCTCCCTGGCCATGGGGACCAGCTCAGTGTGCCCACACCGACACCACGCACTCCCTGACAGTGCCGTGGGGCAGGGCCCTTTGGCAGCAGCGGTCAGGTGAGTCCCACAACCTCAGAGTGCTTCATGCTTTGGCAGGAGGCTACTTGCCCAGCGTGGGCGATGTGGGGTCCTGCACCCCTGGGCTCCTGTGCCCCACATCCCCGAGCATCCTTTGCGGAGGAGCCGCTCGGTGCCTTTGGCCATGCTGGCTCTTCCTCTTTGCCTGTAACCCCTCTCCTCCAGCTCATCTCCGCTGTCCCCCAGCCATGCGCTCCGTGTCCTGCGTGGCCTCCAAGAGCGAATCCAGCATCACCTTGGGGAGCTGCGGAGGGCAGGGGGAGCCCAGGGCCCCACCAGCCAGCGGGAGAAGGTGATTTGAGGGTGGGGAGGAGGGTCTTGCCCTGCGCAGCCATCAGTCCAGGGCAGGCTTTGACCCCTGGTGGCTGACCCCGAGAGCAGCTGGTTCCTCAGGCTGTGTCCTCTGCCTGTGCTGCACAGCTGGGTCTCGGGGATTTTGGTGACTCTCTTTCCCTGTCTGCACCCATCCATCACCTGAGCTGGGCACTGCTGGACTGGCAGCCCCGCAGAGACACCCACTGTGGCCAAGGGCTTGGCGTTGGGATGGGCATGGCAGCCACCAGGCTCCAGCCCATGGTCTCGCACCCTGTGCCTGTGTCAGGCAGTGCCTGCTCCTTGGGGCAGAGTGGTGACGGGGCCGGGCAGGCTCCCCCCGCCCCTCTCTGCAGCTGTGGCACAGATGGAATCCATGACAGGTATCAGCCCTTGGAGGGTTCCCAATTACGCATCCTTGAGCCCATGCCTTGGAGTGCAGGTGGTGGGATGTCTGCTGGAGGGCGGCCCCTCCACAGCCATGCGCAGACCTCGTGTGGGGCTGCAGCTGAGCGTGGCTGTCCGTGTGTCTGTCCACGTGCAGGGCTCTGCGCAGGGGCAGCAGCAGGATCAGCTTTGCGTGGGGAAGGCAGCAGCTCTGGGAGTCCTGAAGAAGCAGCTGAGGAAGGTGAGTGCTCCAGGCCCTCAGCCCAATCTCTCCTTGGCCCTTGCAAGGCTGGGTGGGGGGTCTGGGGGCTCTGTCTGGGGTCTCACAAACCCACGGGGACCTCCAGCTCACCCCAGAGGCTGCGTGGGCCAGCACTGTCCTGTGCAGCATGTGTCACATCTCCCCAGAGGACACAGAAAGCAGAAACGTGCCCAGGCACGCAGTGCAACGGCCCTGTGTGTCCATGGCTGGTGTCCCATGAAGGCTCTGGGGACACCAGCCACAAGGAGGCAGGATCATGTCCTGCCCCTTCCAAACCTGGGTTGATGCTTGTCTCTTGTGCATAGAGTCAGAGCAAACATCCACATCTCCATCCCTCCTCCCTGTCCATGGGCACTGGCCACGGCTCCCTGGGGCTCCTGCACCATCTCCAGCACTGTGTGCAGGAGCTGCAGCTGGAGAAGACACCCCACCCAGGCAGCATGGGGAACCTGACTGCCTCGGGAGGAGAAGAGGGCACCACAGCAAGGGAGGAGGTACAGGGACAGCCTGGGACAAGGGACTCACCTTCTGCCACAGCCTTACCCAAGAGACTAATCCAAAGCAAGGAAGAGGTGCAGAGCTCCACCACAGAGCATATCAAGGAGAGTTCAGCCCCATGGGAATAGCCCAGAGGTGAGGTTAGGACACCAGGGTATTTTTTCTAACCGAGAGACCTTAGGAAGAACCCACCACCCCCATAATTCTGTGGGTCACAGGGTTAGAGATACCAGGATCGTTTGTTGAGGACAGAGGAACCTCTGGTGGGAGACCTATGGAGGTTCTAGGGAGCCTTCTCCTGAGTTTGCCTGGAATGAGGCAGATGGTTCCTACACTCCCCTTCCAACTCTGCAGCTTCTCCTCTGCTCTCCTCAGTCTCCCATCTCCTACCCTGGGATGTAGCCATGGGTTACATCTCACAGGCAGATTGTAGGTGGTATTTCCCTTTCTGTCTCACCATGAAGACACGTGTCATGGGTGCTGTTTCTTTCTCCACTGTGTCAGAGGCTCCTGATGCCAGATCTCACTGGTCCCCTGTACCCTAGGATGGTGCCATTGCCAGGATTCCATTGGAAGTCAAAATGTTCCTCATCAAGCCCAGATCTGCTCATGGATTAGATGGATCTTGTCTCATACCTGTGTGTACATCGAGTGCCAGGGGAGGGTCAGTTGGACATGAGGAAAAGGTTCTTCACCCAGAGGTGCTGGACACTGAACAGGCTCCCCAGGGAGGTGTCACGGCCCCAACCTGACAGTGTTCAAGAAGAGACTGGACAACGTCCTCAGACACACGGGGTGACCTGTGAGGTGTCCTGTGCAGGGACAGGAGCTGGAACCGATGATCCGTGTGGGTCCTTCCAACCCAGGACATTCTATCATTCTATGATTCTATGCTGTGCTGCCGAAGTGATCCCTTTTGCACATGCTCTAAGACCAGAGCCAGGATGCTCAAAGCAACGCTTGCAGCAATTTTAATTTTTGGAAGGGAGAACATATGAGATGCTTGTAAAAAAAAAAAAAAAGTCTTTATGGTACCTCCTAACAGGAGAAATTTCGTAGTCCCAGGCACTTGGAGAGAGCTTAAGCAATACAGAGGAAAGACAACAAACTTGCTGAGAGTGTCACTGCCCTTTCATGTCCCTACACGGGGTTGGGAGCTGTGAGCTCCTCAGACACGTCTGGCCGTGCCAGATCCTGCATCAACATCTCCCAGGTCACAGTGGGATGCGCTGGCTGGGACGTCCCATAGAAAGAACAGAGTGAGGATGGAGAGGAGGACACCAGGGAGCACACGTGTGTGGGACAAGTGAATCCGGTGCAGGGAATCCTGGCTTCTTCTCTGTAGCCCGGAGTCATGGTGGAGGCAGGAATCCCTCAGACTAGACCTTGGGTGAGGTATGAAGCCAACACTCAGGGCTCCTGACTTAACTTTTCACATGCTACACTCTGTAGTGGAGCCCCAGCCCAGGGTTCAGCTTGGCTCATCCCAAAAAAAGATGCAGGGAGGTTTGGGAGTTGTTTGCCACAGGCACCTTCTCTGGGTCTGAGGATGAAGTTACCCCAGGCAGTGGGGCTACTGGGGGGGCTCTGGGCACATTTTTGCCTGCCCCTGGCACCGAGCAGAGCGTTGCTGGTGGGATTCAGCTCAGTCACCCAGAAGAAACTTGCTCTGGCTGACTTAGTGGCTCAGCCCAGCTCAAGTTGTGCCAGGGGAGGTTAAGGTTGGATGTGGGGAACAATTTCTTCCCCAAAGGGCTGTGGGGCATTGGAACAGGCTGCCCCGGGCAGTGCTGGAGTCACCATCCCTGGAGGGTTGGACAGACGGACATGAGGTTCTCAGGACATGGGATAGCACCCTAGTTGGTTAATGGTTGGACTCGACGTTCTTGAGCGGCTTTTCCAACCAAAATGATTCTGTGATTCTAAGGTCAGGATACAATGCTACAGGGGTGCTAGAGATGATTTAGGAGATGGTTGTCCCAGAAAAGAAGAAGTCCTGCTCTTCTGCTGTCCCCTTCCTCGTCTCTCTTCAGCTGCGCTCTTCTTGCTGTGGTTATCTGTCCACTCCGGGGGCAAATTCTGCTGGATGGGGGTATGGGAGAGAGCTGGCAAAGCCCTGTTGTTAGCTCTGTTAATAAGTGTCTATGAAGTGTCTGAACAAGTGCCAGGGGGTCGTCAGGAGTGCGGAGCGGGGACGGGGACACCCTGTGGAGATGCTGGGTGGGAGCTGCCCCAGCCTCCTTGCAGAAACCAGCCCAGTTTCTAACAAACACAGCTCTTGCTCCCCCTCCCCAGAGTTCGGGTGCTGCCTGTGGCCCTACCGGGGCGTTTTGGGAGCATTGGGCTCTTTCATGGGTGCCCTTTTCCCCAGCTACCATCTCTCATGCATCCTTTTCTCCCCAGACACCGAGGCCTCTGCAAGGCTTGCGGTGAAGCAAGGGTCACAGTCCCCGGGTTGCATCAACTTGCAATGTCTGCAATGGAAAAGCTCTTGCAAATAGGTGGTTAAAACGCGCTGTGTGGTTGTGATGGCTCCTAGAGCTGCCAAGTGCCCTCGGGCAGGAAGGAGAACTGGGAGCACCGACCCAGGGATGGCTGCAGGCAGAAATGTTTAATGGTAAAAACCACAGGGAAGTGTTCCGTTCAGATGCTTCCACTTAATTTTGAAAAGGAGAAAATTATTTCTCAGTCTCTACATATCTCATCAGAGATAGTGCTGGTCTTAATTTTCAGGGGAACATCCAAAGAGAATTCCTCCATGTGCAAGGGGGCAAATGAGAATTTCTTGCAGTACTTGATTACTACGCCTCCTTCCAGAGGGAGGGGATGGGAATTGAAATATCTGTGTGCTTTCTTTCCAATTAAAATAAAAGTGTTTTTCATTATGTTTTTCTGCAGTGTTGGATTGGGGAGGTTTCTGATATTACTTATGATGCTCAGCCATTCCCTTGCTGAACTTATTGCCTCTTTTTTTCCCCTCAAGTTTCACAAAGAGAATTGTGGTGTGTGCTGTGTTTTTATCCCGAAGAACTTTTAATTAAAACCCAAATGCTTGCAAGAATCCATGAAAGTCTTTGCAAACGTGGGCTGAGCTTCCTGGTGCAAGCGTAGGAATGATGCTTATCTTACAGCAGAAAACTGATGCAGAAGTGGCTCCCAAATCTCTAAATGATCACAGCAAAGTTTTCATTACTGGGAATTTCGCCTGTGGGGTTCCCTATCTGACTCCTTCACTCTTCATTATGTGCATGAAGGTTTCGATTCTGAAGGAAGCTGAAGACATAATAAGTGGAAGATCAACTGTGGTTAACTTTGCTTTAGTGATGGATTTTTGCCTGTTCTTCAACAACTCATGGAAATGTTGGGATTTGTTTATCATCGTTTGCTTCTCAAACAGGGCCGGGAGGAGATGGGCATGATGGGTGGAGATGGTGACAGATGACTGGGAGCTTTGAGCTTGCCTGGTAAAAATTGTTGGAGGGGACTGTGGATTTGCCAGATGCTCAGGGGAGATTCAGATCTCAGATATTATTTTGTTCCTCTCTTTCAGGGACCTGTTGGTGTAAAGAAACAGCTCTGGACAGCGGAAGTTAAAAAACTCTTTGCTCACACTTTTATCTCTAAATTATTGTATGTCCAAAGTCACCTGCTGCTGTTTCATGCACAACAAAGTCTATTCCAGGCGCTAGAGCAGGGACAGTATAGCAGAAACAAGGAAAGCCTTTTGCATTCACCAGTTTCCCTTCTGTAACTGAGGAATAATGGATATTACACGATGTTTCTCCATGTACGACTTAGCTCTCTTTTTCCCAGACTCCTGTAACACAGTTTCTCAGTGTGGCTGTTGAGTCCAGAGGAGGATGCAGAGCAATAGGAAAAGTGACACAAACAGCAGGTTGAGACAAGGTCCTTCTCTCCCCCGAGCTGCCTCCTGTGCTCTCAGGCTGGGGCTTGAGACGAACCCTCTTTCCCCTCCACCTGTTTTTACATGGATTTATTTATAGTCCACTGAAGATGTTTGCTCAGCATATTGGGACTGCTCAGAAAGTGATATGAGCCTGCGTAGAACAAGAAGGAAAAACACGTAAGTTCTGTTCCTTCCCTGTTGCGTGCTGCAAAAACAAAGGTCTTTGGGTGGTAGAAACTGCATTGCTGTCCGTGATCACAGGTGCTTTGGTCCCCAGGGACAGCACATTGCAGTCATGTTGCCCGGAGGGACCTCTGTTCCCCCCTCCCACCACCCTTGTTCTATTCCCCACTGCTCAGTGTAAGCTGAAGCATCTGTTTCTGTCTTGGCTTGTTTCTCCTGTTGTTTGGCAGCCTGGGATGAAGCCCTGCCTCTGTTGTCACGGCGTCTTGGGCAGTGACTCTGCGTTTGCTCCTGTGCATCTGCTTCCACATCTCACACGAATTCCGCTGCACGAACGCCTGGATTCTTGTTTTGGCCCAGCAGGTGAAGGATCAGCGTGGAAGACGGGGGATTGTCAGCAGGAAAATCACCCCAGAAACATTTCGAGCCCTGCCAAAGGCTTTGCTCAGCAGTTGTGGCTTCTGCAGCACCAGCAAATCTGGCACAGGGGAGAGACCCCAGACGTGGCAGAGTGACGTGAGCTGTGCCGGGGCTCAGCTCCTGCAGAAGCCTCCGAACGCCAGAAGAGGAGAAAAGCCTGAGCCGCAGCCTGTGGCTCATCCAGCATCACCATGTTCTTTGGGAAAACCCCAAAGAAGAGCTTTGACTGGATGAGAGACAGCACCTGCTGGGCTACAGTCAAACCGGTGCTTCTGGAGATGTAAAAGACTGAAGTTCTCCAGAGAAGAACATTTCATGCTTGTTAGTAACAGAACGACCTGGACTTACTTCTACAGTGCTGATTTGGTGTACAGAGATATTATCCCCTGTAACACAAGCTGAATGTTTTATCTGTTGGCTCTGCCTGCCTGCATGGAGTCTTCCAGACAAAGCGAGATTTTCAAGGTTAGTCCTGCAGAATCAGGTGGGTCATGGCTTGGTGGGGACTCGTCTGATCGCTGGGTTTGGGGAACAGCTGCTCCACTGAAGCAGCATGGTCCTGTGTCTGCATGATGCAGAGTTTTAATGTGGTTTTTCTGGACATATCTCTACATATAATTTGTCCTATAGAGGGGCCTCTACTTCCCCTCAGGCTCTGGAGGTGGCCATCGGTCATGAGCTCAGGCTGAGGGGTGAGGTGGCTCTTGTCGAGAGAACTCAGACCCTCCATTTTCCCTCTAGAGTCTTCATCTTCCCTCTGGAGATGTTGCAGGTGATCACCACTATGACACTGCGTGGGTTTGCCAGGTAGTGTAGGGACAAGTCAACCCAGATACCTCCTCTTCCCTAAGGCCATGGCGACAGACCTCCTTTCTGCCTTTGGGCTCTGCAGCGGGTGTGTAAATTGAAGCGGGAGGATGCTGCAGGGTTAGGAGCAGCGGGGATGAGGATGAGGAGGGTTTACAGGCTGTGTGTGCCTGGAGGAGGGGGGATGGTGGTGTGGCGCACCTTGGGGTGCGTGATCTGGGCACAGAGCCCCGAGCGCCAGGTGCTTGGTGCCAGGTTCTGTGCAGGGTCCCAGCTGCTGGTGCCGGGGTGCAGGATCCAGGTGTGTCGTGGGGCAGTGATTCAGGGTTCTGCATATTGCAGAACAGTGTTCAGATCACTCAAAGAAAAGTGCGACTTTAAGAGAGTTCAGTGGCAGGTTCACTCTATGATTTACTGCATGGGGGAAATATGCAGAGCCCTATGCTTCCTACCTTCTCTCCAGGGACCCAATAACTATTGACTCTGGAGTCTGTATTCTAGGACTCTGGAGGCAAACTTTCAGGTGAGGACTGATAACCATTCACGATGCAAACTTTCAGGCAATAGAATTCATAGAAATAAAAAAAATAATGGAGTAGAATAGCAGGAGGTCTGGATAAAGCTGGGTACCTGAGCAGAGGTCCAGCCAAACACAGAAAACCATAGATTTTTATATAGGGTCCCAATTACCGTGTGGCAGATGCTGGGGTGCACAGTGCTGGGGTGCAGGGCCCTGGCTCCTGCATGCAGAGACTGAATGCAGGGCCCAGGTGCAGAGGCCTGGTGCGGGTGCTGGCTGCAGTGTCTTGGGTGCAAATCCCTGGGCTGCACGTGCACGGGGAGCTGCTTGCGCTGCAGGTGGTCCAGGCTGAGCGGGAGGATGGGGCCGGGACAAGAGCCCATTGTGGCACGGAGAGCTCTGGTTTGGGTGCAAGGCTGGGGAAAGTCTCGCAGGCAGAGCACAGAGGCTTTGCTTTAGGTTAAACCGGTGTTACCTTAAGTCGATGGTGTCCAGATGTGAAATCTGCTGCAGCTGCAGCAAGGATCTGACGTTTCTCTGTCTCCTGGTGCAGTCTCACCTCGGTGCTGATGTCCTGGGGAGGGTGGCTGCTCAGGTGGGCGTTTGGGGATGAGCTGCTCAGGCTGACACGCGTTTTGTTCATGAATTAATAACCTCCCTGCAGAACCAGCCAGAGCCTTCTAAGCTGTTATTAAGAGCAAATGCTGTTATTCCAGTTTTAACACACACATGTCAATGGCTCAGCTCAAATGACCCTCACCTGGGAGTTTCCCAGTCTGGTCTTGCTCCTGCTGAAACATTTTGGTTTGGTTGGAGGCTGCCTGTAGACATGATAAGTTGCAATTATTTTACAGAAATAAACCCCTGAAAACCATGTGATCTCTTTATTACATTTTATTCTGGAGCGGAATGTCTCCTTTTAAATGAGAAATGAGCTCGCAGTGCTCTTGCGATGGAGTTTTACATGAAGACAATGCTCACAGTCCTGTGGTAATGTTGGGGTTTTTGAGTCAACACTCATCTGGGAGAAACCTTTAAAGAACGGTGTGAGACAGTGGATGGAGCTAGACCGTAGCACTTTTTTCTTTTGAAATATTAATGCATTCACTTTTTTTCCCAGTTTTGACCATTTTTTAATGCTGGGGTGCAGGTGGGAACCTGCTCAGCCCCGACACGTGCAGTTCCTGCTCTGCCTCCCTGTGCAGCAGGTCCTGTCGCTTTGCTTTGGAGCCATCCAGAGGATCTCAGGGAGAAGATGCTTTGCTGTCAAAGACCAGGGAGAACAGCGAGGGTGGGAGCTGGTGTGTCCTGAAACCAGACTATTCTATTCACGCACTGCTGATAGCTCCCATACTGACGTCTGCCTTGTTTTGGTGGCTTGTGGAGGCAAATCCCAACCCAGAGCTTGAGAATCAGCCCAGTTGTTCATGCTCAGCATGTTCAGGGTGCTTGGTTTCTGTTTCATGCCCCTGTAAAGTTTGAGGATGTTGGTGGAGGAGGAGAGGAATGTGCTGGAAGATGTCAGAAGAGTCAGTGCATGGCTGATCTCACACTGCTCTTCGATCACTGATGGGTTTGTACCTCCCCTCCTATGTAGAAAAAGTGTTTCCTCTGGGAATAAAGCTGGAAAGGTGCAGGTCACCTGTGCAAATGCTGTTTGGTGATGCCAGAGCTGGATGCAAATCCAGCCCTTTTCATCTATCTGTGCTCCGATTTCCTCTCCAGTAGAGCAGCTCCAGAGCTTCACTGCCTCTGTCTGGGATCCCACACAAAGTGTTCCTTTCTCCTCTCTTTTCTTGTGCCAGCTTTATCCTTTCTGCTCTGCAGAAGGCTTCTTTTACCCCCCAAAAGACCCTGATGCCTTGAAACCACCAGCCGAGGGGCCGGTGGGGAGCCCTCTCCAGGCACCTCCACTGGTGGGTACAAGGGTGAGACTTGCAGAGACCCCAGTGTCAGGCGAGATCTGAGGGTACAGAGGCTATTTCACTAATGTTAGAGGTTCAGCTGTCTTTTCCACTTCAGCTGCAGGAGGAGTTGGGGTCACAGAGGCTTTTTGGCCTCAATATTGATGGTTGCACGGCTGACACCAGCTGCTCCAGTCCAAGGGAAACAGCTGAACATTACTGCTGCTTTTAAAATGTCTAAAGACCAACACTTCTGTCCTCCAAACAGCTGGGTACTCCTTACCTTGCATTTGCATGTCCAAGGTCCTTTGCATGTTCATGTAAGGTCTGGATTTGCCCTGTCCCAGCAAGAGGATGAAATAGGGAACGGCAGCATCCTCTGCAGGAAGATCCTGAGATAACTCCTGGGTGTTATGATTCCTCCAGACAGAAAGCAAAGGGCCTGGGAGGGTGGACAAGGCAGATGCTCAAGGCAGGGAGGACTTGTCCATTAAACCAGAGCAGGAACCCTGTGAAGGGACAGGGGTGACCCTGGCTGTGCGGATGGGAAATGTCTTCTCTGCAGCTCACCACAGAGAAGCCCAATGACCGCAGTGGCTGGGAGGAGCAGGGGTGGGGAAAACCTGCATTCTAAATGGCATTTATTACTACTCAGAGGAGTCTCGCATGGGAGAACAGGCAGACACGAGGTGGTAGGAGATGCATGTCTGGGACTGTGCTCCCATAACCACCACTGGGTGCAACATCAGGAAACCCTGTGATGTCCCAGCGCTGCGTTCAGCTCCTGTGCGATGGGTTAAAACTGCCTGGCCAGCTGAGTCGCAAAATGGCTTTAAAACTAAATGGTAAAGGGGGACTCTCTGAAATTTTAGGGAATAGTGTTGTGCATTAGTGCTTTCCTGACTCACCTAAAGGTGCTGGGGCTTGGCCAAGTCTTGCAGGTCAGTGCTGGCTTTGCTGCTGATCAGGATTCCGCTCAGCACAAGCGGGCTCGTGCTTTGGTGCCTCCCAGACTGTAGCTGTGCAGCCAAAATGAGGTGTAGGTGCTGCGGCCAAAGTCAGGGCGAGCATGTTGCTCTGCAGCTAAAAGGCGCAGCCCTCCTGCTGCGGAGGCGTCTTCGGACTATGCGTCATCAGTAAATAACTGTGTTGCTTTCCAGAAATGTAGTTTACTCTGCAGGATCATTTACAAAATGGGGAAAAAATATGTCAAAGTCAACACCTACTGATGTGCAGGGAAATTATTAATCTCCTTAAAATTCTCAGTAATTCTCTTTGCTCCTATATTACAGGTCACAGTCCACTCATTTGTTACAGGAGCTGTTCAGTCTGCAAGAGAGTAACTTATCTCAGAAATCTAACTGTGCTGAGGGTTGTCCCGTGGGCTTGTCAGGATGTATTTTCACGGCAGAGATGAGCGTTGGAGATCACAGAATCACAGGGGTCGGAAGGGACCTCTAAAGATCATCCAGTCCAATCCCCCCGCCAGAGCAGGATCACCCGGATGACACATCTGCATCAGTCCTACACCTCTCCAGCATTTCCTTGCACATAAAGCAGCAGTGGTGCCATGCTGGGGCCAAGGCTGTGCTCAGGAGGCAGCCTCTCCACAGCGTTTGCGAAGGGGACACCAGGCTGAGGCGGCTGATGGTCTTCCCAGGTCTCACGGATGGACAAAGTTCCACCCCTTTTGCTGGAGGAAACCATAGAAATGTGTCCTACAGCAGCAGGACACCCCCACCCCGAGCCCTGGGGATACGCGAGGGACCTCTTAGGACCTGACAGAGCTTCAGGTGCAGATGCTGATACCCCCAACAGTCTGGAAAGGTTGCTCACTGTTGCACAGGTTTTACTGGGCTGGAGGAGAAGCTCAGCCCCCCTGAGCTGGAAGTATCTGCTGGCAGCAGAGGAGATGCGTCCTGCCTGGGGTCCCGCTCAACAGTAACCACGAGGCTCTTTCCCTGGGATATGGGGCTAAATACGCTAATGAGGATGAGATGTGCTCATTATAGGAGGGCAGCGCAAGAACAGGAGCTGGCTGAGCCCACCTGCTGAGCTCTGCGAGTGTTGTGGTTGGGATGTAAATGTTGTAATGCAGGAGATGTAATGAGATTGAAAATGGAAACGTAGTGAGACGGGGACGTAGGGTGACGCCGACACTGAGTTTTGTGATGAGAGGCAAAAAGGGGAATGTGCGATGGGTTGTGGAAGTGGAGACACAGGGCGTGTTGCAGAAACCAAGATTTTGGTTGAAATGCGGGGTGAAAAAGCACAGTGAGATGTGGCAAAAGGATTTGGCTGTGAAATGCACAAAATGGTGAGAAGGAAAAAATCCAAGAAGACAGACGTGAGGAAACAGAGATTGATCTGTGCAGGAGAAACTGCACGGTGCGTGGGGGATCCCATAAGGGACAGGCTGCGTGATTTCAACCGGTGTCATTAGGAACCACAGCACCTGATGGTTCTGCCTTGGCTTGTACCTGGAAGGTCTATCAGCCAGTGCAGCTTCGGGATATCAGTGCAACCTCGGAACCCTCTGGTACAAAATGTATCCCTGGTGAAGGCAACGCAAGAATCTGAAAGCTGCTCTTATTGTTAATTTAGTCTAAGGTGTGGTTGAAAACTGGATGAAATACTTGGAGCCAGCACTTTGTGCCAAAAATCATGAACTCTTATTTAGGGAAAAAAAAAAAAAAAGCACTTATAAAGAATCTGGAAAGTTCTGATGAAGCAACATGTGATTTGTTTTGCTGTAGAAAATGTCCTCTGTAAGAAATATTACCTGACAATGTCTATTTTATACGGTTTTGTGCATCTGTAACAGGAGACAGTCAATGGAGGATTTAAAAGATCTCACGCAAGAATTAAAAATCATGAGCACAGTGGGGTTGCATGGTTACAAATGAGGATTCCGGCCATGTTGGACCCTTCACCGCACGGGCTTGGCTGACATTGTTGGTAACATATTTTTAGTCAGAGGTTCCCAACATCGCCCCACATTGAAACTTGCTCAGAGAGTGTGGATTGAGAAGGTGCTGGCTTTTCTGATTAGGCTGTGAAATGGTCTGGATTATGGGCAAGATGTAAAGAGGAGTTATCAGAAATAAAACTAATGAGGAGTCATCAGAAAGAAAATGGTCTGGGTGACAAAAAGCCTTTTCTTCAGGAGGAGAAGCCGTTTGATGGAAATTGCTGCAGAAAAGCCGCTGGGAATGAAAGCCCTCTATTGAAAAATCTCTGGGTGAAAGCTGCCCATCCGTCACTCCTGGTACCTGCCACAGAATCGCATCGAATCTTCCTTCTTGTGGCATAACTCATTTTAATCAGGGTGGATATCTGAACTGGTAATTTCTTTTGTGCTCTTTATGTTGCCAGTCTTTCCATGGTGACTCAAGAAGGGGTCTGGGCTGCCGCCCCCATGGCCTCTGCTGAGCCGGCAATTTAAATCTTACTGTCAGGTGCAAGGAGTAATATATGAGAACAAATACCACAAATGTTCACCTCTGGCTAATATATAGAAAAGAAATAAAAGCACAAGGGAGAAGCCCTGTAGCGCAAGGAGAACCCCAAGGTAAACCGGTGTGCGTAATCAGGGAAGCTAATTCCAGCAGTTGTCAGCTGTCACTATTTTTACTGTGATAACGGTGACTGTGGGTGTGTGGATCTGGATTTTTCCCCTTGCCAGGGGTGTCTGGAACTGATCCTTATGTATGAGTCAATATTTTTCTATTAAAAAAACACCAAACCATTAAGCATACCGTTCTCATGGCGGCAGGGGAAACCTGAGCTTAGCAAAGCCTAATAAGGACTCCAGATGTCAGCCGTTTTTTTGAGGCATGCTTTTTTTGGTTCAGTTTCCTTATAAAAACAGGAGGTTTAAAAAGAAAACACGTCTGTATTTACACATAGTAAAAAACCCAGATACAGATGTGATCTCTTAAACTCTATGTTCCTATTATGATTTTGGGACGAGCTGTATCTTCCCCTCAGTCGAGGGTTTGTCACGTCAGGCAATGGGTTCAGTCCAGACAACGGATCAGCTCAGGTTAACCAGCTGCTGCAGCAAACACCAGCAGCAAGCTTCATTTTTGGGCTTTTCTCTGCTTCAAAAGTTGTCTGGGACAGGACAGTTACTACTACAGACCTCGAACAGGCAGCGGCAATCCTATAGCTTTATTTACACGTATAGAACTCTCTGCTCAACTATATTGCTCCTGCTCACTGGGCTGCAGATCTTCCTTCATCTTCCCAGTGGTTCAACAATGCTCTGGGCTCCCCCAGTTACTCCTGACAGGGCACATGTTGCAGGGATGCTCCGATGTCTGCCCAGGGCTCGTGCTTGGCAGGGATGTACATGCTACAGGTAGTTCTGTTATTTGCTCTACCGTTCCGTGTCGTTTAGATTGTCTAGGAAGTAACTTACAGGGATTATAAAAGGCTCCTCTAATATGTTTATAATTTCCCATCTATTTTAAAATCTTCTGTAATAATGTGGCTTTTGCAAGGGCTGCAAATGGAAGTTCACCCTCACAAGCCCTTTCCCCGCTCTAATAGACAGAGGCAGCAGAAAAGAGAAAACCTTCTGTTTCTACAGACAAAAACTGTTCTGTACCTCTCAATGTTATCATCACCTTGCAAGCACTCGCTCTGTCGCTGGTGTGTGTTAGGCAACAGCTAGATAATGGTGCATGTATGGGAGTGATTAAGCTAGATGTTTTCATCCTACTTTTTTTTTCTTTTTAATTTATTTTTAGGTTTTTTGGAGTGTTTCTTCACAGGACCGAGCTGCACTCTGGTTTCCCTTGGCAGCCGAGGTTATTTCACTTAAAGGTGTGTTAGCCCAGAAATTCAGGTCTCTAAATAAGCAGCTGCCTGTGAAACTCCAGATATTTTCACCTAAAAATTGCAACTTGCTGCCAGGCAAAGAAAGAAAATAGAGGAAAATGAGGAAAACAGGATGGAGGGACTGTGTATGGTCACCACTGCCTGTCTGCATTGGTGGCAGTGCTGAAATATGCCCCGAACCCCATCCCAAAACCTCTGCTTTTGGGGTTGGGAGTGAGACATAGCATCCTAGAAACTCCCAAACTCCTGGAAAAGGCCATGTATGACATGCAGTTGGGAAGTAAATTATGATTTATATCTGAATATCATTTAAAAAAAAAAATACAAAAGTAGAAGCCAGAGGTGCTGGGTATTCTTGGTAATGATAAAGGGCTGTGGGTGGTATTGGAAGACTCTTGTGCCACACAAAGGATGTGTGGCCTGAAACACAGAAATGGATGTCTCCATCCAGTAATATAACACACATAACATAATAAACATAACATAACATAACATAACATAACATAACATGTAACGTAACGTAACATAGCGTAACATAACATAATAACATAGGGCTGGAACAGCTCTGCTGGGAGGACACGCTGAGAGAGTTGGGGTGTTCAGCTGGAGAAGAGTAGGTCCAGGGAGACCTTTCTGGACCTAAAAGGGGCTGATAAGAAAGATGGGGACAGATTTTGGAGCAGGGCCTGTTGTGATAGGACAA